>NC_140491.1:1480000-2697500 GCF_964271855.1 Acomys minous
TTCTAGCTGTTGTCTGCTCATGTAGGCCTAAAATGTTTGCATCCTGTGAGATTTACCACTGAATAAACTTACCCTTTCTAGCTCTTTCTGAACTTTGGCTGGTTCAACTCAGGTATTCTAGCGCAAACTTCTCTCCAAGCTAACTGATTTGAATTGGCTTCTCTTGGTTTCTGACTGAAATGCTCTCCTTGGAAAAACTGCCTTAGAACTCCAGAAACTAAATTGCACTGACTACGCAAATCCAACTTCACTCCACTGAGCTGTACCTAACTCCACTCCACTCATGAACTCTACTGTACTGTCTCCAAGAACTCTCCTCCCCTGTTTTCCTTCATTGCTTTACTCATTCTGTCACATATTTCTCTGATTTGTCATTTTGTCTGCTCCCAAGTTGGCATCATTGTTTAGGATTAAAGGTGTGTTCCAGCCAGAGAGATTAAAGGTGTTGGCCTTGTCTGCTTGTCTGCATTTCAGCCTGATCACACAGAGGTAGGTCTTTGGAAGTGATTCCATGCTTTAGCAGCCATGTTGCTGGATTAGAATTCCTCTGAGGTGTCTTCATTGCTTCACATACATTTAGGCATGTTGTATATTCATTTTCATTGAACTCTAGAACTTATGAATTCTAAAATTCATAAAACTCTAAAAATTTATGAAAATTCTTTCATAATTTGTCTCAACCTATATTTTACTCGGTAGATTTGTTCAGTTTTCATGAGTTTTTAAACCTACTGTTGTTTTCTGTTATTGTTGATATCCAGCTTTAATCTGCTTTAAATCCATCGTGGTCAGATAGATGTCATTTCAGTTTGTGTATATTGGTTGAGACTTCTGAATATGCAATCAATTATGGAGAAAGTTCCATGAGCTGCTGAGAATGTAGGTTGTGTGTGTGTGTGTGTGTGTGTGTGTGTGTGTGTGTGTGTGGTGTTGTTGTTGTTGTTGTTGTTGTTGTAAGTACCTGCTGAGTCCACTTAGTTTATGACATCAGTTTTTCTGACATCAGAATTTCTCTGTTTAGTTTTTACCTTGATGACCTATGCTGTTGGCAAGAGTCCATTGGTGAGAGTGTCCACAGGAAGGAGGAAAGCAGGGTGTTCCCCCATGATCTGTTGACTCCCCCTTTAAATAGAGGCATAGGGCGAGGAGAGGTTGTTTGCTATTAAGCTACAGATAAGACTGGGTATTGGATTAGGAGGAATGGAGGGAAAGGTGAAGATCTGCAGCTAACCTACTTTTCTTTGACCTACTTGCTTCTTAGGCAGGCTTGATTGGTGTGTTCCCAGGGAATGCCTGCTCCAGTTGGGGGCTGATACAAAGGGATGAGTAAGAGGAAAATTGGGAGAGAAGATTTGTGTATCACAAAGGGGCAAAGAAGGTGAGGCCACTCCAGGTGGTCTGCTATGGAGGCACTGGTGAGACTGGAAGATTGGAATTGGAGAAGAGGCAGGAGAGGTGACGACATGCAGTTAGCACCAACCAAAGACCATGCATGGACTGGACATGGGCCCCTACACATATGTAGCCAAGGGGTAGCTTAGTTCTCATGTAGGTCCACTAGTACAGGGAGCCAGGGCTGGCTCTGACATGGACCTTGTTGCCTGCTTTTTGATCACTTGCTCCTGGTGGAGCTGCCTTGCTTGGCATCCGTGAAAGAGGATGTGCTCAATCCTGATGAGTGGGTTGGTGGGAGTTCTCCTGTTCTGAAGAGTAGGAGAGGGAGGATAGGAAGAAGAGAGAGGTAGGACGGGAGGGAGAGGAGAAGGAGGAGCAGGGGGCTACAATCAGGATGTAAAGTGAATAAATAAAAAATTAAAATTGATAAATGATTTTAAAAAAAGAGCTGATAGAAGAGTCTCCTCTCACCTCCCTCCCTCCCTCCTTCCCTCCCTCCCCCCTCTCTGTGTATGGGGGGGAGGGGTGCGGGCACGAGTGCACATGCACACGCACATGCTCTGTGCTCTGAAGGACAAAAATGTATGGTGGCTGTTCCTTAAATTACTGTCAACATATTTTTTGAGACAGAATCTCTGAGTGAATGTGAAACTCACCAGTTAGGCAAGACTATCTGGCCAGCAAGCTCCCGGCATGCTCCTTTCTCTGCTTCCATAGCAAAAGAGTGTGGGTGTTAGAGATCAAAACTCAGGCCCCCATCCTTTTAAGAAATACTTCACCTACCGAGCCATTTCCTTAGCCAGGATTGTGAATCTTTTAATCAATTGCTGTAGAGACGGAAATAAAATTCAGGGAAGATCACAGAATCTAATGGGTTTTCAGAGGAGAGGAACGTAATTATTATTATTGCAAAGGCCAAAATAAATAAATAAATAAATAAATAAATAGTGATCTAAAGTGATCATTTGGTAGTGAGAGATAACAGTATTCTTTGCACTAACACTATATAGAGAATGGTTTGACACTGAGTGGTACTCAGTAAATGGACAGTGCTCCTTAACTACTTGTCTAAGCCTAGATGCCCCAAAAGCAGGGTTCTTCCACCCTGCCCTTCGCCATTCTGCATAGTAGCCATTGTACATAATGTTCATGCAATATATATCACTGTTTTTACTTTAAATGTATTTTTGCTGAGTGAATATTTCCTACAGTTGAATAAATGAGTGTTTCTTGTAGGGTTTCTTCAATTTAGCAGATGAGTACATGTGTTAATCAGTAGTTTTGAATAGTGCCAGTAATTTGCAAGATGCTATTTTTAAACTTGTATCAATATTAGACAATGATTGTGATACATATTAAAGAAGATTTTAATTCACCTGTTTAATTCCAAATTTTGATCAAATATGTGAGTCATGGCTCAAAGTGATTTCCCTAGTATTATTTCTGATATTAAAATATATTAATTTTAAATATGGACATATTATGGATATCATTTCCAAGTTTTTGAGTGTATTCTTTCTGGTATATAAAATTACAAGTGCTCCTGCAGCATTATGAACTCTAAAGCAAATGGCTCCATTGTGGATATTTTTAATTCTAAATACAATTAAATTTAAATGATCTTAACTGATTATTCTGTATCTGGTCACTTTTATGAATTTTATTTCTTCTTGAAGTCTCTGAGGCTTAATTTCTGTCATTTTATAATTTTCAAAACAAAATAATGTATTTTAAACATGAGGTTCATTCTAGAATTTTTCATTTTTTAGAACTTAAACATTTTTATACAATACATTTGAACATATTTCCCTTCCTTCAACTTCTGTTTCTATGCCAGTACATGTAGTTTTTAATACTGTTTTCTCTATAGTACAGTTTGAGGTCCTGCATAGAGGCTTCTTCTTTTTCCTTATGTAGTTGAGAATTATTCTTTCAATGTCTGTAACAAAGTATATTGGCGTTTTGATGAGAATTGCATTGAATCTATAGATTGCTTTTGGTAAGATGGCCATTTTTACTATGTTAATCCTACTGATGCATAAGCATGGGAGATCTCTTCAGAGACTTGAAGTTTTTTTTTTTTCTTTCAAACAAGTCTTTCACTTGCTTGGTTAGAGTTAAACCAAGATATTTTATGTTTCTGTGTGTGGCTATTGTAAAGCATGATGTTTCCCTAATTTATTTTTCAGCATATTTGTCTTTTTGAATACAGAAGTGCTACTGATTTTTTTGAGGTGATTTTGTATCCAGCCACTTTGCTAAAGGTGTCTATCAGCGGAAAGCGTACCTTGGTAGACTGTTTGGGTCACTTATATATACTATCTTATCATAGTGATACTTTTACTTGTTTTGCCATTTGCATCCCTCTGATCTCCTTTAGTTGTCTAGTGCTTTATCAAGGGCTTAAGTATTATATGGAAGAGATATGGGGAGAGTGGGAGCCTGTCTTGTCCTGATTTCAGTTGAATTTATTTATGTCTCTATTTAGTTTGATGTTGGCTATAGGGTTGCTGTATATTCCCTTAACCATATTTAGGGTTGTGCCTTGTATCCCTGATCTCTCCAAGACTTTTAACATTAATGAGTGTTGGATTTTGTCAAATGCTTTTTCCACATCTAAGGAGATGATCGTGTAGACTTTTTCTTTCAGTTTTTTTATGTGGTGGATTACATTTCTTGGTTTCCATATATTGAACCACTCCTACATGCTTGGGATGAAGCCTACTTGGCCGTGGTGGATGATATTTTTGAATTGGTTTCTAAGTATTTTATTGAGTATTTTGGCAACAATGTTCATAAGGGGAAATTGATCTGGAATTTTCTTTGTTGGATCTTTATGGCTTAGGAATCAAGGTGCCTGTGGCTTTATAGAATGAGTTTGGTAATGATCTTTCTGTTTCTATTTTGGGGAATAGTTTGAGGAGTATTGGTATTATTTCTTCTTTGAAGGTCTGGAAGAGTTTTGCAATGAATAGAATACAAAAATTTAAAGCATGTTCTTATGTTTCTGAATCTCCTCAGTGTTTTTTCATCATCAATCTTTTATTAATTTAAATGCCCTTTTTATCTTTATCTTTTTATTACATTAGTTATGGGTTTTTTCAGTCTTCCTGATTTTTATTCAAGAACCAACTCTTTATTGCATTGACACTTTTTAGGTTTTTGTTTGTTTGTTTCTATTTTATTGTACTCAGACCTGAATTTATTTGCCACTTACTTATTTGGGGTAGTATTTCTTCTTGTTTTTTGTTTGTTTGTTTTTTGCTCTTTTGTTGTTTTTCTTTTTTTTTTCCAAGACAAGGTTTCTGCATAGCCTTGGTTGTCCTAGACTTGCTGTGTTAGACCAGGTTAGCCTCAAACTCACAGCAATCTGCCTGCCTCTGCCTCCCAAGTGCTGGGATTAAAGGCATACACTACGATGCCCGGCCTTCATCTTGTTTTTATAAAGCTTTCAAGTATGTTTTTGATATTTCTCCATTTTCTTAAATTGGAGGTCCTTGGTGCTATGAATTTGCCTCTTTAGAATGGTTTTCATTGTATCTCATAGGACTGGATATGTTGTATTTTCATTTTCATTCAATGTAAAGTTTTTACATTTACTGATTGCTGTCAATGTTCAATGAGTTATGAGTTGTTCTGCTTTCATGAATTTGTATAATTTCTACCGTTTCTATTGTAGATATATGTAAATAATATATATAATATGTAATATATTTCACAACTTAAGTATTTATTTAGTAGACTCTATCATGTGACAAGAACTTACTTACATGTTTAAGCGCACACACACACACACACACTCACACACACACCATCTTCTGAGACTTGCTATGTGTCCTTATATGTGATCAATTTTTTATAAAGATATAGCAGCTGCTGAGAAGACAGTTTTTTCCCTAGTGTCTGAGTGTCATGCTCTGTTGATGCCAGTTATATCCAAACCCCAGCATTTGTGTTTCGTTTTGCCTGTTGGTGAGAGTGCAGTATTGAAGTCATCCTGTGTCACTGCGTTAGGGTCAGTATGTGATCTTAGCAGTAATAATTTTTATGAACTTGTATGCCCTTATATTTGGTGTATAAATAGTTAGAAATGTAATATCCTATGAAGGTTTTTTCTTTAATAAATATGTAATATCTTTTCCCCTCTTCTGATTAGTTTTGGTTTGATCTGTGTTTTGTCAGATGTTATAATAACTAACACACTTGCCTACTTCAAAGTTCCATTTGCTCAGAATTATCTTTTCCCATTATGTTCCCCTAAAATAATATTTCTTGTTTTTGGTAAAGTATATTTATCATGTGCATCAGAAAGATGGATTATGTTTTCTATTTTTTAGTCTCTGACTTTCTATTGGGGAATTTAGACCATTAATATTTTGAGGTTTTGATAAAGGCTGTTTATTAATTCTTGTTATCTTTTGTTTGGTTCCCCCCACCCCAGCACACAAACACTTTAGCTAACTGCTCTGTAATTATTTCTCCTTCTGTCACCATACTTAACCCTCTCTATTCCAAGAAGCTGAGTCCCAAGGAAATGAAAGTGGGGGCTAGGAGAAGTGGCTCAGGTAGGCGGGCAACAGCGAAACTGAGGTTAAATTGAAAAGACCAGACTAGAAGATAGGAAAAAGGATGAAAGAACCTTACCTCCAGTCAAGAACAATTTGTTAGGGTTGGATAGATAGTTCAGTTCAGTGAGTAAAGTTGTTTGCCACCAAGCCCAGAGGGCTGAGTTTGATCTGCCAAGATCCTCTTAAAAAAGGGTAAAGGAGTGAACTGTCTGCTGCCAAGTTACACTCACTCCACACGTGTTCTGTGCCTGTTTATACCTCCTGTGTATATATAATTTAGTATATACTTGGCAGAAAAGCATAGAATTCTTTTTCAGTTTGATGTTATGTACTATCATTACTTGTGTTCTTATTCTGAACATGACAGTAAAGGATACTATCCCAGTTTCTACATAATAGAATTTGAAGTTTATTTTTAAAGGGGAAGTATTTGAAAACTAAGTTTTATAATTCCATAAGACTGTCTGTGCTCTACCCCAAAGTTTGGCTACCTCATCTGATCTCCAAATCTAAGTAGGGTTGAGCCTGGTTAGTACTTGGATGGGAGAACTTCTTTGTTTTATACTTACTCTCAAACTCACTGTAGATACAGTAAATACATAATTGTTCATTTGGGGGATGGCATTCAGTATTCATCCTACCTGCTTCAGATATTAATAATCTTAATTCTTAAAACTTATCTCATTCTCCCTTTCTTGTTGTGTTGTTATTTTAGAGTTTTGTTTTAAAGTGTTCGTGTGCCTCACTTATTATTCATTTCTATCTTTGTTCCTCCGTGTTCTTAGGTATGTAAGTTAAGTCCTCCAATTCTCCATCAATGAAAATGTCAAACCAGAGCCAAGTATGACGGCACAGATAGGAGGATTGTAAATGTTGTTATTTCCTCAGATGAAGGGATGAGTGCCATTTCCAAGCCATTCTAGCTCTTTCTGAACTCTGTTTGGCTGGCTGAACCCAGCTGTTCTGGTCTAAACTCCTCTCCTAGCTGACTGATTCAAACTGGCTTTTTTGGCTTGGACGGAACTCCTCTCCCTGGCCTCAAACTAATTCTGTCGATCTGTTCTAATCTTCTAGCTCTTTCTGTATTCACCTAGCTTGTTCTCTATGCCACCTGTCTCTGTAAAATTGTCCTGGTAATCAACTCTTAATAAAACTCTCTCTCCCTCTTCCTCTGCTGCTCTAAGCAGCCTCTCTTTCCTTTTCTGTTCTCATGAGCGTTGGTCATACCTTATCTCTACTCATTCTGCCAAATCATCTTCTGATCAGTCACGTTGTCTGCCCCTCAATTATTAGCCACTCTCGAGCATTGCTGCTTTCTTCTAAAAACCAATCATCCCTTCATTGTTTGGGACTAAAGGTGTGTACTAAGGGTGTGTCTGCACCCCAGCCAGATCATACTGTATTCCTGAATGTGGTTGCTTTCCAGTGGGATCATATAGACCTAGAAAGTCTTTGGATGTGATACCTTGCCAGAGAAGCCATGATGCTGGATTAAAATGTCTCTCCAGAGGATCATGCATTTGAAGCTAGATTAGGCTAAATAGTGAGGCCATTTCTAAAAAGAAATGCCTAAAAAGCAAAACTAGAAAAGGAACAGGTCTCTATAATATCCAACCTCCTTTTTGTACTTTGTTTCATCAAGCTGTGATTAGTCAGTGAAACCCAGCCCCCACCCCCCCATACAATGAGGAGAAATTTAAAGTAATCTCCAGATTTTTCAAATCTGACAATTTTAATATACTAAATGCACATATCAATAGAGATTTTTTATACAAGAAACCAAATACTCTGTTAGGACCAAGTGGTTTAAGCTGCATAATCTTTGTTTATGAAAAACTTATGTCCTATTTATGTAGAAATTTTGTTTGTTTTAATAAAAATAAAGTGTTAATATAATAATGTTTGACCTCTGTTGAATTAATGAAAGGGAAATTAAAACCTATTAATCATTCCCAAACTAGATTTTTCATAGGAACTTTCTATTATTTTAAAAGAAGAGGCTGTTCTGCATTTTTGTTGCATATTGTTGTAGTATTTTGGTTCTTTATTTTGTTGTTTGTGTAGACCCTTTAAGGCTTTCTCTATTCTTAGCATCCTTCCCTTGGGAACTTAAAATACAAACTTGGACAAAAATATCAGTTCACAAAGTGAGCATCCTGCCACAAGATTTATTCCTGTTGTACTGTTACTACTGAGCATCTACAGAGGTATATCAGTTAACCTAAGTTGGACCCTCTGGCCAGTGTTTCCCATTTTCAAATACTGAGTCCATATTGGAGGAAGTCAAGAGTTTCAAGAAGTTCCCAAAATGTTATAAACATAAAAAGAGAGAGGGGAAGTACAGTAAAGAACAGTGGTGGCCTGGTAAACACCTGCAGAGCAGCCATCACTGCTTCAGACTGATGAAGTGAAAGTTTTGTCAAATGAAAATTTTCTTTGTAAATGCTCCTTCAGTTGATTGGGTGATGTCAGTAAAAAGTCTTACACAGAGAGGTTTAATTTAAATGTAAATTTTGAGCAAAATTTGAAGAACAGAGATACTGTAAACTGATAAGAAAAATACAGACATTGTAGAAAATGTTAACTGTCATTGTCTACATTTTGGCATTTCATTCAAATTAATTGCTTGATTGCACCGTTAATGCCCCAAATTTTAGTTAGCACTAAAAATAGTTACAATTAGCCAGGCAGGAGTGGTGGTGCACGCCTTTAATCCCAGGAGGCAGAGGCAGGTGGCTCCTCACTGAGGACAAGTCCAGCCTGGTCTACAAAGTGGGTCCAGGACAGCCAAGGCGACAAAGAAAAAAAAAAGATAAAATTTAAAATGTAAATTAGTGGGTATTTGTTAATTATAGTATTTGTGTTATCTAAAAGTTTAATGTCTTAATGCTCACTTTTTGCTAAGTATATCACCAACATTAGGCAGAAATGATATCTACATTTTCATTTCAATGAGGTTATTAAGAAAACCTCACTGGCCTCTGAAGAGTCATGATTTTGATCTATTCATTGGGTATTTAATGGATAAAAGTGGGTATGGAGGCAAGAGAACATCTGTACAACTACTGAAACTTGAAGAACCTTAATCATATAATGACCACACATCTTGTCTTCTGAGGATGTAAAGGCATTCTGGGGTTACCACAATGCCTGTATTTGGTTTATGGAATGCCTTCTGGAACCATTAAGCCATTGAAAAGTAAACAGTGATGTAATAGGATTGGAACACAGAGCCATCTTTTGGTGTTCCTGTAAGATATTCTAGAAAATCTTAATATAGGTATGCTCTAAGAAGAAAAAGCATGGCATCCTCAGCTAAGTTTAGAAAGTGCCACATATCATCATCGTTAAGAAATCATTGTAGTATATTAAGTACCATAGAAGATTTTCAATCTCTTTTGCCTTTATATTTCCCCAAATGTGTAGATGACTCTGTAGTCTTATTTCAAATGGCTCTTTCTTATATCTAACAGAACTAACGAAATGAATGGGCACATGGTGTGGAACATACTGAAATGAGTATGGTTTCTGATTGGAATCAGTGTCAAATTATTAAATCTAGATTTAGACTAAGCATTTCATATCTAAAATACGCTTCTGAGTTAGTGTGATTCCCCCCCGCGCTGCATCTAGTTACTTCTGAGAATATCGCCAGGGTGAAGTGGATCCTAAAAGAATTGTCATTTCCAGGTGTGTGCACAAAAGAAGTTTGGCCTTGCTGTGTAAAACACAGGACTGGAGGAGAAACAAATGGCTGCACACAGGGGTAGCATATTTGAGCCCTGCAATGATACACTATATATTTATGTTCTTGATATTTCTTACTGGAAATGATGCTCCATGAATGGCTTCTGTTATTTCCAACAGGATCATCTGTTTATAATCTTCCATATGTGTTGTCAGAAACAAACAAGAATACCCCTTTGGGTAATCTGATTGACATTATCAAAAATAAATGGAGAGCAGAAACCTTCCAAGGGTGTGTCTATCTTAAACCCCTCACCACCAGGCAACATTTTGCATTAGAGAACAAGTCAAAATATCTTTGTGCGCTCAGTTGTCCCTTCCTCCTGGCATATGAATTTAGTTTTATAATCTGTCTTTTTCTTTAGCCAGGTAGCATTCATTTATGTAACATTTTAGACTTCATAAAGTGACATAAAATCTGGCTTTAAGCAAATGCATCAATTCAGTGAGTCAGGATACGATGCCATTACTTATAAAATACAGCCATTGTTCAACATTTGCACCAGTACCTTTTCTTCTTGCCAGCTTCCCATATTTCTTGTTATGAAAAGCCTGAAAGCTTAAGTAGTGATGATGGGGAATATTTTGCACAATGTACACTTAATCCTTCCCTGACTCCTCTGACACACACATAAATGAGCTAAAGACACTGCAGGTTATGTGCGTTTTCATTTCAAGACATTTCCGTTTTATTGTTTCTTATTTTGCACTGATATTCTGAAGCTTTTAAAAAAGAAGACTAGAAATAAAAAGCAGGTGGAAAGGAAGTGCTATAGTTGAATAATGTCCAAGAGCTAGCTTTGAAAATATGTCATTTATTACACAGCAGACCACCAGCATTGGCAGTACTCTTTTTTATGATTTATTTTGATATTTAAAATTTGTTTACTTTACATCGCTATTGTAGCCCCTCTTCCTCATTGCCTCTGATTCCACCCTCCCTCTCTTATCCCCTTGTCTCCTTCTCCTAGTCCTCAGAAAGGGGGAGCCCTCCTCCCTTAACATCTGACTCAGCCTGTCAAGTCTCATCTGGACTGTCTGTATCCTCTTCCTAGCAGGGCCATCCCACCAAGGGAAGTGATCCATGAGTGGGCACCAGAATCTATGGCAGAAGTAGTCCTTTTTCTCCATATTATGAGACCCACAAAGAGACTGTGCTGCCTATCCACTACATCTGAACAGAGGGTCTAGGTCATCACCATGCATGGTCCTCGGTTGATGCATCAGTCTCTGCAGCACCTCCTTTGCCACCCAGATTTGTTGGCTCCATTGGTCTCCTTGCGGAGCTGCTGACCCCTCCAGGTCCTTCTATTTCCCAACTCTTCCTTAAAACTACCTGTGCTCCACTCCAAAGGTTGGCTGTGAGCCTCAGCATCTGCTTCCATCGCTTGCTGGGTGGAGTCTTTCAGAGGACCTCTATGGTGGGCTCAGGTCTTCAACTGTTTCCCGTGTCTATTCTACTTACACTTCTGAATGAACATTAAGCATTCTCCATAGGGTTCTTCAAATACTCTTAATGTACTTCAATGTTGCCAAATGTTTCTGTTGGATTTCTTAATCTCAGGGTGTCTGTGTAACTGTTGCAATAGTTTAGGAGCTACTTTCTCATTCACTACAGTGTTGGACTCAGTCACCATGCGGCTTAATTCTCATTCAGAAGGGCAAATAGACACTGGAAGGAGTTGAAGAGAGGGAACAGGATGGGAGCCCACCATAGTTGTCCACTGAAAGACTCCACCCAGCAGGGGATCAAAACAGAAGCTGAGTCTTACAGCCAAACTGAGCAGAGCCCAGGAAGTCCTATGGATGAGCTGGGGGATAGAAAGACCCAGAAAGGATAGGAGCTGCATAAGAAGACCAACTGAGCTAACAAATCTGAGCCCATGGATGTGGCAAAGACTGATGTACCAAACAAGGATCATGCCTGGAGAGGACCTAGGCCTGCCCCACACAGTTGTAGCTGGTAGGCAGTTCAGTTTTCATATAGGTCCCCTGTTAAGAGCAGCAGGGACTTTCCCTGCCTTGGACTCTGTTGACTGCACTTAGATCACTTCCCCCTGGCAGGGTGCCTTATCATGCCAGAGAGGAAAAGGATGCAGGAAGTCTTGATGAGACTTGATAGGCTGGGGTCAGTTGGTAGGGAAGAAGGGCTCCCTCTCTCTGAGGACTAGGGAGGGCAATAAGGGGAGGAGGGTGGGAGGGTAGGACCTGGAGGAAACCAGGGAGGGGATATGATTGGGATGTAAAGTGAATGAATTTTAAAAAATAAATTAAAATTTTAAAAAAGATTCTTTGTACAGTCCAAGAGCACCTAGAGCTTGATGGAACCCTATAGATAATTGTACCTGTCTTCCATATACATGTGTAATGGAACCCTATAGATAATCTTACCTGTCTTCCATATGCATGTGCAATGGAACTCTATAAAGTCTTACCTGTCTTCCATATACATGTGTAATGGAACCCTATAGATAATCTTACCTGTCTTCCATATACATGTGTAATGGAACCCTATAGATAATCTTACCTGTCTTCCATATGCATGTGTAATGGAACTCTATAAAGTCTTACCTGTCTTCCATATGCATGTGTAATGGAACCCTATAGATGATCTACCCTGTCTTCCATATGCATGTGTAATGGAACCCTTTAGGTAATCTTACCTGTCTTCTGTATGCATGTGTAATAGAACCCTATAGACAGTCTTACCTGCCTTCCATATGCATGTGCAATGGAACCCTATAGATAATCTTACCTGTCTTCTGTATGCATGTGTAATGGAACCCTATAGACAGTCTTAACTGTCTTCCATATGCATGTGCAATGGAACCCTTAGATAATCCACCTGTCTTCCATACGCATGTGTAATGGAATCCTATAGATAATATTACCTGTCTTCCATACACATGTGCAGTGGTACAACTCACTAGAGCACTTACTTTTCTAATACAGGTTCCTAGGAAGTTCCCCAGACACTCTTAATGTTTGATATGGGACATGGGAATCCCTCTTTTATTACAAAGATTCCAGAGACTCTTAGAATCTGGAAGGCTTGGGACGAAACTAAATAAATTTGATATTTATTATTTGTGTTTTATTGAGAGAAAGTAGAAGCTGGATAGATTTAAGAGAGTGATCAAAGTTCTGCATAGTGTTGCATCAGCTGACAGTAAGTGTGCATCCCATGATGTGACATGGAAGAATACATTTTCTTAGAATGTAAGTTGCCATTTGTGCTAAATATAATGATGTGATTCTTGGTAGTCGCAGCGAGAAGTGGGCCTGGAAACGCAGTGTAGCACAGCGATCAGTTATTTGCTTAGTATGCACAGAGCCCTAGGCTCAATCCCTAACACTAAGAGAACAAAGCAGAAGGTAACAGAACCCATTTTCTTCAATATCCAACAGCAGAGAACAAGAGGGGATGATTTTGTACTAAAGGCAATGTCTGGGGATCATTATGGGACCATTGCAGGAAGATGATACACCTGATATTTAGGGCTAAATGCAAGAATGGTATAACAAATATTAAAATGAATAAGCTCATGCCACAGCAGGCAGCTATCACTGAAGCGGTCAATTGCATTTTATTGGGAAGATCTGGTATAACTTAAACCCATCACATGGATCATCTCTTTTGACCGAGCGTGACAACTGTGACACTGAAGAAGCAGGATCCATTGTCTCAAATGAGGCAGTGGTTTGTTGGTCTGTACTGGGCTATCCAGACAATATATTTTCCTTGAGATTCTTTTGAGATCCTGTTCCCTTGTAATGAAGTATCTAACCCCACGTTACCATAGAGCACTTCAGTTATACACAGTCTGTCCTTCCTGTATTCTGCACTTACACCACTCAGATCTGATTCTACAGGGCCTAGTTTTAACCAGTATATATATGGGACAGATATTTTAGCTAGAAATCTTAACCTAGAAATATTAGAATTTTCAATAAACTTATCAGATTTTTTATGTTCTAAATGACTTTGAACTTTATTGAACAAAAATTGCATATACATAACTGTAAGGTAACAGAAAAATTAAATGCAAACTAACATATGTAAAATGGATTATTGTATAATTGGAAATAGCAACCCTAAATATTAAATCCCCACTTGCAAGGTGGGAAAAAGACAACAATCTAATGAAAAATATCTCAATTTCAGCTTCATATATACCAAAAAAAATTTAAGAAAAAAATCTCCCAAACTTTAAATTGAATAGAACTTTTCAAATAAATTAATCCAATGCAACCCTAGCAAAGCTGAGGTTTTGATTCAGTGTGACCTGGGATAAAAATGGACACTTCCCTTACAGAAGCTTCTCAGCCTCATGAGGTCCCATTTATTAATTGTTGACATTAAGGCCTGGGCTGTTGGTGTTCTGTTCAGGAAGTTGTCTCCTGTGCCAATGTGCTCCAGGCTCTTCCCCACTTTTTCTTCTAACTGACTTAGTGTCTCTGGTTTTATGTTGAGGTCTTTGATCCACTTGGATTTGAGTATTTGACCATGTCCCCTGGATGGGGAGACCTGGTGGCACTCAGAGGAAGGATAGCAGGCTACCAAGAAGAGACTTGATACCCTATGAGCATATACAGAGGGAGGTAATCCCCCTCAGGAACAGTCATAGGGGAGGAGAATAAGGGGAAAATGGGAGGGAGGGAGGAATGGGAGGATACAAGGGATGGGATAACCATTGAGATGTAACAAGAATAAATTAATAAAAAATTTAAAAAAGAATATATATTATGGTTTTATAATATCATCCAATAATAAAGAAATAAAGTATTTAAAATATAAAAAAAACAAAAAACAAAAAAATGGACACTTCCCATTACAGTTACATCAAATCAACTTCCAAACCTAAGGCAGGTCTCCTAAATTCTGGAAAAGAATGTGTCTTTAGATTACCATGATGCTTCTCTTCATAGTCCTGGACCATTAGTAAGTACTTTGACCACAGTTCTACATCCTATACAAGTCCAATATAGTATGATGGTTCATAAAAGCACAAGTCTGTCCAATTCATTTTCATTTCTTATTCAATTTTCACACTAAAAAAAATAGTTAACCCCCCACTCCAGATTCAGTTTAACAAGCACAACGCCAGCATTAGAAATGTTAGTCAGTGCTTCCTGCTGATGCCCCTCCCTCCCGATCTTCAGCAGGAAATGACACTGTGATGGACGCTCTCTTCAGGAATGAGCAGTTCAAACAAGAAATAGTAATTAACAGTTTTGGAAAATGACAACTTCCACCATTGGCAAATGAGTAACTAATGTCAATGAGTTGGGTGAGGGCAGTGGATGTTGTTACAGGAAGCGACTATGCAGGATTTGCCACATCACCCTCTTCCTAAAAAATGGGCATGTGTTGCTGAGAAAAGATTACAAGTCTGTCTCTAGAAGTTTAATCTGCCTATTTAAAAGTAAACATTCCAATATTTTGAATGTGTTCTTGTGTGTCTCGAACAGCAGTTTCTAAGCTTGCAGTAGTTACATGAATCCTGTAAATGGCATTAGGGGCAGCACACTCACGTCCCAAATGAGGACTGTATTGAAGACAGCGTGTTTTATCCACCTAGAACAGCTCAGTGCCCATTTTAAACCTCTTCAGCTCATTCTACTTGAGGTCTATAGAAACATCCATGGAAAAGTGCAGGGATGCCATAGCAACCAGGTGGATGTTTTTAGAGGAAGTGACTAGGCAAGATTTGCCACACCATCCTTTACACTATGGAATACTACTCAGGTATTAAAAACAAGGAAATCCCAAAGTTTATGGGCAAATGGATGGAACTAGAAATGATCCTGCTGAGTGAGTTAACTCAGACCCAGAAAGACTCATATAGTATACATTCTCCCATCAGATTTTATTTCCATAACATTCCTTAAATTTTTCCTGTGCTGTAAGTACTTCAAATCTTTATCACCTCTGTAAGAACCATTGTTGTAAATACTTCTCTAATTCTTTGTGTCTTAATGTGGGGTTTTGACATTTTTTTTCTAATGTGTCTGTGTCTGTCTGCATCTGTGTCTTGTGTGCCTCTGTGTGTGTGCATGCCTGTGTGCATTTCTACCAGTCACACATAGGCCTTACATGTGCCAGGCAAGTGGCATCAGGCAACCTACAGTGAGCTACATCTTTAGATATGTTAAATTTGATTTCCCCTATATTTTATTCTACTCCAACTTTTGTCTTATGATCAATGAATTCTTCCAGTGCACAGCAATATTTCTCAGATATAGAATCATTTTAAAGGAGAATTGGACATTTCATGCTAAGTATATCATCTTAAGGTATTTTATTATAAAATCACGTATGTTATCATAAAACCAAACTAATTCTCTTTACGTTTAAAGTTTAATAAAACTATAAAACAAAACCATATTTTCAAAGTAAAAGTAAAAAACATTTTACCTAACAAACAAAGAGTACGTAGGTTTGCCATGTTATTTTAGTACAGTGTTCCTCATTCTTCTGAACTAACACCAGCTGTGGTGATCACATTTTCCTTTTATAAAATATCTGCAATTACTATAGTAAGTTTTGGTGTAATGAGTTCCCCTGATTTTTATTTTGTTTTTATATGATCACATTATTTAAATATAAAACATGCATACATTCTTTTTTTAACGATTTTTTTTTATTTTATGTGTATGGGTTATCAGGCTGCATACACGTGTGCCTGTGTGTCACATGTATGCGGTACCTGCTGAGGCCAGAAGAGGGTGACAAATGCCCTGAAACTGGAGTTAACAGGCAGTTGTCAGGCACAACATGGGTCCCGGGAACCAAATTGGTTGACTAGTCTGTCTGCTATTCTAGAGCCTGCAAAATTGGACTGATGAAACCCGGCAAGGACAGTCCCCACTGCCCAGCAGGGATTCCCAGGCTCATGGGAGAAGCTGGACTGCCCTGAGGGTCTGGAAGGGGGTCTAATTGCACAATCCAGGCTGGTCGGCTATCTAGACTGATATGGACAGGAACCTGTCGTGGGCCACAGTGGTCAGGGCCTGGACAGTTGGGCAGATAATGCCACAGTCCCCACATCCTGGCAGGGACTGTGGGAGAAACTGGCTGCCCTGGTGTCTGGAGAGGAGTCTGAGTTGCAGCTTCAGCTTGGTGGGACTGAACCACTAAGGTGTGCAATCTAGACCGGGCTGCTTTCTAGACTGATCCAGGCAGGAACCGGTCTATGGACCATGGCAGTCCAGGCCTGGACAATTGGGCAGATAAAGCCCTAATCTCCTACATGCTTGGGAGAGGCTGGACTGCCCCAAGGCATCAGGACAGAAAATTAAACAGCAGCCCCCAACACAGCTAGTCTGAACCCCTTTAGTAGCATGAACGGAATCAGGCAGTCTACCTCTGCTTACCCAGTCAGGAGCTTAAGGTGTAGAACAAAGTCTCCTGGAGCAGAAACCAGGTCACCTGCCTGTTTCAGAGAAGAACTCTCTGATCTCCACACAGTTCACTCACCAACTACCCACTCTCAACGACCAGTGGATGATACCAGAAGCTACCACACAACACCAGAGATAGCAAGATGACTAAAGGAACGTGTAAGAATGCAAACAACAAAAACCAAAACAACTCATCATACCCAGATCCCAGCTATCCCAAAGAAAGTAACCCTGAGAACTCAAACACAATCTAAATACAGGAAAATGGCCTCAAATCCTTAGTAATGAAGATGATAATGGAGGAAGCGAATAGAATCCGTAATCAAATGCAGGAAGATGCAGCCAAACAGGTGGAAGACATAAAAGAAGCCTGTAGAGAGGCACTGGGGGAAAATTAGGAAAATACAAACAACCAGATGAAGGAAATCAATAAAACAGTTCAAGACCTGAAGATGAAAATAGAAACAGTGATAAAAGCACAGACAGAAGAAAAAACGGGAACGAGAGACCTTAGAGAAGAAAGTAAGCAACACAGAAGTGAGTCTCACTAATAGAATCCAAGAAATGGAGGAACGAATCTTGAGACCAGAAGATACAATTGTAGAACTCGAATCAACCATCAAATACAATGCTAAATCTGAAGAATTTCTGACATAAAATATCCAAGAAATCAAGGACACCATGAATAGATGAAACTTGAGAATAGTAAGTATCAAGGAAAGAGAAGAGACCCAACTCCAAGGCCCAGAAAATATCTTCAACAAAATCATAGAAGAAAATTCCCCCAATTTAAAGAAGGAAATGCATATAAACATACAAGAGGCCTACAGAACACCAAACAGAATACACCAGAAAAGGAAATCTTCCTGACACATAATAATAAAAACACAAAATATGCAGAACAAAGAAATACATTATAATGGTGTGCATTCAGTGTCAGTAGATCCAGCTTCTCAATGTGAGGGATAATAAAGCCAGTTGGTTGTAAAGCAGCAGGCACGAGACAAAGACATAGTTTTAAACTATTCTCTGATACTGTTTTTTTCCAAATGACCAAACAGAGAAATAAAAGAACAGGAGAAAAGAGATGTGACATATGCTGTGATTGTCGTATAGTTCTGAGAGGAAGCTGGAATGTTTACTAGGTTTTATATGGACTATTTAACTAGTACGGTGTGTGGGAAATGATTCTGTGTAGCTGTCTTGGGCATGGCGAGAAGGGTGGCCTCTGCTCAGGGGATCTACTTTGTTGTTCTTTTGTGTTATCATATGCAGTTTTCACAATAGTGTTATCAGCTTGACAGTGAAGATGAAACAAAGGGATTTTAAATAACTACTCCAATTTTCAGTCAAACAGTGGCGTATCTGAAATTAGAATTCAGACATCATGATGTCAAAGTCACATTCTTGGATTTGAAGAAACAACTTATTGGGTAGTGTTTACTGCATGAGCCTGAGAGGCTGAGTTCAGCTCCGTGACGCTTATGTAAATGCTGTGTGTAGCCATGCACATGTCTAATCACAGCAATGGGAGACAAAGACTCTGGGTGCTCAACCAGTTGAGTTGAAACCATGAGGAGTGCAGTGGGAGGCCTTGGTCTCAAAAGATAAACTGGAAAAGGGTTGGAAATTTGGCCTTCACATGAGTGAGTTCTCTCTCTGTCTCTCCCTCTCTCTCTCGCCCCAGATCAAATGTCATTGACCATGCTATGTTTCTTTTTGTTGTTCTTGTTGTTTTCTAGATCTCTGGAAATAGACCTACTACTGCAATCAGTAATAATCCTGTCACTCCATGATGTTTCCCTTGGCTAGATACACATTAAACCATCTCAAGATTCGAAGCATTCCAAAAATTGTTGGAAGACAGAGCCACACGAAGCCTCCATCGGAGTTTCATGACAAATATGGCAATATGATGCTAATTTGTGGGTCCACCTTCTGTTTTGTTGCCTTTACGATTTATATAACACAGATGGGGTTAGAATGGAACCTGTCTCCTGTTGGGAGAGTTACCCCAAAAGAGTGGAAGAGTAAGTAACTGCCCCAGCTGTCTTAAAACAGATTGCCATGGAAATGCTCTCTTTGTTCAGTAAAATATACCCAAACAAATAAAATTAATTTTAAAATACTAACAAGTTACCAAAACTATCATTTAGTTCCAAGAAGTAATGCACTAGCAGTAGAGATAGACACTGGGGTCTGTGGATACCATATATGGGAAAGTAACATTTTAAAAGCATTTCTGATTTAATGAGTTATTCTAGTTATCCACCTTCAGCAGGCATTCATAGTACGTACCTTAGAAATTAATTTAGTTGTATCCAAAGTGTATTCTTTTGTCAGAAGCTATCCAATTTTCACCTGCCCTTTCTCTTTCTCAGCCCAGTCTGTACCAACCATATTTTGTCCCTGATAACTAAACTTTCCCGTTTAGTCTCCTTGCTTTTCTTCCCTGTGCCTGACTCCCTCCCTCACCATGATCATTTTTCACTTCAACAGTCAAGATCATCTTAAAACTATCATGATGTCACCTCTATCTTGAAAAGCCAGAAACTCATTTGTCTTTACAGTCAATGCTCTTGGGAAAAGTGGCTCTGGATGCTGCACAGGGCCTTTCACCTACTGCGTCCACATGCCTTTTTGTCTCTTCCTTGTGCACAGGAAGCACTTTCGGTTCTTTATGAATCACTTCCTTATAACTTGTTGATTTTATTCACATGTCATGCTTTCAGAGTGTACCTATTAAAAGTGGGTGCCTCTGTTCTTGCTTTCTCTCTGCCTACTCCCTTACCTTCTTTTCTTGATAGTTCTTTTCATTATCTTACTTTCAGGATGGTGTTTACATTTTTGTTTATTATTGGTTTGTGAAAGTCTGTAAAGTCATAGGGTTGGGCTGCTTTTGCGATTTAATATTCAGAACAGATTTTGGTAGATGAGGCTTTCAATTATTTGAAATGATAAATAAATGGGTGCCTATAGTAATCATAGTCCACATTTGTTAAAAAAAAAATTAAAAATAGGAATTTGATTTCTATTCCCGGTTGTAATTAGATTATTAGAGACATTTTTAATTATTTTTATTTTAAAAATTACTCTGAAACTTCTTCCTGTAAGGCATTTGTGAACTTTCATTTTCTGTCAATCAGGAATCTGAGCATGATGGGGGAGGTGGGGAACTCTCTGATGCAGAAGCTCGTATTTCAACAAAGTATCCAGAAAGAGCTACAGTCATCTCAGGGCATGAGGAAGATTCCAATACAGATTAACTAACTCTGTTATCTTTGGGTAACATTCTTAACTTCCTCCTTAATGATACCACTGCTTTAATCCCTGGTAAGAGCCTCACTTTTAAACCAATAACACAAGTCTTGGGGACAGAAGTGAAAGGAATTGTTCCCATATTTACTTCATGGCTTCCAAGCCTATAAAATCCCATCTCTGGTAAAATAGGGCTTATTTAAATTATACCAAAATCACAGGAATACATTTCTTTAGCCTTGTAAGACGGTGTTATTCAACTTAGAATTAATACCTAAAACAGCATTTATTCAACTTTACCAGTCAATAAAGATTTACATCTACATACCAGACTCTCATCCTGTGTTCTTTACTAATTTAACATGGGCACTGTGTGACATCTTAAAAGATGTGATGTAAGAAATGTGGAGAATATCCACTTATTAGTAACCATTATGAAAACAGTTCACTGATGCAGTGTCTCCCTTTTAAGAAAGGTGTCTGCTAAATTTACCACATTAAGTGTTACAACAGTTCCTCATTATGACAAGTACAAAAGAAAGCATACGTATGTATTCATATGACATAAAATCTTCCATGCTTTGCATTAGCTGCAGTGCTTTCCAGGGGGAAATGACATTAATTTGAACAGTGTCTCCTATTTTCCAATAACCTTTTACATTACAAAAAAAATATGCAACTTCATTTTCCTCCCCTATCTGGAAACCATAGAAACCCATGTGAAATTATAGCTAAGAAGTTCGTCACTGGGCTAACTCAAGCTGATCTCCATGGAAACACTTCACATTTCTTGAAACGGAAGATCTTCCAATCAGACATACACCCATAACTGATGAGTGTCTGACTAATAGAATGCGAAGGAAGAGGCATATGGCTGTGCGTTGGACAATGCATGTAAGAAGGTTTTAATACTACTTATAAATCAGAACATTTAAATGATAAATAGCCCTACTGCAGAAATGAAAGCAAAATATATTTTTGAAAACAGCTTTCTGTTCTTTTATTCATTGTTCCTGTTAGTTTTTTGTGTTCAGGCAATTTCATACAATAGTGTTGGTTTTAGATTGGTGTTCAGAACCTTGCTTAGTCCTGCCTGCAACCATGTCTCATCTTTTACTGCATTATGATAAAGTAGAGAGGAATAATAATAAACATTTTATAGACGTTTCTTGAAGGTTTGGCGATGTAAGGTAAACTCTTAATAAGACATTTTAATGTCTTATCTGGTTAAAAGAGAGGTATGATGACAGTGTCACAGTGGCCGGTTCAGACTGGTAATGAAGATTTGTAAAAAGGCTGGCACTGTGTGCTGCAGGCTGGAGGTATCACATCGTCTAATATCAACAGCTCTGATCCTGGTTCTGTGTTACAGGTGTGAAGCCTTTAGTGTTGCATCAGAAAAGTCACTTTTAAGATTGCTGTTTGGAGCTTGAGTCATATAAATTGGGGTAAGAAAGTGCTACATAGTGTGTGAGTTTTAAGTAATTTACCACACACTGAAAGTTAATTTTCACACAGGATTATTCATTTTAACATAGCTCTCTGTTATATACCTGGCAATACATTCTTTTGCAAGACATACATGACAAACACATTTGTATAATAGATGTGTCACACAGAGTATGAGAACATACTTCTTGTGAGAGCAAAGTGAAACTGAAAATGAACGGATTTCTAAGAAGAACATTATGACAGGCAGATCTGGGCCCAGGGATCCTGCTCAAACTATGGCACCAGCCAAGGACGATACGTGCAGTAAGCTTTGAACCCCTGCCCCCAGATCTAGCCAATGGATAGGACATTCTCCACAACTGAGTGGAGAGTGGGGTCTGACTTTCACACGAACTCTGGTGCTTCATATTTGACCATGTCCCCTTGATGGGGAGACCTGGTGGCACTCAGAGGAAGGATAGCAGGCTACCAAGAAAAGACTTGATACCCTATGAGCATATACAGGGGGAGGAGGTCCCCCTCAGTCACAGTCATAGGGGAGGGGAGTAAGGGGAGAATGAGAGGGAGGGAGGAATGGGGAGGGTACAAGGGATGGGATAACAATTGAGATGTAATATGAATAAATTAATAAAATATATTTTAAAGAAAGAAAGAAAATGAACCCATTAAGGAGCAGAGCAATGGCTGGGTTTTTTTCTGTCCTCTATACAGTCTTCGTGTTCTTTTGATGGCTTTTACTCTATCATCCTCCATTCTATCACCTATGTCTGTCTTTATGTTTATAGTCAATCCTAGTTAGTCTAATCTGATTAAATTAAGTATGCATATATAACCAGAGAAACAATATTGGTATTAAGTAGCTTTTAAATATTTTTCTGCTGCATATAGAAAACAATGTTACACTGATATATTCAGAAGTTAAAAAATAGGTAAAAAGATAGGTAAGGAAATATCAGTATATTAATAGAATGATTTTCAAATGTTTGCTTATCTCAGGTTAAGATAGATTTACAGTTATAACTTACTTTCAGACAGTCTTCGGCATCATACTTTTCTGTCTAGATGAAACATTTAACTGTTGCTTGGTAAAAGGTCTTTTACTAGAAATATTCTTAAATTCACCCCAAATTCCAACTTTCTATATTGCCTATCTATCAATCATTTTTTAACTTATTATGATTCATTCAGATTTCATGCCGATGGTTATCTCCTCGCTTGTATCTTTCCATTTGTACCCTCCCTTTTCCATCCTATTCCCCTGCTCTAGACCTCTGACAGAAGTAGAAATCTTCCCCAACCACAGCCCGTCAGGTCCCATCCAGAGAGCACGCTTCCCTTTCCTCTGTGCACCTCAAGTCTTCCCCACCAAGGTGAAATGATGAAATCAGGGGCAGCAGAGTTCATGTCAGGGGCAGTCCCTGCTCTCAACACAACTGTGGAGACTTAGCTGTCCATTGGCTAGAGCTGTATAGGGGGTCTAGGTTTGCTGTATGCGTTGTCCTTGGTTAGTAACAACAGTTTGTGCCGGTCCCTCCTCTCTCCGCCTGGGTCGAGATCCACCAGCCCTGATGGTCTTCTTTTGGGGCTCCTGAATTCTCTGGGTCCTCCCATCCCCCATTCCTCCATACCACTCTCCTATGTTCAAGCAGTCTTATTTGTAATAGCCAGAATATGGAAGCAACCCAGATGTCCCTCCATGAAGAATGGCTAAAGAAGCTGTGGTACATTTACACAATGGAATACTTCCCAGCTATTACAAAACAAAGAGATCTTGAAATTTGCAGGCAAATGAATGGAACTAGAAATAGAAATGATCATCCTGAGTGAGGTAACCCAGATCCATAAAGACACACATGATATATATTCACTTATAAGTGCGTATTAGCCTAACATAGATTTCCTCTGAGAGACTACATGCAGCAGGGGATCAGGCAGATGCTGCGAATCACTGTTATCAATAATTTCTGAATGTGAGCTTCCAAGTGTAACTACTGTGAACATAGTATTCATACCATTATATGCAGACAACTAAAGTTATGAAACTGGTGGTAAAATTCAGAAAACAGCCTGCCAAACGTATGTCATTCTTTCTCTAAATTCTTTTGACATCATACCCACTTCAAAAATGTTGTTCATGAGTTAATCAGTTTTAAGAAACCACTCTCTTTCATATATAAGTAAGGATTCATTTTGTTAACATGTTTCCAAAGTAAGACATTTATTTGAACTGTACTTCTATTATTTTTCATAGTTGACAACATGGGACAATTTTAGTAATCATAAAAGTCTGAAACATACATGTGGTAAACAAAAGCAGGACGAATGCCTGGCATCTCTGCCTCTTGTTGTTTTAAATTAAAATTCCAGATCATTTTATTTTACCAATAAAGACTTAAGAGCCAGATGTGGTGAAAATCTGCTAGCTCAGAGAGCAGAGAAAGTACCCAGCTGACCTTTCTATTCAGCTCAAGTCCCGATGGAAAAGGCCCCAAAGGCTCACTAGGTCAGCTGACTGTCGAGGAAGAAAAGGCCAAAAAACACCCAATGCCAAAGGCTTGCTAGCTTAGAGCCCCAAAATCCAAAGGCCAAGGGGCTGAGGAGCTCAAGAGCTAGAGAATGAAGTGCCAAAGAGCTAAAAGCTAAAGAGCTGAAGAAGAAAAATCCCAAGAGTAAAAGCACCAAAGACCCTGTCTACTTCTACACACTGTCATAAACACCCCTCAACTCAAAGTCCCTCCTACTCTTTAATCCTTGTCAGCTGGTTTCTTGCCCCACCTCTTGACCTAGGGTTAACTTTATTAAATCCTGTCTACAGATAGCTCTTGGATTAAAGGTGTGTATTAGCGCTCAACCACAAAAGAACAGATTTTTACAGTTCACAATCTCAGGCATCACATTAGGATCAAATATCCTGCAACAGCCTCCATTTTACGTTGGTGTTCTTTACTTCCAGTCACCTGTTTACCTCAGCAGGTTTGCATTTTAATCATTCAAGAACTGTCTATCTAATCTCCTTCCGTGGCCAAGAGACAGATAATTTATTGTCCTAAACTGGTAGTCAGCTTGGATTCCAGGAACAAAACGTCACAGGACAGACCTTCCTCTGTGAGGTGAGAATGGACGTGATGAGCCTCACTCTGGAGCAGTAGATCTGAGGTATCTGCAGAGCCAGAAAAACAGGCTGGGCCACCCTGACCAGAGCTGCTGGATTATGAATAACTCTTTCTGTGCCCCGTTATTTATTTGTTTACAGATAAGCCTCATGTCATATCCCCCCAAATACACTAGAGACCCCTTTATGTGTTCCATTTTCCATTTTGAATGTATTAATTAACCTCATTCTGGTTTTTGCCACAATTTACTTCTGTAATTGGCACACTAGGACTGGAGGGTGAGCCTAGTTTATTGGAGCTTCCAGAGGCCAGGATTTCACCCTAAATTATCCCTGTCAGCTGGTTTCAGTAGAAAGTTGTTCTGTTGGCAATTTTCTTTCAAGACAAGGTTTCTCTGTGTAACCTTGGCTGTCCTGGACTCACTTTGTAGACCAGGCTGGCCTTGAACTCACAGTGATCTGCCTGCCTCTGCCTCCTGAGTGCTGATATTAAAGGCGTGTGCCACCATGCCCAGCTCTGTTGGCAATTTTAAGTTACTTCATTGTGATGGGATGAACTATATTGCAGTTTTGTCCTTAGAAGAATACAGCCAGTAAGGAGAAAGACAGTTTACTAAACAAGCACTCCAAAGTGCTGGTGTGTGTGTGTGTGTGTGTGTGTGTGTGTGTGTGTGTGTGTGTGTGTGTGTAGGCTATGGATCAACATAACTCTGGGTGTCTTCTGCCATGTCTTCCTCATTGTACTATTTTCAGTAGGATCTCTTACTAAACCTGATGCTGACCTGGCTGTCCAGCAAGCCCCATTCATCCTGGCTCTGCATTACCAGAAGGTGGATCACAAGCATGTACAACCACACCCATTTTTTCTTAAGTGAATGCTGGGGATCCAACTCAAGGCCTCACAACTGCTGGCTGGTCACTTTACCCACTGAGCCAAATTCTCAGCCACCAAAGTGCTCAACTCTTAAGTTATAATATAATGCATTCATTAAGGATGTTGCTTAAATAGAGTAAAACAAATATCTTATTTAAAACACCCCCAATGGAAGTATCTATGACAGTTCTAAGAATATTGCACTGTTCCTCGGTCATTAACTCCACATTTCAGTTCTGAGTAAATAACCAAAATAGCTTCTTAAACAAGTATCAGAATGTTCATTGCCCAATTATTCATTACAGCCAAGGCATGAAAACTTACTAAATGACCATTAGCGAGTGAGCAGGTAAAGAAAATATGTATATTCATGCAGAAATATACTCTGCATCTTCATTATTATTACAAATTTTGCTGTATTAGTTTATGAAATTATACAAGAAAAACTTCAGATAAATGTAGGAAAAGTTATCCTCTACTTGCCACTAATAGGGTGATGCTATGCAGAAATCACAAAGATTTGATAAACTACAAGCAATAACAATTCTAAGATTGGATCATACCAAAACCCTCTAAATCACAAAAAAGAAGATATGGATAAAATTGTTACACTATAAAATTAAAGTAAATAAGCTAATAAGACACATAAATTTACATTTAATTTATGTATGAGCAATGAAACAATAGATTGTTAGATACAAACACAATGTTGCTTAAGTTTAATCTTCCCTGGGTTGGTTCATAACATTAAAGCTTTCCAAGACAGTATTACTAATTATTTTCTTGGAGCTTGGCAAGTTAATTTTAAGATTAATTTGAGGAAAGAACAAATAATCAGGACACACCAGCCAAATATGTGGTCACTATCAGTTATTAAAATCGTTTCTAGAGTTGCTATTTTTAAATCAGTTTCTCATTGCACAAACACGTAATGAGATCAATAGAGCAGAAGTCATATGTAAGCTTTATTGCATGTGGAAACAGTCTCTGTGAGGGCAGTATTTATGTGGAAAAGATGAAGTTATTTAATAAATTCTTATTTGATGAATGAACCACAAGTAAAATATATTAAATTCTATTAATTTCTCAGTATGTAGGCAGGACAAATTTCATACATTTTATACTTTAAGATTTTACAAGATAGAATTAAAATTATACAACTAGGGTATATGAAGAAATTCAGGGAAAAATACAGTTTCTTAAGTTATCATTGCAGATACAATATTAAAATATTACCAAATTTAACACAGAAAAAATAATTTGCCTTGCAAAAGCAAAGAAAAAAATTATGAATGACCAATTGTAAAACATACTTGACAATTTTATCAGTTAAAGGCAATTATCTTTACCATACTTTTAAACTTCTGAAAATAGAGAAGAAATGGTACAAAATGCAGAAAAGAAAAAAATAGACTACTTCCAGAAAAATCAATGCAAATAGCTTCTACACACACACACGATAATATTCACACAACTAATTAGAACTTAAGTAGAGACACACTGCTTCTCACCAATAAGGTTGGCATAAGTCCTAACTTACTCAAGATATGTTGATGAAGTTGTGAAAATGCAGGTGTTGGCATTTGTTGCTGCTTAAAATTATAAAACAACAAACATCTCAGAAGAGTTTGACAGTACCTTACATTCGCTTTTGACCCCAGCCATTTCATTTCTAGGAATCTATCACGTTCATAGGGACATATGTATAAATCTATTTCTGCCAACCAACACAGTTCTAAGAACATAAGATTGTAAACAGCCACTTTTAAATCTCCATTTTGAAATTATCCCTCCAGGAATGTCTTTGTATGAGCACCTGTCTGGCTTGCTGGCCTCTGCAAGTGCCTGCAGAGGTGTTGTAGCTAAATTGGATCCCATAAGAAAAATCCATGAGGATGCCTTGCCTTCTGCCAGTGACTCCGGTGAATGTCAAAACAACAGCATTCCATCCCAACATGACCTTGCTCCCTGCTGCTTTAAGTATGGCCCTTGTCATGCACTAAATACTTTCGTCTGGAAGTTGATGTGTTGATTATACAGTTCATTTGGAAGAACAATTAATATCCAGGAAGTGTAGACTTTTAATTAATAGTGTTTGGTTAACTAGTTAAGTACAAAGAAACAGATAAAACTGATTCCGTTGTCTAGCAAGACTCCCTGGTCAGTAATTTTGAGATACGATTTTTTATTTAAATTATTTATTTAGATTACATCTCAGTTGTTATTCCCTCACTTGTATCTTCCCATTCCCCCTCCCTCCCTCTTTCACCCTATTGTCCTCCCTAGGCCTGTGATTTTTTACTTAAAGGAAAGGAGTTAAATAGGGAAAATGGAATATTAATATAAACAACTACCTCCCTGTGTGTGACCAAGAATAGAAAGAGGAGAAGTGGCAAACATTAGACAGAAGAAGCAACAGACCTGAGCCTCAGTGTCAGCACAAGAGGCACAGCTTGACTGAACGTGGAGTCACACACAGATACAGCCTCCAGACTTGTAATGAGGGGGCTCTATCAGGCTCATTCTTAGAGGTGTCTGTGGTAGCATAAAGATATGTATGCAAGTATTTAAAATTTCAAATTATTGTTTAGAGCATTTTTAAAAAATCTTCTCATTTAGCAATTAGTTAAGCTAAAAACCAGTACTTCTGTGTATGAAATTTAATTAAAAATTAAATGTTTGATGTGAGACAATTGCATTTTAGATTATTCAAGCTAATAAATGAAGGAAATTAAAGTGCCGTGCAATTTGAAGAGTATATTCAGGCAATGGCAATTTCTGGTTATTAATACAACAAAACAAATCATGTATTTACTGAAAGAATAAAAACAGACCTATGGTCTACCTACCCCAGGCTCCTTAAAACTGATCTAAACCTTACTACTGATTTACCGGAAATGAGGAGGCACAGGAACGTACTGGATAACAGCATCAGAAAGTCTTCAATAAAAAAAGTTATGATTGGAAATTCATGATCAATACCAGTTTCCTGTGTACATAAAGGGCAGAGAAAACTAAGGAACTGTGGACTTTGGAGGCACGAATTAAGTGAGAATAAAAAGCCATAAAGCTATGATATGTGGATTGTTTTTTTAATTCAGTGAACTAAGCAGAGTCCACTTCAAAATAATCCACTGGGCAGTCTGGTAGCAAAGCTCAAAAAAGAAACATGCATTAACTTGCTATAAACATTAAATTTGGGGTTGTATGCATGGGGGGTTTACTTATTTATTTTCTAATCACTTCCGGTTTAAATGAGTATCTTGTATTTGAAAATTTCCATTAGTTTAAATACTCAAACAACATAAAAAGACAAACTAAAAATGATAATTCCTTTTTCTATATATTTTCAATTGGTATCTTTTCCCAATATTCTAATTGACATTTGAATGACTCTTGTTACTCTACATAAAATAATCTGTGTTTGTATTAATTCATTTCAACCTCTGTCTATAGATACTATTTTATAATAATGAATTTCAGGTAATATTTTTCCCATTAACATTGTTACTGTTTAGGATTATAATGTGTTTAAATTACTGTCATGTTGTACCAAATTTCTTTCTTGAGATAAATTTACTTCAGTTCCATGCTATTTATATTAGTAGCTTGTTCAAGTTTGTCATCCTGACCTTCTTGCTAGAGGTTTTTCTTCAATTTCAGGCAGTTTTTGATTGTCTTTTCACATTGAGTGTTACAGGCAAGATTAGCTTTATAGATGATGTTTGCTAACTGGCAGATGTAATTTTAGAAAAACTAAGCAGAAATAGGAATTTATCTTGAGTGGTGATACTGGAACAGTTTTGCCTTGGATGTAAGTATATTAGTTAGGGTTTCTGTTACTGTGAAGGGACACCATGACCATGACAACTCTTATAAAGAAAAGCATTTAACTGAGGCTGGCTTATAGTTCAGAGCTGTAGTCCATTGTCCATTACCATCATGGTGGGAAGCAGGGCAGAGCATAAACTGACATGATGCTGGAGAGGTATCTGAGAATTCTGCACCCAGATCAGCAGAAGGCAGGAAGAGAGCACCACGTGGGGCCTAGTGTGAGTGTCTGAGACATCAAGCCCACCCTCAGTGACACCCTTCCTCCAACAAGGCCGTGGCTCCTAATAGTAGTGTCACTCCCTAGGAGTCTATGGCAGTCAACTACATCCAAACCACAACAGCCGGTGTAAAGTATGCTGTTTTCCCCATGAAGAACCATTATGTCTTATTAGAAAATTCTCCATCATGTGAGGACGCACAGCACAGCAACAGTAGAGGATGAGAACTGTGACAGCCCCTTCAAATCTAGAAGGACAGTTGCTTCTATGTCTGAAACAATCCGCATGACAGTCTGAGTTTTTGTGTTTCTTTTACCCTGGTTAGGAAGATGTTTTTCTGCTGAAACTCCTTTCTTCATATTACTTTTATGTTTACTATTTATTATCTCTTTATGGGCACTGCGAGGTAAGAGAATAAAATAGGCATTAAACTTGCATATTTTAAAATGACTCATTGTATGATTTTATAACTGGCATATTATCTTGGAAGAAAACCTGCATTACTTAGAATCTTTTTAAAAATATGTGTTTATTTATTTGTTCACATTACATCCTGATCATAGCCTCCTCCCTCCTCTACTTCAGATCCTCCCTCCCTCCCTTTTCCCCTTCCCCTTTCTCTACTCATCAGAACACAGGAGCTTCGCCACCTCCACCACCATAACGCATCAAATCACATCACTACAGACTGTATCCTCTTCCCCTGTGGCCTCACTAGGCAGCCCCGCCAGGGCAACAAGAGTCCATGTCAGAGACAGTCCCACTCCCCTTACCCACATAAAGACCAAGCTGTCCATCGGCTACATCTGTATAGGGTCCTAGGTCCAGTCCATGCGTGGTCCTTGGTTGGTGCTTTAGTCTCCGTAAGCTCCCCTGGGCCCTGTTGCTTGGCTCTGTTGGTCTCCTGTGGAGCTCCTGTCCCCTGCAGGTCCTTCTGTCCTTCCCCCGCTTTTCCACAGGACTCCTTGTTTCCCCAATGTTTGCCTGTGAGTCTTAGCATTTATTTCAATCTGCTGCTGGAACTTTGACACAAAATTTACCCTGCCTACAAGATGTGAGGGCATAAAGATAGAACAGAGATTGAGGGAATGTCCAACAAATGCCTAAATGCCTGGCCCAACTGGAGACCCACCCGATGGGAGAAAGTCAACCCCTAACACTACTAATGAGATTCTACTATGCTTGCAGATGGGAACATAGCATAGCTGTGCCCTGAGAGGCCCCACACAGCAGTAATTCAAAACAGATGCTGAGACTCATTACTTAGAGTCTTATAAATAAGTAAATAATCTTATAAATAGCTGTCATTATTAATAGCAAAATTTCTCCTTTTCCATTAATCTCTTCTTTATTTCTGCATATATAGATATAGTATAATATTGCATCCTATATTTGTCACAAGTTTTTATGATAAATATTTTCTATGTAAACATTTATCATGAAGAAAATTTTAAGTGAAACAGAATTACCCATTGTATGAAAGAATGTACTATTATTTATTATCTCATGATGGAAATTAAAACTTTTTCCTTCCTTATTGTTATTATAAATAAGGCAGCAATGGGAATTGTACACATAAATATTTAGCTATGTCTTTTATTATATCCTTGGGATTATATTTGAGCAGTAAAAATTTAATTAAATGCAAGGAAAATATTTAAAATTCATAATAGAAACACACAATTGTTCTTCAGAGCATACACAACAATAGTACAGTGGAGGACCATGTTCACTGATGAGTCTACAGTAGGTAATAGTAAAGGTCTTTTGTGGTTTGACTGGGAAGTGCCCCCCATAGACTCATCAGTTTGAAAACTTGGATTTAGCTTTTGTCATTGTTTAGAAATGCAGAACCTTAAAGATGTGAATCATTGGTGGACAAAGTGAGTCACTATGTACTACTATTGAGATTTTACAGTATGACCTCACTTCCTTTTCACTTTTTGCTTCTTCAGTAACTACGCAATGTGACCACCAAGCTTTCTGTTCCTGTCAGCAGCCTTTCTGCCTGCTATGTTAGTTGCTCTTCTGTTTCTGTAATAACACTCTGTATCCAAAACCACTATAGAAGGAAGATTTACTTAGGCTTATGTTCCTGGAGGACAAATGTCCATTATGGTTTGGGAAGCACTGCAGCAAGCAACAGGCATGGCATCAGGAGCAGGTAGGAAGCCAAGGTGTGAACATCTTCAAATGCAGACTGAAGCAGAGAAAGAGCCAACTGCAAGTGGAATAAGATTGCAAGTACTCAGAGCCTGCCCCTGGTTACAGACTTCCTGCCCCTGGTTACAGACTTCCTGCCCCCGGTTACAGCCTTCCTGCCCCCGGTTACAGACTTCCTGCCCCTGGTTACAGACTTCCTGCCCCTGGTTACAGCCTTCCTGCCCCTGGTTACAGACTTCCTGCCCCTGGTTACAGCCTTCCTGCCCCTGGTTACAGACTTCCTGCCCCTGGTTACAGACTTCCTCACAGGAAGGCACACCCCAACATCCTCAAACAACGCTCAGCTGTATACATATAGGTGGCCTACATCTAGTCCATGCATTTTTTAAAATTATTTAAGTAGTTTATTCAGATTACATCTCATTTGTTATCCCCTCACTTGTATCTTCTAGCTCCCCCTCCCTCCCGCTTTCATTCTATTCCCCTCCCCTAGGTCTGTGACAGAAGAGGACCTTGTCCACACTATAAGATCACAGCCTATCAGGTCTCTTCCCGGTAGCCTGCTTACTCTCCCTCTGAGTGTCACCAGGTCTCCCCACCAAGGGGAGGTGGTATAATAGGGGGCACCAGAGTTCATGTGCAAGTCAGCCCCTGCTCTCCACACAATTGTGGAGAACGTGCTATCCGTTGGCTAGATCTGGATAGAGATTCTAGGTTTACTGCATGCATTGTCCTTGTTGGTACAGTCGTTTGATCTGACCCATCTGGGTACAGATCCGCCAGCCTTATGGGTCCTCTTGTAGGATTCTAGAACCCTCTGGATCCTTCTATTTCCCCATTCTTCCTTATCTCTCTCACCTAGAATCCCAATAGAAAGTCCCAGTATCCATCCCAACATCCGGCTAAGACTTTCAGGGGATATCTCTGCTGGGCTAGTGTCCAATTATAAGTGAATATATGCCATGTGTATCTTTCTGGGTCTGGGTTAACTCACTCAGGATGATAATTTCCAATTCCATCCAATTGCCAGCAAATTTCAGGATTTCCTTTTTTTTTTTTTTTTTTTTTTTTTTTTTAAATAGCTGAGTAGCATTCCATAGTGTAAATGTACCACAGTTTCTTTATCCATTCTTCTATTGAGGGACATCTAGTTTGTTTCCAGGTTCTGGCTATTACAAATAAGGCTGCTATGAACATGGTTGAGCCATGTGGCCTTGTTGTGTGGTAGAGCATCTTTTAGGTATATTCCAAGATGATATAAAGAGCTCAAGAAATTAAACACCACCAAACCAAATAAATCAAATAAGAAATAGGGCTCAGAACTAAACAGAGAATTAAGAGGAATATTGAATGGCTGAGAAACACTTAAAGAAATGCTCAATGTCCTTGATCATAAAAATGACTCTGACATTCCATCTTACATCCATCAGAATGGCTAAGATAAAAAACTCAAGTGACAGCACATGCTGGGGAGGATGCAGAGAGAGGGGAACACCCCTTCATTGCTGTGGAAGTGCCAACATGTACAACCATTTTGGAAATAAATCTCTTGCGCTCTCAGCAAACTGGGAATAGAGAAACCTCATGCATGCTCTTTGATTGGTAGTTCAGTCTCTGTGAGCACCCATGGGCCTAGGTTAATTGACGCTAGTGTAGGCCTTTTGTCGGGTTCCTGTCCCCTCTGGGTTCCTTTATCTTTCTCTGACTCTTCCACAGACTCCCTAAGCTCTGCTTAGTGCTCAGCTGTTCATCTGTTTCATTCTGCTACTGGGTGGAGCATCTCAGGACAATTATGCTATGCTACTGAAAAAAAAAAGTACCAACACCATCACCAACTAAGACCAAGTGTCTTAACATCTGAGCCTATGGTGGACATTCTCATTCAAATCACTCTATCTTGTAAGCCAAAATAACTCCACTTCCACTCCTCTTACTATCCTTTGTTATGTTAAGATGTTTTATCACAGGAATGGAAAAGTGACTAAGACACAGTGTTAAACTTCGGTAATTCTGTATGTTGTATATTACATCCTTTTTTCTTTTTTATAGATGAAGTTGAAAGTTTGTGTGTGTGTGTGTGTGTGTGTGTGTGTGTGTGTGTGTGTGTGTGAGAGAGAGAGAGAGAGAGAGAGAGAGAGAGAGAGAGAGAGAGAGAGAGAGAGAGAGAGAGAGAGAGAATCAAACAGGTTTTATGAGATCAGCAAGTACTCTATCACCACTTTGGTAAATCACAGATCTCTTTAAATTTTATTTTGAGAACTCATCTCCCTAGACTAGACCCAAATTGTGAGCTTCCTCCACAGAAACCTGAGTTTCTTACATGCAAAACCATTTTTACTTTTTTCATGAATTACACATTTTTTTCATTTGCATATCTTCTTTAATGAAGTTTGAAGGTCATTAGCTTATTTTTAAGTGTGGTTATTTTCATTTGATTATTAAATTGCAAGGGTTTGTTGTATAAACTAGATATACATTCTTTTTTTCTTTAATTTAAAGATTTCTTTTCTTTTCTTTTTTTTTTATTAATTTATTTTTGTTACATCTCAATGGTTATCCCATCCCTTGTATCCTCCCATTCTTCCCTCCCTCCCATTTCCCCTTATTCCCCCCCCCCATGACTGTTCCTTAGGGGGATTACCTCCCCCTGTACATGCTCATAGGGTATCAAGTCTCTTCTTGGTAACCTGCTATCCTTCCTCTGAGTGCCACCAGGTCTCCCCCTCCAGGGGACATGGTCAAAGGTGAGGCACCAGAGTACGTGAGAAAGTCGTATCCCACTCTCCACTCAAGTGTGGAGAGTGTTCTGACCATTGGCTAGATCTGGGTAGGGGTTTAAAGTTTACCGCCTGTATTGTCCTTGGCTGGTGCCTTAGTTTGAGTGGGACTCCTGTGCCCAAATCTGCCTATCATAATGTTCTACTTAGAAGAATGGATAAAGAAACTGTGGTACATTTACATTATGGAATACTACTCAGCTAGTAAAAACAAGGAATTCCCTAAATTTGTGGATAAATGGATTGAGCTAGAAATGATCATAATGAGTGAGTTAACCCAGAAGCAGAAAGACTCAAATGGTATACACTCACTTATATCTGCATATTAGCCCAAGGGGCATGTCCCACGAAAGCCTTCACTTACCAGGAAACTGGGACAGAGGGGAGGACATTCTAGTGTGACTCTAGATGTGAGAATCATGGGAGAATGGCAAAGTAGAAGGATCCAGAGGGTCCTAGAAATCTACAAGTAGAATTACACATTTAGATCCCTTGCTGCTTTCTTGCAATTTTACTATTTATTTTAGAATTTCATAACACAGTTTTCCTTATTAAAATATATTTTATATATTTTTATTAATTTATTTTTGTTACATCTCAATAGTTATCCCTTCCCTTGTATCCTCCCCTTCTTCCCTCCCTCCCATTTTCCCCTTATTACCCTCCCCTATGACTGTTCCTGAGGGGGATTACCTCCCCCTGTATAAACCAACAGTGTTATAAATTTTATAGTACATAACTACAGTGTGGCTGAGAGGTCCACCTTTTTAGTTTACTGTAGGTTTTTGATCATATATGATTATTCATATTCTCAAAATTTTCAAACTAAAACAAATAGTAGAAGCATAAAGAAAGAAATAAAAAATTATAAATGATTTGATTAAGGAAAAGTGGTTAGAATCCCATTCCAAATAGTACAGAGGAATACAGTATTAATTACAGCATCTGCTGAGGAAACATTACTCCATAAACAGACAGTGATTATCGGGCAATTCTGAGTAGCAGAGTATGTGAAAATCACTTCATGATGATATCAGTTCCTTTTAGGTTTTCTCCAAGATAAATAAGAGGTAACAAAAACTAGTTTTTTGTTTTTGCTTTTCTGAGTTGAAAATAACCACAGGCATGACAGTTCTTCACAGTGATGTTGTCAGTATTTATTAGTCAGTGTTGTCAAAATGGTATTAAGTCTTGAAAATAGAGGGAGACATACACGAGAGATTCTTATCACATCATCCCAATAGCCAAAAGGTTATAAAATTCACATTCAAGTCACATACAGTTGCAAAAATTAATCTCTCTCTAAATAGTAGGTGGTTGCTTGTTTCTATAACAAGAAAAACAGTCCTTAAAGGCTTTAGAAATTTTCTCTTTTTTGTGAAGAATAATGGTCTGCCAAAAATAGAAAATATAAAAACAATATAAGAATCACATAAAAGATAATTTTGAACAAAACTGTCATTTTTGCGTTGTACAGATATCGTTGATTTACATAATATTTTCTTAACTGTGAATAGATATATGCTTATATTCATCATAGACTATTATGTACAGCTCAAATGAGGACGAACATTAATTTTCAATGAAAATTGAGCTGTATGTGCAAAATAAAAAAAAAAGCAAAGATAAAGTTAATGAGGTTAGGCATAGTTATATCAGCTGTTTATCCAATTTATATTTATTGTTGTTGAATAACTTTTTTCATGAAATGTAAATAAATGTCCATTCACTTCAGGTAAGGTCCTAATGACAGATCAAAGGTGTGTTGTGCCCAAGCCTAGCTTTGTCAGCCAATTGGGTTCTGGAGTTTCTCACTGAATCATGAGTGAGGACGAGAAAGCAACTGCATCATTAGAAAGGTCGCCCAATAAGAGCTGCACGCCCCGGGTTCAGTTTGCAGGCAGGTCAGCAGAAGACTGTCTACTCTTTCTTAGCAATTATTTACTATTTATATGACCTTACAAGGTTTTGTTTTGTTTTGTTTTGTTTTGTTTTTCAAGGCAAGCAAACTTTTTCTTTTGTTTTCTCTGTGTAGCCTTGGCTGACTAGATTTGCTTTGTAGACCAGGCTGGCCTTGAACTCACCTTACAACTTTGTGAGTCTTGTAACTTGCACGAGCTTCCTGATTTTCCATCCTCTTTTCAATAGAGAATGTTTGAATTCAGAAGAAATAGCTGCAGAATGTATTTATATGAATATATGAACATAAGCACTTGACTACACACACACACACACGCACACACTTAGCGTATAAACAATAATGTTTATATGTGAGCTTTGAATCTTGTCTGCATTTATTCCTTTAAGTTCTTCTTCTCTATATGTGAGTAAGCTGTTTAGTTCCTTCTAGAAGGAGAAACTTAATCCAGGCTGGCCTTTGGGAATGTCTAGTAAAGGCTACAAGAAGAGCTGAAGAATTTTTCATGACATTTTTGAAGATGGTGAAAAAAAGTCGAATCATGACATCTTTGTGGCAGGAAAATATTTATGCATGGATGGATATGAACATATTTATACACCAACCTAGTCATTCCATTTTTTCTTAAATCACAATACTGTCAATTTTAGTATAACAGAACAGGATTCAACTGATAAATTTAGCCTATGAGTTGAGCTAAGCCTGAAATAAAGCTCTATATGTGTTTTCTTGTTACTCAAGACGACAGATTTCCTTTTTATTGCAAGATGATTCAGGTTGTTTCTATGATTTGTGTTATACAGTAATATCCTGATACATTGTTCAGACATTGAGCATAAAGCTTCTGTGAGAGGAACAAAAACACTCTTTTTCTTCGTCTGTAGAAGCTGACATCAATTGTAGTGAAGCCAAGTTAGAGTAATTTGAGTGAAGACTTTGAGGTAAGACAACTTGGGGTAGAAAATGGTTATTTTGGCTTAAGACTTCTCAGCATAGCAGCAGGACTGTGAGCAAGGCTAAGCACATTCACCCTCAAACAGAAAGCAGCATCAAAGGGAACAGAAAGTAGTGTAAACCCATACAATCTCAAAGCTGCGTTTGGTGAAGACTCTGCTTTCTACAGTTTTCATAATGTTACTAAAGGACACCACTGTCTAGGTGGGGACTTTGTGTTTAAATGAATTGAGTTTTCAATCCACAATGTACAGAGGTTTGCAACTTTTATGGCAGAAACTCAAATCGCAATTGACAAATTATGTAGGGATCACGTCTAAAATTAAAAAAAAAAATACCAGGGGACCCCAGATCCGTAAGGCATTAGTTCTATAATTTTGCCTCCAGGATCAGTATCTGATTCAGAAGTAATGTAAGATAAACCCATTCATAATCTGGTAGGGAGATCATCTCATCTTTATTAACAAAGCTTTACACAATAAGAAAAGTCTGCTGGGGCTTAAGCTACTGAGATTTTACCAGAGTCCAACCATAACAGCATCTTGGATGAGAAGCATTTGTGAACACCATGGCTCAAGGCCACAGGATTTCTGTAAGACCTTATTAAAGGACCAGATTCCCTTCCATGGACTATGTGATACAATAAGCCTATTTATTTCATGATGTGTAGATTTCTTCGAAAATCACAATTAATAATAAACTTAAAAATTAAATAAATAGGGCCACACAGCTAGTTCAGAGGCTTAAAGCACTGGCTGCCAAACCTGTGAATATAATTCCTAGGTCCCTGTGGAGGGAGGGGAGAATCAACCGAAGGGGTTGCCCTTTGGCCTTCAAAGGTGCACTGTGCATATAAGCACTCTTTTCAAATCAATCAATAAATAAATGGAATTTATAAATTAAAACTAAGAAATAAGTATCTGAGCAAGATTCAGATATGTCAAAATGTTAAATTGTAAAAAAAAAGAAAAGAAAAGAAAAAGGAGGAGGAAGAGGGGAGGAAGAAGAAGGAGAAGGAGGAGGAGGAAGAGGAGGAGGAGGAGGAGGAGGAGGAGGAGGAGGAGGAGAAGAAGAAGAAGAAGAAGAAGAAGAAGAAGAAGAAGAAGAAGAAGAAGAAGTTGTTTAAGTAATGATGGTAAATGTATTAAGAGCCTGAATGGAAAAAGTAGACACCAAGCAAAAAGAAAAGTGGAAATTGTGTGAAATGAGAAAAGGAAAAGGTTAAAGTCTAAACACTATAGAAGAAAGGAAGAATGCCATCATTAGTTTGTTAGCAGAATGATGTACACCAATTAATATTTGAGCAAAACCTTGATAACTTTGATAGTACCTCATTCAAAATTGTTTAAAAAATCAAGGAACAAAGACAAAAGTGGAAAATGCCACAAATCAAAATCTACTGGTCAACAGTGTTACAAAACTCATTTTGAGAATGAAAGAAAATAAAAAGGAACAAAGGGATATTTGAAGAAATAATGACTTGGAGTTTCCTTAAAGTTAGTCAGACTTCAAAGCACATATTTCAAAAGATACAAATATCCAGAAAGGTAAATATGAAAGCATTTGTACTTTAGAAAAGATGTATACTGAAACTGCAAAAATAAGCAAAGACAAATTTTGAAAGAAAAAATCTTTAAAGAACCTGGAGGGTAGGAACAATCTGCACATATAGAGAGTCAGGGATAAGAGTTTCATTAGTATTTCCAAAGACTATGTAAAAATAACATAGGATGAAACATGTAAAGTATTGAGAGAAATAACCCACTGTCCTCGAATTCTGAATCATGTGAAATTATCCTCCAAAATAAAAGGAAAGGTGAAGAATTTCTTAGAGAAAGCTAAGTAGTGGAAAATTTTCCTGAAAGAGCTGCTTTATAAGAGAAATGTCAGTAGTTATTCGGGTGTAAGGGAAAAGATAGAGGTCAGACTATCTCATTTCCACCAAGAAATAAAAAGTATTTCAGAAGAAATAAAAGAAATAAAATATTTCATTTCTCTTAATTTATTGAACAGATATTAATATGTTTGCGATTGTACTCAGTGCACTCAGTGGTTCTTATGGATACATGAAATGAATAATGGATAAAAGAGATGGTAGACCAACTAGATACCATTAGTTTGTTTGTGGTACTCATACTTTCCATGACGTTATATGGCAGTGGCCATGGAGATTATAAGTATATACTGCAAGCTCTAGAGACAATCACTTACAGAGGTCAATGTTGTTGAATGTGCAAACACAGAGCAGAAAGATACATCCACATGAAAGAAGGGGAAAGTAAGTAAATAGAAGACTGTTCCATGCTTACGGATAAGAAGACAGTACTGCTACAATGTCATGACCTACTCCATAAAGTCAGCGTTACAAATAAAAGTACTAACAAATTATTTGTGTATATGGACAAAGTAATCTTAGATTCATATGTTGAATGGCTAGATGTAGTCAACTTCATGTTGAAGAAAAAGACTCACTAAAGATTCTTAGTGGTTGGCAAAAATATAAACATATATGTCAGAAAATCAGAAAGAGTACTTGACAAGTCTAGTCATCTGATGTCTGAAAATGGAACAGAAGCAATACAGGAGATAAAAGATAGAAAATAATCTTTTTAGTGAGTGATGCTGGAACAAGCAGATACTCATGTAAGAAGGAAGAGAAAGGAGGGACAGAGAGAAGGATAGAGAGTAGAGGGAGCAGTGATGGACGCAGAAGGATAGAGAGAGTAGAGGGAGCAGTGATGGACGCAGAAGGATAGAGAGAGTAGAGGGAGCAGTGATGGACGCAGAAGGATAGAGAGAGTAGAGGGAGCAGTGATGGACGCAGAAGGATAGAGAGAGTAGAGGGAGCAGTGATGGACGCAGAAGGATAGAGAGTAGAGGGAGCAGTGATGGACGCAGAAGGATAGAGAGAGTAGAGGGAGCAGTGATGGACGCAGAAGGATAGAGAGAGTAGAGGGAGCAGTGATGGACGCAGAAAGATAGAGAGAGTAGAGGGAGCAGTGATGGACGCAGAAGGATAGAGAGTAGAGGGAGCAGTGATGGACGCAGAAGGATAGAGAGTAGAGGGAGCAGTGATGGACGCAGAAGGATAGAGAGAGTAGAGGGAGCAGTGATGGACGCAGAAGGATAGAGAGTAGAGGGAGCAGTGATGGACGCAGAAGGATAGAGAGTAGAGGGAGCAGTGATGGACGCAGAAGGATAGAGAGAGTAGAGGGAGCAGTGATGGACGCAGAAGGATAGAGAGAGTAGAGGGAGCAGTGATGGACGCAGAAGGATAGAGAGAGTAGAGGGAGCAGTGATGGACGCAGAAGGATAGAGAGAGTAGAGGGAGCAGTGATGGACGCAGAAGGATAGAGAGTAGAGGGAGCAGTGATGGACGCAGAAGGATAGAGAGAGTAGAGGGAGCAGTGATGGACGCAGAAGGATAGAGAGAGTAGAGGGAGCAGTGATGGACGCAGAAAGATAGAGAGAGTAGAGGGAGCAGTGATGGACGCAGAAGGATAGAGAGAGTAGAGGGAGCAGTGATGGACGCAGAAAGATAGAGAGAGTAGAGGGAGCAGTGATGGACGCAGAAGGATAGAGAGAGTAGAGGGAGCAGTGATGGACGCAGAAGGATAGAGAGAGTAGAGGGAGCAGTGATGGACGCAGAAGGATAGAGAGTAGAGGGAGCAGTGATGGACGCAGAAGGATAGAGAGTAGAGGGAGCAGTGATGGACGCAGAAGGATAGAGAGTAGAGGGAGCAGTGATGGACGCAGAAAGATAGAGAGTAGAGGGAGCAGTGATGGACGCAGAAAGATAGAGAGAGTAGAGGGAGCAGTGATGGACGCAGAAGGATAGAGAGAGTAGAGGGAGCAGTGATGGACGCAGAAGGATAGAGAGTAGAGGGAGCAGTGATGGACGCAGAAGGATAGAGAGTAGAGGGAGCAGTGATGGACGCAGAAGGATAGAGAGTAGAGGGAGCAGTGATGGACGCAGAAGGATAGAGAGAGTAGAGGGAGCAGTGATGGACGCAGAAGGATAGAGAGTAGAGGGAGCAGTGATGGACGCAGAAGGATAGAGAGTAGAGGGAGCAGTGATGGACGCAGAAGGATAGAGAGTAGAGGGAGCAGTGATGGACGCAGAAGGATAGAGAGTAGAGGGAGCAGTGATGGACGCAGAAGGATAGAGAGTAGAGGGAGCAGTGATGGACGCAGAAGGATAGAGAGAGTAGAGGGAGCAGTGATGGACGCAGAAGGATAGAGAGAGTAGAGGGAGCAGTGATGGACGCAGAAGGATAGAGAGAGTAGAGGGAGCAGTGATGGACGCAGAAGGATAGAGAGTAGAGGGAGCAGTGATGGACGCAGAAGGATAGAGAGTAGAGGGAGCAGTGATGGACGCAGAAGGATAGAGAGAGTAGAGGGAGCAGTGATGGACGCAGAAGGATAGAGAGTAGAGGGAGCAGTGATGGACGCAGAAGGATAGAGAGTAGAGGGAGCAGTGATGGACGCAGAAGGATAGAGAGTAGAGGGAGCAGTGATGGACGCAGAAGGATAGAGAGAGTAGAGGGAGCAGTGATGGACGCAGAAGGATAGAGAGAGTAGAGGGAGCAGTGATGGACGCAGAAAGAGGAGGCACAGGCGCAATGTAAAATGAAACAGACTGTAGTAGAAAGTGGTAATGTAATATGCTTAGAAAAGACTAGAAGATGTAAATGTAAAAGACAATTAATATATTGGTTTATAACAAAATAAACAACCCCTGCATTTTCAAAATAATAAAAACAAGACAAATACAAAAGAATAGAAAGACAGAGCAAGCCTGGCATGGCGGTGCATGCCTGTGATCTGAGCACCCAGCAAGGCAGAGGCCAGCGAACCTCTGTGAGTTTGCGGCCAGTTTGGTCTACAAAGCAGATGCAACACAGTAAAGGTTACACAGAGAAAACCTGTCTCAAAAAAAGCAAAACAAAATGAAATTCAGAGCATAATATAGGCTGAGAAAAAACATGAGAAGTAGAAATACATATGTATATAAAAGACTGAGGATCAATTGTATAAAGGAAAAATCAAACTGAAAAATGTAGAAATAAATACCCAGATTTAAAAACTGATAGAGGATCTAAGCAGGTATCTCACCAAAGAGGAAATACATGATAAATAAGCATGTTAAAAGATGGTTAAACATTTCATCTGATAATTTCAATAAAAATTATATGACAATTCACCCAGCTTAAAATGATCTAAAAATGCTTGACTGTGTTGCACACCTGAAATCGTAGCAGTTGGGGAGCTGAGCAGAGGCTATGTAGTATGAAGGCAACTTACACTCTTTACTGAGACAGTATATTATAAAAGAAATTTTTTAATTCTAAAAAGAAAAACAAAACAAAACAAGACAAAAAAACCCAAATAAATGCTAATCCTGTACTGAGGGAAGGTAACATTGTAGAGTGATTTGAGAAGGATTTTTGGTTTCTTACAATAGTAAACTTATTCTTGCTATAGAATCCACCATTCATACTCTGACATTTATTTAAAATAATGAACATTTATGTCCACACATGTTTGTAAAAGCTCCATTAATAAATTCTAAAATGGAAACAAGCAAGATGTCCTTTAGTAGATAATATCCAGACAGTAGTTATATAATTCAGTAGTTCTTAAAAACTAAGGAGTTTGGAGAATAGGCTCAATGGGTAAAAAACCTTCCTCCAAGGATGACAACCTGAGTTCAATTCCTGGGACCCATATAGTTGATATAATGCCAGGATTGAGTTTTCACAAGTTGTTTCAAAACCTCCATACTATGACACTGACATAATAAATAAATATATAAATGGTAGATAGATAGATAGATAGATAGATAGATAGATGGATAGATAGATAGATAGATAGATAGATAGATAGATAAGATAGAACAATATAAACATAAATCAGAGAAACATGAGCTGCCTTGACAAATCTAGTCATCTGATATTTGAAAAGGAAGAAAAACAATAGAGGAGACAAAAGATAGAAAGGAATCTTTTTAGTGATTGTTGCTGAAATAATTATATATTTTTATACAAGAGAGATGATAAAAATTGCCACTAAACCTTTCTGTGAACTTATAGCAGCTTTGTAAACAAAGCCCTTTAAAAAAAATTCTAGCATTGCTCAGAATCAGAAATGTTAGAAAAACTTCACAGACCATTTACAAAAGTTATGCAATGTCCTTGGGTCTTATAATAAGTCATTTCTGGTTCATTGTGTTTTTATTTTCATCATTAAAATATGTCTGAATTCATTGAGAATTTAATAGCATTAATACATTAAAGCCATCTTAACCCCTGCTCCTTTCTCTCCTTTATCCCAGGTCCATTTTCCGGGACTACGTAACTCCCCACCTTCTTGGCTGTTTTTAAATTTTTATTTTATTCGATAATCCATCCACTATAATTTCTGCTCTCCCTGTACTCCTCATTGTGTGGTTATCCACTGGAGTTTGGTCAAGGTAAACTAAGTCTCCCTCTCTGTGGAGTAAGAATGGTCTCATAGGCTCATATATTTAAATACTTATTCACCAGGGAGTTAAACTGTATGAAAGGATCAGAAGGATTAGGAAGTACAGCCTTGTTGAAGTAGATGTTGCCTTGTTGGAGGAAATGTGTTACTGGAGATGGAATTTTATATTTCAAAAATCCACAACAGTCCCTGTATCTATCTTTATCTCTCTGTGTCTCTCTCTGTCTCTGTCTCTGTCCCTGTCTCTCTCTTTTTTCTCTGTCTTTCTCCTTGCTGATCATGTTGTAACATTGAGCTAATTATCCAGCACCATGACTGCCTGCTGCCATGCTCTCTGTCATGATGATCATGGACTAAGCCTTTAAAACTAAGGGATTTCCCAATTAAACGCTTTCTTTCACAAGAGTTGCCTTGGCCATGGTGTCTCTTCATAGCAAATGAACAGTGATTAAGATGCTCTCATATAAACAAATTGTCCGTAACTATTCAGTTAGGATTGGGAAGAATTTGACCCTACTCCCATGTGCTAATAAAGCATTAATTGACTTGATCTTCTTCAGGCAACCACAGCTTTAATGAGATCATGAGTATACTGGTTCTGTCCTGTCCAAAAAATATTGCTTAAACTCTTGAACTCTTTCTTCCCACTTCTTCCATGACGGTCCTTGAGCCTGTGGAAGAGGCTATGTTACATAATTTTTCAGTTTGGGATTGAGGACTCTGTTGATACATACTCTCTGGGATTTGACCAGTTGTGAATTTCTGTATTAACTACTTCTAACTGCGTAAAGAATTTTCTCTGATTAGATCTAAGAGCTGCTCTAATCTACAGAATGAATGGTATAAATTTTGAGCATGATTTGACTATGTTTGTTTAATATAATACTAGTTTTAGAATTAATGCTAGGGCATGTGGTCTTTCCTATTACGGGTTTATGATAAGATTTATAGTCATGAAATTCCCATTTCAGAGAAAATTTTCAATGCAAGCAGAAAGGGATTGGTCACATCCATAAAATCTGTGCCACTATTGCACCAGCGAACATATCTTACAATACCTCATTCTAAGTCTTCATTCTTCCACCAGCAGCCTGTATAAGAGCTTCCAGTAGTATGAAATCTAAGGAGGAAGGAGAAAGTTTCCCGATCACTACCAAGCTGATTTCTCCATGTCCTGTGCCCAGTACCTGTGGTATGGTCAGCAGCAGGGTCCTGTCATCAGGTTCTTGTGGATAATCAGGAGCCATGGGAATAGCCTGGATTATTGGGAACACCTGTGACCAACACTGGACTTTATCTTTTACAACCTATGACTTATGTGATGAAGGTAATGCCCTGTGTAGGATAACTCCAGTTGTGTGTATATGTGTGAGCATGAAACTTAGGAAATAGTGAGTTTCTGTGTGGCCTTTTCAGTCATTCTTACTGTGAGTTATCAGTCCCCCAATCTGCTCCTCTGCCTTCCCTCCCATAACTCTCTCTAATTAAAACTCCCACAGCACCATCCCCCCTTCCCTCCCTCTATGTCACAAGGTTCTATCATCTCACCTATTTAAAGTCTTTCTTTACCCTCCTTATTATTTAGGAATTTAAGGCAATGTAGTAATATTAACTTACACAATATACTGAGAAATTACTCTTTTTGGGCTTTGAAATTTAAATTCAATAGTTGAAAATGGAGAAACTGAAAACAGAAGATGGTTTTAATCATGTGGGTTAAATCTGTGGAATCATAAAGAAGTAAATGGCCAAGAAAGGGAGTTAATGAAGAAACAGGAAGAGCTAAATACCAGGGTATAATGAAAGGCTGGATGTGGAGATGAGGAAATAAATAGGAATTTCGAAGGCCTGGCTGCTCCTGATCGCTTCAAACTCCTGGTGCAAATACCATGAATATGTAATGTTAGAATTAAAACTGTCAACCTTTAATGAAAATATCTTTTTTTCCTTTTTTATTAATTTATTCTTGTTACATCTCAATGGTTATCCCATCCCTTGTGTCCTCCCATTCTTCCCTCCCTCCCATTTTCCCTTTATTCCTCTCCCCTATGACTGTTCCTGAGGGGGATTACCTCCCCCTGTATATGCTCATAGGGTATCAAGTCTCTTCTTGGTAACCTGCTGTCCTTCCTCTGAGTGCCACCAGGTCTCCCCCTCCAGGGGACATGGTCAAAGGTGAGGCATTGAAAATATCTTTGTTGAGCTTCAGACCTGGACAAGCGGCTGACGTGTCTTTGAACTGGGGCAGACCTGACCTCCAGGCTCTCCTACCATGCCCTACTGCAGGCCATGGCTGACATACCCTGAGCCTTCTAGCCCAGAGGCAGGGCTTCCCCTCCTGCTTACCTATATAATTCAAACTGTTGGTTCCTCCCTCTCTTCTCTTGCTCATTCTCACTTCCATCTTTCTGTGATTCCTCTTTCCTTCTCTCCTTCTCTTTCTTTTTTCTCCCTGTCTGCATTCCTCTTTCTATCACTCTCTGCCCCTCCCCCTACATGGTGGCCTAGAGCTGATTCTAATAAACCTGCTTTTATATACTTTAACTTGTCTTGCATTAGCTTATATCACTGTTTCAATAAGTTTCATCACCTCTTTCAATGACATTTATCAATCTTAATCTCCTATGTTGAAAAGTTGAAAAGGATAGTTTCTTTAATGACATAGTAACCATAGTTATTTGTCTATCACTTTTATTATGATTTTGGTTAATTATCAGTGGCTCTGAGTTTAATAACTAGTGTACTATTATTATCTTTTATGAATTATCTTGTTTTGGCAATAGTTTCTTAAGGGATTATAAACTAAAATTTAATTGTACTTAATTTATACACAATTTAATGTATTTACATTAAAATGGTAACTTTACTAAGGCAGTATTTATTTTTGTACCTAATGAAAGATTATCCATCCCAAATATTAAAAAGTATTTTATTATTAAAATGAAAAGTGAAAATTATAAGGAATATAATAATTATAAATACATTTCTAGCTTCCAGTGTCCATTAGTTGTCATTGTTAATGTTGCTATCACACCTAGATCCCTTACATAGATGTAGCAGATGTACAACCTATGACTCCCCTAATAATGGGAGTAGGGGCTGTCTGTGACTTTGTTGCCGGCCTCTGGATCACTTTCCCTCAGCTGGGCTGCCTTGTCAGGCCTCAGTGGGAGAGGATGAATTTAGTCCCTGGCTTGAGGGGCCAGGGTGAGTTGGCAGCTCCTTGGGGGTCTCTGTTTCTCTGAAAAGAAGAAGGGGGTATAAGGGACCTAAAATTGCTGAAGGAAGACACAAGACTCAAATAGTACTGAAAAACAAAGAGCATTTATTCTGCAGAAACAGCTTGCATGCAGGGATAAACCATCCTGATGTGTCCTGGACCTCGGGACAAATAGAACCAGAGTTCACCTGAAAGAGGGAGTAGGGATTGAAAGTAGGGTACAGAGACACGAGAAATAACGAATAAAGTCAGGAAATTTCTGATCAAGATTTACTTTAATGCCCAACTAGTAAGAATATATAGAGAGCAAGGTTAATAGGATCTATTCTAATCCCACTCACCCTAGCCCCCAGGCAAGAATAGCCTGACTCACTCCCTGTAGAACTTCCTAGTTCTCTGAGTAGTTCCCTGTAAGAACTTCCTTGATCCTCTGGGTGGCTCCAAGTTGGGACTTGCCTACTTCTTTCAAAGGTAAATAGTCCAAGGATAGCCTAGAACACAAGACCTCTTGAGACAAAGGTCAGCAACTCTAAGGTCACAGCATGCAGCCTAAACACAGGATTTCTGACATGGCAGAATTTAGCACAGCTCTCCACACCATCCATGCAAAATGATGGCAGTCCCAAGGAGGAGCTCCCAGGCTTTTAAAAAAGCTTCTAAGTGAATCCTGTCTGTGGCTACGTGACTCTAGCTGCGATTGGCCGGTGTCTGTGGAGGCTACGTGACCCTAACTGAGATTGGCCGGTGTCTGTGGAGGCTACGTGACCCTAACTGAGATTGGCCGGTGTCTGTGGAGGCTACGTGACTCTAACTGAGATTGGCCGGTGTCTGTGGAGGCTACATGACTCTAGCCATGGGCCCTTTAACAATTCCGGTCTTCTCTTTCCCTCCTCGAGTATTGTTCCATCTCAAATCCTTGAGTGGGGCTTAAGGGCTGGTACTGGGATGTCAACACCATTAGTTGAACAGTAGAGATACGATCAGGCACACACTGGCCCTTCATTACTTCTTGTCTTTATATACCTAAATGGAATCTTTCATGTTATGACTTCTGTCTAGTATGGAAGGGGTTGCATTGTGTCCTCAAAATAATAAGTGTGACATTAATGCAGTCTCAGAAAATATGAAAAAGTCTGTCATGTACTGGGCACAAAGAATGACCAGGAAAAACAGAAGTAAGGGCCTATTTTTTGGTATGTCAACATGTATTTGTTCCTATGCCAGAGAGTTTCTTTTAACTTAGCATTTCACTCTGTTAGGTGGGATAATGGGCAACATATTCTATTATGTATCTACTTCCATATGATATTAGGACATTGTTATCCAGGTCCAGGAGGACTGAAAGACTGGTTAAAGGCTAGGCAATGGGGCGTTTATGACAAGCATCTGATAAGCCTATCCAGTTGAAGAGACAGGGAGCAACACTTTTGGCTGGAATGGTTTACATCAGCTTTTATCAAGTCCAGATCTCAGCATCTTGAAGTCCACAGGTGATCCCTGAATGAAGTCTGCTAACCAGGTGGAAATAAGCTGAGACAAATACAGACTAGGGACAGAAGTTAAAATTGTGTCTATAAGAAAGCAGGAGTAGTCTCATGCCTTTGAGACCTAGTAAAAGCAATAGCTTTGGGTTGAAAAGCATGAACATTCTTTTCTCACTCCAGAAGGCTAGATATACATATTGAACAGATATGTTTTTAGCATTATGAGAAGTACCCTTAAGTCTATATTCAGAAATCAACCAAAGAGAAATTAAAATCCTGAATTTATGACTGAATAATAATCAGTCAGTGCTCTGCTTGCTTCTCATAGCTCTATTGATAAAAGTCTGAACTATAAAAATATAATGATAGTATAGAAGGGGGAAAGAAATATGTAACATTTCCAATTTTTATATGCCTTAAATCACTTTCTTATAGCTCTACACTTTGCATTTATGTATCTTATAACATTTTCTTAGACCCTCCAACTTTCATAATTTCCATTTACCAACCTACAAACACATTCTTAGACCCTCAAACACTTTCTTAGAAGCTTCTCTTCACAACTTGCATTTACCAATCCTAAAATATCTTCTTAGATCCTCAGAACTTAAGCTTTCATGTCCGTAGAACTTATATAAACTTTACATTTTTTTTCTATGCAGTTATTTATCAGCAGACAAAAGCAGTTGGTTCCTGCAATCATTCATTTAAATTAAGTAATAGTAAAACTTTACATTGAAATTTGTGTACCTTTTCACATGAAGCCTGTGTGCAAGGCAAATATGTTTGCTTTTTTTTTTTTAAAGAGACCTACTACCTAGCAGTTTTAATGTGCTAATGAACTGACTAATGAACTAACAGTGGCTCTAATTGTCTTCTAGTTGTCAAGCTACCATTAGCTTAGTTGTCAATATGATTAGAGACTGTAGAAGGATAAATTGTAACCTATATGAATCTATGTATCAATCAAAATGACAGAGATGACTACTCAGTCCACTGCCTAGACAGTTGTCCCAGGCACCTGTGGTTTTCATGGCACCATGGGCAGAAGCAATATGGCCATCAGGCACGGAAGACGAGAGGCTGTTTCCTGTGGAAGAACATAGGAGAGACTGAACTCACCTCATTTTCAGCAATGTGAGACAATCTGCGGTGTCCAGTTTTTCCACCCTTCATGCTGGGCCCTAGCTGCAGGCACGGCTTGGGGGCAGTCTTTTCCAGTGGTTAAAATAACACAATTCAGAGGTGAAGTCATTTGTCATACACAAATCTTCTTAGAGACCTTAAGGAGTTACTGCTAGGATTTGAGAGTCTCTGTCATAATAAGCTTAAATATATTAAGTCCATATTCAGCAGATATCTGACAAGCTTGAGGGTTGGCATATCTGAGTTAATCTTTGTCTGTCTTTAGTTATTTGCTCTAAACTACACCTTGCAAGCATAAAACAGAATGTTATGAATCTATATTCTTCAGATAAGTGTTTGAGGACCACATCTATCTCAAGTAGATCTAAATAGGCAAACTTTGTTTAGAGTTTCTTTTCATATAACTTTGAAAACATATGTAGGGTGCAAAAATAAAGCTTAGCCTTGTAATTAACTGCATCAGTTCTTAGCATAACTTTAAATATATTTCTGAACTAGTATTTAAGTAAAAATTTCAATCATATCTACAGTTCATAGAGAGACTCAATCGAGCTGATCCTATGACTGAACAGCAACAGGATAAAAGACAGAAGTTGCATTTGGAGTTTAGCAAGGGTTTGAGTGGGTCTGGCAGCCCTCAGTAAAGATGGTGTCAGAGCCAGGGGTCTTGCATAACAAAATTGGTGACTAGTCATGTGACTGCAGTCAGTTGAATTGGCAGTGAAGTAATGGCCCTGCCATTTTATTCCATTTTATTCCAAAATCAACCAGCCACCTGTTAGAGGCCATGATGGGCAAATTTAAAGTGTAGCCTTACACACAACATAAAGTGGAACCAGGTTCTGTCTGTGTTCTACTTGTTCTTGTGTTGTTTTTGTACTTTCTGTTTGAAAATCATCATGGGCCAGATGACAAGCGCTACCCTTCACGGTAGCTCTCCTCCAAGCCTGCTTCCAGGTCCCAACCGGATATTCCTAAAACAGTGATTTTTAACTTCTTTGAGAGTGAAGGTAGAGCATAATAACCAAGTTCTAAAAGTGTCTTTAGAGCCACCCAGTACTAGGGTCAGCAATACAGTAGCCTGTTAATCTGAATTAACCTTTATAACCTTAAATTTTTACCATCATATAAAGAATATTTTGAACCAGGATTGGATCATATATACAATATGTTGTGAGAGTATAACTAAGAATTTCTATAATAGTCCAATCTAACCTGAAATGACACTTGTTATTTTCTTAGTCCAAGGGGGAATAAGACAGCAAGCAGAGAGCTCATTATGACCAAGAGGCTCCATCATTGTTGCCCTAATCCACATGGCTATCTCAAGACGGTGGATTCGGACCATGGCAGGCTGCAGATCCATGGTCCACATGGTCGCTGTTTTAAAGCACCCGTGTTCCTACAGATGTTACAAACACATATCTTAAGATACATAGGCTAGAGGTGCAACTTCAATACCCCATTAAAGAAATATTGCTCTAAATCCTGTCTTCATTAAGTCTAGTCTTTAACACAGAACAGGAATTACATAAAGATCTTTACTCACTGTAAAATATCTTTAGAGACCTGTTTCTTTGGTCCCCTCATGCCGTGTGTTGTTGCCCAGAGTGGCTCCAATCCTGAGTTAATTGTTTTAAGCTAACGTTTGTCACAGATTTTAAACTATACCCAATAATCAATAATGTAGACCAGTCAGGAATAAACATGTAGTGAACATACATGTATACATATACTCAAAATAGACAAACAAAACTCTCCTAACTTCTATCAGCTGCAATTAGAAGGGACGAGCACCTTGTTTTCTACAGCATGCAGGCAGGAGCTGGGGCTTTCCAGCAGTGCTTCTTGTTTGCAATAGGTGCAGGTGGAGAGGTGCCAAACCCAAGGCTCTTCGTGCCGCAGTTGCCTTTCGGTGTCTGCTGCCTCCAAGGAGAGCCACATGGAGAGGAGCCCACAAGCTAATCAAAGCCAGGTTTGTGGGCATCTGGGAGGCAGTGGAGCAGGGAGGAGCCCATGCGAATTCATGACCTCACTCACCTCCATGGCAGAGCAGATGAGAGCTGGCAGAGACCTTAGGAGCCTCAGAGCAATTTCCTGGATCCCTGGGAAGCTCCTGAGCCTGGGACAGAGGAGCTTCACGGTGTGAAACCCTAAGGAAGCCTAGGCTGCGGCTGCGTGAGGACAGAGCAGCTGGGCCTTACAGAGCTTAGATCTTGCCTGACCCCAGGCGCACCATGACACCTGGGTACAGCGTTGATAGAGAACTACCCTGTGTGGTAGAGCCCGCCATCTGGCCCGTGATAATTCCCCAAGGAAGTAAAAAGACAACCCCAGAACAAACAGATCCTAGATACAAAGAGACCAGTCTAGCTTTCCCTGGGAATCTGAAAACAACAACAACAACAAAACCGTGGTGGCTTATTCCGTAATCCACCCGTGGGAGCAACCCATTCCTAGTCACCAAAACCAGAGACAGACTGGAACCTTTAAGTTCCACCAGATGGTAAGTAGCATCCTTGGAACCCCCAGTCTGGGAGGGAAGAAGTTGCCTTGTCCACCCATCTTCCAGTGGCTTCCAGATTGTGTCACCAGAGAAATGAAATGAAACAGAGACAACAGCAAAAACAGAGGTGTGTCCAAACTCATTGATCAGCAGAGAACAGAATATGCTTTTCTGAAAACGCTCTACTATGGTATCTGGAATCCCAAGGGATCCTGGACAAGCCCTCAAATTTAAGTGTCCGAAAATCACAGAAGGAAGACTGCAGACTCAAATAATATGTAAAAACAGAGAGCATTTACTCTGGACAAACAGTCTGCATGCTGGGGTCAGCCATCCATATAAAGCAGTGGCAATCTCAAGAAGGAGCTTTCAGGGTCTTTAAAAAAAACTTCTAGAGGAATCTATCTGTGGCTACGTGACTCTAACCGGGATTGTCTGGTGCCTATGGAGGTGAGACCGTGCACATGGAAGCTACGTGGTGACTCTAGTCATAGGCATTTTAGCAGTGTCTGCTCCTCTCAGGGGACCGGGGGTTGCAGGGGGCGGGGAGGCGGTGGAGGTATGAGGGTAGGACTGAGAGGAGAGGAAGAGGAGGTCTGGGATCAGGCTGTAAAGTGATTAAATAAAGAAATAAGTAAATTAATTTACAAAGATAGAAACACTGTTGCTAAATATGAATACATACACACACAGATGTGTGTGTGTGTGAAAAAAATTTAAGACACAAAATTCTAAACCAGAAGATATATGCCTTTAAATTTTGTTATACTCAAATGGTTTCCAAGGGGGTTGAACCAATTAATACTGTCTTCAGCACTATACTATACTTTCTCTGTATATAATATTTTAAAAATTAATACATTTAATATTTAATAAATATTTTTATTTTGTGTAATCCTCAAGGTAAAAATGAAGTGAAATTTTATGTTTTAAGTTACAGTTTGTTGATTATGAGAAATTTATAAATTGATAATACTTCTTCATATAATCTATTGATCTTTCTGTTAGATGACTGAATGGTTTTGATGGACAAAATACTTTGTATCATTAAGATACATATTATTACTAGTTTATAACTTACTGTTTTTAGTTTTTCATATTTTCTTTCTTCTTTTACTTTTAGTAACATTCATTTAGGCAAACCTTAATGATATTTTCTTCCAACATTTCTGACAGATGAATCCCATGACAAACGCCATATGATCACTCTGTGATTATAAAGACTCATTTGTTTTCTTTTCTATGGGGTAAGCTTTTTACATCTTCTCTTTGATGTAGCTAACAGACAAGTGTGATAACAAGAATGATTTAGTACATGCCTTTGCTCCAGATGGCTTCTAGTTATTTTAAAATTGAGAGATGTGGGGATGGAGGAGAAGAGAAGGGAGAAGGAAGATAGATGGGCAGGAATAAAGAAAGAGGGGAATATTGAGTGAAGAGAGAGGAGTGAAGAGTACCTAGGAAAGGGGAAGTCTAAAGCCTGGGGAGAGGGAGAAATAGGAGTAGGGCACTAAGAATCACCTTTCATCTAAGAGACATGTTTTAGTTTGTTTTAGTAACTGCAGACTCTATGTACAATTTTATCTTCTAAACATGCCATTTGGTCCTCCTTCTAATCACACTTCTCTCCACCCCAGGGCTCCAGGGCACCCCTTTCTCTTCAAGACTGAGTGTAGTACTCACCTTTTTTTTTGTGAGTATCTGGGCACTTTGTTTCCTTAATCCATTCCACACCAAAGAATATACCTTTACTTAAAACATTAAGTCAGGGATCCCTGCCCCCCAAAACTAGTGACTGACTAACCAGAGATGTACAGAAGACAAGAAACATTTGTGTCTTAGAACTTCATTTGATCATAGTAGGAAGGCATTGAAAGAGAGAGAGAAAGAGAGAGAGAGAGAGAAGAGAAGAGAAGAGAAGAGAAGAGAAGAAGAAGAGAAGAGGAGAGGGGAGGGAAGGGGAGGAGAAAGCACTTTACAAACTTGGTGCAGTATCACAGTGACAAGCAAAGGATTAGGGACAGAAGAAAGATTGATTTGGTAATTATTTGTAGACACGGTAATTGGAAGATATTTAGATGACTGCATCAAATTCTCTTTATTGTATTTATTTGTTTTTATAAAACTAGACAAATCAGTCAACATAGCAGATTAGAGTACTGCCAAGTCAGTTGTTTTTGCTTTAATATGGCACAGTATAGAGCCTCATCTTTCTGAAGCAAAAAATAGTACTATGGGATATTAAAGTAATAGACGTTTAGACTATTTTTCTTTAAGATTTTTTTTGCTTAAACCTCCCTTTCAGAAACCCAGTTTTTAAATACGTCTTGAGAAGAAGTTCATATGGTCTCTTCACTTCTTTAATGCATCTTCTTGATGGACTAACAGCCCCCAAATTCTATTACTGCCTACTGGATTGAAAATTAGTCTTATCCACTCCCTTAAATGAAATATTAATAGCATTGTACCTTAATATTTTAAAGGAAAGATGTCAAGTCAATATATTTAAAAATCAAACATCATTATAACAATATCTACATTAGACTTGATTAATAAAACATAAATAAACTAATGGAGAGCTTCAGTTTAAATGCTTAGAAGAAAGTGGTTTGGTTTAATCAAAGTCATATGTCTTTTGTAATGTTCTGATAGTATCTCTGTTGAATAAAGCTTTATTACAGTTTTTCATGTGAGTTATATGCTGAAGAATGAATGCAATGTTTTCATTGAAATTAGGAACTATAAAAATTAAAATCTATAGCTTATGAAATGCATATAGAATACCATATTGCTATACTGTGGAGGTACGAGAGTTCACACAAGAGTTCATATCAGACCTTTACAAACATTCAAATTTAATGAAAAACCAGTTCTATTTGTTCTTCTAAAATGACTATTGACTTTATATTCATGGAAGTTAAAATTATCATCAGACTTAGTTCTAAAGAAAAACATCTGCCTTAAAGTAAAAGTCATTCTTCATATTATTTAACTTGGACACTAGATCAAAACTTTTTTTCATCACCCAAGTCACAAAGACTGGATAAGTTCTTGAATTTTATTTTTGAGATTAGAATATAGTTATTTTTTTCCTTTTTTCCTCTGAACATTCCCATATACTCCTTCCCACTCTGCTTCAAAATCTGGGTCTTCTTTTCACTAACTGTTATTGTATGCATACGTAAATACACATGTAAATATATATTCCAAAATATATCTGCTCAGACCATATAAGATTATTTGTGGTGTGTTTTCAGGGCTTATTGATTGGCACTGGAAGTTCAATTGGTAAGATCTTCCCTGGAGAAGACCACCTCTTCTGCTTCTAGCTTTCCTCATTTGCATGTAGTTCTTTGTGTAGAACTGAGACCTTGTGGGTTTTCCCCCATGAACTTTGATATGTTCATTGGTGTCATCCTTGCTTAGCTCACATTTGGGTCATCATATTGATAAGCCTGTATGTGTGTAGCTTCTGATAATACTAGGAGACACAATCTCACAGCAAAAGTCCTGACCCTCTGGCTCTTACAGTCTTTCTACCCCATCTTTTGAAAAATTCACTGTAGACTGATCTACTTATACTGGATCTCACAGACTGCGTTTTTATTTGTTGTATTTTTCTCGAGTGAGCTCTGTTACAGAGAGAAGTTTCTTTGATGAGAAGTGAGGATTATATTTTTCCATTAGTATAAAGACAAATATTTATGGATTGTTGTTAGGCATTATTCTGGGTCATTAAATTAGTTCTATAACCATGGCTTTTCTAGTACTGAGTAGTTACTGGGCTTCTAGTACCATGGATGGTTTTATTCCTGTTGAGTAAGCCTTAAGTTCAATTAGGGAGCAATTGGTGTCAACAAAGTATGCATGCCATGACTTTACTCTTAGGGTTATCATGCCATTTTAACTGTTGATGTGGTTCACAGGTATCAAAGCAGGGCAGGACTATTGGCTGCCTGCCTCCCTCCTTTAGAAATTTCAGTATACTTTATGATAGATCCATTTTTGAAATCCAAAAGACCACTGAAATTCACAGGTAGAATCTGAAATGTGCAAATCACTTAATTGGGATGATAACAAGGAAGTCTGGTATGAAACAGAGCCATGTTCTATGACAAGTAGCCTGAATGAACATTGCACTTTCTGCAAACAGAACAATGGAACTTTTGGTGCAACTTGATTTTCCCCACAATAGACTGATTAATTTCCCATCTTAAGACATGAAAAAGAAGGCAACGGCTCCTACACAATACAAAGGACTAAATATGAAGTAATACATCTATGCCTGAGATATGGAAATGGAAATCCAGAGTAACTCACAATGCTGTTCCACCTAATTTATTGTGACAAAAGGAAATAATAATATTTTTTACTTTGTATCCATCTTTCAATGGCACCAAAGTACTGATACTGCCAAGATATTGCTAACTGAAGAATTTACAGTTTATTTTTCTCAGTTGATGTTCCACAAGAAAAAGGAAGAGAGATTTTTCTCCCTCAGCTTCTGTCAAGTCAGATAGAGTCCTGAGATGGTCTTATAATTTAGGTTTTTGTGTATGCACTGAAAATAAATAATAATATGGACATTAGTTTGAAACAAAATCTCATTGATAAATATGGTTGAAAGCTTGTTATAGGAATTCTGTCCAATGAACTATAATATGTCCTGTTTCTGGAGCTTTAAAATTTTTTCTTTTCATATTTAAAAATTATAAGGGATGAAATAATTTTACCAATGGATTGTAGCTATTTGCTATATAAAAAGTGTTATGTTTCAAGATGGAAAACAATACAGAATCAGTGAGTGCCCGTTTTCATAGGAAGTACTTGATATGTAATATATACCTTATACTTAAGAGATCCCTGATACAGACTGCTAACCTTGCATATGTTCAGTGGTTACATAAATTGGATGAGTCAAAAATGTGCAAAGGGTGAGTTGTGGCAGAAAGAAGAGAATGGATATAGTCTGATATGGGTAAAAGATTAAATTTTAGACCTGTGAGAATGAGTGTAACTAGGATTTATTCTCTACCCCTGTTAGGCCTCTGATATGGAAAGATATCAGTGATATATGTGCCTGCCAAAGGCCAGTGAAGGCTGAGATTTAGATATAGTGCCTGAGGACATTGTTAAGTCTCTTGTTTAATGGCATAAAGTTTAAATATTCGAAGAGCATCTTTGTGACTCTTTTTAGTGGAAATGTATATATTCAGTATTTATGAACCAATGTTTCCAGCTGCAAACTTTGATATTGTTTTCTTGTATTCCTGATATAAAGAAGGTCTTTTTATTTTTCCCTTTGTTTATTTAAAATTGTATTTTAAAAACATCTAGAGAAATCTATCTCTTTAAAGTAAATCTATTGTTTGAGAATTTCCTTTGTGTATACTTTAAAAATGCCATGGGATAGGAATGGAGATCCTCAAAGGCTTGTACATCCTGATCAATGAAGGGCTCTAAACCAGTATAATTTCACTTAAAGTGGTATCTTTATATCTAATTGATTTTGAATTCAGAAACACCTTTTCCATAAGTCTTGCAGTCCATCCGCAGGAACCTGTGAGGAGGAAGGATGAGACTGTCTTGGTGGTTGTGAGGTGGGGAGACCTGGGCAGACAGGGACCCAGCCTTGGTGGATAAGTAGCTATAGGAGCTAGTCCTTGAGGAGAGATTCAGGAATGGAGGAGAAAAGAAATACTGAGACCCAGTATAAATTGTGGTCCAAACTTAAAGGTCTTGTATCCCAGGATAACTTTTTTTTTCCTTTTGCTTTCCTTGTCTCTGTCACTTGCTTTTTCTTTCTTCCCCGGGCCATCTCCAGTATTTTATTTAAAGTGAAGTTTAATTTTTTTCATTATAGATTACATCATGATTTTCTCATCTTTTACAATCAATAGAGCATTTAAAAATCAGCAGAGCAAGATGACAGTCTAACAAAGAAATACAAACATTTCTCTATAACCCACAATAAAGCATACAGCAAAAATCAATCAATGATCAGCCTGACCTGATTATTATTTCTTAAACAATACTCAGGAAAGTTTAATCATAAATTTCCCTGGGCTAAAGCCATTGTGTTTACCTGATTGTCATAGCAACATAACTTGAACTCAATGTTCAACACAGCAAAGATTGGACTTACTTCCAGTCCCAAAACAATAAGTGTGCTATCCAAGCCTAAGCTAAATGCCAAGGGGTCCTTTACTGTAAAATATCTATAAAACATGACATTCCCAGCCTACCTTCTATTGCTTTCAGACCATATTATAAGGAAACTTTTCTACAGCCAACAATATCTAGCCAGGTACTGTTATGTCAAGGTTCTGACTTACTTTTAAGCAGTTTCTGCCTGAGTGCTCACTGTCAGATCCAAGACAAGGCTCTCATTGTCTCAAGCCTTTGGCCAGATGCCTTCTTTCAACATTCTCTGTGGGAAAAGTTTTCCACTTTAAATTTCATTAGGGCTGAGAAATAAAGAGAAAGAGGGTTTTATGAGAAAAAGTAGATTTCAAAGTAGTTTTTAGACAAAATTATACCTGGACCATAGACAATATTTAAGGGAAGTGTGAAAGTGAATCATATGTTTATCTAATTATTTCATATGCTTTTAGCAACCATAGATCTGTGTCTCCTCATAAATCATCATGAGAGAGTTAGATACACCCCAGCATATTACTGGCTTGTGTGTCTATTCAGATCCAAATTACTGCTCAAAGACCCTTTGAAAAATCAGAAATACTGATGGAACCAATTAAGTGGCAATATGGTATTAATACATGAGCCCAGTCTTTAGACTTTGATATAAGTTATGTTGCACACTTGGAGGTTGTAATATATATATTTCTATCATTGGGAAAGTCAGTTTCTTCTTCTGTAAAATATGGATAAGAATAACACTTATCCCACAGCTGAGTTGTGAGGCTGTCTTTAACAAGTGAAGCATGTTGTTCCTAATTAATGTGCTTTAGACCTATTATGAGATTTTAAGGGCAAGGGCCATAATGTACAACCTTTGTATATATCTAGCACTGTTCATTAAATATTACAGTAAATTAAAAAAAATATTGGACTTGTAAATTTTGTTGTGGTCTTGGGAATAGAAGATAATTCACTTCATTTTTAGCTGTATCCAAAGTTAGGCATCTTGACAGATATATGTAGACCTAGTGATGTCTTAAGTTGTTTCTAAAACTTTTCCTTTGCTCTTACTAAATATAAAGGCAAAAAGAAAAGGGTTGGCCAAGGCAGTTTCTAGCAGGGATTCATTGGTAGTCATTGTGCAGTTGTTGTAAAATACAGCTTAGTATTTTATGGCAGCTTAATCCACTTTGCCTTTCATCTGTGCATCTGTGAAAAAATAGTGACAACAGGGAAAACATTCTAAATCAAACATATGGAGTGCAGGAGACTGCAGCCAAATTCTCTTCTTACCAAAGTGTTATGAAGAAACAGTGAAATCTCAAGATTGGTTTTGAGTAGTGCATGGTTATAATACATTAAGCAGTGGCTGTGTCAGTTGAAAAGTATTTTTACAATATATACCAGCATATAAACAGTAACCATATAAATCAAGTTTTAAAACTTTTATATTAAAAACCCATCCTTTAAACCGTTCCTTATATAAACGTTGCACATACAAAAACAACATATATATATGTATATATATATATTGCTTGTGTGTGTTATATATGTATATGTAAGTGAAGATTTTAATACAGATGATGATCTATGTATTCTAAATGAAAGTCCCAATATTAAACTTTTGAAATAAATAAAAATTTATGGCATAAATATCTTTTATCACAATGCTTGTGCTTGTTTTTGGGCTTCATTCCATGCTTTGCTTCATGACCAACTAAAGTAATAAAGAATGAGCTCATGAAGCTCGATCAGCACGAACACTGGGTCATTTTGTGTTACTATGGCCATGACATCCTATCTGCATGAGAGGCAGTCACTCGGACTGTGGTGGATGGGCACACACATGTACAGCATGAATGGGCATAGCAACTAATCTAAAAAAGATATGACATCAAACGACGGTGTCCTTGTACTAATCTATTTTCTACTAGGTATGACACATAATCTTTCCCCTAGAATAATGTTCCTGAAATATTAGCTACATTGTAGTTATAGAAAAGTTACTGGGTATAGAAAGAGTCAAACATGGAAGTGATAGGGATTAAAAAGTGAGGGTGCAGTAAGGCTTAATCAAGATGAAAGACATTTGAAAAGGTGATACATGGATCAAGCATCCAAAGTAAAAATATAATAAAAAAGGATAATGTAACATAGGTGGCATGAAGGGGGGGTGTACTCTTGGATAAAGGTTTTAGGGAGAAGGGGGCAGAGTGATATGATGAGTAATAATAAGCATGTTTCATGAAGCATTGCGGAAATCCGCTTATTCTTAAGCTGATTAAAATCATAATATACATTAAAAATGAGTTTGGACAGAAGTATCCGCCCTGGTTAGATAGTGCTGCTCCCAGAAGGCATAGGTTATAGCTGAAAATCTCAGTGCCAGGAATGACATACATCCAGAGGTGGTCAAAAGAACACAGACTTATTGCTATTGTTCTGGGTTTTCACTAAAGCTAGGTTAAGTCTATATTGCTGAAGAAACACTCTCTGGGATGCAAGACCTAAAGAAATACACCTTAACTGATCAGGAAACTTCCTTCCTGCTTCTGCATATGGCGCCAGAAGGGGCTAAGCAGTCTTCTCTGGGAGAAAACACACCATTGCCACGCACTTTCTAATTGCACATGAAGCCTGCTTCATTGTCTTGGTCAAAAATATGCCCCAGGAAGGAACTTACTGCTGCTATGTTGACTGGTCATGCCCTCAAACTGCCTTCTGAATATTTATATTTGTGCATGTAGACTTGCGCTGTTCTCATCTTCTGGCAGAGAAGCTTCTCTCTGCAATAGGGAACAGTTAATCTATATCTGGACAAAGTGCCAAGTACACGTGAGTGAGTGCTCAACTGTGGATGAAGCATCCTATATTAATCTTCCTCTCTTCAAAGCTAAGGTAGCATCTAGGTAAAGTGGGTGGAAAGAATGTAAGGGCTGGTGGGTGAGGAGGTAAGCTTTGAAATGCAGATTTCTGCACCTGATATGCTTAGTGCACACATCAAATTGCAGCACTTACACAGGTTCAAGCTGGTCAAAATTCTAGCACATGGGAGAAGAGCCCTGAGGTTCTACCCTTGAAATGGGAGCTTTTGACAGATGATTGTTCCTAAAGGGAAGGGAGTCACTCTGCTCCAAGGCTTGGTTTCTGATACCTTGTGCTGTTCCAGTAGCCTGCCCTTTCTCTTGTGTATGTGTGCAGCAGAAATTGCCCTATTCTCCCATGTATATGTGCAACAGTAATTGGTCTAAAGAAGCAACTAGTTACAGCAGCAAAGAAGGATGGGAAGTTGGGAAGGTGTGTAATCTGGAAAGAGTTGGATGTAGGCAATAAGTGAATATAATCAGAACACACTGTATAAAAATATGAAGATTTAAAAGGATAAGTATTATTAAGCAAAGAAAAATATGTTAGTTACTAAAATCAAGTATTCTCTGAAAACTGCAAGTGCTTTATAAAATGTGATTATAAATGTAATGATTTAATAGATTTTAGGTAATCTTTTCTGAATTCTGTTCTAATAATTTCAAAGTCTGAAATAGAGTAAGTAGAGACTTACATTTCTACCTGGATGAAGCTGCTTTGGCTGACTTAGTGTCTGAGCACTAGGAATTACTTTCCTACAGTGTTTCAAATCGACCTTTATGCTTACAACAATTATATTTATTTATTTATTTATTTATTTATTTATTTATTTATTTATTTATTTTTTGGTCTTTTTGAGACAGGGTTTCTCTGTGTAGCCTTGACTGTCCTGGACTCACTTTGTAGTCCACGCTGGCCTCGAACTCACAGCGATCCACCTGCCTCTGCCTCCAGAGTGCTGGGATTAAAGGCGTGCGCCACCACGCCCGGCTAATTATTTTTTTAATATTTTAAAGTAATATATTTTTATATAACCATGAATAGAAAATGACATTGCTTATTAATTAGGTGCTTTCTATACCCAACCTTAGTCATCCAGATAGTTGGTGTATCAGCTACTTTTCTCATGGCTGTGACACAATTCTGATGAATACAAATGAAAGGAGGAGTGCGTCTCGTGTCACTGCTTGACGGTCCTGTGTAATCAGGAAGAAGAGGCAGGGTAGAAGGATCATGAGGCAACAGGCACAATGTGTCCAGAACCAGGAAACAGAGTGCTGAACACTGCTGCTCAGCTCCTTTTTGCATTTTTAGGCCCAGAGGCTTGTCTATTAGATGATTCTAGATCCTGTTACATTGAAATATATTGACAACCACAGTTGATATTGTGTAGATATCTGTACTGTATATGTTATATGCAGCCTTAAAAAAGTAACTTTTATTAAGTGTCTTCTTTTGACAGTCTTATGCATGCAGTGCATTAAGACTGCAACCTCCACCCTTACTAAAATGCCCCCCTTATTCCTACTTCACCCTACAAGCTCATTTCTCCTTTTCATATCCTTTGGGTTTTGACCTGATTTTAACAAGGGCCACCTGCCTAGCCTTGGATGTGGAGCTACCTATTGGGCATTCTTTTGATGAACTTGTTCAGCATTGGATTATATACCTAATTAAATCTCTGAAAACATGATTTAAAAGCAAATTTTTTGTAGGTTTCTAGAACCATCTGGATCCTTCTATTTCCCCATTCTTCCTTACCTGTCTCACCTAGCCTCCCAAGAGGAACTCGCATTATCCATCCCAATCTCTGACTAAGTGAAGACTTTCATGGGATATCTCTGTTGGCCTAGTGTCCAATTGTAAGTGAGTATATGCCATGTGCCTCTTTCTGGGTCTGGGTTAACTCACTCAGGATGATCATTTCCAGTTCTCTCCATTTGCCTGCAAATTTCAGGATTTCCTTGTTTATAATAGCTGAGTACTACTGCCTAGTGTAAATGTACCACAGTTTCTTTATCCATTCTTCTAATGAGGGACATCTAGGTTGCTTCCAGGTTCTGGCTATTATGAATAAAGCTGCTATGAACATGGTTGAGCATGTGTCCTTGTTGTGTGGTAGAGCATCTTTTGTGCATATTCCAAGAAGATTATTATGGCTGGGGGATCCGGACCCAGGTGGGCCAGATCAAACGACTATACCAACAAGGACAATGCATGCAGTAAACCTAGAACCCCTATCCAGATCTAGCCAATAGACAGCCAGTTCTCCACAATTGTGTGGAGAGCAGGGACTGACTGTGACATGAACTATGGTGCCCCCTGTTAGACCACTTCCCTTTGGTGGGAAGGCCTGGTGACACTGAGAGGAAGAGTAAGCAGACTACTAGGAAGAGACCTGATAGGCTGTGATCTTATAGTGTGGACAAGGCCCCCTGTGGTCACTGGCCTAGGGGAGGGGAATAGAATGAAAGAGGGAGGGAGATGGAATGGGAAGATACAAGTGAGGGGATAACAAATAAGAGGTAATCTGAATAAACTACTTAAATAAATAAAAATACAAAATAAAATAAATAAAAGCAAATCTCATTAGTTTGGAATATTCTTATTTTTAGACATGATATGCAAAATTTGAGATATCAGGGACAATCTGAGTCCTGCTATGAGTCTGTTTTTGTTACATCTCTGAAACTCCTGCTTCATTTTCAGGACATTTATTACAGTATTTTAATCATATATGTAGTATATGTTATAATCATATTGTTTTAATCATATTTTTCATATATACATATTAGACTTTATGTTTAAAACATGTATTTTTACTTCCAAACTCTGGAGAAATTCAAAATTCAAAATATTAATAGTTACTATTCTAAGAAAAGTATACCAAGTATAAGCTTTTATTTTAGAGGGGAAAAAACCCAAACCAAACATAAGCAAATAGCAAATGATATATTATTTATTATAGATTTTTACTGTTTAATATTTCCCCAGTTTAGTTAAATATAATTAATTCTGTTTTTCAAACATATTTCAACTAACACAAAATACAATAAGACAGAAAATTTTAGAAACATAATAAGATAGTTGACCAGACATAGTAATGAAAGCCTTTAATCCCAGAACTCTTGGAGGCTGAGACAGTAAGATCTCTCTGAGTTCAACCTTTGTCTATATTTAGAGATGCAGGCCAGTCAGGTCTACATAGTGAGATGCTATCTCGAAATGAATGAATGAATGAATGAATGAATGAATGAATGAATGAATGAAAGAAACACCAAACAATAAAAAGCATAATGTAATTGAGTATATTATTTCTATCTGTTTCCAGCCCTTTGATTGCCCTTGTTGGTTTTCAGAAAGAGACATCTTCTAAAGCTGTTCTATGGGGAACTGATACAAAACTAGAAATCCACAATGTTTGAAGCACTAGGCCTTAGAAGGCAAAGGGCTAGGGCAGCTCCAGGCCCCAGAATTTGTCTTCTCTCTACTCCTGTTTTGATAGCTAGAGCTAGTAACTTATATGCTGATGTAGATTCTAGATTACATGAAGAATATTAAAGAGCAATAAATGTTCTTTTGAGAATAGATTAATATTTATAAATGAATGAAATCACAAGTATCTGAAAGCAAAGTAGCAAATCCGTTGAGGCATCGAAGTGTTGCACGTGGTGAAGTTGTCTCACATGGAGCAATGTAGACAGGACTTACACAAGAGGTAAAGTGTGCTCAAGCTGCAGAAGCCTAGGAGTTTGTGATGTGTCTAGTCTAGACAACTTACAGTATTTTGTGATCATATCTTTAATAATTCTTCTATAGGTTAAATAATTTAAATATTGTGTTCCCAGACACTCATATCATATATTTTTTGTCTAGTCATAGAATTTCCTGTTAATACTTTAGCATTTAATGCATATTTCATATAGGTATAAATGTTTATATTTTCTTATTTTGATATTGTGCTTATGTTCATTAAATAAGGTCTGGTTCTAGGTATTGTGGGCACAGTTGAAAATGAAACAGAAAAAATATCCTTACATAAAACATATTTATTAATATTTGACAGAAACATGTAAACATGCATGTTATGAAATATTCAAGTCACTTATAGAAAAAATAATGAAATTAATGAGACATATTTGTAGAAGTCTATTTCAGAAGAGTTCTACTAGAAACTAATGTTCATGTATTTGAAGGACACAAAAATGCATGCACTTAATTATGTAGTGAAACTTAATTCTTTGATTAAGGGCTATGATTTTGACAGTGGAAATAATGAAGCAGCGAAGTATGTTACAGGAAATTCAGTCTACAAAACAGGAAATCTTGCTCTTCAAATATGCTTTTCAGCTCCTGCACTACAGTGTTTATACAGGAAGCTGAGTGGGGATGGATAGACTCTGTGAGAAAATCCTATCCTATAGGATCAACTTAATAAAGCTTTGGTTTTAAAGTATTGCACTGATCCATATATACTCAGTTCAAATACTGGCTTCTTGTATTCTTCAGACTTAATACCATCATGGGAAAATGACTCTACAGATGTTGTGTATATTAAATGCATTAAACAATTGTTCTTATATACATTTCAGAATGATATGACACCTGACAAATATTAGGAATAAAAAACAAAGAGGAAACACATTGACCCTCCACAAAATTCCCTCTGTTATTTTCAATCTCAGCAAGCCACATCAATTCTCAGCATTTTACATACTCCAGAAATATAGGTGCTATCTATGGTCACCTGTACTCAAGAAATCTGTCATCCATAAACCTAGGTTCTAAAACCCAAGTATGCAATAAATTTGCTCCCATCTCTCTATTCCAACTTCCTAGTCTACCCTCTGGCATTAATCTCTCATGTGCCTGCCCATGGTATTTTTCCTCCTCTGCCACACTCTTATCCACAGCCTTTATTCTCCCACTGGCTTTCCATAAGATTTAATACTCCAAACTCTCACTTTTTCTAGTTCTTCCACTTCTCAGCCATCAGCTCATAAATGTTTCCCACTAGTTAATCATATTTTAGCCTTTCTATCTTTTTCTCAACTTGTTAAATTTTTTTCCTACCCTATGGCCTTAGCAGTAGCTTTATATTGTGCCCAGAACTTTCCTCCCTTATCCTTTGGCTTTGTTCCTTTGCAGTATGTTCCTGCGACTTGTTATGTCCTTCTGTGACTGACAGATAGAGGACCCCTTGATTCTATCTGCACTTCTGTAAGAAGAAACACTAACTGTTCAGATTATAAATACAACTTCCTGGAACCGTATTTTGTTGGTGGTATGCATATAGTTTCAAGTCTGGCCTATCTCTATTGGACAATTAACAAGAGGCTAATTACCCTTCTCCCAGGACCCATTACTTGTCTATAGTTCTTTGTATAGAGGTGGAATCCTGAATAAAAACCTCCGCTTCCATGTCAACATGTCCATTGATAGGGCCATCATTCTAGGCTTGACTCTGCAGCCATTTCTAGAGAACCCTGTTTCCAAGGCAGTAAATTTCCTGTTGTTTTTGTTCTTACAATAATTTCTGCTCCCTCTTCTATGATGTTCCCTGAGCAGTGGATATAGAAGTGGTGATACAAATCTATCTGCTGGGTATGTGCTCCCCACAGCCTACTGATCTATCCTGTGATGCAGAAAAGTGATGCAATTATATTTCAATTTGAAGTATATTTTTAAAAAGAAAAGTTACATAAACACCACCTTCACAAATACTTCCCTTCTCTTTTTAACCCAGAGCAGCAAGGCAGCCATTCCTTTTCACATTGATCTTTTAATTTGAATTACCTTTTCTTTATATATTATTAACTGTTCTATTGCTAATTAGACACTAACACACTAGAAGGACATTGGGATGGACCGCTTTGTGGTAATTTGTAGCCTGTAAAACAAGGACCAAAACAAACAGGAGGGACAGATTATAGGACAAAAGGATAGGATATGGTCATAGCTCTTCTACTGGGTGGAGGGATGAAGTTCTAAATTGGCTGGAAGGTCCCTAATATTATTATCTAGCTGGGGGCTTCCCAGTAAAGTGCACATCATACCATTCCTGCCCCACACGAGCCTGTGAACATCTTGGAAAGGAAGATGCCCTCAGGAAAAGCTGTTTAAGAATAGTATAAAGATTGCCTGAGTGTACCCAGTTCACTCTTCAATAAATCTTACCTGCTTTCAACATTATGCTTCCCATATCCCTAAGAATTCTTTTCACAGAGATCACGATAAATGTTTAGCCAACAGGAGGCCAGAGCAAGCGCCTAGATAGATTTATTAACTGTCTTTATGTGTACTGTCAATCCTCTTTAGTAAAATATAAATTCCTTGAATAGAGGGTTCATTCTCGTCTTAGTTACTGCCCTATCTTCATATTCCATTGTAATAAATTTTACTATATATATTTTATTTACATACAGTATCTTTGATAATTGGTTTAATTTGCTTCTCAAAGCAAAGGAGAAGCATTTTGAAACAAATTAAATGAGTGGCTTCCATGTCAGAGGCATGCTAATGACAATCTCAATGATGAGTAACAGTAACACTAGCATAGTAACTAGAACTCTCAGACAGATAGCCTATATTCAAAGTCAAATATTTAAGTATATGAGCTTCCATCCATACACTTCTCTATTCAGATATTATTATCACAATCATTTCTTTGCTTTTGGTTCAGGTGCAGATTTATTCTGATTACAAACATTTGTATTTCCTCCCAGGATCAGAGATGGACAATCACCTGAAAATTTAAGGAGGAGTTACTTAAACTGATACAGCATTTCTGATTGATTTCAAATCCTGAATTACCTTATTTAGGGAACTGTCAGGTGTGGTTTGAGAACACTGATGACAGTTCAGGAACACAGGGAGATGTCAGAATGCTCTTTGGCCAAGACTACAATCATTACAACTCAGATCTCAATTATAGCACAATGTAAATCTGACACAAATGCCTCAGAGTTTCAACTCTTTTCCTAAAGGTTTATGTATCATAGTAGAGAACTAATAGATAAAGAAATTGCAATCACATTTTTAAAGAATTTGTTAAGATGTGCTGTTTTAATTGAAGAAATGAATATATTGAGGTCAGATTGACACTGTTAGATAATTCTAAGTGTTTTAAGAATAATTATTAATTTCTTGTTTTAAATATAATGAATAGGATTACTAACATGCTTCACAAGTAATTTGTATTTTGCTATTACTGTTGTCTGGATGTTTTGTGTTGCTTAAATTCATAAGTTGAAATCCTAAACCCCATGGTAATGGTATTAGCTGGCAGGACTCTGGGGAAGTGACAAGTGTCAGATTAGATAAATAAAACGTGATCTTAAAAGATAGATCATATACAGCTTATTGATTTCTTCTACCACATGAGAATGTGAAAAGAAACAGTAAATATTTTTACTTTACAGAGAAGCACATTAAAAAATTGGCTTAATTCTGAACTTTCATTTAAATATAAAAATTTAAAGTCATTTATAAGTGATTGTTTAAAAATTTTTTAAATTATATTTTTAATTTATTCACTTTAGATCCCAAATGTAGCCTCCTCCCTCCTCACCTCCTGATTCCCACTTCCTCCCTGATTTCCACTCCTCTCCTACCCTTGTCCTCAGAAAGGGGGAGGCCTCCTGCCCTATTATCTGACTCCAGCCTATAAGTCTCATCTGGACTGCCTGCATCCTCTTCCTCTCTGGTGTGATAAGGCCTCCCCACCAGGGAGAAGTGATCAAAAGTTGGCACCAGAGTCTGTTTGTGGACTACACAAATGCTGAATGTCCTTAGTCATCAGGGAAATGCAAATCAAAACAACTCTGAGATTCCATCTTACAACCATCATAATGGTTAAGATCAACAACAACAAACTCAAGTGACAGCACATGCTGGCAAAGCTGTGGAGAAAGGGGAATACCCCTTCAGTGTTGGTGGGAGTACAAACTTGTACAACCACTTTGGAAATCAATCTGGTGCTTCCTTAGAAAATTGGGAATAGTGTTGCCTCACTATCTCACTCCTGGGCATATACCTCAGAGATGCTCCACCATACAAGGACATTTGCTCAACTATGTTCATAGCAGCTTTACTCATAATAGCCAGAATCTGGAAACAACCTAGAAGTCCCTCAACTGAAGAATGGATAAAGAAACTGTGCCTCATTCCCACAGTGGAATACTACTCAGCTATTTAAAACAAGGAAATCTTGAAATTTGCAGGCAAATGGATAGAACTAGAAAAGATCATCCTGAGTGAGCTAACCCAGAAAGACACTTACGGTATATATTCACTTAAAAGCAGACATTGGCTACATAATATAGGATAACCACACCATAAGTAATTCTTTTACTATTCCATTTGTTGCACACTTCCTTGCCAACTTAAGAACTATTTAAGTGAGATTGTTTCAATACATACTGCTCTTTCCACAGTGATATCATTTGTACAATGAACGTAAGGGGTAAACTGGGAAATGTGCATAATAATTGCAGCATAGGATTTAGATCATAGTCAACATCTGAGGAAGTTTCTCATTACGGAATCATTTAATTTGACCAACAGCATCATTTTTGTTGAGCATCATGTGGGAACTAACAAAGGAGACAAATAAAATAAGCCTTTGGATTCCTCAAACTTTTCAATAAGTGCCTGAAAAACAGTCCTCCCTGTTTGCGGTCGGCAGTTTTCTCTTTTTTACACATAGCGATTAGGAATGTAAAGAAAGCTCAGGTTATCCTGAAATTTATGTGATTACATGTGATTGGAAAGGCCAATGCTGCAGAATAGTGATGACGTTTTAGAATCTTTCCTTCACTTTGTCAAAAGAGGTTATTTGCTAATACACTGAAAGGGGTTCTATTTCCTCGAACAAAAGTACTACTACCGCGTGTTAGTTTAAGGCTTAAATTGACATCCTTTTGAGTTACCCAAGAAGATGCGTGGGGAATTGGGCGAAGCCCTGAGCAGTGCTCCCAAGGACAGAGACTACTCAGATCATGGAAGTAAAACTTAAAAGAAGGTTTAAGCTGTGCTCTTCTCCTGATACAATTTTATTGAAACCTGGCACATAAAAAGGTTCTGCTTCTTTTGTGTTTTGAAAAAAAATCAATAAGGGCAAAAGCCAGTCTAAGTCAGGCACTCTCTGCTTTGATAGAAAAATCCCACTGACAGTCAGAGATGTGTAATCTAAAAAAAGGTAGAGGCGTAATTGGAAGGGTGAGGTTCTCAAGAGCAATGATCAAAGCAGGGTGAAAGCACATGAAGAAGAGAGTACAAGAGCCTCACAAATAGATTTCCAGAAGATAAAGTTATGTAGCTGGTGCAGAGCCTTGCTAAGTTTATGGCAAGGGTTTTCGATAGATATTTATAAAAGAGAGAACAATAGTTAGATTTAAACATGAAAGAAAGACAGAAAAACAGTGCCATTTTAACAGCCAAAAAAAAAAAAAAATGAGATTTTTAAGGCATTGGCTACATCCTTTGGGAGAAAGATTAAGATATAATAAAACTGTATTGCGGTTGATGAATAGTAATGGGAGGAGATGAAATTAAATTTCTAATTATGAAAATTATATCTTCATAGAAAGATCTAGTCAGTTGTACTATGACACTATGACTAGATTAACACAGAAATATACAGCCAATTTAAAAATACATTTGGGACTCAAAAAGCAATTGCTTACAGTTTGTTTGTAATTATAATGGGGTAATTGTGAACAATTTAAAGCATTTTGCTATTGTAAAAGAAAAATTACATTTGAAGTAAGCAATTAAATGCAAAACTCAAGTCACCTTATAAGGTTTGTGAATTTCATTTTGTTTAACATAAAATGAGAGCTTTTCTCATAAGATATGTTAAGTATATTAAGCTTTTGGGGTATTGAAGTAAAAGGAAAATTCATTCCTTAATATTTAAATGTTAATGAAAAGAGAAACAGAAAATAAACCCTTCACTTTTCATATCAAGGATACTGGATTCGTGTTTTCTTTTAAGAGAATAAGAAAAATTATACTCTTTCAATGAGCACCTTACAAGATTTGATGTTTATTTTCCCATGAAAATATATGATGACAAACACTGTGTGTGCTTTATACCAAGGATAGTTTTCTTCCCTGTTATATTTAAAACAACCCTGCAGGTTAGAACTACATGATACTACATGCATCATTCTGTTGATTGCAATGGTTGTACTGTTTTCTCAAGTAAATACAGATTAAGACATATTTTAAAATATAAGGGCATAAAAATTCATGGTAATGTGTATGCACAGATGCATGTTTCGATGTATTAAATATCAAGGTTCTGAACTTTAAGTGAATAAACTTTTTATTCAGGATAATTCAGAACAAATATGTATATAAGTAGGTAGAGTATGTCAGATAGGAGTATGGAAAGTAAAGAGAATATTTAAAATATGCCCTTTTCATAGTAGAACTTAATTGAAATTGAAGTTGAACTTTATTATGCATTACAGTAGTTCATTACAAGGGAAATGATTGTGTGGAGGGGTTCTCCACAGTCTGCATCTTTAGTAGTCTCCATGTGTTGCTTGTGTGGGCACAAAACGTTGTGGAACAAGTCTGTGGGGTCATATTTACTGCCCAGAAAACCTCTGAAATTTCTGAGTGTTCTTCCATTTTTGAACTCCAGATTCTGATTCAGTTTAGACATTAGAAGCTCTCTTTCTCTAAAAGACCCACTGAGGATTTAGGCACCACAGGACAGGAGGAGTGATGTCCCAGAGCACTTCAGAGAAGATGACTGTGATATTTGACTGCTAACAGAAGTCTCAACTTTCTTATCTGATGAACATTAAACATCTTTACTCATATAGGCTCCATTATTACTGAATAGCTTTCTAATGTTTATCCTGTTTTGAGTTCTAGTTATAGAAGGTTATAGTGTATTATAACTGGGATGAAAAAAGCCAATGCTTTCTTTCTAAATCAAAGAGATTGAACATTTCCAGTTGAGCAGAGACAATAATTATGATAACAGGGTATTGAGTTGTATTCATTTTGCACATATACAGAGTGCATATACAAAGATAGCAAGGTCAGAAAACAAAAACCAAAACTCGGAAGGAGGAGCTTGTGGAGCTGGAGGAGTTGGAGATGAGTCACAGAAAGAAGAATCTGGATCAGAAAAACACAATGTGAAGGTCATGGGTGACTGCAAAGATTCAGTAAATGTATACATAGAAACCTTGAAATAGAGTCTCGTAGAGTCAACGTTGCGGTAACACAGTGAAATGAGCACAATGGAATCTGGAGACGTGTTAAGACTCAAAGAGCTATGTGGGTTTAATACCTTACATTCAGTGGTCAGGTGGTAAAACATGGAACCTGGTATTTGATCTGTTGTTTAAAAAAGAAAATAATGACATGTCAAATAGGATAAAATAAAGGTCAAAGAATCCACAAGAAAAAAACTATGCAGAAATTTTTGAATTACATTTATGCATTCTTATCAAAATTTAAAGAACAATTTTATAAAGTTAATCAATGTATCCTCTCATAGACAGCTTGTATCATGCACTCCCTTATCTATCAGCATGATGCGAAGAGATGTAAAGGAAAGAGTGTGTGAAGGAAGTGAAGTGTACATTCTCATGGAGAGGGAAGGGTCAAAAACCTCATGGCCAGAGCAGCAGTGCAATTAAAATAACCCTCATTGTTCTGTCACCAGCAATTTTATGGTCATTTGTAATAGTCACTTGTCTAATCTAATAGAGAACCTTATCCTAAAAGCCATCTACAGACATCAGAGCATTCTTTAAGCTGTGGAATGGTAAAGCAGAATGGTTCTGAGTAGCAAATATGAAAGCCATAAGGTCAAAGTCCCTATTTTTCAGCAGCAGCAGCAGCAGCAACAGCAGCAGCAGCAGCAGCAGCAGCAGCACCACCACCACCACCACCACCACCACCACCACCAACAACAACAACAACAACACCTTTTTTCTTTTTGCATTTTTTGTTTGTTTGTTTTTCAAGGCAGAGTTTCTCTGTGTAGCCTTGGCTTGCACTCCCTTTGTAACCACTGCCATCAACAAATGGCAGACCAGTGTACTGTGATCACAGAGGCTAGCCAGTCATTCCTGTGGTTAAACTATTAGGAAAGAAGACCCCCCCCCCAAAGGCATTTGGGTAATGACACTGTCTATAAAATGTGACTGTGTTTTACTGTCACATAATATTAAAAACATGACAGCTGGGCAGTATTGGTGCATGCCTTTAATCCCAGCATTCAGGAGGCAGAGGCAGGGGGATTTTTATTAGTTCTAGGCCAGTCTGCTCTACATCAATAGTCCAGGACAGCCAGGACTACACAGAGAAGCCCTGTCTCGACATCCTCCCGCACAAAGAAACCCAAAATAAAACAAAGCCAAAATGTCTTCCCAGTTGTCTTATATGGCTCAATACGGCAGCAACGAACCAGGCAATAGTTGTCTGAGTAGGATATGTTGAGTGGGGGTGCGGTGGGGGGAATACAGTGACATTGAAGATGTAATTACTCATCTTTACATGGTTTATGCCCCTGTGTGGACTAAAAGAACATATTTTAAAATTCCTAGGGACCCTGATTAAGCACTTTTGTGTGTTCTTTTTCTACCAAGAAATCATAACCTTAGCCTAGAATAAGCTACAGGAGGAAAGCAACCTGGAGCCCCTAGTTATGATTTGCCACACAAATAAACAATCTGAGAAAACTTTATATTTCAAACCCACAAAGCTGTAGCTTCCTTACACCTTTGAGTGTGCTATTGAGGACAGTGTACAGCCCAATTCCTTCTAAATGACAAAACCTTTGTGTAAGCAAAGAGCAAGACAGACTGGATTCTTCACATCCAGTGTTTAACCAGATCTCACTATTGTCATGGGTCGGTGTCACCTACCTTTTCCCCACTTTCCGTTTTCAAAGGTGAATTTTCACTGGGCATCTCTTCTATGATATACCAGGCAGTTTCATACTTTGTCATTGTATTTTATATGTCCCTACACAGCTAATGGCCACATATGATCCAAAGAAGAAACTATCATGTTACAAAAAGATTCTAGACTTTATGATAATTTCAGGAGCTGCATGAGACTTTAGGATACTTCTGTTTAAAAGGAATAATAAGACTGCATTACAAGTGGAAAGCAAAACATAGCTTAGTAATTGGTCTCAAGGAGAGGAGGTAGGCATCTGTTAGTTACCTACCAGACTCATTGCTTCTATTCCCTGGGTTCCGAATGAGCTCATATTTCTCAAATACCCTTATAGTTAGGTACACCTGAGTGACTGGAATACAGATAGTGCAATGTTAGAATAAATAACCTGTACAATTCATGAGCTCTGTCCCTCAAAATATCATTTTTTAATTTTCATGGTCCAGTTAAAGAAGTTATCATATCAAAGAAACCTGGGCTGTAACTACAGAAGGGATCTCTCTCTTTGTCTATAGATGACTAGATGGGGAACGGCTGTAAATTGTGCTCAAGGGCACAGAGCTTAGAGTGATACTTGAGTCTTTCATCTCCTACTTTAATTCTGTGTTACTTTAGGCAAATCTGTTATTTTCTGCACCAAAATAGCTCTCTTAAATGTGAAGTAGGATAGCAGCAGTTTCCTTTAAAGTGTTGGTGCAAGGATGACAATTCTGACCGAATTGTCACTGTGCCTTCCAAATGCTACCCTGCTCCTTTTGCTTGTTAACTGAAAGGTACAAGGTGATAGTGTGTTTGTTTGTTTGTTGTTATTTGTTCACCACTATTTCCTGGAGCCTAAAACAAAGTGTCATATGTGACAAGGTGACTGGAAATATTTAAGATGTATAAAGTATGCCAAACTCTACCAACATGCCTAATACACAGATTATTTCAATGAGTAATGTTTATGAATGTAATGAATATTCTATATTTTCATGGAATAATTACTTATAATGTGTATAATGGTTATTATTATGTTGTTTTTTCTTATTTGGTGAGATAATAGAATATAGAAAATATTTTACAAGTGCCTTGCTTTTCACAGTTTATCTTTTGATGAAATATAGTAATGATATGATTTTTAAAAACACTATAAGAGAGTGAGAAAGTTTGGTTTTAAATTATCTATGACTAAAACCATTAACTGATATGACATTTTTAAAGATCATTGAAGTGAAATCATTAACCCAGGAAGTTTTCAACTGTGGCTCTAGAAACATTTGTACTAGAAATTCTATTCATTTCAAATGCTATTGTGGTGTATGAAGCTTACAATACACCTGACCTCCACCAGCTGGATGCCAGTAGCATCCTTCCTCTCTAATGTGATAATAAAAAATGTTTCAGATTCTGTCAAATTCTCTGGGGAGCAAAATTACCTTTTATTGAGAACCAAAGATGGAAGTTTTCATATGCTCATTTAGCAAGCCATTAACTCAATATTTTCTTATCAAGTAATTAATTATTAATTGAGCACTTTTTCTACCTGACAATGGTATAACACACTGGGGTCATACCAGTCAGTAAAACAGAAACATCTTTTCCCTAATGAAGTTTATCTTAGATAAGGAGGGTGAAAAATCAGCAACAAAATCATTGCGAAGACAGATGGAGAGGTGATATACAAAAACACTACGGTCAAACAGAAGGATGGTACTGTGAGCCGTATTTTCTGTGTTCTAGGCCTTTGACATTTGGGCCATTACTGAGGATAGGTCTTCTCAGCCTTAGTCAGTTCATAGAGAAGGTAAGACAGTGAGCTTTCACGTTTCAAAAGCTAACTCAACAATTCAGAACTTTTAAGATTACCACCTTCTCTACCAGGCTGCTACACATCAGATCACTGTCTGCATACGCTCATCTCAGGAACAAGTACCAGAAAACAGGGACTTCTCTTATGTCCCAAAAGCTGGATGCTTTTATCAGAACTAGCCAATCCAATGCTGTTTTCTGTGCCTTTCTGCAGAAAGCACACTAAAGGCCCTTGTCTAGGCTGCTCCTTTCTTCTTCTTGGCATTGGATGACACTGGAGGTTCACCACAAGCTTTCCCATTCTCAGTGTGCCTCTCTACCCATAACTCTCTTTCATTTAATTTTTCCTCATTCATTAATGTTGATAAACCTCAAATTTCCCACCAGTATACTACTATATTTTAGAATAAGAAATTTGGGCTTTATTTTAGATACAGGGGAAGGATTAGCTTTTATGATAGGAAGTAAAGAAGCCAGGACAAATTGAATGAGCCATTTTAATACTTGAAGGAAAAATATTTCTTGAAATAAATACCACAAAGACAAAATTTCCCCAGAGAGGTACATTTGCATATCTATGCAAAAGTGAGGAGCCCAGGGTTACTGGAGCACGCAAATCATGAAAAGTAAGAGGCTAAGTGGCAAAATGTTTAGGGATCCAGTTATATAGGTTTGTAGTACCCATTTCTTATCTGGCTTTCACACTTTAATTACAAATTTTTAAGATCACAATATACTTACATCCTTTCACCCTTCCCTTTCCTCTTTCATCCCTCCCATGCACCCTCCTTCCTCTCTCAAATTCTTTCTATATTCTTCTTTAACTATTGTTAATATATGGAAAGGAAGTCCACAGAATGGGAGAAAAATCTTTGTGAGCTATGCATCCAGCAGAGGATTAATATTCAGAATATATAAACAACTCAAAAAATAAGCCAGTGAAAAAGGTCACTAAATAAACAAAACCAAAGGCAACCAGAAAAAAAATTACTCATTCAAAAAATGGGCTTGTGGTCCGAACAGAGTTCTCAAAGGCAGAAATAGAAATGGCCAAACAAATATTTTCCTAAATGTTCATAATCCCTAGTGATTAGGGAAATGCAAATCAAAGCAACTGTGAGAGTTCCTCTTACTTCAGTCTGAATAACAAAGACCAAGAAAACAACTGACAACACGTGCTGGAGAGAGTGTAGGGAACCTCATTATCTGTTGGTGAGATTGAAAACTAATACTTAGCTCTGAGTATGATCGGAACTGCAGCACGCCTATCACCAAGGAAAGACATGGTTTTGATGTACACTCAAGTGTCCTACAGGTGTTCTTTAGAGGGCAGATGACAAAAGGCCAAAGAGTGAAAGTAGGGCTGCAAGTTCACAAATCAGTGTTCACCGAGGTTTTGTCTAGAGGGAGCAGCAGGAGAGGTAGAAACACTTTGTGGATGGAGTCAATAGAACAAACAGGATTTGTTGATAAATTGGATTCTCTGTGTGGAAACTAATTGGAGGATACAAGTATAAGGTATCTATTCAACATCTAAATGTTGATGCTGAGCAAGCATTTGTGTATGTGCATATATGTACATCACTTGTGTCACAAGTAATGATGACAGGGTTAAAAATTTTGGAGTTCAAGGATAAAGACAGAAATTAAAATCATTCGGATGGACAAGAAAACTATATATTTTGATTATAGATACAGAACAATAGAAGTGAATGATAGGAGTTATTTATATTTGTAAAATATAAAGGCTAAAAAGAAAATTTTCCATATGATCAGTATATTTGTATTTATCAGTGGGTTTAAACATCACTTTAGTTGAGTCCTGTGTAGACTCTATAGCTAATAATATGTTAATTTTATTATTAAATTATAGGTCCATCAAAGAGAACAATAGAAATGTGAGAAGAGATACAGCCTTTTTGAAAACTATACTAGTGTATTTATGAAGCTAGTGGTGTATAATTTATTTTTCTTTATCTATTGACATGGACCATTTCTTCCCCCTCTCTCATTCTTTTAATTTCTTCATTTTGGCAGGACACAAGATTACAGCACACTAATGATTATAACACATGCAGCAATATCAATTCCAATTAGTCTGTGTGGATTAAGCATAGTAATGGGTTGATAATGAGCTCTGGAGGTTTTTCTTAAAAGTGCATTGCCAGTGTAAACACTAATGAGTCTTTTGGAGCCTTTATCCCCTGCCACCATTACTGTCACTTTGTAAAATTTCACAGAATGTTGTCCTACTAAGTTCCAGCTTTACATGAAACCATTTTCTTGCTCTATATATGAATCTTATTGCACTACACAAAAGTATAAATGTTTAATACAATGTGAATATGAAATGTATTTTACAAACATTATGTGTGCATTTATGTGACTCCAATCATATTTGGGTTCATGTTCTGAAAAATCAATCTTTTCAAGACCTGGGAAGTGGATAAACCAGTGTGTGAGAGTTCTTTGTGCATTTACAAAGCTTTGCATAGAGCCATTAACCAATAGTGATTATGCTCTGGGGCATTGCTGATAAAGTGAGGAGGTGAGCTGACAGGAGCTTTCCAGACTTGGGTATAAACCGAAGAAAAGAAAAGCAAGGGTGGAAAACACAGGGCAGTGGTTTCAAGAAATGGATGACTGAGAACAAGAAATAAAGGGCTATATAAAGAAGTGAACTTCAGTTACAGAAATAGATGTAGGAATGGAAACACTCCCACACATGCTACTTGACATAGGTATCAAAATGTAAAGATAACAAATATTCAGAAATTCAGTCACAGAACATATCACATATACAGATACATAAGCGCACACCATTCTGTACCAACAGAGTATAGCTTTAAAACATCTCCTTAGAGGCCTGTGTTTTGCTAAGCAGTGGAACACTGTATCTTCAACATGCATTTGGGTGAATTTCTTAGGATACTCTTGCTGAAATGTAGGACCTTGACAGATTTTCTATTTGCTGCATTGATTTTTGTCATTGTTATCAGGGAATGCATATTTATGTTGAGATGCTTAATTGAAAAGTAAGCCAATTTGGTGTGGCCAAAAGGAAAAAAATACTTTGTGAAGACCTATGTGTGAGTAAATCTTTTCAAATCACTGAGTTTTCCTTAAGTTTCTTTAAGGCAAAGGCAATGTGATCAGTTTTATCCAATCCAGTACAATACAGACAGCCCTTTCTTTCACATTCTTTTACTGTGCTTGATATTTGGCCCTAATACTAATGCACCATATATTAGTCGCAGGTCAGTAGTGTAATTTATGTATTCATGCTGTTATCATCACACTTTCTTCTGTCCTGAAGGAATTTCTTGTTACGATCAAGAGTTGTTATTACTATTATCACTACATTATTTGCCGGTAACAACCACTCACTGTGGGTACAAGCAGAGGTTGAGTGCGTTTTGGAGATAGAAAAGCCTGTTTATAATGCAGCTTATGAGCACCGAATTCCTGAAGATTTTTGCTGTTAGATTATAGAAAATTACCATTGTAAAATTAGCCTTAAAATAATATTATCTGAGTCAGGATCTCAGTGGTAGACAACACACCTGCTTCTAAATTTGTTCTTTCTTCCTTCCTTCCTTCCTTCCTTCCTTCCCTTCTTTTTTTTTTTTTCCTTTTAATGCGACATGTCATTTTGGATTGGCAATTACCCTAATGATTTCACTTTTCTTCATTACATATTCAAATAGTTTCAAAATCTTGTTACATTGAACAACTGGGGTTTTAATTTCAAAATATGAATTTGTAGGAAAAGTAGAGACAGAATTCAGACCATAATATCTATGTACTTGTTATATTTTTCATCTTAGTAGAGTTTTGATAGGAACATTTCTCTGAACTCAATACCAAAGCCATTATGAAACCATTTAATAGCTATGAAATGGGTGAGCAAGGGATCCCCGTTGCCTGTTTTCCCAGACTGCTTTTCTGCTTGTTTGGTTTTTTATTGCCATGTGATCATTGCCAAACAATCAATATTGAAGATTTACACATATTAAAATATAGTGACAATGCAACCAAATCAATCACATAGAATTTAAATTAATTCATACTCAAGTTTCAGTTACATTTTAAAGTTTGTTATAAATTATTAACTATGTAAATTAAATATGAGTTAATATGTCATTGAAAATTGAACCTTAAAATCTCAATCTCAGCATATATCTAAAAGTTGTTTCTGGTCTTTTATTCTAGCCACATAAAAACAGTAACAGATACAATGTTTCTTTTACTTTCAGATATATTTTTCAGTATAGGAAAAAATAAGCAGTAGGATTCAGGGCTACAAATCTAGGCAGGAAATGAAAAATGAAAGGTCACCATACAAAAAGCACTAATCTGACACAGTTCTTTTGTAAGAATGGAGAGAGATAACATTATAGGCCAGTGGACACTCAGAGCCAGCCAACTATAAATGACTCTTATTAAAGTATTTTCTTTTGAAAGCCAAAGTATCATGTACATACATGAAATAAATGAAATACCGACTGCACATCTTGAAACAACTATATTGTATTGAAGGAATTGTTCTTTGAATATAGAAATTTTGCACCAAAAATGCTATTTGTTGTAGGGTGGAGGCAAGGATTTTTTACTGATTAGTTTCATTGCCAGTGTCCTATGATGGGCTTTAAATATCGAGGGAGTCTCAAACTCCACAGCACTGCTTTGTGTGTATCTCCCACTGCTCAGCTGATTGACTCCAGAGATCAAGAACATGTACACTGAAGCACGTGTGAAAATAAACCTCAAAAGAACTCCAAGCTACACACCCATAACATGTACTCAGAGGACCTAGCTCAGACCCACTCAGTCTCCTTGATTTTTGAGTCAGTCCTATGGATCACTATGAGCACTAGTTTGTTGAATCTCTGGGCAGTGTTCTCTTGTCTCAAGCCCTCTGGCTGTTACAATCCCTCCTCTCCCTCTACCTCAGGGCTCCCTAGATTGCCCTAATGTTAGTTTGCTACATCTGCTCCCATCAATTGATGATGATGATTGTGCTTGGCTCAGGTCTTATTTTTAACAGTTTATGCCTTGTTCAGTTGGTATCCCTGGGAAGCCTGCTATTTTCTCAAATTAAACAGAGGAGCAGTGGGTGTGGGCAAGAGGAGCAGTGGGTGTGGATCCTGAGAAGAGTGGATGGAAGGAAAGCTTTGGTTTAGGTGTAACATACAGGAGAATAAAAACAAAGATTAAACAAAAAATTAATCTCAAAGGGACTGGAGAGAGCACCACTATCTACCTGACATATGGAGAAGTAGATGGGAAAGTGATACTTGAGAATGAGATTAATAATAATAATAATAATAGAATGAAATATTATCTATCACAATGAGTCTAAGTTTTATAGTATCACTCAAAACTGTTATATATGAAAAAATTGTCTTCAGTGCCTAATTGTTTCCTATTAGGAAGTCAATAACTCTGAGATCTATTGGTACAGGAAGGGGGGGGGAGAAAGAAGGGAGAGAGAGACAGAGGAGGGGGGAGAGAGTCACTCTACTTTGACTTAGTTTTATGCTACACACATCCTTAATCTGGAAGTTTTTGTTTGGAATGCTGTGAAATAAGTGGTGCTATTCACAAAAAGATTTTTTTCTGGTCTATTCCAATAGGCAATTCAATGTAAACGGTATATTTGTGGGTTCTTGGATTTTTTCTAAAGATTTTATTTTTATTTTATTGGCATATACATTTACATCATTACACATAAATTAAAAATTACATACCACAAGAAAGATTCTTGGATTTTTATTTTGTCATAGTGAACTGGGACAACAAATTGAGTGTAAGGTCTGTGTACTAGCATGAAAGGCACAGGTGTGGAAGACGAAAATGGGAGGAGAGTGAAAAAGAAAGTATAATTATGCGTGTGTGCAAATACCATGATTAAGCACATCATAAAATAAACTTTTAAAATCCAAAAAGGAAAAAAAGTCATCTAAAGGATCAGGGTAAGTGATGAGATGTAGGGCACAGGACTAGCATTCTGGGTTTCTGACAGTACACCTATTTAGCCGCTTTCAGAGAAACTAATGCGGATCATAATGTCAAGTTCTGATTTCCATGGCAACGCTTTATGCATGCTGAAGCATTTGTGTGGTTATGAAACTACGCAGCATCACATTCAGGAGTCAGAGTTTAATCAGTTCTGCCCTCTTGGGAATACAGAAAGTAGGGGAAGCATAAAGGGACCCAGTAGCTACTGACAGTTGCAATCTGCCACATGTATTTTCCTGACGGCTAAATAATAAAGACCTTTACTGGACCGAGATTGGGGTTTAAAAAAAAAATGTCTCTTTTGCTGGCTCCAATAAAATGCTGCCACACTTTCTTAATATAATAGGAGATAACCCTTAGAAAATGTCAAAGGAATTTTCCTTTTCCCACTGAATTAAACTGTGCTATTTTTCCCTTGAATGGTCTGAAAGTCTCTAGCTCATTAATAGTCATTTGGTAAGGTGGAGACTATATAGGGCAGAATACATTGTATCTACTTTATTCTAATCTCTATTCCAGTTTATCGATTGAATAATTAACAGGTAATTATTCAAGACTGTGTAGTTTGTTAACTAGGGCAGAAAGCTGAAATCTAGATAAACTAGAGATGAAATCACCCTGATATTTGGAATTTTATATTAGATTTACTCGTGGGACACTGAGGGGTATGCACTTGACAGGCCGCAGTTTCAGGATAACCTGTAGGGGTCGGTTCTTCTACCATGGGATCAAATTCGGGTCAGCAGGCTTGATGACTAGTGTCCTTAACTGCCAAAGCAGCTCCATGGCCCCTCCTCTTGATATTGTGATGTTTAATATACCTATCATTGAGTGATAACTGTGCTGTGCGAAATACTCCATTTTAAATTGGTGTCTATGGAACACCTTCAAATAGGCAGAATATGGTAATTGTTTTATTTTCTGAGCTGGAGAAACTTTTAAAATCTGAATAAAATTAATCAGCACGTTTATGAGAAATGGTTTCAGAAAAATTCATAGATACCAATTTATGTCACCTTAATTCACAGTTTATACAAATGCACAATCTGCATTCATTGTGATAATTTTCATCTTCAAACAATATAAAGATGAGATATGATAGTTATTGATTTATATTCAGAAGTTTAGACGCACCAAGATAGGAAAGAAGTTTTCTTCAAGGTTGCCAAATACAAATAGCCAAAACACTATGCATGTAATATTTATATAATTATTGATTGTTTTGTAGGCAGTATATTGTATATATGTGTAGTAATATAACTGTATATGTAAAAAAAGAAAAATAATAAAATTTAAAGAAAAATAAAAAGTAAAATTAAAAAAATTATCATACCTTATATGCTTATAAATTCCGTTATTCTTAGGATTATAGACTGGTGATAATCAAGTAAAGAATAAACTCCTGTATTCATTAATTTATAGTAATATTAACATTTCCCTTCAGGTGCAGACACCAGGATGATGGTTCTCCCGTCTGATATGCATTTGGATCTAGGTCAAGGTTCAATAATTTAGTAATGAGGTCCCTTTCATTAAAGTACCAAAAAAAGACATGTGACTATTCTCTACAGAATGCTATTTCAATACTGGATAAGAAGGGTTTATTTAGAATGCTGCCAGAGCTACAGGTAAGATGGGCAGAAGGTAGCGGCCCTTATCTTGTAAAGCACCTCCTGCTATCCCCCCTCCCCAGCACATGCATGCTACTCATGTTGGAAGGTTTAAAACTTAAGCTTGTGAACAAGAGGCTCTGGTTTGCCCCAGGTCTCCCATGTATGTCAAGTTACATTCCGGGTAGAGAGTAAAAACGTATCATTTGACATGGCTCAGGATTATAATCTGCTGGCTATGATCAACAGGCCATACACTTATTGAAGAGATCCTAAATATGGAACAATTTTAAATGGAGTAAGATAAATCTCTCTGCAAGCCCCTGGCTGACTGCTAAGAAGCTTTGGTGAGGAGAACCTTGGGAAGTCTGACAAATGTGAAAACAAGTGCAATGAGGAAGGAACGCACATTTTATTTAACATTTTTCTTTTTCAGCATTATAAAATAATTACATTATTTCCCTTTCTCTTTCCTTCCTCCAAACTCTCCAACTCACTACTATTCAAATTCAAGGCCTTTTCCACAAATTGTTATCATATGGATATATGTAGATGCACATTCATATATATTCATAAACACAACCTGCTAAGTCTCTATACTATTACTTGCATAGTTTTTTTTTTCAGTACTGACCATTTGGCTTTAGATAGCCAATTGATGTTTCTTTGATGACCATTTCTCCCACTCTCAGCATTCTTTCATTTCCTTTAGTTCTTTGTGTAGGATTGAGTCCTTGTGGTGTTTCCTCATCCACTTTGCATAAGTATTGTTGTTGTCCTCGGTCAGTTCATTTTTAGGCAATCATGTTGGTTAGACTCTGGAGGTAGCTTCTAACATTCCTAGGAAACACACCTCATAGCAAATTCCCTGATCCTCCTGCTCTTACAGTCTTTCCATCCCCTCTTCTGCAATGAGCCTTGAGTATGGGAGTTGTATTGTAGATATATCCACTGGGACATGACTCCTCAACTTTGCATTTTTATTGCTTGTGGTCTTCTGTAATGGTCTCCATTTGTTGCGAAGAAAAGTTTATTTAATTAGATGCAAGGATTACATGTATCTGTGGCCTTAAGTACAGATATTCAGAGTGTAATTAGGGATTATTCTGGTTTAGGAAAGTGGTAGATGTAAGCTCTTCTTCATCACCCATGAGTTCACTAGACCTGGCAGATGGCTAAATTTCTAGTACCAGGAATTTTAATTCCTCTTGTTGAGCAGATCTTAAGTCCAATGAGAGAATGGTTGGCTACCACAAAGGTATTTGTGCAAGTACTAAACCCTTAGGGCCTGCAACTTTCATCTTTCCACCCACATACTATTCTATTGGCATATGAGCATGTCCTCTCTTCATCATGAAATGATGAATGTCAAAGGCATAGAAAATATTACTTAGGACACAACAATTCACCATGCATAAGGACAATATCTATGATGATTGTCCTTTAAATATAATGGTAACAACTCTATAGTATTGTTTCCAAAGTGCTAAAAGCAAAGATGCCCACAAAGATTGTATGTTCATTTTATATCTGATTGGTTTGATAAAATATGTAGATCAATTTTTGTTAGCATACATTCTCTACCAATATAATTTATCTTTAAAAGTTTCTTAGAACCATAGTAATTAAGGAAATTTAGAATATTTTAACTACATATGAATACAAAAATATAAATTTATATGGACTTAGGTAACAATATTATATGATATTTGTTCAATTGTAATAAAGAAATTGTGACAAAAGCAAAATCCAGTGAAGAGTACTGCATCTAAGACACAAGAGAATGTTTTATGCTGTTGTCAGGGTTCTTATTTAAGGCTTTTTTAAAAGAACTTTTTGTGAATGCTTAACCTTTATTGAATACTAAGTTGATTATGGACTTGTAAGAGTCACAACAATTATACAGAAGAAAACATAGTATTTGTCCTTGACTTAAAACTTTAATATTGCACTAATTAAGCTTTTGTGGCATGAGTATAGTCATTTACATGGCAATCAATGAAGCATAATAGAATCCAACAATTAATTTTCCTTTATGACATACTGGGGATGTAGTGTATACTCAGCAAATAACAGAAAACGTAGATATCAAGATATTATTATGAGAAGGAAGTATGAAAGCAAAATTTTCATACATTGTGTCATATAAAATTTTAAGTGCGTCCTTCTAGCTACCCTCTCTGATATGTTTAATGCCATGCTCCAATTCCTCTATCCCTCACGCGATTGCTTTTATATTAGCTAAGGATTAGTGTAGAATTAATTTATTGACATGAGTGATGATGTGTTTATTTTCCAGTAAACTCGTGGCTTCAGATCAGAGAAGAGATACTAGGTTATCTTTTTGCATCATTTTTGGTGTGTTTTGTGTCCATTTATCTGCTTCATAGCACGCATTTCTAAAGACCATTATCAACAGTAGCTTCAGAGTCCTTCTGAAGTCTTTAACACAGTTAGTGGCGAGATGCTATTAATTGTGTACCTTAGTAAAAGCATCTTAATGTTTAATGAGATCTTAAAATGTGTCAGATATGGCTAAAAGTGGAAAAAAAGAAAAGAAAAGAAAGAAAGTTGCTATTTTATTTTTCCTGCTAAGGAATTGATTGTTGGGTGGGTTGGCGTCATACCTATGACCTGGGTTAATCACTGGGACCCATATGATAAGAAGACAGAACCACTTCCAAAAGCTATCCTCTGCCCTCTACACATGTGCTGTAGCAGGCTCACATACTGCACACTTCTTACTTGATTTGCATCCACAGCATCCGTATAAGCTAGGTTCATGATAGTGTACATCTGTAATCTGAGTACTGGGAAGTAGAGACAAGAAATTCCCTGAACCTTCTAGCCATCCAAGCTAGTTAATAAGTAAGCTATAGGTATGAGAGGCCTTGTCTCAACAAAAAGCGCTCAGAGGGATTGAAGAAGACTCCTGATGTCAACCTCTGTCGTCCCACCTATTCCTCCACATGATCACAAACATATATACAAACACACACACACACACACACACACACACACACACATATACAAACACACACACACACACACACACACACACACACATGCTCACACATATACAAACACAAACAAAGATATTGTTGATAAAGAGCTAAGCATGACAATAGAGTTTTCATCTTTATTAGATTAAAATTTACTCAAAGTGATGATCAAGGTAATGATCTTTTACCAACACTATGCTCACAGTCTAAGATCTTTTTTCTTAGCAGTTTTTATTTGATGACTAAATATAGTATCATAATAAATATATGACAAAACTCTTCTAGAATATACCTGTATATTCTCATTCTTTTCTTATATAAATAAAATATAAAACAAATTTCAATCCTTTATCTCTTCAACATTTAAATGAGTGTTTATCAGTCTTCTGGCAGATAGATCTTTCAAGTACAGAGAGAAGAGGAAGTTGGAATTGGAATTACAAGCAACAAAATAGAAAATAAGTGGCAAACAGAATTGGAAAAGAAAATAGGCTTGGAGGGCTTGGTGATTTAGAGGGAATTGTGTGATAACAGTTTGAATTTAGATAGTAAAAGCCTAAAGTGTCTGACAAGCTACAGAGTTGTTGGTGAACTGTCTACAGGGAAAAGCACAGCTTCCTACTCTATTTCAAAGAGAAATGAGAGAGAAAAAGAAAACAAAGGTGTTAAAAAAACAATCCAACTGAAGCATATCTTGGAATTGCTTTACAATTTCTATATATTTTGCTAAATGAGAGGAATGTAAATGATTTAATTCAGAAAAGTAAGAAGTTAAAAATATACCAATTATAAAAATATTTTCACCTTAATTCTATATTTTGATCTGGATGGCTTTTTAAATCTCCCAATAATACATATTCATGGGAGTACCAAAGTAGATACTGAAATGGTCTTTTGAACTTAACTAAACAACTCTCAGTTAAGTCACAGCAATTGTGAGTTCACAATGATGTCAAAGGAGTGATAGCCATCCATTCCCTTAGAGGTGATGGGTCCTGAAATCATCCCTGGATTCAATTTCATAACTTTCCTAACTTGTCTGAAGCGATCACAGTCTACAGAGGCCCACTCCAGGCACAAGAAGGAGCCCTGCTACAGTCTGAGGAAATTTGAACCTGTTTATTTACATGATAACAGAGGCTCCATCTTCTAACCCTAAGTCTGCTGGTCAACATCCTCGTGGGTGTCCAAAGCACACATGGGCTGTACAGGAGCCAGGGCTATTAAAACTGTGAACACTGAGCTCCATTACCGATTGGCTTCACTTCCATTCAACTGCAACCTCAACTCTTATCAGCTTCAGCACCAGAGGAACATACTATCTGACACAAGTAACATGCAGAGACTGGCAAAGGTGATTGTTCTTTCAAATGTGCAGAAACCAAGGCAAAGCTATTTGGGTTGTAGATATGGAACTATATGGATTTGGCAAAATCTCAGAAATTGAGCTTTATAAATCATGTGGAATAGAATTCAAAATGATAACAACAACTGCCGAGAATGTAAAGAAAAAAAAGGAACCAGGGACTAGCTTCCTGATAGGTTATATAAACCCAAGTGGACAGCTTTAAACATATACACAACATATAAGCATATGAGCATGTGAGCAACACTAATTCTCTGTCTCTCTGTCTCTCCTCTCTCGTGTGTGTGTGTGTGTATGTATGTGTGTGTATAATAACAACTAAAGAAGAGATCATGGGTTAGATAGATTAGGGAGCATGGGAACTGGGGAGAGAGGAGGATAGGAAAAATCAAAATAATCATTCTGAGCATTGAAATTCAAGAAAAGTGATAGGCAACTAAATGAAATATATGTAACAAGAAATTTATTAATTGAGAAGGTTAATAAAGAAATAGAAATCATTGAAAAGAAAATAAACAGAAATACTAGAGCTGAAAACAACAATGACCGAATTAAAAATTCAATGTATTTGTTTTTATTAGTTGGCGCACTTATGCAGAAGAAAGAACATGAAAATGAGCATTGGCCATTTAAAATTTGCAAATTAGTCAAAAAAGGCAATAGTTGAAAGAAGCACAAAATCATTTGGGGATATAATTTATACTTATGGATATATGAATTGTGGAAGTTTGGGTAGGAATAGAAGAAAAATTTTAAAAAGCTTAATTGAGAGAGCATTTGGCTGGAAACAGCTACAGACTGGGGAGGGATATTAGCCTCTCAGGTGATGGTGTTTAAAGGATACCCCACCCCCCACACAAAGCAATGCTTACTTTAAGTCAGAACTGCTGGCCAGCTGTGCAAATGAACTCACAATGTTGGTGGTATCATGAACAAGAATATGAGAGCTTAAGCCAGCCTAAATCCCGGCATGGAGAGGGAACGTGGGAATGAAGTCAACCCCTCTCCCACAACCTAAGGGCTCTTGGCAATTGATAGCTGCTAGGGGCGAGAAAGTTAGTTCTCTTTAAGAATGTGGGCCCTGGTAAGTCCACCAAGCTCCAGAGGAGGGTTATGCATATCCAAATTGGACATTTTAAATATCCCAATACAAATTGGACCTGATGGATGGGGAAAAAGAGGGCACAAAATTGGGAGAGAAGGGAAGGATGGGTGATCTGTAAGGAACTGTGGGGAAAGTAAATATGATCAGAAGCAATGTACAAATTCTCCAAGAATTAATTAAAAAATGAAAACAGCCATCATTTATGCACACTGTAGGGATTTCTTAGCTCCGCTGCCTTGGCCACAGCAATGATCAAAGCCCCCACCACTGCGGCAGTGGAGAGAGCCCAGGCCCAGCGCCTTGGAGACAGCCATAGAGGAAACACTAAGCCTGATCCCCTCCAAGGTGAGAGCTGTGGCGTGGTGCACAGCCTAAATGGGCTGGGGCTGGGGTAGACTACCATTGCTGCCCCAAGCTATGGCTGTCCCTCTTCAAGATGCTGTACCACCCTGTCCACAGGCTGTGGTGGCCTGCTGCTTCCCCCAAGCTTCAGTCCTCACTCCCACCTCAGGGCAGTCAGCCCCTCCTTCTTGCCCTGGGGCTGTGGAGAAGGGAGACAAAATGGCTCTTGCCAGGGCCTCAGCAGGAGCTGCCCATGGTACCTATACTTGCCTCAGCCAACTGCTGTGAAAACCGGACACCTTTCCTGTCTCAAAATGCCTGCTGCCACAGCCTTCACAGTGGACTCTTTGTAAATTTTGGACACATTATAAAATTTATGACCCCCTCAAGGCAGAAAAGTGGCCAGACCTCTGGCAGGAAAAACGCCAGCAAAACACCTCCCCCTCCCCCCTTCCCCTCGGCCCCGCCCCCCACCACACCTCTGTACCTGCCATCTCTAGCCCCTCAGTAGGACTCATCTGAGATTATGCTAATTTGGCATGAAAAGTCTGGACAAAACCCCATAATCCCTGAGTAGAAATACTGACCAATCCCTGAGCTGCCCACTAAAACCCACCAATCTCTGAGCAGGAGAATTGACCAATCTGCCATCCGGAAAGCCCACCAGTCCCTGAGTTTTTCCCCAGCTCAGGACTTGAAATCCCACCAATCCATACTATGGAAATCCTTGCCCCAGAAAGCTCACCCCTCCACCCCCACCAAGAAACCCTATTTAATGCTGTGTCTGCTCAGTTCCCTGCTGACTTCTCCAGGGAGCAGAGGTGGTTACTCCTGGATTCATCCTTCCAATAAATCTCTTTTAAAGAGATTACTGCCTCTTGTGACTCACTCTTTGGAAGAAGAAGGTTTGGGGCAACACTCCCCTGGCAGCTGCCTTGGATGGAGAAGGAGCAGAGCTCAGGCTCCAAAGCTCCTTGGTTTCTAAGGGTTTGCGGCAGTCCTCCCTGGAGCTACAATGCCTGGAGAAAGAGTGGAGCTCAGGCGTCCAGACTCCCCAGTTCCTCGGGTTTTTGGGCAACCCTCCCCTAGGAGCTGCAACATCTCCGGTGAGGAGGCCTTCTCTCACAGCTGTGAGGTTCCTGGGATCCCATGCCTCAGGAGACTGGTAAGACAGGTCCCAATTCAGAGGGCTGGGATACCCTTCCACAAGTACCAGAAGGCAAGCCACCCACAACACACACTGTTACCTACAAAGCTATTGTTTGGAAATAAAGAAGAGCTAAAGACTTTAAAGAATATCACCCTGAATTTGACTCAATATGCTAACAGTATGCCCTCAAACTGAAGCAAAAGCATGAAAATATATAAAAGTATAATACTCATTATAAATGTCAGGGTGCAGTCAAATATAGAACACATTTGTGGTGTCTTATAAATAAATTTTACATCTAACACAAAAATTAAAACACAAAATACTAAATTATATCTTCAGTAATCCATTAATAGATATACAATATTAAGAGATGTGAATGTGAGATAAAGAGCAAAAAAGTAGGAAACAGAAGGGGTGAGGAAGTATTTATGTGATTGAAGTTTAAAAATGTTATAACCTTAAAATAGAATTATACAGCTCTGATATGTTTTATTCAAGTTCTATGATAACCAGAGCATATCCATACACACAAGCAATAAACAGCACATGCTGCTTGCTACTGCAGAAGGCATCACATCAGCGAACAAACAACAGAAGAGGTAGGAAGAAACAATGGAACTCCAAAACAGAGATTTACCCAAAGAGTATTTACAGGGGGATGTAATCCCCCTCTGGAACAGTCATAGGGGAGGGGAATAAGGGGAAAATGGGAGGGAGGGAAGAATGGGAGGATACAAGGGATGGGATAACCATTGAGATGTAACAAGAATAAATTAATAAAAAAAAGTTAAGGAAAAAAAAAAGAGATATAGTAACTACTTCATGTAGGTACTAGTCTAGTTGCTTGGAATAGATTCACAAAGAACAAAATGTCTTCACTCTTGGGGATTATGTTTTATTAGAGGACCCAAATAATAAACCATGAGAGCCAGAATTAGAAATTACTTATCACATGTTTCTCTGTAATGACAGGCTGCACTGGCCCTCCCTGGGGCTGTGCCCAAAATAGTACCCTTCCTTGATTTTTCCTCTCTTGGTTTCACCTGGGATTCCCTTCCTCAATAAATTTCTCACAAATATACTCACAAAAAAAGAGTATCTGTATATCCTTAGAGCACAATAAATACTATATATATAACGTTTTGTGGGGAGTGTCAAGATAAGCCTTTTGAAGGCCCACAGAGAATGGAGAGTAAAGTATCACCCGTTCCTAAGACTACATGAAGGGTTCTGATCCACTGCATACAATGTTGATCTACTAGGGACTCCGAGCACACTAGTGAAGTCTCAGAATGGATCCTAGGCTAGGGCAGTGGCTGCTTCCCGCTTCTCCAAAGCTTCTCCTAAGGTGACCTTGCTGCCTCACATCCCCCACATTTCCTCAAAGGTACATGAACCTGTTTGATTGCTATTGGTGCTTGAGGCTAGTATGGGATAGTCTGATTGGCCCTTTAACCTTTTAAGGGCCTTTATACTGGACAATAAAGTTAGATCTGCACCTTTGTGTCTGGTCTCCAGAGTCTGATTCCTAGGATTCCATGTGGGCTCTGCCACCATTCACCACCCTTCCTTCCTCAACATTTTACAGTTAAAATATTATATTGACTTTACTTATCTATAGACCAAAATGTAGGGGTGAAAATATCTCGTGAAAATTGTTGCCAAAATACAGCTAAGATGACCATACTTAAGTGAGTAGAAATAGATTTTTTTTTTACGTTGGTCACAAATACAAAGAAGGTTACTATATAATGATAAAATATCAACACATAAGACAAATAATTATAAATCTAGGTGTGGTATTAGCACTTGCAATGTTGCACACCTGTACCCAGAATTCAGGGATGTAGAGGCAGATGGATCTCTTTGAGTTTGAGGCCAGCCTTGTCTATAAAGCAAGTCCAGGACAGCCAAGGCTACACAGAGAAACCCTGTCTTGGAGAAAAAAAAACACAAACCAAAGAAATTTACACATTGAAGAGATGGCTTACTTTGTAAATTGCTTTCTGGACATCATAAAGATATGTGTTTGGATCCCAGAGACTCATGTAAAGAGCCAGGAACATCTGTAATCCTGGTGCTAGGGGGGGCAGCATACATCATGATCAAGAGGTCAACACCTGTGGGAGGCAGAGGAAGACAGGTCTCTGAGTGGAAGTCAGCCTGGTTTGCAAAGTGAATCCAGGCAGCAAGGCTAAATAGAGAAACCCTGTCTCTGAAAAAAAAAATGGGTAAAATAGGTGTACCAATAAATACATTACATCATGGCAGAATCAAATTAAATGAATATTATCTCCATTGAGATATTATTAAAATCATTAAACAAAACTCAGCATTCTTTTGTGAGAAAAGCCCTCAACAATATATTAAGAAGCAATGTACTTTAGCACACTTAAGGACACTTCTAAACTGTGAGGTAGTCATGTGTACTAATGAAAGGCTGGGCACTTACTTTCAAGATTAGGATAAGATTAAGAGTGTCCATCCTAATCACTTTTAATGGGTTCTACAGTGTGGAACTCCTAGACAGAAAAGTAATTTACTCAAGATATAATAAAAATGTAAAATTAATTTTTTGCAATGACAAACTCCCACAAAGGAAACACATGTTATTAAGAAAAAAATATTATGAACCCATGTGGGGTGTAACTTCTTTCTTGATTGATACTACTTACATTATGTAGAAGTAAACCTTTTTCCATGCTGTAAAAACAAAACAAAACAAAAAAAACCAAGAAGCCCACTGATCATTAGCTGTATATAAAAATGATATTTTTGTCTGTATATAAAAAGCACAAACAACAAAAGCAAACAATATAAAATATTTGTCTTAGAAGCTTCTGTAGAGCAAAACAATCATCAATACAATAGAAAAGCAATCTATAGGACAGGCTGGGAGAACACATCGTTAAATATCTATCCAGGAAGTTGTCTCCTGTGCCAATGAGTTCAAAGCTCTTCCCCACTTTCTCTTCTAATAGATATACTGTATCTGATTTTATGGTGAGGTCTTTGATTAGACTTGAGTTTTGTGCAAGGTGATAAACATAAATCTTTTTGTACTTTTTTACACGCAGACGTCGTTAGACCAGCACTCTTTGTTGAAGATGCTGTCTTTTTTCATTGTATGGTTTTGGCTCCTTTGTCAAAATCCAATCGTCCGTGGATGTGTGGGTTTATTTCTGGGTCTTCAATTTTATTTCCTTGATCAACTAGTCTATCTCTATGCCAGTACCACGCCAGCAGAGTTGTGCTCTGAGGCTCCATCCTGCAGCAGATGGAAGCAGATGCTAAGACTCACAACCAAACACTGTGCAAAGCATAGAGAGTCAAGTGGAACGGTTGGGAGTGGGGGAGAGATGAACATGGAGGTGGAAGGAACGCCACAGAAAGACACACAGAGACAACTAACCAGGGCCCAGAGGGGGCTTCTGGGGTCTGAAGTATCAACCAAGGACCATATATAGACTGGACCTAGCTCCTCTACACATATGTAGCTGAAGGGCAGATCAGGCTTCATGTAGGTCCTCTAGTAAGGGAAGCAGGGGCCGGGAGGGGCTCTCTCTGACATGGAATCTGTTGCCTGCTTTTATGCTTGATCTTAGCCAAAAGGCTGAGAAGTGATGTTACCTACTTTTTAATTATTTCCCCCTGGTGGGACTGCCTTGCCAGGCCACAGGGGAAGATTATGAGCTCGGCCTAGATGTGACTCCATGAGCTGGGGTAGGTGGGTATGGGGGCTCCTCTTTCCTGAGGAACAAGGGAGGGGAGCTACTACCAGGACTTAAAGTGAATGAACGAATGAATGAATAAATAAATAAATAAATAAATAAGTAAATAGCCAAAGTACATGGAGAAAGATAGCTAATGACAAGATAATAAGCAGCATGCTTTTAAAATGTCAGGTTCAAGCAGACGTGGTGGCTCACACCTTTAGTCCCAGCTCTTGGGAGGCAGGTGGATTGCTGTGAGTTAGCGGCCAGCCTGGTCTACAAAGTGAGTCTAGGACAGCCAAGGCTACACAGAGAAACCCTGTCTCGGAAGAAAGATAAAAGAAAAAAAAATCTCAGGTTCATCTGAATAAGCATTTTTTAAAAGAAGACAAACAGCCAATGGTTTCTTGAAATCTTAACCATTAGTCATGTGAGAAAAGCAAATAAACCTGCAATGAGCCATCACTTGATGACTATTTTTAGATGCTGAAAGACAACAGGTACCAGCAAATACATGAAGAAACAGAATTCCTTGTCATTGTTCATCAGAGAATAAAACAGTGGAAAACAGTACAGGTTACAGTAGAATTATAAATAAAAATAAATAGTAAATCAAATCACTTTATGGTTCAGCAAACCCAATACTGGGTATATAATCAATGGCAATGATATTATTGATTCAAACCAAGCAGATATGAAATAACTATAGTGTCTTTGTAGGTATCTTTCCATTCAGCACTTTGGAAACACCACTGTACAGGTCTATTACCATTGTGCTTAAAGAGTAATAACCTAACACTCCTCATGCATCGCATGATGGATTGTTCGCAGCTCATTCTCATTTTATTCGTGTCATAATAACTAAACTACTAAACAGCAGCCATGCCAAAGCAGAATAACTACACACACAGGGACACACTATTCAGTTACAAAAGGAAAGAAGAAAGTGAAAGTATGACAATTGTGACCACATGACCAATCTGGAGAATATTTGCTATATGACACAAGCCATGCTCTGAGACACAGAAAGTGTCTCACTTCCTAATATGAAGAGCTTAAAGAATTTCTAGAAACACCCAGTAGAACAGCACTTGTCAGTGGCTAGACGGTGAGGCAATGAGATGTGCATTGGCATGAAGTTTCAGTTAGTTAAATGCTTTATCTGTTCTTGGAATCCACTGTGCAGCCTTGTTAACTACACTGTAATGCTTGCTTTAAACTTGAGAGAACAGACACACATGGTTCCCTTACCACACACATTGCATGCACGTGTGCATTATGTCATAGTGGTGCATGATGCAGACTCAGAATTGATCAGATAAACACCATATTCTGAATGTGTGCATATACAAGCACCATTCTCTATATCTTGAACATGCTATTTTAATTCATCAGTCAAATATGTTAAAATACCTAAATAAAATTATAAGAGATTTTTCAATATCTTAATATGTGCAAAGAAATTTATGTGATCCATGTGTACAATAGATATATTAATCAACAGAGACATATATTTATATTTTAATCTATCAGGGCAATTCAAAATATATTTACTGAGTAATAAATAAATCTCTTTTTTGAAAATTTTATAATAAATCTTACAATTACAAACATAAGAAATGCATATATATGTGTATGTACATATGTATACTTAATTTTTCCAGTCTATGGGGCTCATGAGATCTATAGCTATAGCACCTTTGCCTATGTACTTACAGGAGTATTTGTGGCATTTTCTTTATCCTACCTTGTTATGGATCTTATGAGGACATGTGACTCTAATATAATGAATACCTAAAAAATTAAAATTCAATTTATTTACAGCAATCGTTGGTGTAAGCTGATTTTTGATGGGTTTTCAATATGCAAAAATAAGTATGTGGGAGGTAAAAAAGCTTTAATTATTTAGTAGATATTCTAGATATTTTCTGAGAGTGGGAATAAGGACTTCGTAATATAACAAAAATCTTATATTGTTAAACACTGGGCAAAATCTATTATATTTCAATTTCCATGTTGCAGACAAGAAAGCTAACACTGTCAGAATTAAAAAGGATGGAAAATTGGATTTTTTTTATAGCATGCCGTGGGTGGCTTCCAATTATTTTTCAATAAAGGCTTTGTGTAAATTCTCCAAACTCTCCTAGACATTTCAGCCGATGTAGTCCTTGCTAAAGATTGCAAAGACATTTTATTTTTGCTTTATGTTTTTAAAGGATTTAACTTTGGGCTCTCAGCAGTTTCAGTGGCTCAGGACTAAGGATGGGATCGTGATTTTCAGGTAAAAGATTCCCCACACTTACACATTGTCTACTAGCTAGATCAATATAAAGTCTTTTACTAGGGTTTTCAACAGATTTTTGAAAATACATATACAAATCACTTTATGCCAATTAATGCATATTTAAAAGTACTTGCCAAGGCAAAATAAACATTTTAATTGGTACAGCAGAGAGTGATTCCCTTAGGACATAGACTATGAGAAGGTTCTTAACATGTGTGTTCCCCTCAGCCTTGTATGGTTTATCCAGAAATGTTTTGCTGCTTGAGGAACAAGCTACCATCTCTACTCTCATTCCAGATTCTCCAAGCTGTCTTTTGGGAATATCTGCTTATATTTAAACTGTGCTAATGTGCTGTTTTTGTATTAACCTTGACCTGATGATAGACACTACTGGCAAGTTCTAATTCTGTTAATGACACAGGGTTTGGCTAGAGTGTTGTCACCAAGACATAAACTATGAATCGATGACATTGAGTCACCTAATCAATTGTAGTAACAGAATACTGCAGATCACTGTGAGTAATTCAGTTAGGCTGTCACTGTGATGACACAACACAGCGTAGATTGTAAAAAGTACTGGATTGGAAAAGCAAAATAAGAATTTTGATTCTCATTGCTGTCCACCTCCTTCATAGAGGAACTGAGCTTCTTCCACAGCCATGAAACCCTGGTGAAAGGCTTCCTGCCACAGCAGAGACCTTTGATAAAAATGCTAGAAAGTGGAACCCTATGAGCCATTCAAAAACAAGGTTTTTGTGAATGTTTTACCAGAAAAATGTTTCATAAAAGACTTGTGTATGCATGTGCGTGGGCACACATACTCACACAACACACCCACACACATACACACTCACACATTCACAAACACATGCAAACACATAATCACATAACACACACACATACACACATACTCACACACACTCACACACACACTCACATGCATATGCACACACATACACTCACACAACACACACATACACACATACACACACATGCACATGCACACACAAGCACACACTCAAATGCACACAGACATACTCTCACACATTCACACAACACACTCCCCCCCCCCCCATACACACAGAGACACGCACACACGCAGCCTCTGAGTCACTGTCTCCTTGTGTTAATCTCACTGGTCTCTCCATTCCCACCTGTTTCTCAGAGCTTTAGATTCTAAAGAGACAATCAGAAAATGCTTGTTGTTTTCAGTTTTTCTGTGTCTTCTGAGAATTGCCATAGAGATACACTGACTTTTTAGTCCAGAATAAGTTGAATCCTCAAATGCCAGAGACCTCAAGTTTTGCTTTGTTTTTGACTTTGAAGTGTATCTTTTTGGTCAGCTTTGGTCAAACAGAGCCTACCCTTGCTGGCTTCCCAGCACCAGCCTTCATCTGCAAGGGCAGAGGGGATTTCGGTTTCTATTACCTTATTGAGAGATGTTCTGTTTAGACATTCTGCAGTGTTCTTTAGCCTACACAATAGGGATGCTAAATATTCTGGTTTTGTCTCTGGTCATTTGGTTCACCTCTCTGCATCTGCGATGAGTGAGATAAGCATGGTGGAGGACCACAGTCCTTTCTGAGAAGCACTCAGCCTTGAGGACCACAGGATTGAGTGAGAAACCTACTGGACTGCTGGAGTTTACTTGTGCATTGACAATCAATTCTGAGTTTGTCCTAGCAAAATAACTTCTTATCCTGTAAGATGGTTGGGAGAGAAATACAGAAATGCATTTGAAAGTGCTTTGGTTTGGATGTAGTTCCCCATCCAACTCCAAGAGTTCCTTTGTCAGTGGTTGGAGACTTGGGTCTTTACGGTAGTGGTCTTGAGACAATGAGATCTTTAAAGGGTGGGTGCCAGAGGGAGGCCTCTTGGCCACCACAGAGGGGCCTTCCAAAGGAATCACATTGACTCTCATGGGACTATCAAGTTAGTTCTAGAGAGAGAGCAGTCATAAAAGAAGAAAACAGACATCGTTCAGTCGCTTTGACTTCCTGCACACTTGAGCCCTCACTGTGATGTCATCTGTCTTCAGCAGCACCAAGCTGATTCAAGAACCATGCCTCTGCAGCCTTTAGAATTTTAGAGTAAATATATTTCTTTTATTTATATGTTTAACAAGTCTTGGGTATTTTATTGTAGTAGCCTAACATGTACTAATTAACCAGCAAGTATATCCTGTCTCTAGTAAAATTTAGAAAAATGAAAGCACACACACACACACACACACACACACACACACACACACACACACCAAAAACAAACAAACAAACAAAAAATACTCTGTTATATTTTGGTCAATTACTCCTTTTATTTGGTACAGTTTGTTTGGTTTTAGTTATGGTTTATTGTGGTGTTTTGGGTTGGGGGGTTTTGTTCTTATATTGGGTTTTGATGATCTTTTTGAGAAATAACTTAAAGTTGGGTAGGTAGGAAATGGGAAGGGAAAGCTATGATTGAAATATATGTAAGTTTAAATTTTGTTTAGGACAAAATGAAATGAAATAAATATTAAAAAGAATAGAAAAATGTATACTAGCATTTCATTCTGGTAAGGGCAAAGCAAATCCTTTAAAAAATATCAATACTTTTCTGTGTGTTTCTTTCTGAAAATTCAACTTGTTTTTTTCCTCTCTAGTTTCAATACCATCACTTCTGTAAACAGTGCATAATATTTGAAAGTAATAATTCAGTATCTGAGGTCCATGGCGTTTCTTCTGTTTTTTTAAATAGTATGTATAGTAGTCTAGTCTAGTCTTTCTTTTCTTTTTTTTTAATAGTTTGGTTCCGTTTGAGATTTTTAAGGGTGGTTTTTAAATTTGTGGTGTTTTCCCCTAAAATGTGATTTGAGCAATGCTTGGGGTCCTCCTCAGGTAGAAGCATCTCTGTAGAAGATCATTCTGTGGATGTGTCACCTGGAGAGACTTTATTTAATGTATACACCGTCCTGTGCCACCTCAATTATTCTTACCAGCTAGAGACGGAACCTGAGACAAGCAGTGACTGTGACAGTACTCATAGGCTACTTATACTTAAAACATTATATTAAGAGACAAGAATGGATTAAAAAGGCAAATTAAATATATTTGTATAATTAATATATTATTTAAAATTTCATTCTGATACCTTTCTTTTGTTTTCACGGGGAAGATTGAGATAAAATTCTCCATCACTCATTACTAAAAATAGGATATCTTCTCCTGTGTGTAACTGAAATGACTTTAAGATCTGAGACTGTTGCCTAGAGAGATGGTTCAGCAGCTAAGATCATTTCGGGGATTTTTTTTTTGTGAAGCCCGGGGTTCAGTTACCAGCACCCACACCCGGTCCATAAGCACTTATAACTCAACATCTCCTGCTGTCCTCACATACATAGATACATCACCACATGCAGACATACAAAAATGAACATTTTAAAGCAAAAATCTGATAATTACCTCATGATACCATAGGAAGTTATGATTTTGTGAGGAATTGTAAATATCTCTGAAGTCTATCCTTTTCCTCCTTCTTCTTCAGTTACTACATGATGAAATCACAATATTTTGTAGCTTTCCTGGCTGATTATAATTTTGATATGATAATTTAAAGGAAATAAGTTGTATGCATATTTGGCTAAAATTTAAAAGAAATGATCCCCATATGTTAGCCAGTCCTTTTCTACTCTGTCCTTGAGCTCTGAATTTGCGACTCAGGGATTTTTTTCTTTTCCTTTACCTTTCTTTCATAGGTATGGACATAGAGGTTGGAACGAAAGAAGGGAGAGCATAAAAATATACAGGGATGATAGGACAAAAAGTAGATTATTGAATCTGCTCCCCAACTTAAGGCCTTGTTACTCACAAATAAGGTTATTTTTATCTCATTGGTATAAAATTTAGAATTATTCTTCACACACATTATATATTTTTCTACTCTAATATGAATATTATACCCATGCAACTCAATTATAATACAAGGTTTACTTCCAGTACCTTGAAAGTGCTATTGCAAGCTGTTTAGGATAATTAAGTAATACAAACTAATTGTTAATTGATCAAATCACGGTTATATCAAGTATTAGTCTGTTTTTATAACAAGAATATAATCCTAGGATTAACAGATAGATAGGATTCTATAGATATATTAGGTAAAATAGTTAAAGTCTTCGAAAGTCTTAGAAGCCTACAGAATATGGCGTTTAAAGATGTCTTTATTATTTTAAAAATTCTTTGACAATAAGACAGGTTAACTCCTGGCAACACCTAGTGTACCTCAAAGAAGATGATGAGCATCAAAGAACCTCCTTATAGAGATGGCTTTGAATGTGGCAAACAAGCCTCTGGGCAAAATGTCCTTATTTCTGCCACAGAGAGAATTCTGCCTAAAAATGGGCAGGGTTGGATGCAGGCAGAGCCAACAGCCAAACTCTGCTGAGACAGGGTAAGCAAGTCCTCAATAGTTTCTGCCTCACAAATGTCTGTCAGATATACTGGGCCAGAAGGCCGAAGATGATGCTCCAACATTATAGAGAGAGTTTTGGGTGACTGTTCAGGCAGCAAACTGTCTCTGTCATTTTTTTTTTTTCATTTTGGAAGCTGCTAACCTGCACTTCCTGTTTACTCAGGTCATTAAGTTTTATTCCTTCTCAAGTCTCTGATGGGGTTGAAGAACAGATAGCTTAGTCTTACAATGAAGCTTAGTTGTTTAGGGGTTAAGAAGTTTTTAGATCTAGATAGGTGTTTTAAGTTGATAGAGATGAGATATGATAGATATTGATTTACATTCAGATTTTTAGATTCACCAAGAGAGGAAAGATGTTTTCTTCAAGATTGCCAAATACAAATAATCAAAACACAAAGAATGTATAACATTTATATAATTCCTGATTATCTTGTTGTTCTTCTTGCTGTACGTAGCTTATTTTATTTATGTGTAATAAAACAAATGTATGTAAAACCAAATATAATAAAACAAATACATAAAATAAAAATAATAATTTTTCTCAGTTAAGGATGAGAAAATACGGATTTGAGAAACATTTGATTAGTGTGTCTTTCATCCTTCCCATTCCAGTTTGCCTCCAACTCCAAAGATTTGCCACGTACCTTTTCCAGGCTGCCTATTTGGGTACCCTAGTTTTTATGATCTCATATAGATTTTGCAGGAAAAATATCATAGTACCTCTTTGGTTAATTTACCAGTATGGCCTAATAATGTTTATTATCAAGTCTATAACTTTCTAACCCTCTGGCAATCAGTCAAGACACAGACACCTGTTATATTTTAAAATAGCCTTAGTTAACCTGGGGCAGGGCAGATATTAATCCCCTAAACTACTTCCTATAGTGGGGCAGGTATAGAATACCTGTCCCAATCCCATGCCATCTGGTTCTAATAATTTTTATCAAGCTACATCCCATCCATAATCCCATATACTTGCTAATGTTCTTCACCTGTTCCAAATCCTCCATCCACACCAGCCATGTGCTTCTCTCCACCTCACCCATGACTGCCAACCTCCTTCTCCTCTGCTTTCCTCTAGTCTCTCTTCTTCCCAATATTTTCTCTGTCTCCCTAAGCCCTGGAACCTTAGCCACACCTATGCTTATGCCGTTTGCCCTTCCCAGGTGTGATGGCCTTTTATTGATCAAACAGGTTAGGCTCTTAGGCAAGGCACAGGTGGACAGAGACAGCAAGCAGTAATTATCATCAAAATACATCAGACCAACCTCCAACACAAGAGCTTGTTTATGGCATCACCTATTCTTCCCCAGAGGTTCATTTAACCTTCCCATGTGAATATGATATCTTGTAGTACTTTGTGAGTCTGATCAGAACACATTCCTAATTCATAGGTTTTATTTCCAAACAAAGATTTGTTGGTCTTCAGATATCTTTTGAACTGTAGCACTATCAGCAACTATAGAGTATGGTATAGATTACTTATGATGGCTCTAATGATCATAGAATTTCTCCCCAACTCTACACACACACACACACACACACACACACACACACACACACACACACACACTGAAAACAAGGCAAGAGGGAAGGAGGGAAGGAAAGAAGGAAGGAAGAAAGGAAAGAATACTCTGCCTTTCTGACTTAGGTGCTACACACCATTAGCACAGCCAATAGCTGGCTATATCCTGGTCTTCCCTGTGACCTTTCTCACACAGATTCACATGTGTGCTTTGTGTTACAGAAGCAGCATACTATAATTCAATATGGCTACCAAAGACACCTAAGAGGGGACCTAAACCTGTATCCTGTGGTCTATTCTACCAGTGTCAGTTACCATCCCCCTGGTTCTTGGTTGCTTGCCAGAGACCAGGAAGTTACTGTTCCCCAGAGACGTTGACCACCTTGAAATTCGTGGGCATTAGCTGAATGAACAGTAAGTGCACTTCAGAGTATGTGGGTAGTGCAGTGATTAGGCTCAGTGAGGTGTTGCAGCTTCTAATCCTATAGCCAAGTTATCCCCAATAAAGATGGAACCCGAAAAACAACATGCCACTGGGTTTTAGGCAATTATCCTTACACTGCCTTTCTCAGGGTGATTCTATCTTCTTGTTTTGAAAATAGCAGTCCATTTTGTTTTTAAAATATATTTCCCTCAAGGTATAAAATTCTGATAATCTGCTACAGACAGCTAAAAGATCTAATTACATATGTCCCTATATAATAAGGTTACAATAGAAAGTCTCTCCAAGACATTATTACTACCTAAAAACATCTTAATTATTACTGATAATTATGGCATACATTAACCATAGAGAGAAAGAGACAGAGAGAGAGAGAGAGAAAGAGAGAGAGAGAGAGAGAGAGAGAGAGAGAGAGAGAGAGAGAGAGAATAATCTCAAATTTCAAATTTAACATAGGTTTTTTTGTGACTCATACATCTTATCAAGTCTCTAAATAATTCTCTTTTCTCTGTCTATCAAAGTGTTCCAGCGACATAAGGCAAGTGCACACTGATGCTGCAGCAAGCTGCTAAGTCTGTATGACTGGTGCAGAATACCCTCTCGGCTTCGCAAATCCACCATCCTATCCTGCTCCTACTCAGAACTGAAACTGAGTATTTTCACCACTTTGAAATTCGGTTGTGCTTTCTCAGGAATGAAGCTAAGAAGTTCTCATGAACCTGTTTATTTGTTTAACCACAATGTGAACATTTTGCCATCTTAAGTTATCATTCTGTGACCTCTGTGTCATTTGAAGGACATATCTGAGCTATCTTCCTGAAGCAACCCTACTTGAAGCCAATGACTGTCAAGTGGTCTTTCACTAAAACCCAGAAAATATACATTTGTTTCTCTCAGCTATAAAATGTAGCACTTGACTTTGGGGATTTATTTTTAATTTTGAACATCATTATGTTCTGAACTTAAAAACAATTAAGTTGTTTTGCTTCCATTGTGACAAAGCCAATAAAACAGACTCCTTACACTGTAGTTTTAACACATCCCTATCAATTATGGATATTAAGCATAACTTAATAAACACAATATGCTTCATAGTAAATGAATATATACTTTTTCATTCTTGTTGATGCAGAATTACTTACTATGCCACAATTTTGTTATGAGTGATGCTGTAGTATTAATAGTTACAATTTTAAACATCCTCCAAAAAGAAAACAACAATAACAACAACAAAACAACAATAAACGACAGAAAGTCGTTTGTATCTCTATGGTTAAAACTGAGTTATGGCTAAATAATGAAAATTTTATTTTCCTAATTTAGTTAATACTATTAACCTATAAATTAAAAAGATAATCTTGATAAAAATGAGAATGATACTAAAACGTGTACACATACATGCAGTAATAATGATTAAATAAAAATGTGTAATAAGACAAGAACACTGGCCATATGTCTAGTTATCACAAAAGACTTAAAGTGTCTAAGTGCCTGACTGTCCTGTCCTGGCATTCCCATGGATGGTGAAGGACAGCCTGTAGGCCAGTCCTGGCTTGCTCGGGTACCTTTGGTTGAACTCTCAGCTGTAACTTTTGAAAGGTAAACTTTCCTCTGTAGCACATTTATGGTGTGGATTTCCACATAGCAGATAGATGATAAGATAAGCCAAGGCAAGGGCAGGTATAAGACATCCTTGAAAATCATTGAGACAGAGTTGAACTGAGGAACTTCAGGTACAGGGGCGAGCATGACGCTGGCCGTGTTTCAGCTACCAGTGCTGTGGCAGCGTATTGGAGATTCATGAGGAGAAAGCTGTCATGCAAATAATCCCCAGGAGAACCAAAGTTAGGAATCTTCTAGTATGTTATGTTATAAAGAAAACACTGGGAGAAGCAACTAAACGCACACAGAAGGATGGCTGCTATACCTTGTCATAGGGTACCATAGGCTGTGAATGTATGAGGTATATTTCAAAATGCTCTAGGAAGGGATTTTGAATGTATTTACCATAAAGGGTGATAAATTTCTGAAGAGGCAGATATATTGAACCCAATTACACAATTTATAGGTGCATGGAAACCTCTGTTACCTTTCTAAAATATATAGTTTTGTATTTTATGTATCAGTTAAATTATTACACACAAGAAAATAAGGTTAGGTGACACTGGGGATGTTCCTGCCAGATAAATTTACATGGATGCCGTGTAAGACCTTGATTCGACCCTTCCTGTGAAAGTCTCTGATATTGAATTCTCTGTCCAAAGTTGCTCTTCATTTAGTGACTTGGACAGTTTTCAGGCCATTCCCTTCCCAACAGCTCTGTGACACACATTAGCTGTAACCACCGAAGCATGAAGAAATTAAACAGCTACAAAAGGCATTAAGGAACCATAAAAATCTCAAAGATGGAAAGTGGCAAAGCAAAGTTCCAATTAGCCTATTTTAATTATTTTTAGGATGCCATTTAGCTAGAGTATGTAAACTTGCAAACAGTAGAATCAAGTCTAGACTCATCTCTTTAATATTTAAAAAATGTGAACATTTTGCAGTAAAACCAGTTTTAATTAATTTGAAATCATTAATTCTTCCACAAATATATAGATATTATTGGTTGTCTTAAATATCCATTTTCTTTCTAGAAAATTTCAAATTCACTTCCGTATGCATATGTATAAGATTTTGAAAAAGATGGCTTAACATTAATTCCAGAGGTAGAGGAGAAAAATGAGCCATGGTTTTCACAGAGATAAAGTAGAGTACAATCAAGCTGATATCTTCAGTCATCTTCCAATTTCCTTTTGTTAGATAATCCAGACAGTCTAGATGAAACTAGCCAGGAATTTTATTAAAGGTCAGAAGCTCCCAGAAGAACAAAGATTTTTTAGGAGCCTATTCAGATCTACATACTTACTTCTGCTATTAGAGCCAATATGGAAATAGAAGTCCTAAAAAAATTAAACATTTTGAACTTTGTGATACCACTCTTTAGAAAACAGGCCACTAAATTTAGTAGGTTTACTTTTTCTCTGGCTTTTTTTTATGACATTAAAATGAAGATAACTTCATGCAATAATTATTGCCCAAGAGAAGACAGCTCCTTAACAGAATAGGATTTCACAACAGCAAACATTTATTTCCTGAATTCATGAATTCATTCACTCAAGAATCACTGATTGTAAGTCTTCCATGTATGAGAGATCACTCATTTTACTAGAGGGTTTGTTAGAAAAAGATGGAGAAGGAAGAGATGCCCATTCACTAAGACCTCCATGTAAATCTCACACATTAGGAAGTGAGTACGGTAGCCATATGGAGACCAAAAGAATCTTCCTCTAGTTAGTCGGGGTGCGCAAGCTGGAGATTCTACAGTGGGAGAGAACTTTGATTTGATCTGTCATATCCCTGAGGAGCTGGGAAACAACTGAACACATATTATGTATTTGTCAACCTTATTTAAACATGTTAACTAAATGTGAAATCATTTATTGCCATTGAAGAGTTTAGACAAAAAGAAGTTTTGCTATTTGCTAGGGTCCTGTGCACGTTGGAAGGTGCTTGTAGTCACAGGTAAGGAGTCAAATTCTTCCTTCAGTTCTTGCCATCATTTTTATCCCACTGCGTGTTGTTAATTAATTTGATTCACTGATAGATTATCAAACCCAAGAAGCAATTTTATCTTACTGATTTCTGTTAAATATAAGGTTAATTGCTTATTTCACAATGAGCGAGGTGGGACTTTCACTTAAACTGTAATCAGATTCTTAACAGCCAGATTCATGCCAAAAGAAATCAGGCCTATACAAAATGAATGTGCACACATGGACAGAAAATGGTGTGGCGAATAGTCTGTCCACAGAGCACAGAGAAAGGGGTGACATTTGTGTAACAGAAATGGGGAATGCTTCTACCACATAGGCTTTTTCTAGACACAGTTACAATATTCATAATTAATACTAGATGGTATTTAACTTAGAAAATAAGAGATGAAATGTTAAAATTTATTATGAAAACATTGATGTTAAAAATCTTGACACAGATTATAACATGTAGCATATTGTGATTTCTAAAAGGCTGCAACTCTCCTCTGTCACAGCCACCCCACCTGCTTCAGTCGACCCATGTACGCAGGTAGAATTAGTCTCTGTCCAGGGTGGCGTCAGAGGAGCATCCCTGGGCAAACACGGGAAATGCTATGGAGAGGTGAGGACGGCAAGCACAGTGCAGTGTTTTCACATGTCTTACTGCAGCAAAATTGTAAACATCTTTTGTCCTTTAACAATCTCTCAGTAATCAGTAATAAAGGACAGAGATGGTTTGTCTGAAACTTAAATTTAACTTGAAATGATGGAAAACCATGAAAGGAAACCATGATATGGTAGTACAGAGATCTTGCTTTCTTTAAATTATTTCCCCACTATGCACTGTGTACTATTGCTTATGTTGAACATGAATTACAGCCAAGTAACAGCTTTAACACAGTGTTTCCATCTTACCCTTCAAAAAACACAAGGCAGGTTAGAGGCCAAGTGCTTCTTAATTGAGCTAACTACCAGGCACAGGGGAGGAAAGAGATTTGCTGATGTTTTCACCCACTGTTCCTGGAGACCATGTAAATGAGAACAATGTTTAGTTTTGCTAGGACATTACTGTCTGATTGCATCCAATGCCAGGAAAAGTTTCCTGTCTAGCAGATATTTACTAACTTAAAGATAATCAGTTGACAGACAGTTTAAAGGTAGCTTAGAAGGTAGCATGAGGGAAGAGGGAGGAAGGATGGGACTGGGAAAGGAGGAGGGAAGGGGCTATGACTGAGATGTAAAATAAATAAGTTAATTTAAAAAATAAAAAATAAAAATTAAGTAAAACATCCAATGTCAACTTCTTGCCCATGCACATTTAGATGTTTGCCATACACTATACACAGAAGAAAGAGAAAGGACGATGATAGAGATCAGTAGGTAGGCCGGTGGATGGATGGATGGATGGATGGATGGATGGATGGATAGTTGATAGATAGATACATAGACAGATGATAGATAGAGAGATAGAGAAGTATACATAGATGATAGAGATCAGTAGATAGGCCAGTGGATGGATGGATAGTTGATAGAAAGATACATAGATACATAGGTAGATACATAGACAGATGATAGATAGATAGATACGAGAGAGAGAGAGAGAGAGAGAGAGAGAGAGAGAGAGAGAGAGAGAGATGATAGATAGATAGATAGATAGATAGATGGATAGATAGAGATGGCTACAGATATATAGATGATAGATGAACTAGAAATCTACAATGACAGGCAAAAAGGAAGGAAGCTTCAAATTCCTAACTCACACTTTTAGTTTTCTAGCCTCTCTGCTAGTCTGGCCTGAGAAAGCCTGGGCTGTCACACACTCAGCAACTTTAATATTAATCCTGCTTTCAGAAGATCATGTGCTTGGTTCTCTAGGGTTCTGCTTTGTTTTTCAAACCCAGATGTGACGTTAAAAATGCTCAGTCTTGGCAGCACGCCAGGACCTGCACAGATCTGGGCCTGGATGGGGTCCTAGAGCTGAAAGGAGAAGTGGATACATGCCACATCCCTAACCCTCAAGCTATCTCTAGTTGATAACCACTTTCAAATGAAAATGCAGTTTTCTCCAAATGTGTCTCACTCAGGAAACAAACTTAAGGATAGACTCCATGCTCCCACAGTAGATGGCCAACAAAAAATATGTTCTCAGTGGCATCCTGGAGGTTCTTTGTCTCATATTGTCATGCCAAGGCTTTGTTTTTCCTTACAGGTCCTTTGCATCTATATTATGGCTACCAGCATTGCATTTTCATGGGATTCCTGAGTGTGCGAACAACAGGGTCTCTGCCTCAACATTTGTTTCTTGTGTGCTTTCTTTGGCTCTTTTTCTATTGTTTTCTTGTTTTGTCCTATTCCAATATAATATAATTCTTGTGGTTTCTTTTCTTGATAATAAATTCGTATTTTTTTTTCTGGCAAGTTTTTTGAATCCATCTAGAAAAACAGCCTTACTATGTTGGGCCCTGTAAATATGTAAACATTCAGTTTCACCTTTGGCAAGAATATGATTGTTTCCTGATGTAGGTATGCAAAAAGCCAGAAGAGGCCATTGATCCCCTGGAGCTGGCACTATAGGTGATTGTGAGCTGCCATGGGTGCTGGGAACTGATCTCAGGTTCTTTGGAAGAATAGTATATACTCTTAAAAATTGAAGAATCTCTCCATGCCATCAAGGCCATTTCTTTTTATTTGTTTTATAAGGAGGATAGCTTGGTTTTAGAATGATTCTGTGTATATTTGTATCCACAGAATGCATCCAGAGAAATGAGGTTAGCTTCATTCCTTCTAGGATGGCCACTGTCTGTATGAGTTATTTTACTGAAATCCTGACTTAAATTATGCCATATCCATACCAAAACTTTTGTTTGAAAGTGGTTATAGCATACACAATCCAGTCTTCTACTTCAGGTAGAACAATTAGAATCTACCTTTCAGATATTTTTGTTTTTGTTTTTGTTTTTAACTGTGTTGAAACATGTAAAGGCAGAAATTGTTGAAACCAGGCTATAATATGGTAAAAGTTGCTTTTAAGGTCTCAGGAGCTGCCCTGGGTTTTGCCATTTTAACGAGGTTTGGTTTAGTTCTGAGACTGATCTCAATATCCTTCAATAAATTTCTGTTTTATTTAGGATAGCAAGGACAGTTGCTATCAAAATATCTTGGTGAATAAATCATAGGAACTTAAGTGTGGAAGACAATGTGTAGAAGAGACACAACTCATTCCTCAGCCAAAAAATTAGAATGTGAATCCTATAATCTAGTTAGGATGTCTTGTCAAAGGGTCATGACTGGACAAAACCAGACATTTCAATTTACTTGAAATTCCTAGTAGTTAAGTATTTGAAAACTTAAGCCTGAGGTTTAAAGAAGAGTTTCTATATAAATTTTGTCACCTTGATAATAAATATAAAAAATGAGGATATATATATATATATATTAGAGGAATTATTAAAATATGAAGTCATAATATAATAATAAATACCAAGTCAATGCTAACAAATAAATATTTGTTTACAATGTTTATGTTGGACATGCTTCTCCTAGATCATGGGCTTCCCAACTACTAAGAATGAAATGGAGGAAGTTGAAAGTCCTGATAGACACAGTGCCTGTGTAGGGATGGTTTGAGACAAGGCAGAAGCCACACTGGAGCTACTCCTTGCAGGGTCAAATGTCACGAGGGAAAGCTAGAAGTTGATATATATGGAAACTGGAAAGTGTTGAAGCTTTCTGAGCCAGAGAGCAGTATCACTATTATTGTACTGCATGAAGATTAGTGTGACACAATAACTAAAGTTGAACAGATCTAGATAAAAACAGCCAATTTTCAAAACATATTGGACTCTACAGTATAACAAAGAGAGCCCAAACTACATGGTAACAAAGAGGAGAAAGCCGAATGGTGATGTCTGAGAGACACGAAAACTGAAGTGTTCATTGGTGGGCAGATGAAAGAGAAACATAAGTCAGAAATCCTTAATGTTGCAAGAGAGACTTGAAAGAAGTCACCTTAATTCAGAATGGTAATGATGGTCTTTGAAACATGATAACCAAGAATTTTAAATGTATCAGAGAGTCACAGGAATTGTACTTTGAATATTGACTATCATTTTATGTATTTAATGTCTTAAACATTTGATCCCTTATAATTCTGCATATTCTTGAATTTGTGATAATGAATTATTTATTTTGTATAATTGAGCTGATTGGATTAGAATCATGTTTCAGAAACTGCTTAGGTTTTCTTCAACATCTTGTGCTGCCCTGTATAGAATACACACTCTTAATCTGTGTCAAACTGAACATCAGTACTACCTATCAAAATAGTTCTTTTGTACTTGAAATAATACTGGTTCTTTCTCATGACTGTCATTTTCAATTTGTTTAATCATTATATATACTTTCTTCTCAATAGTCAGCATTATTTTCAAAAATATACTTTCTTCATTCCTTGCAAATTTATTATGTACAGCTACCTATTTATCATTGTAACCATTCAACTTCTTCAAGTACCCTTCATCCATCTCCTTCTCAACATCATGCACTCATTTTCTTTGTTGTTGTTGTTGTTATTGATAAACTTCTAATTACAATTACACACACACACACACACACACACACACACACACACACACACATATATATATATATATATATATACACATATATATAAAATCTCCTCATACAGAGGCATGAGTTACCTACTAGCAGCCATATTCCCAAAGAAAAGTTTTCCAATCTCAGCAAATATCAATAGCTCCTTTTTCAAGCCTGTGGCCTTGGGGAACTATTTTCCCATTCATGTTGGGTTATTGATTACCTTGATATTGTGCCGGTTTTATGCAGGTAACCACAACTGCCCAGAGTTGGTGTGTGCAGCGCCATGTCCATGTCCAGAACCTAGTGATTCACAGCCGTTCTCATCTACCTGCTCTCCTACTTTCCCTCTCACTCCTCTGACGTGTTCTCTAAACTTTGAGTGGGGGTGGGGAGTTTAAATAGAGGATTGATCCACAGCTGAGTCCTCCACATGGGACCAGTTCTGAGTCTCTGTGTTGTCTGTTGCCCACAGTGTATAGAGGAGAACCAACAAAAGTTGACAATAACAAAAACCTGTGGACATAAACAAATATTTAGAAAGCAGCTTGACAGCACTACTATTTTACATAACAACAACTAGGCTCTATGTGCTCCAAAATCTTGGGCTTGGAAAGTGTTTAGTTCCAGGCATGGAAACTGTTCTGCAGAGCAAGCCTCTTATGGAATCAGAAAGTGGTTGGGTTTCCCCTGTGATGGCTATTCAATTTGCCTACACCAGGAATTAGCTAAAGCTCAAGTGGCTGGATATATCTGTGAGGGATTTCTGTTAATTAAGTCATTTGAAGTAGAATGACCAAGTTCTAATCCACACCTTATATCTGCGGCATACCCTTCTGCTGGCAGCCTATATTAAGGACATGGATGAAGGAATCTTGCTCATTTTCTTTGCCTGCTTGCTTTTTTATTTTTTTCATTCTTCTTAGCAAGTCCATTCCTTCAATGATGTACAGCCTGTATCTTTGGAATTCCAGCAAATACTGAAGACTGGCCAAGACATCCAACCCCAGTAACAATTACAGGATTCTTGGACCTTCCCTTGGTAGATAGACATCTGGACTAGATGAACCACACCCTAAAAGCCATTCTAATAGACCCTTCCTGTCCCCCCTTTTTCATTCTATCTTCTCTCCTCTTCTCTTCTCTTCTCTCCTCTCCTCTCCTCTCCTCTCCTCCCCTCTCCTCTCCTCCCTGACTTTATATATATGTATATACACATATTACATTCACAAATGAATACATGTGTTCATTTTCATTTTCTGTTCCTCTAAAGAACTTGAGTTATGCACCTCCATAATATTCATACCAATATTCCACCAGTGGGCACATCTTGCCAGGCATGTCAGTATTGTATCATGCGTGGTCTAGCACTGGGCAAAGCTACTTTGTGTGCTTTCTTGCAGCAGCTTGCATAGCCTTTTCTAACACCATGTAAACTAGTGAACAGAGAGATAATTTTTTGACTAGTTGGGTTAATTTTTCTACGTCTTGCATTCAAAGTGTGTTGTGTCTTCAACCATAGGATTTGGAATGTATCTGTGGTGAGAACTAAGAGCAATGGCAACAGCTAAAACCCATGTTGTTTTATGTACCCCTTAGGCCTCCCCAACCAAGAACTCATAGGGAGGTAACCTGTACCTGGCACTGAAATTATCAGTTAACAACCGTGTTGTCTGGGAGAAGAGCTGTCGGCTCATGGAGGGTACTTCTTTTCAACCCCCCATGTGTTATATTTTTAATTAGCTTAAATCCTAGTATGTTTCCTTAATGATTCTTTATACATCCTTAGTTTTTGTCCGTAATATTCTGTACCTCCTATTTATCCTTCTAATTATACATAAAAAGATTGGATTGCAAGATTGAAAGTTTCCGTTTAAAAACCCATTTCATCAGCTTATACTTTCTCCTGTCTTCTCACTTCCCAGCTCCCTTCAGTGTTTTACTCTCTCTATCCCCATCATTCTCCTTCCTGTCTTGTTTTTGTTCTGTATTTGTCTGTATTTTGCCATCTCCTGGTTCTTAACACATTTGTTCCCAATGTCCCATTCCTAATTTCCTGGATCCCACAACACTCAAAATGTAATAGTCAGTGCTAATATCTACACATGAAAGGGAACATGCAGTTTTGTCTTCCTATGTTTGGGTGGCCTTATCAATATTTTTTGCTTGTTTTTTTCTGGTTCCATCCTTTTACCCACAAGTTACATGGTTTCATTTTCTTTCCTGCATTGTGTATACATACCCTATTTCCATGTTCTCCCTGGTGATACATTTAAGTATTGTGCAAATTTCTTGTCCACTGTTCCATATAGACAGTAAAATATCTTTACATGCCAAATCATCCTCCATTTCTAGCATAAAAAATTTCAAGAAATTTCTATTGGCTAACTATGGAATGCTTTCAGATATGTGAGAGCATTCAAATCATAGCTTTTGAAATGATATTACTTGATACATATGTATTGCACAGGTAACTGGTTTATTATCTCAATGTCACTTATCAAAAAAGCAAAACAAACATGAAAATACATGGACATTACAGATAAATTTACAGGTGTCTACTGATACTTTGGCCTCTGGGTGAACTTCAGTGACTTTTTATGTGCTTATTTCAACATAAGTGGAACTGGATGGGAATCTGAGATGTGCTGTGCTTCATAAGCACTAGGTACCTGCCTGCCCCTGTGGAGAGCCACAGATAGCAGCGCCCCCTGCTGCTTCACTAGCACAATGCGCCCCCTTTTGCGCATGCGCAGTGAGAAAACCTTTGCGCATGCGCAGTGAGTAAACCTTATGCGCATGCGCAGTGAGCAAGCCCCTTATGCGCATGCCTGAAGGCATGGTGTGAGGTGGCGTGATTCAAACAAGTCATAGCGTCAGGTGGTGTGATCTGACAAGGCATGGCGTGAGGTGGTGTGATCCGAATGCACCAACCAGGAGTGGCGATGTGGCAGTTTCTGATAGGACAGGCACACTATAAAAGGTTCTGTGGGAGCTTTTCCCGGGGTCACTCCAGGATCCTGAATAAAAACTGCTGAAAAAAGAATTCCCGGTGTTGGTGTCTTTCCTGCTGGACGGGAGCGGCATCGGCATGTCCCTGTCTTTCTTAAAAAATATATTTTATTAATTTATTCCTGTTACATCTAAATTGTTATTAGATCCCTTGTATCCTCCCATTCTCCTCTCCCTCCCATTTTTCCCTTACTCCCCTCCCCTATGACTGTGACTGAGGGGGATTTCCTCCCCCTGTATATGCTCATAGGGTATCAAGTCTCTTCTTGGTAGCCTGCTGTCCTTCCTCTGAGTGCCACCAGGTCTCATCATCCAGGGGACATGGTCAAATATGAGGCACCAGAGTTCGTGTGAAAGTCAGACCCCACTCTCCACTCAACTGTGGAGAACATCCTGTCAATTGGCTAGATCTGCTCTTACACTGAACTCAGCCTCCTTTTCTAAAGGACTTTCCCAGCTTAAGTTTCTTCCCCCACACACTGAAGTCACTTTTGTCTTTCCCCCTCATCTCTTTACATAGCACTTGTTCTAAGGTAATAATTTGCTGAACAGTGAATTCAATTATGAAAAGATTTAGAGATTTGTATAAATTATGTATAATAATTGTTGAAAGCCTAACATATAACAACATAAAGAATGAAAGAAAGTAGTGGTGGGCAAAGTGGTCCTTTTTGCATCTAAACTAGTTGACGATGTAAGCCAAGAGCTATGGTAACATTAATTTATTTAAAAGAAGAGAAAGGTACATGTAATTAACATAAAATATTTAAGTTCAGAAACTTGAACTTTTGACAAGACAAGAATAACATTGATTTATTTTATCCAAAATATGATGAAAGCTGTATTTTGTGTAAATATAAAATTTTAGTGCTCCAAAGAATAGCATATAAAATGTCTTGAGGCACGAATAGAAAAAAACTTTGTTTAAAACTGTATTATATTTTTCTCCAACTGTATTTCTTCTTAAAAGCTTTGGTCTAGAACTGTAGATTCTTCCTGAAAACAGCAACAACAACAATAACAAAGCCAAATCGTTTTTTCAGTTTATAGAAGTTGACTTTCCACTATTGACACTACTGTTACCTAATGAGTGAGTGACTCAGGTTATGGGTGAAAAGTGCTTGTCAGGCAATGCAAAGTTCAGATCCCCAGAAGTCACATAGAAGCAGACATATTATCCATATCTATAATCCCAGTTTGTCTATGGTAGACGGGAGGTGAATAACTCAGGTTGTCCTCTGACTTCCACAAGCATGCCATGTCACTCTTGTGTCTACTCTAACACACATGCACACATACACAGGGGATTGTAAGTTGAGTTATTCAAGCAGAAGTAAAACCACAAAATTACGTTTTGTTGCTATTATTTAATAGACATTACTTTACTTCTCAGGAATCTTGAGACCAGCATGTCTCAAAGGGAATTCATACACATACGATGATTTTTTTGGGGCTTTATAAATTTCTGTCTAAATCTTTGAGTTTCAGTTGATATTTCATGTTTGAAGTTTAAATAATAACTCAATTTTTCTTTATTTCTTTATTTTTAATTCCTTCACTTTGCATCTGACCATAGCCTCTCAAGTCTCATCTGTACTCCCTGTGGCCTGTGAAGGCTTCCCCGCCAGCAGAGGTGATCACTATGTGGGGACCAGAGGCCATGTCAGAAATAGATCTTACTCCCCATATTATGGGACCCACAAGGAGACTGTGCTGCCTATCTACTACATCTGAGCAGAGGCTCTAGGTCCATACCACAAATGGTCCTTGGTTGGTGCATCAGTCTCTGCAGTGCCCTCCCTCCTCTGCCTGGATTTGAATAACTCAGATTTTAACAAGGAAAAAGGTTTAAAATATCAGAAACTTTATTTATTGGTGTATTTGCTGATATTAATGTAAAATGCATAAAATTCTATAGAATATATATTAACATATGATAATTGCTACATCATAAAACCAAACGAAACCTTATTGCTCCTTTATTCATTAGTTTATGGATTGTGAAGTGAGAGATGTAAAGCTCACTATTACCCTGGAAGGAGTTGTTATGCACCTTCTCAATCTTTAAGCAAAGCTGGAGAAGATATTGCCAAGTTCTCAGAACCTTTATCTACATAGATTAATGATACCTGTCTTGAGATTTTTAAAAATGAGAATGTGTTTTATTGAATATTAATACTCTTGAATATATGTATATATTTAATATATACTTCTTTTTCTCTAGTTTCTTTAAATTTAATATTTAGGTAATATAGATGCTGAATGTTTAATGATGCATTTATACATATCTATAATACTAAATAGTTGATTTGGTTGATTAAATATTCTCCAATATATAAATACCAATTTGAATAGATAATTGAGTATTTTTCATACTTTTCCTACAGAGAGTACATTTTTTAAATGTCTTATTTAATTATTTGATTTTTTAAAAGTACACAATCCAGAAGGCCATTGCTTAATTTCAAATATGAATTCTACATGTTTTTTCACAGTATCAGACAAACTTAGCTTTATTTATCACCCTTTCTAAAATTAAAATGTGTATTAGAATTCACCTTACTTACTGGTGACTCTGGCATTTATTATCGTGAAACATAAAGACGAAGAGATGGTGCCCATGATGTTGTGTCTCTGTACTGGTATTTGTTTTAATTTTCTTATCTCCTTGGATTACACTTATCATTGATGCTGACATTCCTATCTGTGTGGTTTTCTATTTCTGTAGTACATTTACTTGTCCTCTTCCCTTCATTCTTCTATCTTTATTGTTGTAATTTTGTATAATATGTACGTTTGAAATGTGTTCATGATGAGCTGATTGGTAAGGAACTGAAATTGTTAATTGTGTAAGCAAATATCTAAAGCTAATACTTCTGAAGGTTTATTGACTGGGTGCATACTGTTCAAGGCTCATGAGATTTTTTTCTTAAAAGCTTTGTCTTGCCTTTAGTGGATGTCTTGTCTCCTGATGTCTGTCAATTCTTCACATTAGTCCAAGAGTTGTAGGCTCTCAGTTTTATACCCTCTTGCCAGTGCATTATAGGTGTCTTAAATGTGATCTTCCTTTTTCTTCTGGGCCACCTGGGAAGTCCTCTGCATGGGAATACCTTCAGATATTGCTAAGGACTTAATGTTTTTTTCTTATAATTTCTGAGCAGTTTTGAGAATGAAGCAGAATGTCTTTATAATTTAATAATATAGGGAATACTTTCAGTTTTCACTTAAATACCTGAATTAAAATCTAGTTTTATCTCCACAATAGTTGTGTGACTACTAGAAAAAATCAGATCCCATTTTTTACAGCTTCAATATTTTCATCTTCAATATAATGACAATTATCGCAATTAGGTAAAAAAGAGGTGATTGGCAGAGATAAACAGCTAATTAGCCAATGAGAATCATACATTGCTTCATAAGATTTTAAAAATAAGTTTTAAGATAAATGGGACAGGGCTGTAAGAGGACATAGGAGTTGAAGTCCAAAGCTTGAACTCTAGTTTTCAGTAACATACTTCTTGTTTTATGATCTTACATTAAAAATGAGGAAAATATGGCTCAAAAATTTGGAGTTGTCTTTTTGAAGTAGGCTGGGTGTTGCCAGGAGTTAAGCTGTCTCATTGTCAGTGAATCTTTAAAATAATAAAAACATTTTAAAATGCTATATTCTGTATGTCTCTGAGGTTTTTGAAAACCTTATCTATTTTGCCATAACTTTCTATAGATTCATATCTATCTGTTGCATCTAAGATGTATATTCTTGTGATAAAAATAGAATAGTAATTGATATGACCATGATTTGATCAACTAACAATAAACTTGTATAACTTATTTATACTAAACAGCCTGCAATAGCACTTTCAAAGTACTGGAAGTAAACCTTGTATGATAAATGAGTTATATGTTTTTTACTATTCACATTAGAGTAGAAATATGTGTGAGTATAGGAAGAGGTATCTTTGGTGTAATTTTTATGTTGGAATAAGCAATTCTTTTCATGCATCTATTTGTGTTGGCAGCAGGTTTGGAGAAGTGCTAAATACAGAGTGAGACAGCTGAGCAGTGTGTGAACAAAGGCCACTCTGCATATTTTCTGTCATATCTTCTGGCCCTGGGGAAACCTACTGCTGCTGCCCAGCCTAATTCAACTCCCCGGTCAGGCAACTTCAAACGCTGTCCCTTCTCTTCTTTCTCTTTTGGTCTTCATTCACACAGCAAGAAGCTTTTAAGTGTTGGTTTCATAGAGAATCTATAAAATTGGAGTTAATTATATTATCAATCTTTTATATTTCCCAAGGAACTATTGTTTCTTCTTGCATAGGCAGTTAAATATTTCTCTGTACTTTTCACTACAGGTAAAAAATTTCTAATTTAGTACTTTATTATTAAGGGAAAGAGTGACACAGCTATAACCAAGATCTTCGCAATTAAGGGACATACCTGCATTGCTATTATTAGGATATCTTTGGATGCTTGGTTTACTTTCTCTACCAAGGCAAAAATAACTGTGTTTTTGTGAATCACTTAACCTTGTCACTAAAGCCTTCATGCAATTGCTGAGTGTATTTTATAGCACTCTTGTGGACACTATATACTTTTGTAGCAATAATTTCTTCATTTTATAATTACCAAAGGAACACATCTATTGACTTTTGAGCACCGAATATAGCTGGAGAAAAACAGATGAATTCTTGTCTCAAGGAGTTTAGAGATTAATAAAAAGACAAATGTGAAGAATTAGACACTAATATGTATATGCAGCTACAGATTCTAATAAGAGAAGAGGAGACAAAGGTATGGTTTTTCTAAAACATAACAACCTAGTTGAGGAGTTACTATATTGCATAATCAGTGCCACAGGAACAGCATCCCTGAAGGTGGTATTGAAAATAGGACTTGGGCAATGAGAAAGAAACAGGCAAGTGGAGAGCTACATTAAGAGTATTTCAGATGGGAAATGTGTTTTACGCAGTAAGGGAGTCTCATAACTCATCTACAAGTCAATTGGTTTTAATATTAAGAAAAACATACTGACAGGTCCAGATGGGCCTTTTTGGTCTGCTATGGCAAGATCTACTGGCTACACAATGAAATAGGTGTGCATGAGAAAGGAACAAAGCATAGGCATTCCACCTGGAACTAGAGTGTGGACTTTGTGAAATGAAGGATTGTCAAGACAAAGGAATAAGAAATAAGATGTGGCTAGTGTCCAGATATAATATAAACATATACAGGGAGAGGAGTCCCTCAGCCACAGTCATGGGGAGGGCAGTCAGGGGAAAATGGGAGGGTGGGAGGAATGGGAGGATACAAGGGATGGGATAACATTTGAGATGTAATATGAATAAATTAATAAAGTATATTAAAAACAAAAAAGAAATAAGATATGAAAAAATAAAATAAAATAAAAAAGAAATAAGATGTGAAGTTGCCTTGGTACTAGTGGGCCACCTCTCAATAACATAATAATAGAAGACATATAGAATACGGCTCTAATGTCCCAATGGAGACACTAGTCCATAATTTTCCAGAAACTGCTTTGATTAATTTTGATTATAAAGTTACACATTGTCCCTAAATACAACTATACTCACATTTACAATGTTGGATTTTTTTATAGCAGAGGAATTTACCAATATTTGCATTGCGGGAAGAAGGAAGAGAATAGTATTTGTAGGTGTGGCAGCTGTGTAAGTATCAGACCCTGGTGATGGAGGGGCCAGGCGCAGCAAGAAGGCATCTAGAAGAACTGAAGCCCCACATAACCAGTTAGTATTGGCAGCTGTGTAAGTATCAGACCCTGGTGATGGAGGGGCCAGGCGCAGCAAGAAGGCATCTAGAAGAACTGAAGCCCCACATAACCAGTTAGTATTGGCAGCTGTGTAAGTATCAGACCCTGGTGATGGGGGCGCCAGGCGCAGCAAGAAGGCATCTAGAAGAACTGAAGCCCCACATAACCAGTTAGTATTGGCAGCTGTGTAAGTATCAGACCCTGGTGATGGGGGCGCCAGGCGCAGCAAGAAGGCATCTAGAAGAACTGAAGCCCCACATAACCAGTTAGTACTGGCAGCTGTGTAAGTATCAGACCCTGGTGATGGAGGCGCCAGGTGCAGCAAGAAGGTATCTAGAAAAACTGAAGCCCCACATAACCAGTTAGTATTGGCAGCTGTGTAAGTATCAGACCCTGGTGATGGAGGCGCCAGGCGCAGCAAGAAGGCATCTAGAAGAACTGAAGCCCCACATAACCAGTTAGTATTGGCAGCTGTGTAAGTATCAGACCCTGGTGATGGGGGCGCCAGGCGCAGCAAGAAGGCATCTAGAAGAACTGAAGCCCCACATAACCAGTTAGTATTGGCAGCTGTGTAAGTATCAGACCCTGGTGATGGAGGCGCCAGGCGCAGCAAGAAGGCATCTAGAAGAACTGAAGCCCCACATAACCAGTTAGTATTGGCAGCTGTGTAAGTATCAGACCCTGGTGATGGGGGCGCCAGGCGCAGCAAGAAGGCATCTAGAAAAACTGAAGCCCCACATAACCAGTTAGTATTGGCAGCTGTGTAAGTATCAGACCCTGGTGATGGAGGCGCCAGGTGCAGCAAGAAGGCATCTAGAAGAACTGAAGCCCCACATAACCAGTTAGTATTGACAGCTGATTGGAGGTGCTTGCACTACAGCGTCATTTTTTAACTAACATCTAGACATTTTTGTTTCTCATCAATTTGGGGTAACTTATTAGCAGTTAGGAGTGTTCCTGCTATTTAATAGTAATAAGACCCAGGAAGATATTTAACATCCTAGAACATATATTACTGCTTTTTTCTCCACCTGCTGCAAAGGACTACCCATTCCTAAATGTCATTATTACTGATGCTGAGAAACCTTCATCAAAACTCATTAAGCATGTCACTTATACTCAAACTCCAGTATTGTATAAAGTATTAATCACAAAACTTCATCTTAGAAAATTTATATGAATCCTCTGTCAGATTCCTCTGTGACGTAATCTATTTCTCATAGCATCTAAGCAAAAATACACACAAAATCACACAAATCTTTATATTAATTTTTTTCACTTTCATTTTCAAAAATGTATACTTTCAAAAACAGTACAAGCAAAGAAACCTGAGTTACTTATTTTGATCTTTGTAGACTGGTGCAAGAAAATATAGATATTTTCATGAAATCCATTTTGGTATGTAAAAATCCATCCATGAGAATAGTTTTGTTGATAGATAATCTACATAATCCATGAAAAATAAAAGGAAGATTTTGAAATACTATTATTGTGATAAATTGGCATAGCATTAAGCCTATTAAACTGACTCCTAATGATTTTAATGGCCATATATTAGTGCACCTGTTAACTGTCATCAGAGAAACTCCTATTTTCAATAGATAATGATTACCCCAAAGACCAACAACTGGTTAACATAGAAACAGTGAGATACTGAGAAGTACTCAATTCTAAACGAGATATTTTCATTTTCCTCTCAAAGACTCCGAGATCACTTGGGAAAGGGGGTGGCCAAGTTAATGGATGACAACAAATTGACAGTGCTTTCCAGACAGACCAAGACAGTTGCACATATGAAATTAGTGCTGTTACAGCATACTCCAAGTCTGTGCAAGATTAAGCTAGACAAGAGGCCAGCAAGGAGGAGGATGGTAGTTATGAAACCTCACTTCCAGCTAAGAGCGGGTGATGATTAGGGGCTTCTAAAAGGAGAGTCAGTTTTATTTAGGGATGTGGACCCAGGACGGTAACCCTGACCCAATACATGTGTCTACACCCATGCACATACTGGCAGTACTAATGGGACTGTGGACTTAAAGAAGACTAGAACATATTAAGTTGGAGGAGATTAGTAGTGTTAGGATAGAGGCATAAATAGAAAGGAGGAAATACGGGGTTGACTTTACCAACATGCATTATATGTATGCATGACAATAAAAAATAATACTTTTCTGCCTGGAAGCAGCAAAAGCCAGAGAAAAGATATAGAACGCTGGTTCTCAAACAACTGGGCATTAGGCAATGAAGAACTGAGATCCTTGAGATGAAAGAAAAATAAGATCAGCTTTTTACTGTTGCAGCTTAATTCCTGGAGAAACCCTCCAGGCTGTAGCAAAGAAACATCACTGAAATCCCCCAAGGTTGGGAGGTAGTTGGCTGGGAGTCCTGGCAGCTCCAAGCACCTACATTTCACAAAACAAAGAAGAGAGATACCAAGAAAACAACCAATGTATTTGTGGAAGGAAGGAGGCCTACAAATTTTTTTTGAGTTCTGATCAGAACAATGTGTGAAGAAATGGTTCAAAGCTAAGAAAAGCCATGCAGAGAAATTTTAAAAAGTGATAGTTGAAGCTTACACAGAATTGAGAGCAATGCAACTAGTAAAGTCAAAGTGACAGCACACCAGGGACTGGTGAAGACAAAGCAAAAGATGCTTTATAAATTCTACATTTTGTAAAATTCAGCCATCAATTTTCTAATAATTTTATACTTTTAACTTGATAGAACTTACATGCATTTTTAGTTGTCGAGTTGATGGCTCAGGAAGATGACTGAATACTTTAAATGATAAATAAATAAAGTTGCTTGGTATTTTTTACATTTTTTATATAAAACTCAATTAAAATATTTATGTAAGAACCTCGTAGGGGCTGGTGATTTGGCTTGAGGGTGGATAAAAGCACTTGCCTAATAAACCTAGTGAATTGAATTAGGTTTCTGTACCTCATGTGATAGAAAAAAAAAACATACCTTCTGGAGTTACTCTTGTTAGTAAAGTGGGACCCATTGAAACGAAAAAAATAAAAGCAAAAACCACATGGGTTGAGCCTCTGTAGTTTTATTTGGCAACTTATTATTTTTTTGAAGGACAGGAGCCTGAGTTCAGTGAGAGCCATTGGACGTATCAGCACTTCAGGAGGTGAGTGAAGGGGACAGTCGGTCTCAGGATTGCTGTCTGTGTCCCTAGCACATACTTAGAATGAGAGACTTTGTTCCACATAATTGCCTCTGCTTTGCCAAGAGGGCTACAGGAATTCTTGTTGATTTCATGGTTTAGGAAATTCTCAGTCTGAAACTAGTAAAACGATCTTTGTATTTACATATGTACCAATTTTATTTTCTTACAAGAAAACATAGCTGATCAACATAGTATTAGTAACAAATTCTGGTTGAAATTAATTTTCACTTGCTTCTCTTTTTCTTGTCTCTGAGGTTTGAGTGGGTAGTATTCCATTTTCACAAGCTAAGAATCTATTTTTTCAAAGTTCTAAATTTAATTCACAGTAGGAGCTGGCAGGAAATAGGTATTTCAATCAGATTCTCCCTGTTGAATAAAATGTGTTCAGTTCATAGTAGGGACTTTGCAGTCAGGTTAATTAAGGACAGTGTTTTCATCTTCATGAAACAAGAATAAAAATTGTTGGCTAGGACAATAACGCAGTGCATGTGAACCACTTCACCCTTGTTTGCCATCGTGAGTCCTAGTGAGCAGTAGCTATGACATTGAAGCTTCATGGCAAAGTTGAAAGGCACTGAGGTGTCAATTCTGCTGATCCTGTTGCACTGTGATTTACTACTTGTCCCCACAAAATTATTTTCAAAACATTTTGTAATAAAGTGGGCATCATAGTGGGAAAGAGAGAAGGAGAGATAATAATAGAGTTGGGAGAGAGATCTACACTTTGTGCAGAGAACTAAAATGAACAAAACCGGAAAGTAATGAGTCGAAGGGAGCTGCTAAGTGGATTGAGTAGTAAGGTTGCTGATCCGTTCCTGATTCCAATTAACCTTAATTTGTTTGGAGGCTCAGGAACATCAAATGAATGTAACTGGCCAATTAGCAGACAATCAACATGAGTCCATCTCACCAAAGGCTGTTTATCAGCTGGACATGATGAGGGGGAAGTTCTGCTAATTTTGTCACAAGTGCTAGCATGGCTTTGGAGGTATAAAGCATAGGTTCTCTGAGGTACTTAGTGTAGAGACTCCAAGAAGAGTGACCCGTTCTCCATTTGAGAAATTTATTTGTAAGTGCAACTCAGTGCTTAAAGGTGAATATTCATGTGAGTGTTTCTTGAGCCCATGGGATTTAGAATATGATTAATTCTTCATCACATACAGTTCCTAGTAAGAACTAAATGTTCAACACATGCTAATAGGGATGCCTGTTTTTCTAGAACTTTACCAACTATTTGCATTTTAAAAGATACACATTTTCCATTCTATCCTATCCATCATATGAACTTTAGTTATGGGTGAAATCTAAGGATCTCTGTCAGTAGCAGGAGGCCCTGAGTTCACATACCTATGTCCACACAAAAGCTGTGTGTGTGGAAGTGCATGCCTTTAACTCCAGGGAAGGGGAGGGGAAGCGGGGACAGGAGTGTCCCTTGAGCTTGCTGGACAGCCAATCCAGCTGAATCATTGAGGTTGAGATTCAGAGAGAGGTCCTGTCTCAAAAATTAAGGTGATGAGTGACTGAAGAAGATACATGGCATATCGACCTCTGGCCTCCATATATAACTGCCCAAACGTGAGTGAGAGGACACACCATACACACACACACACACACACACACACACACACACACACACACACACACACACATACACAGAGTGACATTTGTTTCAGAATAGGTTGAAATGAAATCTTTATAAAGGTCATACTGGCTACTAAAGTGTAGCTTTCCACATCCAAATACTTTACCACAAATACACACATTATATTGAGAATACATAGTTTCTTCAACAAAAATTATGCAGAAAGAAAACATGAATTCCTATTAGGCTTGAGCAGGTTGAAATGAGATCTCAAAATTAGAAAGGGACAGAACACTTTGGTCAACCCCCGATAATAACTTGTGTAGCCCTAGGCAGATTATTTCAGTTCAGAGAGCCTCTACTTTTGTCATAGTGATAATGATGTACACTGCTTCTTAAGTGTGTTGTGAAGATTAATTATTTAATGTTTTCCTAGCCTTTGAAGATGAAGAATAAAGGCTCAATGCTAAGTTTCTTACTTGAAATAGGATATATCAGGCAATTTTTTTATATTTCACCAGTAACTGTTGGTCAGGAACTTGGGAGGGAGAGTAGCTGAGAGTGTGAAAGAAAGAAGATGAAACAGCCACTTCTCAATGAATCTGAAATTTTTCCTGCCCATTACTTTTTCATGAAATGTGTCTGACAGCTAAGCATAGCAAGAATGTATTTAAAATTATTTCCAGAAAATACCTTGAGGGCCAAAGCAATGTCAAGTTGATTTCTCTCATACCTATTTTAACTGCACGGCAAATTCATGTTCTAAATAATAATAACGGTAAAACAACAAAAATGTTCTACCAAAGGAAAAGTATGTGTAGAATCTTACTGAGAATTAAATGTTGGCTAAATGCAAATTGTTTTTAGTGGAGTTTTAAAGAAAACTTCCAAAGTGGTAGCAACCAAAGACTTTTCTAGCTAAGTTATAAATGGACAGTCAGGATCATCCGTTTACTTTCTCATTCTTGGCATTTACCTCAACATTGGCTACTCAAGAATCACACTGAATGCTGTGACACCGAAATGTCTTGGACTGAACAAAAATAATCAATCTGGCTAATGTCAATATCTGATAGTCCTTCCCTGTGTACTAGTAGGTACATAACAGTAAGATTTATACTTTAATATCTACCACATTTTGTTACCATTTTCATCTAATACTGATGAATTAATTTTAAAAAGCATTTAAATTATCCTTAGGTATAAACGTAAATAAGCAAATTATAATTAATTCCTGTTTTAGGCTTTATGTCACTGATAATCACCCCAGAATCAATTTACATGTGGAAAGATTTTTTTTTTTTTGGCTCATGTGTTCAGAACAATTTGTTGATGGTTGCCTGGAATTGATGTAGATCTGTGATGAGCAGAGCACAGTGGAGAATTTTCTAGTCATGGTGAGAACTGTGCAGAATGTAGCTAATGACCTGATTCCTGCAATATACTGAATTAAGGTTCTAATCTTGAAAGTGCATCACCACCTAATATTGTCATCAAGCCATCAGATTATGACTATATCAATAGCTTAATCTATAAAACAGGTTACAACATTGGTGATTTACTCACATTTTAGTTGTTGTATTCTCAGCTGGAAACCAATCTTTAAACATATTCACTTCTTTTGGTAACAAGCCATACCCAAATCAAGTTGTTCCACCGCTGATGTCCTTCTTCTCCATACAGGCTCATGTCCATTAATACAAAATCCACTCGTCCCTCTGTGAGTGTTCCCACAGTCACAATTAAAAATATTTTATTAATTTATTCATATTACATCTCAATGGTCATCCCATCCCTTGTATCTCCCATTCCTCCCTGCCTCCCATTTTCCCCTTACTCCTCTCCACTATGACTATGGCTGAGGGGGGCCTCCTCTCCCTGTATATGCTCAAATTTTTAAAAAGTCCTTTTGTACTCTTCTTTTTAAATGACTATCACTACAAGCATTGATGAAAATGTCATCAAGGGTCTTTCCACAGCTAGAATGCTGGGCTGACTTGAAGCTTCCTCTGCTATATTATTTAGAATGTCACCATTGCATTCAGCATCATAACATGGACACTGTAAACAAGTTCATTGACAAAAGTAGATGGACCACTGCAACATGAATAGCTAATTCATATTCCAATAGAGCCTTTGTTCTAAATGAAACCTTGGTGCACATTTTTTGCTGTCTTCCTTCCTGTGGATATTTTGGGTGGTTGTCAGAATTACTTGCTGAGCTTTGCTTATAGAATTCTTCGATGTCTCTAGACTATGCCACCAAGTTTACTCCAAATTCCCCTGTAGACAATTTCCAAAGGCTTCTGAACCATATTTCCAAGTAGTCATAATTTCATACCCTCCTATGGATGGCAGTTTTCAAACCATGGTCCTTTGACCCCATTTCTGTGGGTCAGTGGTAAGGACAAGTATTAAGGGAGAGAAGGAAAAAAAGAAAAGGGTTGCTCACTTCATGATGTCCAAAAATGAGAGTGGGGCGAGAGAACATATGACTCCAAAAGATCTGTTTTCTCTAACAACACTCCCTCTCCAACAGCTTCCAGTGATACCAACAAGCTAGGAATCCACCAAATTAGTCCGCTAGATTGGTAAGAGTGTTTTTGATCCAAGCCCTCTCAGTGGCATCTGCAGTGTATGATGCGATGACGGCTCACCAATTCTTCAACACATGGGCTGTTTACAGGTTACCTCACATCCCAAAGGGAGCCATATACCATTCTAATTACAAATGATAAATCCTTGGTAAATTAGAATTTCACATTTTAGCCAATCAGATTCTCTTATAAGCCTCTTGTTTTCATACTTCATGCATACATTGTTCTTTATTTGGTTTGTGCGGTCTCTTATACTGGGGTCCTTTCACGTGATTCCAAGGGCATTATGATGCCACCTGCTTAGTCTCTTATATGAATCTACTCCAAGTTCAAGTTTAGGAGAAGGAATTTTCTACTGATGCCTATTCCTTATCCCTGCATGTTTTACTTTCCACCCTCCACCTGCCTTCTCCCCTCTTCTCTCTCTCCTCGCCTTCTCTCTAGGACAGAAAATTGCTATGTAGTCCAAGTTGAACTTGCTACACTCCTTCCTCAGTTTCCTGAGTCCCAAGCTGTTGCGTTATGTATGTGTCATCATGACAAACTTTTATTTCTTTTAACTAAATCATATCATGTATAACCCAGTTGTAACATATGAGTATAAACATTTTATATTTATTTCCTAACATGTGAGTGAGTAGTTTTTCCTGAATGTTATTAACAAGAGTACAACCATAGACCTTTGAAGCTTTTAAATTAATAAGAGAATCTTCTATGCTGGCCATCTGACAATATCTTGGCCATTTTTGTTCAGTTCCTGTGCTTTTTAAGGGAATATGTCACTGCTTCTTGTCACTTCAGCTTTGTAATTTTTGTTCATGTTAATTAAGTATTATGAAAGGATATAGGGAAGGAATCTAACAGAAAATTAAATATGTTTTAGACAATGGCTTTTGATCCCATTTCCCTTAATTATAAACATATACAGAATCAGAGACACAATGATGTCATACAAATTACATTTCTACTGTTATAATAATCAGACTAAACATACTATTTCAGTTGCTTTATTTAGCTAAGGTCTTTGATTTATAGTGTTTTCTTTATTAATAATGTCAATCATTTAGATTTTACTGGTCAACTTTACTTGGCCATGGGGTACAGAGAAATTTTGTCAGTCATTATTCCGGGTTTTTCTACAAGCATATTTCTTTTTGTATGAGACTAACACTAGAATCAGCAGACTTAACAACGCAGATTGCTGTCTCTATCAGAAGTGACCCTAACCATCCAGTTTGCATGAAATAGTCTATATGGTCTGCAAGTAGGAAGTAGGTCCTCCTGCCTGGCTCTGTCAGCTAGGCCAGAAGGATCAGTTCTCCTCACACCTGGAGCCTGAAAGCTTTCAGAATGGAACCACTCTACGGTTCTCCTGAGTGGCCAGGTTCCTAACTGAGGGTCTAGGCTTCCTTGGCCTTTGCAGTTGCTTTAGGCAGTGTGGTTCAGTGTCTTTAGATGCTTATAGTGCAGGGTACTCTGACAAACATTGACTGAGGGGTAACTGTTCAAACTGCTTTCAAATATGTGCTGTGGGTCTAGACTGCATATAAAACTTATATTAGAATCTGGAGAAATGAAAGTTAAAGGACATCTTACCTGATCATGAGGATATTATGAGCCAAACATACACATAAAACATAAATAGTACCATATGATGAATGTCAAATAAACAAAACCCATATGAAACACAACCAGGATGTTGAAGGGATATTGCTTGCTTTTGAGCTAGTGTGGCAAGGACAGTTAGTTATGTCTGCTGTCTTGACTCTATTATTTACACCACTGTTTCCCTCTCAACAGGGTTCCAGTTAGACAATAAAATATAAGGTCACTTTACAGATGGGAAGTGAGCAAAAGATTTCTCTCTAAGGTGAATCGTATGCCAAGCCTCAAAGAATGTAACAGATACGAGTTACAGAGATGGCATTTTGAAATGTGTCTCTTTTTAAAATAATTTCTTTACATTTGAAGCCATGAGTTTCTTCAGTCCTGATGTCTGCATAATTCTACACAGTTCTTGGAGGAAATAAGACATATTTTACAATGAGGGAACAGAATGTCTTGTTAATATGATGCCTCAGCTTCTCTTTGCAGAGAATGGCAGTTTAATTCAGCATCACTGTGCCAGCTCATGTGGTAAGAAGGCATGTGGTGCATACGCCCCTTTGTTGTTATGGTTGCTAAAGGAACTATTAGCTAGGAATGAACATGAACCTGTGTAAATTAAGTAAAAAGTCACGTATTTTGGTATTGAGTCACCATAAGTTATGCTAAGTTAAAGTAGGCTCATATTTGAGAAGATAATGTAAAATGTCTTTATTGGACCTGTTTAAGTGCTTATCAACGTGAATGGGAAGAGGAAGCACTTGGGAATGCTAATATAACATTTAAGTATGTTTTGCATGAAAACCTTGTTCAACTTTGCAAAGCAAGGTAAAGAGGCAACCATGGCAACTGATGCCACATCAGAACTTTTAATTTAAAAAGTCAGGAATATTAGATATTTTCCACAAGGGACAAGAAGTACATTGTACTGTTTCTGAGTAAAATTTTTATAAACAAAAGATTTTGTAAATTATTTTTAAAAGTATGGTAGAGATAGTTAGAGTGCTTGTTTGCCATACCGAAATCTTAGGTTTCATCTCTAAGACCATAGAGAACAAACTTATTTGTAACCTCAGTATTTTGGAGGTGGAGAACAGAGGACCATAACTTTAAGTTGTCCTGAGCAACACTGTAAGTTTGCGGCCATCCTAGGATATGTGAAACTCTCTCTAAAACAAGGCTCAGATTTAACTACTGCACAGGGAGGTGCAAAATCATCTCTGACCTCAATGGTGAGTTCCTATGAAAGCCGAAAAAAATTGTTATATTCATCTTGATACCACTCATGTATAATGCTTAAATATTACTTGCTAAAGAGTAGATTTGTTTATTTTTATTTTTATTTTTTGATATTACAGTATAGCCATGTGCTGGCGGTATATGACTTTAATCCCAGAATTTAGGTGTCAGAGGTAGGTGAATTTCTGAGTTCCAAGGCCAGACTTGTCTATGGAGAAAGGTCTAGGAAGACCAGAGCTACAGCAAAACATTGTCTGGAAAACCCAATAAACAAACAAGTAGATAAATAAGAATAGAATCCCATCATTCCACCTTCCCAATCCTCCATTCACCTCCTTTCCTCCTTTGTGACCCTTCCGTTCCACTTTCCCACGAATCCATGCCCTCTTTTTCTTTAATTGCCGCTGCATATGTTTTTCCTACATATGAGTAAATATTTTTAGGATTTACTTAAAAACTTATCTATATATGTGTCTATTCATGTACTCTACATATGCCTGCACAGTCCAGAAGAGGGTTTTGGATCTTAGGATGGATTTCACTGGAAATTGTGGTTTGCCCAACATGGGTACCAGGAGTTGAACCACGATTCTCCAGAAGAACAGTGAGCATTGGTAACCACACAGCCATCTCTTATGCTCTGTGTAGGAGATATTTAAAACTATTTTTGAATTAACTTTATTAAACCATGTACAGAATGAAGTTACAGGTGGCAACTGACTTTTCAGTCACACACTTCTAGGAGTTTGGTGTGTACCTTTTTGACTTTTGAACATGTGAGCAGTACTCTTATGACCACCAGCTGCTAGCTACGGCACATTTAACAGAATTAAGTAAGTTGCAGAGAAACTTGAGTGTTTTAAATGTTTCGCTATTGTTTTTTGTTTTTTCCATTCGGGTCCTTCTTTTGGCAATTCAAATCTTCAGTATTTCTGTGATGTCTATTAAAATGATAGTTAAAATCGACAGTTCCAATTCTCTCTGCATTTCTGTGATGAAAAAAGTGTAAGTACAGAGGCTATTCCTCTGCATTTGGCAAATCAGACAGCCTGCTTCAGAAACAATGAGTAAGAAATCCTAGGCTACAGTTGTCATTGGTCTTTGACAATGTGATCTCAAACAAATGGCTTAACCTTTGTGAGCCACAGTTCATCGGCATGATATTACTAAACTGAGGATTGTCCTAGGACACTTTAGTTCTTGCATAGAGTGCATGATCCAGAAATTTCAGTCACGAAGAGGAAAACATTATGTGTGATATTTTTTAACAGACCCAAAGATACAGAAAATGAAGCAGGGCTGGCAGCTCATTTTAAATATGTGAGAAAAAGGAGGAATGGAATTTTTATACTAATAGACTAACAATGTCCTAGTTCAAAGTATTTATTTACTAAAAATCCAGGAATATATAAAAATGCTTCAGCCAAAACCAATGTGACTTAGATTAAGCATGTTGAATGTAAGCTGCCAGGGTAGTTTATTTGATGTTATTAGAAGCAATAAAATGACAAGACAACAAGGGGTCCATGTGAAAACCTTTTACTAGGAAAAATTTCACCTTGATTATACTGTTTGCCACTGTATCATGAACAAATGCAGCTGAGAACTGTCCACATAACTTCATACTGTCATGTCATGTTATGAAGTACTCGTTCTTCATCTGTTTCTTTGGAATATAAAATCTCTTGAAACTTGCAAGGTACTTACCAGTGCATTCTCTAGCTTTTGCTAAATTATACTATATACCAAATCAAACTCCTCGAAACTGAAGTTAGGTTCCCACAGCACTGAAGCTGTTAGTTCTTACTCACGATTCCTGGAGACCTACTCTAACAGTGCTACAGCTTGAAATGGACTGTGTATCTGCTTAAATGCCCTGGTCTGAAGGGTGAGCCCTTGTTTGAGTGCTGTAACCCAAAGGTTTACATCACCAGTAATTTACATTTTAAAAACTAGTGTTCAGTGTGATGCGAGACTTTGCCAGGTAGTTAGACTGTGATGGTAAAACCACCAGGAACGAGTTTGGTGTCCAAGTAATATTACGTCCAGAAAGCCTCTGTGCCCCTTCTGTCATGCGAATACTGAGAAGGTCAACATGTGTACAATAGAAAGTGAACTTTACCATGTCCAACCACCACTGGCTAGTGGTTTGGTTTTTGGCCAACTGAGCCAAATTTTGATTACGTGTAAGGCATCTAGTTACACTAATCTCTCAGACCAGCTCGAGTAGAATGAGACAGTGGGGATTGCTTTCCTCATAGAAGAACATGAGAACTTGGCAAAGCCTGAGCTAGATCCCAGAATAAAATGTAAAGCCCCAGTCTGAGCGTGCCAAATACCATAGTCATCTTCCTAAGGCATTTTCCAGTGTGTTCCACATAGTCAAAACCAACACCAATAAGAATAAAGTTATCTATCCCATCATCTGTCTATTTTTATCTTTACGTCAATATTCCTTAGAGAGTTTCATGAATTTGAGGAGATATTATGATACTACTATAAGAAATGGTAAGTTTTCAAATATTACAAATGATTCCCCAGCGCACCACCATTTTTCACAGGAAAATAACAGCACAGGCATCCATTAAAACTTCCCGGAGGTTCCAAGCAAATTTTTATGTCTTCCAGGAAAAGAGCCAAAAACCAAGACACTTCTTATTTTCTGGAATAGCTCTACATGTTTGATAAATGATCTTGAAAAACATCACATCAGGTGGTCATTTCCAAGGCAGTCTTTCTTCCCTCCTTCAACTTTCTGACTTACTGAATTGCCAAAAAGTTTGTGAGCATTTCAGTGGGATTGATTTTTCCCAGAGAGATGTTTAGACGGGGGAAAGGCTGATAAATGAGTGACTTGAACAGTTCTTCAGCAAGTATGATATCTAAATTTAACCTTAGAAAATGAGTTGTGGACATTTTGTTCACATTGTTTTTGGAGCGGACCTATTAGCAAAATCTGCTAAAGCTTAATTTATCTCTTACAAGCTTCAAACCCTCCCAAAGTTTTATTTCCACCCTTCTGTACTTTTTGAAGAGAGGGATTGTGTGATTTTTTTTTGCAGAGCCCAAGAGACATAGACAAAAATACAACAATACAACCAGTAGATAAATATTTGAGAACTGTAATATTCTTTTTTTGTTGTTTTTCTCTGGTTTTGGTATCAAGGTTATGCTGGCCTCACATAAAGAGTTTGGAAGGTTTATATATTTTCTATTTTAAAGAATAACTGATTCTTCCTTAAAGGTCTGGTACAATTCTACAGTGATTCAATGTGGTTCAATCTGTTGTTACTGTTCCAATGCTATGGCCAGTTGTAACTTGGCTCAGCTTATTTATGTCATCTTGGCTTAAATTTGGTATGTCATACACATCTTAAAATTAATCTATTTTGTTTAGATTTTCCAATTCAGTAGAATTTTCTTAATTTCATTGGTATCTGTTGTGGTGTCTCCTTTCATCTCTAATTTTATCAACTAGGGACTTTTTTTTTCCTTTTGGTTAATTTAGCCAAGAGTTGGTCAATATTGTTTACTATTTTCAAAGAACCACTTCTTTCTTTTCTTGATTCTTTTGGTTTTGTTTGTTTATTTATTTGTTTAAATTTCATTAATCTCTGCTTTGATCTTGATTGTTTTGCCTGTATAGGATTTTGTGGTATAGTTCGTTTTTTTTCTAAAGCTTTAAAGTGCAACAATAAGTTGTTTTTTTGGGTTCTTTTTAGTTTTTAGCAACTGTAGTACAAGGACTCATGACACTATGCCTTTTTCATGCATAATGACACAATGATGCTGAACTTGGACTGCCATTGTGCATGTGTTTATGAGTATAAACACACATGTGCCATGGCATGCATGGAAGTCAGAGGACAACTGATGAGTTGGATGTGTCCAATCACTATGTGGGATCTGAGTTTCCAACTCAACTGTTCATCCTTGCTCTACCAGCTGATCCATCTCAGAAGCCTATGATAGTTTAGCAATGATGTTTAATTAATGAGATGAGCCAAACAATCTTGGCTATAAGAACTTGAATTAATTCTTGAATATACCAACCTTTTAAAAATGAAGGAAAGTAGGGTTCACTTAGTCACTGAGTAAAGACATTGTGTAATCTAAATAATAGTAATTTGGAAATTTTGGGAACTCAATGCCAAACTTTAAGCTATTTAACATTTCCAAATATTAGCACAGATAAGTTCATCACTTTAATTGACTGTTTATTATTTTTGCAAGTAAAATATAGGTGGTAGTGTTGCCACAGGGAAAAAAATCAAATATCCTAATAACAATGTTCAATATTAAAATTATTTGCTGATTAATTGAATTTTTTGTCTTTTCTTGATTCACATTTCTTAATAGGACAGAAGTGACTTTGGGCTTTTATAACATGTGTGCTTTTTAATCACAATTGTCAACCTTATGGGATTTCAGGAAACACAGGGAAACAAACCCTATGATTATGTCTTTGAAATAACTTCTACATGAGGTAATTGGCGTGGATAAATTCATTCTAAATGTGAGTGCTAGACTGAGGCCTTGGCATGCATAAAAAGGAATAAGTTCTGAATACCACAATTCAATGCTCCTCCTTTAATAAATGCATATAGTGTGAAGAAACATATCCAACTTCTGTTACCCTGCCTTCTTTGCCACAGCAGACTTCAGCCTTGGAATAGTAAGCCAAAATAAACCCTTCCTTCCTATGACCATGTTGACCATAAATAGAAAAATAAAACATACAGAAGATGCACAAAGTGGAATTCACTGCTAGTACAAGTTTCACTCCCTTCCTGAAACAACTGGTCTTACAGAAGGTGAAATAACATTTTAAAGACACTAAGTGTCAGTGGCCTGGTGTAGGGCGTGGAACAATGATCTCCAGAAAGTTTTCAATGCGCAGATAAACATCAGATAGTCAATACTGTTCCAATCACAGGTATACTATGTGGGTTTAGGTATTAAAAGTGAAAGTGAGAATGGTACCACTTACCATTAATGATAGTAACCCATATGAATATTTATGTATGCTTCCTGTTCCCACAGTGTTGTGTTCTTCTGGCCTGATCATTTTAGTTGAAAGGGGGAGGGTTATTCTGCCTGGAGGCACAGCAAATTTTCCATTGAAGTGGGAAGTAAGACTTCTTCACAGCTGCTTTGTAATCCTGAAACCTTTGAGTCAAGATGCTAAGGTGTCGCAGCCTTAGCAGATAAGGTTAAGAGTCTCATCTAGGGCCACGCCCATGTCTTCCCAGGAGCTTCCACCATGCTGGTCTCTAGCCTGTCTGAGACATGCCCCAACACTAGTTTCTCTTCCACTCACCCAGCTCTCTCACCCCCAGAGCCTCGCATCTCCACATCTGATCCTCCCACCCTGGTTCCCTTTCCATCTCCTCTCTCACTCAGTTCCCTCTCTCCTTCCACTTCCATCTGGCCCAACTTGAGACCCACCCCAAGGGAGAGACCCAACCCCTGACACTACTAATGATATTTTGCTGTGCTTGCAGACAGGAACCTAGCATAACTGTCACCTGAGAGACTTCACCCAGGAGATAATGGAAACAGATGCAGAGACACACATATAAACATTAGGCAGAATTCAGGAACTCAGTGGAAGAGTTATGGGAAGGATTGAGGGAGCTGGAGGGGTCAAAGACTTCACAAGAAGACATAACCATGAGGGTACAGAGAGACTGGACCACCAACTATAGAACATGCATGGACTGATCTTAGGCACTCTACATATGTGAAGCTGATCTGCTGCTTGGTCCTCAAGCGGATCCCCTAGCAACTGGAGTGGGGGCTGTCTCCGACGTAGACTCCGTTGCCTTCCTCTGGATCCTGTTTCCCTATCAGGGCTGCCTTGTCTTGCCTCAGTGAAAGAGGAGGCACTTAGTCCAGATGCGACCGACTTGACGTGCTAGTGTGGGTTGATGCAGGGGTGGGTAGGTGGAAAGGTGGGACTGGAAGAAGAGGAGGGAGTGTGGCTGCGATTGGAATGTAAAATGAACAAATAAATTAATGATGGAATAACATTGTTATTCAAGGCAGCCTGGGGGAAACTGTATTACTGGATTCCTTCTCCAAAATGAACTGAGAACAAAAGTATGCATGGAGTGCACAAGGTCCTTTCAGGTATCTTTTGGTGTCATGTTCTGCTTTTAACTTCAATAGGAAACCAATCTAGGCAAGAAGATGAATGCCCCCACACTCTTCAGTCACGAAGGTTTGAGAAACCCTTTCTGAGTTAAAGAATCAAGACCGGATGCGGGATTTGTTGAAGGTGTGGGAAGCAGAGGACCGGTGGTAGAACACTGTTGTTATGTCAGCTAAGATACAGACACATGGCCATTTGTAGAGACGAGGATTACAATTGGCATGCATTTTATGTCTTATTCATTTAGACTATTTATACACATAGCAAACATATTAAGCAGGTATATATCTGTCTTTTATGTCTCTTGTGTTTACTATTTGTCATAACATCAATTGAGATTATACTAGTATTAAAAGGCAGTAAATCTATAGTATCACATTCTTTATCTCCTGGGAAGGCCAGATGCCACTGAGGGGATGAATGTTCACGCTTCTCCTCTGGAAGGTCTGAACCATCATTTTCTAGGCAGAATAGGATGATGTGTGGGGTCCCAAGTGAGCGCAGAATGAGATATGAGCCACTAGATCTTCAGCTCAGCCAATGTTGTGGGAAAAGAAGATTTTCTCCACAGTAAGTGGTATTCCTCTTTTTTATTTTCTTCCTTTGTTTTTGTTTTTTTTCATGGGTTTGTTTTGTTTTGTTTTGTTTTTTGGAGACAAGATTTCTCTGTATAGCTCTGGCTGGCCTGAAAATCTGTAGACCAGTCTGACCTCAAATTCAAAGAGATCTACCTGCCTCTGCCTCCCAAGTGCTGGAATTAAAGGTGTATGTCACCATGTTGTCATCTGTGGTGAACATAAGAAGTCTCTTGTGGCTGGATGAATTCCAACTGTGATTGCATTGGTTCAGCAGCAACTGCCTTCCTGATGGTCAAGTCCAGGGATCCAGTGATGAAATTTTAGAGGAGAAAGGCAGCCACTTTCCCCGCAGTGCTACAACTCAGAATAAGCAGCCAGTCTCAGATGACCTTCGGTGAAGTAGATGGTGCTTTGCTTTATTTCACATGAAACAGGCACTTATAAACCTTAGGCAGTAGGAAGGGTTGTGAGGATGAATGCAGGTTGTTGCCTGGGACTAGGATCCTGGCTATGTTCTGTTTGCATGGGGAAAGGTAACAGGTGGGAAGTTCACAGGACTGACCATCTGTAGCCACCTGGATGTTGTATCACATGCTCCTGAATCAGGCTAGAAACAGGAGAGAGCTTTGTGCTAAACCTTATCTTCTCAGGATGAGATTTTAAATCTCAAGTTTGAGGTTTCCAGGGTTTGAAAATATTCCATCTTGGCAGTTCTGTGCCAGTCCCTCTGGGTGCATGGTCCAGGAGCCATACACGTTTAGTTTATGGAGGCTTAAAGACACGCTGAACAAGCCAGGGAGGGACACCCCTGTCACCAGCATGCCCACTGCCTACTGCTACGGCAAGCTAGCACACCACTTTGTCTCTGTCTATGCATATGTGGCTCCAGGCCCTGTAGCAGCAGAGGCTCCTGTACCAGGCTGGGGAGGGGGCCCACAGACATTTATATAGGCCTGGTGCAATATTTTCTCTCTGCCCTCACCAGGATACCACTAAAGAGAACTCACCTGTGTTGAATGAGTGAGTCAATAGCCACTGGGCGGTGGAGGGGAAGGAAGAATCCCTCAAATAATTTAAATGATGGTAAATCTGTATTATTACATTTAGTTTACAGCAGCTTAAATAATTCCTCAAAGGATTTTCTTCTATGTTCTAGGGGAAGAGTTGTGTACTTTAGTCGTACGTGGGATACCTGTATCATTGTTGGTAGAATAACATCATTACTCTTGTTGTCATCTGGAAATTAAACACGAGATAGAGATGTAGCTGCTATGTCTCAAATTGACAAGGGTTAGACCTGCCATGGTTAATACTGAATGTCAACTTTGTTAGATCTGTGATCAACTAATAAACATTCATCTGGTCAAGTCTTAGGTTATTGGAAAAATAAATAATTACGTATGAAGAGAAGGGCCTTCGTCAGAGAGGACAGTGCCTTCCAGCTATACAGAAGTTTGAGTACAAAGTTGGGCTGCTTTCTTACCTGCCTCCACTTTCTGCTGTTGAGCATGTCTGTTTCTCATAGTTGTGTCTGCCTACCTCCATTACTGACATCAGGGTCCTGCTTCTTGAGATTTTAAACACAAACATCAACTGAGACCAGCTCTCCAGGAATCCTCCAAACCTTCAGGGCCACCAGCTTTATGGCTTTGAAGCTTCTAGGCTCCTGCCATGGATGCATATAGATAGATATCCATTGTTAGGCTACTCAATATATATACCTTTTTGTAACATATATTCACCCTGTCAGTTCTGTATCTTTTGAAAGCCCAAGCCAATGCAACAATCCTTTAATATTTGTAAGAAATCTCCAGGGACCCTACACAGCTACAGGTGATTAAGGACTTCTGAAAAAAGGAGGATTGGTCTTCCTCAGGGATAAGCTACATAATTGGCTATTCAATACCAAATGATTTGTCCTAAAATATATACAGGAAAGAAAACAATAGTAAACCAAATCAAGTTATATTTAAATATTTATTCATATATGTATGAGTATTTATGTAACAAAAATTAAGGAAAAAGAGACTGTGAATTTGAGAAGGAAAAGGGAGAGAGGCATGAGAAGATTTAAGAGGTAAATGATATAAAATATAATATGAAATAAAATATAAAAAGAAAGGTACAATAGTATGTACTGTATTATTTTTTTGTTCTGTGTCTTGAGATCAGGGATTTCTGCCTGACAAGCTATAACCTTAGCCTCAATAAATAATTCTAAACATGTACTTTCACTGAAATGTACAGTTCCTGGAAGACTTGTCCTAATTATAGTACACAGCTTTGTAAGCAGTAGACAGGGTTTCATATCTCTGTTTTTAATACTTCTTCATTATTTGTTATTAGAATATAGTTGCAGTGTTTTGTTTTTCATTGGAAGGAACAAACATATGTATTCGTGGATATTCTTAAGAAATTATGAAATGTAAAAGAACGGATTTTAGAACAAATGATGGTTCTTTTAGACTTCATGGCCTCTTTCTAATATTCTGGCCATTGAAAGCATTCCAAATGAAATATATATATATCTAAATATCCAAAGCCTACATCCACAAATGAAAGGAAACATATAGTATTTGCCTTTCTGGTTCCAGACTACCTCACTTGAAATTTGTTGTCTGTCCATTTACCTTTAAATTTCATCTATCTTAAGAGCTGAATAACACCTCATCATGTAAACCTTTTCATTATACTGTCAACAGTTTTTGAAAGGCTTATATTTGGTAATGTCTTTCTCATTGTATTGCCAATTTGGGGGAGATCATAGGAACACAGTAAAAATATATGCAATTAAATTGAATTGATTCGGATTGATCTGACCTCAGATAGGTTGTCCGTACCTTAGTCAAGACTGTATTTTTGTATTCCCCGGAGCAAACTTTAACATTCTGTTTTATGCAGGTGCTGAAGACTGTGTGAAAGGACCAAAGCTTCAGCCGGCTTCTTTAATGGCCTCAGGGTTCTAACTCATTACTAACGCATGCCAAGTTAAGACATTTACTGGTCTGGTGTTAGTTCCGGTCTTAAAGGTGTTCAGACTCGTCCCGACAGATTGCTTTCTTTTGTTCCTTTCAAGCACAGTGTTTGGGTGCCTTCCAGGTCCCCAACCTCTTGTGATTCATGCTGTTTACAAAGCATGTTGAATGCCAGTTCACTTCTGGCTCAGATCTTTGTAAACCTTCAGCAGAAAGATAATAACTGACTGATGCGGACATTTCAAAAGGCGCCCTCTGAAGAAAATCCCTAGAAGATTAAAATTTCATATCTGGGACAAGTAAATGAAGAGCCACTGAACTGACAAACAAGTGAGAATGGAGATAAATCCATAGTTAGGGGAAGAATCCAGGTCAGAGAGTGGAAAGAAAAGTCTTTCTACAACTTTCAGTACAAACAGCAACTGTGATTAAGCATGCGTTTTCCCCTCTAAAGCTAAAGATATTATTCACAGTTTTGGGAATTATGCTATTCAAAAAAATGTGTACTAGATGGCAGTCTAAGTACCCTTTTCACTCTGTGTGTCAGTATGCTGCTTGGTTCCCGTTCCAAGAGTATGGGAGGAAAATACTACTCAGTATTTTGCCAAGTAAATGCTTTTTGTTATTGTACAGTAGCACAGTGCATAAACAATAAATTGGATTTGAGTTTAGGATGTCATAATGTGTCCTCTACTGGTATATCATTCTGCACTATAACTTTATTAGATGAAAAAAACAAACAAACAAAAACAAAACAAAACCACACCCCACGAGTGCCTCGGCACAATTAGAGTGGTGCTGTTACATCCTAACCACGTGTCCATCAAAGATGCTGTCACTGTTCTTCCATCAGCATCTGGTTTTAAGTCAATCAGCAACCAGTTCGACGTGGAAGGAAAAACACGTGACTGGTCGCTAAGTTTTCCTAAACGTCAGGATCACAGCCGTCCACTCACAGCCACATCTCAGCGGTGGCTGTTGGTGAGTGGCTTGGTTCTCTGTGTAGATTCCTGCTGTCCTGACAGCTAGAAAACAGTGCATTTATTCTCATGCATTTCCAATTGGCACGGATTTCCTTCCATTCCGTTCTCACTCTATATTTGCCTTCCTAAGGCTTATCTTTTGCCCGGAGTTCTATGGGATGTAAGGCAAATGCCAAAAATATAATGTTGTTATTACTTTGTCTTTACTGAGTTTGATTATAACTTTGTATTTTAATTTTGTTGCAAAAGTTGAAGGATTACTTTTTTTTTCATGTGTAAACTAAGTTTATCTGTAGTCGTTAAGCCTGACCAAACATTCTGACCACAAAACTCTACCACCATAGTACAAAGTACAGGATGCAAAGCACCACAAGGTTACCTCACTATGCATAATTTTTCCAGCTCAATTAATTCACATGCAAACTTCATTATCTTTATAGCCGAATAAAACTCCACTGTGTACATATAGCACCACAATTTCATTATCTAGCATCGGATGGACATCTAAGCTGATTCCATTCCCTAGCTGTTGCAACTAAAGTGGCAATGAACACGGATGGGCAGGTATCTCAAAACTAAGATACAATATCTTTTGGGTAAACGCCAGATGCAGAATAAATCACTGGGTTATATGAAATTTCTATTCCCATTTTTGAGGAATTGCCACGTAGATTTCCATGGCGGCCGAGCCAATGGTGGACAGCAGTTCCTCTTCCTGCACATTCCCCTTGTAGATTCTGCTTCTATGGCTGTGTAATGACAGCCATTGTGGCTGGGGTGACACGCGAACTCATGCCAGTTCCTGTTCTCAGTGTCCTGATGGCTAGTGATGCTGAACACCATCTTATAACCATTTATATCCTCCTTTTTAGAATTCTCTGAAGATCCGCAGCCTTAGTTATTTCTTTCCTGATGTTTTGTGGTTTTTTTTTTTGCACTCTTTATGTATTAAAGATATTAGCTCTTTCTTTGATTATAGTTGGTCAAGATTTTCTACCATTTTCTAAGCTGCCTCTTCACTTGTTTTCTTTAATGTTCAGAATAATTTTACTTCCACAAGGTCCTAGTTCTAACCAGAAACATGTAGATTTGTGCTCTACTATTATTACAGCACAATACTGTTCTTTTCTGAGTATTTAAACACTCATGTGTACATGTGTACATGTGCATGTGGGGTGTAGAAGGCTTGGCAAGTGAAGGGCCAAATTCTTAGGTGTGGAAGGGATGAAAAATCCGGGGTTTAATAGGCTTTCATATTATCTTCCATATTTTAACAGAATCTTTGTTTCATTTTTAACCTTGTCTCAAATTGCCAGTTCCAGAATTATGTGCTCTGCTATGCCCTGGGTGTTTTAGGGTTTTGGGAGAGTCTGTGTCTCTTCCATTGTACATTAAGACTGAGAATTCCTGGATGTATTAAATCAATTGCCTTTTTTTTTTCAGCTTCCATTTCTCTGTATTTATTTATCTTTTAAAATGTCGGTTTTTAGCAGGATTTCAAAAAGAACTAAAGGGTGCTGCTGTTTTTTCCTTGATATGTGTAACTATTCACATAATTCTATCTTTTAAAACGCCCTTTGTTCAAGTGACAGCTAAATATAAACTATACAATACTCAAAATTTTCCCTTTGATTAATTGGTTAGAATTATATTTTTTATTATTTGTTAGAATTGAACTAAAGTATTGTTAGTCTTTACTTTCCTGTATATATATAATGAGTACATATATACATATAATCACTTATAGCATTTAAAAAATCAGATTCCACACTTCTGGAAATGTTCCTCCTCTTCATTCCAGTAATAGACTTTTTCTACAGTAACTTTTGAACTGTCATCCTGCTTAAGGTGAAGCCCACCTCGGAAGCTCTGTGTGTGTGTCATTGGTATTTCCTCTGTTATCTGCAAATTATGTTTTCTTCCCTTTGTTGTTGCTGTTGCTGTTGTAATTCATTGTTTAGTGTTGCAAACATAGAAAGGGCATGGGATTTTCTCACCCCTGTTCACCCCAGAATTCATTTATTTTAGAGTCTTTTGTGTCATCACCTACCTAGTTAATGAGTGGATTTGATGTAATGATTTCCTGAAAAATTTCAATACCCAACTAGGGCATAAACCCTGTAACTTATTCTTAAGAAATAGAATTTGTGTATGGCATGTATTAGTTACAAAGGTTGAAACAGTCTTCACACTGAGAGCTGGTATTAATCTGCAGTCTTTGTGAAATCTGGAGCGGCTGTGAAGAAATGCCCCCACACAAGGACAGCAAACTGCTGCATAGTAACAGCACGGATACTCACAATAGTGTGGAAGGGTGACGTTCCAGCAGAAGTGCAGACAGCACAAAGCTTGACAGATTGCATTTGGCACCAGAGACATGGCATTTTGTGCTTCTGTTTATAGGAGGTCATGTTTGTAAAGCTTTGCATCAGGTTTGCAAATTATAAACAGCAGTTGGAGATCAAATGAATCAAAAAGAAATTATTATTGATTTGAATCATATATGGGAAAATTGAAAAGATTAAAAAAAACATATGCATCAATATTTATTTTGAAAAAATAACATTTTTAATATTGAGAAATCTGAGTCATATGGAAATTACAGCATTTATAAATCATGTGTATATCGTTCTTTTATCAGAGCCCAAATAATGGGCTCTCAGATCTTCTCAGATACGGCAGTGGCGTATGTGAAATTAGAATTAAAATAAGAGATCGTCACATAATTACATACTTCAGCTAGTTCAGTGAGCAGAAATTGCTGGCACCATCTTGCCAGATTTTTCCAACTGAAGCTGCCATGTTTTGTATTATGAGCAGTTCAGCAGCTTCGTGCATCTGTCCCTCCCCTCCAATTTAATTAGACTGTCTGTTGCAGACAAATCCGACTTTTTCCCCCCAGCCAACTGCTATAAATGCCAAGTCAAAATATGAATAAGAGGAAAACAAGATGTTCTGCAAACACATGCCACTTTATTGGGCAAAAATCCCACATGATAGGTGAATTTGCTCTCAGTCACCATTAGAAGGGAGAGAAGTGCAGCCTGAAGAATGAGGCTGAAAAAGTGTCAGATTGATGCTGTCCTCTTTGTGGGCTCCAACAGAGCAGGGGCTAGAATCCTCTTTGACCCTACAATCTTGCTTTGACACGACACTCAACACAGATTTATGATCACACAGTCTCCTATTACAAAGGGAGTGATAATCACAACAGAGGAAACTAAAGAGAATATGTTATGAACTGTTGTACTAATTTACTGCTCTATATGCTTTACCTTGCAGTGGGAGATTTGAAATATTATGCTTACTGGCTTGTGGCAGTGCCAGGCTTTAGACATTTTAATACTCTATAATAATATTAAGTAATAATTATTTTTACAGAATTAAGGATTTTGTTGTTGTTGTTTTCTTTTTTGTTTTGTTCTTGTTTGTTTGTATTTTTTAAAGACAGGGCTATTTTGGTACTCTATAGACCAGGCTAGCCTTGAACTCTGAGATCCACCTGGCTTTGCCTCCAGAGTGCTGAGATTAAGTTTCATGTGATGTCCTTCCTTAGGTTGTTGCCCTAGTAAAAAAACACTGATCTCCTAAATAAACTGGATCTTAAAGTTCATGTGAGCCTGCGGGGGTAATGCAAAGTCATGGTGTAATTAAGCTCTGGATAGATCACTTAAAAGTGATGAGAAGTGTTACTTGTGAAGGAGACTGAGGGTCAAAGCCAAGGTAGAACTGTGAATACTGTATAAAGGAAACCAGGGTGCAGGAAGAACGGCAAAGCAAGAGGGATGTCACAGCACTGGTGGAAATACAGGTTTTCAGAAAAGATGACTAGAAAATGATTTACATTGAATACTGTTTAGAAATCCATACATATCTGCAGCCTCCTTTGTGTGGACTTGAAGCTATACTTGGCTAAGAGAATCATTCCCCTTCTCCATTGGAGCCATTTTGTAGTACTTGTAGTAGACTGAAAGGGGCCATCTGAACTTTCCTCATCCAGGCGCCATTAGCATATTTGTAAAAGAAAAAACTTAATGGAAATAAGTGTTCAGTTTGAATTCATAGTAAAATCTGTGAACAATTTTTCGAGAAACAATATATTATCTCATAATTTAACTTTTTAGACTAGTGAGTGCATTCAATATTGCACTATTTGGCTATGCTTACCTCTTATTATTAGAAATCAGAAATCGTCTTCTCAACATTAAAGGCTATGGCTAAGTCTCCCAGTTTCCATAGAAGAAAATTCCCTCCACCCATCTTTGGACACACCCTTTATTACATACACTATTATTACCAGGAAACTGTTCTCCTCCAGTGATTTAAAAGGTGCTATGTCATTATCAATCAATATGAATAAAGGATGAATCTGAAAGGTGAATCTTATATAAATTGAAACTCAGCAGCCAGATCCAACAGATGAAGTAGACCTCTTTTTTTTCCAAGTTACATAGATAATGCTTCAATGGAGAGAAATTATCTTGAATTTCAACTTCCTGCTCTTTTTCTTCAACAAGCATAAAAACCAGTTAGTTGAGTATCAAGAGACAGGAAGCATGAACATTCAGCTCTGGAAATTCTACCTCATTTTGTAATTGTTAATCTGCAAGGCCATTGGCTTCTTATTCCAGACTATTTTATGCATCTGTGTGTGAGTGAGTATGTGTGTGTGCATGTGTGTGTCTGTATGTTTGTGTTTTCTGTGTTCGTGCATGTGTGTGTGTGTGTGTGTATGTTTGTCTGTGAGTTCATGCTTGTGTGCATAGGTGTGTGCTTGTGTGTGTATGTGTGTATGTATGTATGTGTGTATTCATGTATATGTGTGTATTCCTAGGAAAACAGATACTCTCAATATCTTGGTAAAAAATATTAAGCTCACCTGTACTTGACACACATACATTCCAATGAATGTATATTTACATGTTTTTTTCATATCCAAAATCAGAGCAGAAAAAGAAAACAGCACAATGAATGACTAATTTTACACCTTCTGTTGCATCATTTAGGAAGTGGCCAGAATCACTGGGTCAAAATGCAGCTATGTGCACCAAGTCTTCCACCTTCAGGTAGGGAAATGAAGTATCTGAAAATTTTCCATCTGAAGGGCTGGAGAGATGGCTCAGTGGTTAAGAGCACTGACTGCTCTTCCAGAGGTCATGAGTTCAATTCCCAGCATCCACATGGTGGCTCAAATGATAAATAAATAAATCTTTAAAAAATTTTTTGCCATCTGAAAAGATTCTTCTAAATGCCAATCAGGCAAATGCAAAGAAAGTCTGTCAGGATCTTTCCTGCAATTACCTTTAGTAGACTGTGTTAGGATAATGTCTAAGCTTCTGTACAAGGAATGAAATAGCTATTTTGAGAATCTTTGCAGAAGGGCTAACTTGAGGAATTTGGAGCACAAGGAGCAGGGAATCTTAGGACATATTATCCTTTCTCTGTATCCAGGGAGGCAAATAGTTACAAGTATTGCCAGGTTTTAGGTAAAGGACTTCATAAATTACCAAGTTGCTAATTTAACTAATTAAAAGAATAATTATGGGAAATCTTTGTTATTAGAGCCTCATGGAAAATGTCATTCTCATATTTTAAGCTGCACCTCCTCTTCTTTCACACAAACACACACACACACACACACACACACACACACACACACACACACACACACACAATCTAAACTAAAAGATTGAATGTGAATAGATCTATTACCTAAGATAAAGGATTTAGAATTGCTATACCCATGGCTTGCTCATCAAAATCTTGTGCTGAAATATTGACATAATTATATTATCAGAAATCTTTGTCCATGAACCAAAAAAGGAAAAAGAAAAAAAGCAAAGCACATATGGTAGGCAATGTGGTGAAATCCAATGTTTGGTGTTTAACTTTTGAGTTTTAAGTATAATGCAAATAGTTGTCATATGCCACATATTCTACACAGTACTCTATAGAATCATCAATGGATGGGTATCTGACACACTTCTGGGAATCCTCAAAGCCTCAGTTCTTAAGAGCATGTCTCCTTCTGGAAGTTTCTCCTGAATTTCATGGTATACCAAAGTTATAATCTTCCCTAGGGTAATTGGTGTTATTAGACTGTGTACTGTGATTTAAAGGTCTTGATAAACATTGCTACATAGCATCAATGCTGTTATTTTTGGAAGAATTAAAAACCAATGAGGATGATGAAAGTTTAATATGTTTTTAGAAAATATGTAAAAGGCTAAGGATATGAAACATCAGGGAATTAGTCATGTGTTTACCTTTAAAGGTCTCTTTGGTATGTCTTATTTATTCAGTTTTGAGACAAGCTTCTCATGCATCAAAGGCTGGCCTCAAATTAACATTACTTTTTAGAGATGGGAAGCTTGTTTCCATGGTGATATTTGAGTATTTTATTGTTATAGTATTCAAGATCATTTTCCTCAATGTTTATATGAATATTAAGTAAAATTATGTTTTTCTTATAAGAGAAGGATTTTCAACAGCATTTTTTCTATTTTCCCTGATACTGGACTCTGTGAAATGGCTTTTCTTTAAGCATAATATTTCTCTCACCAACCTTCACATTTCGTTTATCTTCTTTGTACCCAGTAATAGATTTTTTCCCTTTTCCTGGATGGCTTTGAGTGATTAGCCAGTTTGATATTTCTTCTATTGTATGCTTCTGAAATGGAACTGTATTTAGAATCTGAGTCTAATTTTCTATAATGGACCAACTAAATACATCTTTACTCATGACTAATTATAGAAACCTGTGTCTCTCAAGTCCTCTTTACACTTTCCAACATATGTTTCATCAGAGTTACTCAGTGTCATACATTGTTATAGCTAAGATATATATATATATAAACAAAATGCAGCAATTCAGAAGGCAAATTTAAATAATCTAAAACCTTAATTTTATACCCATTGTGCTAAGCATCATGTTCTACAAACAGACCATATACTTTATGTGCTTTTACTTAAAATGTATTGCCTCTTTTATAGTTTTTCAGAACCCACTATTTTTCTCTTAAAGAATTGTTTGCTTTCTTTTAGTTTCAAAAATATTCCTGATAACCTTCGGGAGGAAGTGGACCGACAATGTTGAGTTCCCTGCCAGAGTGACCTTTGCGCTAAGCAGGTTCAAGCAGAACATGCTGTGGACACTAATACAGATACTTGATGAGAGATGCTTTTATGAAAGCAATTACATGAAGTCCTATAAACTTTGAATTTCCAGGATCCAACCCAAGAGTAGAATGAAGGATGAAGTCCCTAATGAATATGGTGCTAGGAGAAGGAAAGACAACTTGAAGTCTTCTGACGCCTTCTAAAGCCCGAGATGGAACCAGCTGAGAACTCCTGAGCCGGCCGCTCATACAGCCCACAGTTGTCAGCAGCTCTAAAGCAGATGTCCTTTATATTTCTGTAGGTTTAAACTAATATTTTCTTAACTATTTTTCTAATTACAAATAATTTAAAACAATGACAAAATAAAAAATTAACTATCATTTCCTTCCCTTGACATAAAATAAGATTTCAGATTTTCTTTCATCTTTTTTTTTATTGGTAGATTTCCAAAGATAAACATGCAGAGATACTGCCTATGAATTTCCACAATCAATTAAACAGTGTACCACATATAACAATGTATATCACATTTAATTCATGTCAGCAGTCTTTTTAACAAATAAAAGAATATTTATTCTTGTTATGGAAAAGTCTGTTAAAATTATAAGATACTTGTAAGAGGTCACAACTGATAGGATCCTAGTTGAATGTTAAGATACAATTATAAAAGTAGCTACATACATATGCTATATATTGTGCACATTGTCATATGTACAATATTGTATGTTTAGAACCAATATTATATATGTTGGTTGCCCATACATGTATGTGCACCTGCTTGTGGTTCACTTTGTGGTGAAATTTACCCATTGGAATTCCCCAAACAAACTAGCAGAAAGAAAATATCCTAAGAAAAGGCACAAGAAACAGAGACATTTTTGCACATTCAGGAATCCCATAAATACATTAAATTGGGAAAAAGAGAGAAGAAAATATGTAAACAAAATATAATATAATAAGATAAATTATTTGTAGAGGGATTTTAATCCAGCAATATGGCTTCTCTGGCAAAAGGATCACAATAAAAGAGCTGGGTCTGTGTGATCAGATGGAATGCAGACATGGCACACACCTTTAATCTCTCTGGCTAGAAAACACATTTTTATTCTTTTGGCTGCAATATATATACACCATTAGTACACACCTTTAATCTCAAATAATGGTGTGTAATAGAGGGACAGAGAAAGTGATCAATCAGAGAAAGATTTGCCAGAATAGGATACTCGCAACTCTCATGAGAACAGCACAAGAAAGAGAGGTGATTTGAGAGGGTCCCAGAGGCAGTTTGGAGAGTTGAGTTCAGTTCCGTCAGTTAAATCCGGTCAGTCCCACAGTTCAAGGCAGTTCAGATCAGCTCAGTCAATTGGTAATCAGTACAGTAAGTGAAGTGTGGTAGGGTTGTGTTCCGTACTGAGTTTGTGCAGTTTAGTACATGTCAGGAGAGGTAGTTGAAGGCAGAGAATAAACAGGGGCCAGAAGATTAGAACAGATTGCTACATTTAGTTTCAGGTCAAGCAGAGCAATTCAGTGAGAAGGCAAGAATGAGAAGCCGGTTTGAATCAATTAGCTTGCAGAGTAGTTTGAGCCAGATCAACTGAGTTGAACAAGCCAGCCAGAGCTCAGAAAGAACTAAAAATGGACCAGTTATTCAGCAGTAAGCTTCTGAGACAACAATTACATCTGGTTAATAAAAGTTACTTTTACAATTATTAAAAAGAAAAAAACCAAAGCTCTGTCATAACATTATGAGGCAGGAAAAAAAAAAAAACAACTGAAGACAGAATTAGTTTTGTTTTCTGTTGGCCATCTACTACTGGAAATGCAAAGTAAGAATTGTTTGTTTCCCCAGTGAGGCTCCCCTGGAGAAAGAAAAATGTTAATTGTAAGTGTTGTCAATTGGAGATTTGCTCTGAGTTATAGATGGGGGCAAGTGAGTATATACAATTTGAGTCTCTCTGCTTCTGGGTTAGCTCACTCATTATGATCATTTCTAGTTCAATCCATTTGTCCACAAATTTTGGAAATTCTTTGTTTTTAATAGCTGAGTAGTATTCCATAGTGTAAATGTACCACAGTTTCTTTATCCATTCTTCTACTGAGGGACACTTAGGCTGTTTCCATGTTCTGGCTATTATGAATAAGGCTGCTATGAACATGGTTGAGCATATGTCCCTGTTGTATGCTGGAGCATCTTCTGGGTATATTCCAAGGTGTACAGGTCTCATGAAAGGCTTCACTTACCAAGAAAGTGGAATAGAGGTGAGGGCATTCTATTGGGACTCTAGGTGAGAAAAATATAGGAGATAGGGAAAAAAGATGGATCAAGAGGGTCCTAGAAACCTACAAGAAAAACACTATGATGGGCGGATCTGGGCCTAGGGGTTCTGCTCGATCTAAGGCACCAACCAAGGACAATACGTGCAGTCATCATCAGACCCCTACCCAGATCTAACCAAGGGACAGAACATTCTCCACAATTAAGTGGAGAGTGGGGACTGACTTTCACGTGAACTCTGGCACCCTATTTTTGGCCATGGGGAGGCCTGATGGCACTCGGAGGAAGGATAGCAGGCTACCAAGAAGAGACTTGATACCCTCTGAGCATATACAGGGGGAGGGGAGTAAGGGGGAAAGTAAGAGGAAGAGAAGAATAGGAGGATGCATGGAATGGGACAGCAAATGAAATGTAATATGAATTATTTTATTTTTCAATAAAAACGTGTTTAAATAAAAAAATAAAATGCAAACTGTAAAAATAAATAGAGGGGGCAAGTGTCCAGTTCTCTCAGTCCTAGGGCTCCATCTTTTGCAGACCTAGGCAGGCCCTGTGCATACTGTGATTGCATCAGTGCCTCGATCACACTGATTTAGAGGACCCTGTTTTTTGGTGTTTCTCTCCCCTCTGTCTCTTAGATTCTTTATGCTCCCTCTTCCTCGGGGTTCCCTGAGCCTTGATGGGAGGAATTTGACGGAGACATCTGGCTTGGGGCAGAGTATCTGAGTTCTCTCATTCTCTGGATAATCTCTAACTGTGCGTCTCAGAATATGGTCTCATCTGCAGCAGGCAGAGGCTTCTCTGATAGTAGCTAAGCAGAGCACTGGACACATTTTTGAGAACATAAAATCTTCTAATTGTCTTTGTTTTTTTCATAGGAAAGATGGATGGCAGATTAAATGAGGTTACACGTGAAGGTTATATACCACTCCTGGTGTATACAGAGTAGGAACTAAACCACACTATTATTTGTATAGACCATTGTTCATCTGGGGACATGTATTTTTCCTACTAGTTGTGCATTTTTTTTGCTAGGATCTCAGATGCTGCTGCTAAAGGTGAAGAGCATGGGACCCATAATTGCAGCAAGCATCTTCCCCTGTAGGATGACTTCCAGCCTTCAACCCTGTGTGTCCATATTTGTGAACATAATAGAACAGAAACAAAACAGAAAAAAGAAAACACATTATTGGCACATAATTTACACATTTTTAAAGAACTTAGATACCAGTTAGCTAGTTTTAATCATTTCCCACTTCCATTATCCTGAGAATATTATCATTAAAACACAATAATTTGTGTAGTGCCCTGGTTTCTGAAGAAAGGAATATAAGTAAAAAAAACTATTAGATTATAAAATAGTTGAGCAGTTAGAATGATTAAGAAGGTCAGCACATCTGATAAATAACATTCAAAGATTTACACAAAGTCATCAATGAATAACATTTAAAAGCATGTAAGGTGTTGATGCATTATCTATGTGCACTAGATGCTACTTTCTTTTAAAACTTTAAGAAAATATACATGAGAGGAGATTGTTCATAGAAAAGGCAAAATACCCAGATAATGAATGCATGTGAATGTGGAGGTGTATTCAGTGTCCAACATGGACATATAAGCATCATCTCAGATTTCTCTCTAAAGATCTGGGCAAAGGGCAATTAAGTATTCACCAAGAGAGTTTGTTTCTTGAGCACAATGGTAATGCCCTTTTTATGACACCCACAAAAGCTGGCCTAAACTTGAAAAAGCACAAATTTTCTTCTTAAAATTACTTAGCATATTTACATAAATATGTGTTATATTGCTATAAACCACCATTTCATATTCCTCTGGCCTTGTAGAATGTGAATGAATCCTTATGTCTAAGTGCTGCCTGTAAAGGGCACCATCAATGGCCATGCTTTCAAGCCTTCACATATGTCAAGTCACTTGTCTTTAAGTATATGCACAGTGCTCCAAAATATTCACATGATTATCCATATTCACTTTCCTTATTGAGTATAACTAGTTAATTGTGCCAAACTCCTATATCAGCTTTACTCACCTTTATTAGATGTTGAGAAGTTGTAACTATAAAACTGATCATTCCCATCAAGCAGTCATGACCTTCATGATTTCTAAAATTACAAGACTGACCATGTACACGGATGAAGTAGCTTCCATGTGCTGTGCCTAGGACTCAGTTTTAGATTCCAAAAACTGTATTTCCCATTTCCAATGCCAATGATATATTAATTTCCAAATATAGATGATTGATAATTGTGATATTTGATAAGGAATTTTTGTTTATAGTGGTTTCCTTATGACTTTTGGTGAATATTAGGACTTCTTAATATAAACTGTGAGATTTTTTCCTTATTCAAATGCTTTCAAGTTCATTCCTTGAAACTTTAATCTATTGAGTTCCTGTTAGAATCAGGAGCTGCTGTAGTATTAATAATGCTAAGGCTTCCTGACTGACTAAGAATGGGATCTTATTGACCATGGAATCTTGATTAAGAATGAATGATGTCACTCAGACATTTTATGTCCCTTAATAGGACTTTATACGTATAGATTCTAGGCTTAGACTATGAAACTTATACATGTGCAATACATGGAAGAATTAGGTTTTATGTATTTGCGTGTGTGTGTGTGTGTGTGTGTGTGTGTGTGTGTGTGATGTGTGGACACATAAAAGTTAAACTGTCAGAAAAAGTGAAAGAATGATTAAGGATATGTACATTTGTTAAAATGTCAAAAACTAAGTATTTTTCCTAATTCAGAGATAAAATTTCCAGCAACAAAAAATCTATATCTTTCATTCATGTTAATTGTAAGTATTTTATTTTACTCTATTTGGAGGAACTATTCAAAGATGTCCATTATCACCAACATTAATCCCAATAGCCATAGATATGTTAAACAAAAATAATACAGTAAAGTAAAATATTAAAATTAAGAGAAAAAAGAATTTGCATGAAACTTTAAACATTTTTTAAAATTTTTTTATTAATTTATTCTTGTTACATCTCAATGGTTATCCCATCCTTTGTATCCTCCCATTCTTCCCTCCCTCTCAATTTCCCCTTACTCCCCTCCCCTATGACTGACTGAGGGGGACCTCCTCCCCCTGTATATGCTCATAGGGTATCAAGTCTCTTTTTGGTAGCCTGCTATCCTTCCTCTGAGTGCCACCAGGTCTCCTCCTCCAGGGGACATGGTCAAAGGTGAGGCACCAGAGTATGTGAGAAAGTCATATCCCACTCTCCACTCTACTGTGGAGAATGTTCTGTCCATTGGCTAGATCTGGGTGGGGGTTTAAAGTTTACCGCCTGTATTGTCCTTGGCCGGTGCCTTAGTGTGAGTGGGACCCCTGTGCCCAAATCTGCCTATCATAATGTTCTACTTGTAGGTTTCTAGGACCCTCTGGATCTACTTTGCTATTTGAGACAAAGTATCACTATATAGATTTGGCTGGTCAAACACAATGAAACTAACCTATCCCAGAATTCAGATATCTGCCTGCCTCAAGTCAAATAACTTTCATCTATGATTGGTAATGTTTTCTGGAAGCTTTTTTTCTATTTTAGTTTTATTTTAACTTTTGTTGAAGTCATAGAAAATATATATAATGTATATTCAGTATTTATTAGCATGAGATAATTTTATACCTATATTTACCTTCTTTGTAATATTTCTGAAATGATCCCTGCTTGGTCATAGTGTATTAGTTTCCTATATTAAATTTAGAAGTTTCTAAAGAAAAGAATGGTTTGAGTCCTGCCAGGCTCTGCAGACCACACATTTTCCTGCCAGTGACAGTGAAAACACTCACCCTTCGCAAATGCAGCTCATCAACACCTCCGAGATGCTGTGTCCTGTTCCCGTCCACACACTTCAAGCCTTTGGAGTCACCTGAAAACCTAGGAGAGTCTTGCCTCACTACTCTGCTCCTCTAGGTCCCTGTTTTATGTCTCTTTCTATCCTCACAAATCTAGAGACCTCTCTCCAAATATTGCTGATAGGTTTTCTACTGAAGGGGTCAGACATACAGAGATCTCAATTTCTCGTGGCTTTTCTGTTTATAGATTCCTTGGGATAATTTATAAATTGATGATCGATTGGTTAAGAACAAATAGTTATTGTAGTATAGGAGTATCTTCAGGAAAAGTGGTGCATATCAACAATGAGAAAATACCATTTTATTTTTCCCCACTGTCTTCAACAGTCAGATATCTCTTCAAAGGTTTTAACAAATGTCACTTACTGTAAGAAAATTACAGAACATGAACAGTAATAGCTAATAATTATCTAGCACTTTGTATGTGCAGGTATTACTCTAAATGTGTGACTTATCATTTATGATGTGATCAGTGTCCATATGCTAGAGGTGAGAGAGAAGATACGGAATGCTTTAGAAAATTCCCCTGTGCCACAGAGCTACAGTGTGCTGCAGGGGGGATTTGAGCAGAGGCAATATGGACGGTGCTCTGCTCTGACGAGGACCAAAGGGAGTGAGACAGTGCATGAGATGAGATATATCCATGAAATCTTTCCCAAGGAAATCAGGAAGGGAGTGAAGTTACCTTGCCCTTTGCTCCTGTAAACACTAAAAACAACGTAATAAACATTTAGCGCTCTCTCTCTCTCTCTCTCTCTCTCTCTCTCTCTCTCTCTCCAGAATACCTGGAGAGTGTCCTATTTTCAGGGCATCATTTCTACATTGTAAACAGTGCCCTTATGTGTAATCAATATACATTTTTGCTCCCAAAGTTCCAACTCAGATAAATACTATGCATTGGTTCACTAAAATCCAAGATCATTCAGTAAATAAGACACAAATTTAGATCAATTTCTATTTCTCGATCCATAAAATATTATGAAATCAGGAATTCTACTATGATTTCCAGGGCAGTATGGTATTAGAAGATATAGATGTCAAGTTGCTAATATTTAGGTGCAAATTTGATATTATTATGACCGTTGGAGAAAATAAAGATGGAATACAGTACGTTCACTTATCACCCAAAAGTTAAGCTCTCATAATCTTTTAATGATAGATTGAGGAAATGGTGCATTGTTGCCATTCTCTGTGATGATTTTCAGCTCAGTCCTAAATATTCTGCCAACTACTATATTTATATGGTTTATTTACAGTGAAAAACAAATTTCATTAAGGCTCTGCAATATCTAAATTAAGTCAGATATATTTATGGTATCACTTTTAAAAATTATCTAAATTTTTAAAGTATATCAAACATTATACTTCTCAAATAATGGTTATTTATTTCTAAATTCTGTTATTTCAGAAAAATGCTTCTTCAAAGATCAGAGAAGAAAGGAGCCTTTGAGTGGATTCTGAGGTTAAATTCTGACACTTTCCATTGCAGTCTTGCCATGACACAATTCAGTCCATGCTAGGTGTACAGATTCCGTGATGTACTAATTTCATCCCAATGGGTTGAACTCTCCCAGAACGAAGTTAATTTTGGACTCTGCAATGGAATAATCCATTTACGCATTGCTCTCCTTTCTAAGAGTTGCACTTAGCTTACAAAGTTTAGAAGTGTGCAGAGGTAGCAGTCAACAGCCAGCTGCACACTGTTTTGTCGATTAGCATTTCCAGTCCCACAGCATAGTAGTTATTCCTATTGCTTATGCTGAGAACCCAGTTACTTTGCCAAGTGTCTCACTCTCGACCTGAAATTAACTGCTTGATTGCATCCCAAATTCACAAGGTGGCAATAGAGGTGGTGGTCCTCTGGCTATTCCTAATGATCTGCACTCCTACAGTTATTGTCCTGGCTCTCTATGCAGAATGATGCATGGAGCATCTGGTCTAGTGGTGCCTGGCAATAATACTTTAAAGCTAAAATCTCTCCAGTGTTCAGAGGCGTGCACACTTGATCCAGCAACTTAAGAGTAGCAGATAGCAGATGGATAAGATGGTAGTTTTAAAAAGAACTGTAAAGATTTGTCCTTACAATGAGGAGACTTTAAGCTGCACCTGCAGAAGATGAAGCAGCATCCAGGTTTGGAATCCTTGCTTTTTCCCTGGAGATTTGAATCTTCCTACTAGATGCTGAGCAGCTTGAGATACGTGAGTCTGTTCCTCTTTGCTGAGCTTTTACCCTCTGGCGTTCTTCATCTGACTCATTTCCTGCAGGCAACTCTCACTAATATTCTCCCCAGCACCCTTTCAGAAGCCTTGGTTTAGTTTTCTGCTCTGGTGAAGTAGACATTTATTTGGAAAAAGCTCTATGAGTATGTATCATTTACCACAGTCAATGTACCCTGGATGGGGATTAAAGTATCCCGTTTAGTCAGCTACAGAATCTTAGACCTATCTGGGTTGAAAACTGGTTTCTAGAGGTCATGAATGTGGACGACCAAGAGCCAAACCACACATTTCTTCACACAAAAGATTCTTCCTATGCACATCTTTAAAATCCATATTACATTCTTTTGTTCTATTTTTATCATTTCTTATTTGTGTATTTGTTGTTGTTTGATGAAGCTATAAAAATAACTATTTCACCATTGCTCACTATTTAAAATTTAAAAGAAAAGTTACTGATGACAAATTAAAAAAAAACCTCAGATAAAACCCTGGGTGAAATCTACAATACCATCAGAAACCAGGATGCAAGTAGAGCTGTGGGCTGTTTAGCATGGAGTGTTTCGGAATCCAGAATCTCAGAAACATCCTTATAGTTTTAGTTATAACAAATATAAATTGGAAAAGACAGAAGAAAATTTGTGCTGATGATACAAAAAGGAGCAAAGGAGAAAATCAAATGAACCACATTTTTAGTTGTTTTTTAACAGTCTGTTAAGTCACATCACACTTTCTAGAGTAGAAGGAAAGACTGGGGGAAGCAAAGAGTAAGTTTATGGAAGAAAATCCCGTTCAATTATGACAGCTATTAATTGTAACTTGACTATTATCATTATTAATGATGCTTGAACTTTCAGCTCAAGGGTGCCTTTGTGTTACTTGGTATGTAAACCATTCTGCATAGGTGTATTTGTACTAATTCATGAAAAAGGATTCAGAACTGCTGTAGGTAATATCTGCAGGGCACTTTCAGGGTTGCTTGAGTTAGGATGTGCATTCTTGGTCTTTTAGCTCTGGATTCTGTCTATTGTACAGTAAACCAAAGGAGAAAACAAGTGTTTTGCAGCATAACTTTGTATGCCAATTCTGAAGCTTAAAAATGGGCAAACAACCGAAAGACGTTGCAAGCTTTACTGATATGAATGGAGTTTCTCTGTTTCAGGAACATTAGCAAAGGTAGCTTTGGTAGTCAGGTTGACATTATTGGTTAAATATTAGTAATTCCTCCATTTTTATGTAAAGTTAACCAGAGACTAATGGTCTAAACAGAATAGACATTGTCATAAAACTCACATAAGGAAACATGTGGTGTTTGATTCTAAGGAGCATACTCTTTCCTTAGTGGCTTGCAGTCTTTGTTTGATGACCTAGTTCTGTCTTAGAGCTTATTTGGCATTTTTACATGTTATTATGAGACTCTTTTTCTAATGTGAATCTCTGCACATGACATATTTCATGAAATGCCTTGCTTGGGTTATTTAACTTTCTTAAAATTGTGGGCCCTGAGGCCACTCATAAATTTTCAGTTTAAAAGCAGCATTTTCCACTCAATTATTTTACCATATTTTGCTCATTTGATTGACTCTTTAATATTAATTCACTTTGTGTGACAGTGAGATGGTTGGGTAAAGGTGCTTTATTACCAAGCCAGGTTACCTTAGTTTGTTTCCTGGGACACAATGGTGGAAGGAGAGAACTGACTCTTGCAAGTTGGCCTCTGACCTCTACAAGAGGATTGTGGTACAAATATGTAACTTCCCACTACCTACCTATCTACCTACCTACTGACCTACCTACCCATCTATCTATCTACCTATATCTATCTACCTATACTTAACTACCTACATAACTAGTTAGCAAGATGTAATTTAAAAAGAATTCTCAAAACAATTCATTCATTTTGGGCTATGTGTTGGAGTTTCTTAAAACAGTTGTCATTATTTGAAATTATAGCATTCCATATCCAAAGGTTATTTTAAGGATCAGCAAACATAAAGTTTTCAAAGGCATATCAATTCTAAAAGTTAGAATAATAGAACATATCCATCAATACCAAAAGACATTGAAAAGGTAATTATAGAATCCTCGCACTTAAATGCCAAAAGACTCTGTAATGTCTGCTATTATTTTCTTTGATAGGTAGTGAAAATTGAATGTACAAATGGAAAAAGTGCCTCTTGGGAACATATGGTATACTTAAGGCTCAATTGAAATTAATCATAAATTTCTGGACTACAATTTATTTCATAGCACACCTTATCTTTACACTGTAGGCCAGAGACCTACACAGATGATTGAACTCTAAGATCTGATTAATATCCATCATTGCTATAGTGGGCTCTATCCACACAAAAGCCTTCTGTGGAACTGTATATTTGGTTCTGTAGTTAAGGAGTCGTACCTATCTTTGAGAGGACTGGAGGACCCGTCATCCATGTCAGGTGGCTCACAACCACCTGTACCTGGAGCTAGGGAGCTACAGAGTGTCCATCACCTTTCTCTGGCCTCCATGGTCACCTTCACACACTTGACATCACCCAACTTTTCTTAAATATCTTGGTAAAAGAAAAACTAACAAACAGTGGTTCTACACTTCCATAAATGTGCACTCATGCTGATTCATTTATATATATGAATGTATTATTTTTTCTTTATTCATCAAGATGACAACGTAGTGTCTTACTTTCCATGAATAAAATTCATGTTACTTCAATTAGATTGTTCAGAAACTTATGTGTGCAACAGTCTCCATCTGCGGAGTAAATTAATGTGAGGTGTTCTAGGTAGAACTCTATGTTTTACTAGATCCCCCATGGTAATGTCATTATAGATGTTATAGTGTAAATGAAAACTATAGAAAATGAGATGGGGTACAGATTGAAAATATAGTATTTGGCTAGCATATGCAAGACTCTAGTTTTGATGCATCCTAACACCTGAGAAGAGGGGAATACTAAAAGAGTTTAGCTAATATGATTGAAGACTCATTGACCTATTTGCTACTAATGACATGTTCTTTTGACTCCTTTCTTATTTTCATACTTTCTTACAGAAGTTGGATAAAATATTAAAATTAATATGCTATTATGTTTTAAAACTCATATGCTTTGAGAGATACTTCCTTTGGAGTACTGGAGAGTAGCATCTTCAGTTCAGTTGCACTCAGCAATCAGCAAGTTATAGAATAACGCAGTTCTGGGTTCCTGGTTATGGCTTTCTGAGGTGGATGTACGAGGAGCAGCAATGCAATGTACCCAGTGCCTGTGTGAGTCACCAATGGAGGCGGTTGCTCTTGGTTGGCCTTTATCCTCCAGTCTTCAGAACCACAGAGAATGGTACCCAGTGCGATTGCTGTCTTTTTATTTGTGCCACACACAGGGCTGTATTGCAGCTATGACCTACCATGCTTACTGCAGACAAATATAATAGGCATTCATTATCTCAATGGCTCTTGAAAAAAAATGAAAGAATAATGTGGGCTTTCAATTATTCATGAGAAAGGGGATATTTTCTGATGTAGAAAATCTGTACTCACTGTGTGAATACGGCAGGAGAGTTGGGAATAGGGAGATTGTGTTCCCTGGAGACACAGGAAACTTCCTGAAAGGAACCAAGTCAGGTGTGGTGCATCTGTAAGTGTCTTTAATGCTTGGACTCTTTTTTTCTCCATTTGCCTTATGTGAGTGTTGGTATTTTGTCGGAATGTGATAATTAGTTTGTTTCCCTTAGAAAGGTTCTATTGCATGGATAATACTTCAGACTCCTCTGCAGCCCAGCAGAAAGGTGTTCTCCTCATCTCGCTTTTACCAACTTCACGTCACACTCAGGAATGTATAAGACACCTGGAGGATTAGTTGTAGCACTTCTACATCCAGATATTAGTCTTCTCCCTCAACTCCTCCTGGTCCCACCCTCCATCCCTCATCCACTCTGCTTCCATCCTCTAGTCCTCAGTTAGGGGAAGCCATCCTGCCCTGTCATCTGACCCTATCAAGTCTTATCTGGACCGCTTGCACCCTCCTTCTCTGTGGCCTGGCAAAGCCGCCCCTCCAGGGAGAAGTGATCAACAAGTGGGCACCACAGTCCATGTCAGAGCTAGCCCCTGCTCCTCACTATGGGACACACAAGGAGACTGTACTTCTTTTGGACTACTGTGCAGGGGGTCTAGGTCCTCACCACGCATGGTCCTTGGTTGGTGCATCAGTCTCTGCAGGCTCCACCATGGGCCCAGATTTGTTGGCTCCATTTGTCTCCTTGTGGAGCCCCTGTCCCCTCCAGGTCCTTTTATCCCCCAACTCTTCCATAAGACTTCCTGTGCTCCACCCCAAAGTTTGGGTGCAAGTTCAGCATCCACCACACTGGGTGGAGGACAGCGGCCTACCATAGAGGCCCTCTGAAAGGACTCTTTCCCTGTCTTAAGCTTGCCTCTTATTCTCCTTAAGGTATCTTCTCTCACTCCTCCTTATGAATAAAACAATACATCTGTTTCTGTAGAATAGAGAGTAGTGAAAGCAAAAGCAAGCGGAGTGTGTAGACGTGTAGGGGGAATGGCTAAGGAAAGCTGGTATGCCTAGGGATTAGAAAGACGGAACATATGTACACAGCACAGTTGCAGATGAGCTAGGTTATGGAAAAGAACAGAAAGATCACAAAAGCAGGGCAATACTAGTACTAGCTGTCACATAAACATCCCAAAATGCCAGGTAGAACTGGAAATGGAGGCACACCCTCTAGTTAGATACTGATTGATTTCAGCAAATACCTTGCTGCTTAGCATTAGTATCACTGCCAAACACAGAAAAGTAAGAAAGGGCTCATCGTTTTCTGCTCAGTGTGGGCTTGCTTCGCTCAGCCTTACTCAACTAATCTCGCTCCATCCTCTCAGGAGACAGCTTATATACCTGACCTGAATTAGAAAAGTTAGCGAGTGAAATGAGATTTCCCCTAAGTCCAGAGCTGTGTTCATTGGAATATATTTGAAAGTGTATGCTCTAATATAGTAATACTCCTTTCTCTACACTTTCATTACTTTGCAATTGGATCCAATCCCCACAGTCTGCACAGAATCACACAGCAAAACAACATCAGATTACCTTGTGAAGAAACTCACTGGTGTGCATGCTTGTATACACACACACACACACACACACACACACACACACACACACACACACACACTTTCTATATATTACAAAGCAGCTCTTGGAAGTAGTTAAAGGAGGACTTGTATCCAGGCTGAGATTCTGACAAGACTGGGTATGGAGTACATCCTCCTCCTACGTCACTCGAGGACCACTGACATTTATGGATTTACACATCCATTCCTTCCTCTCTGTTCCCAATGCACTCCCTTTCCATCTGCAGAGATTATCAGGGTATCTATAAGCCTTAGAATAATTCTAAATCAACACAGACAAATACATACCAGCCTTTCTTTTCTAAACTATGGCATTTTAAGTCAGAGTTGACTTTGTGCAGATGCTTTGGGCACTTTATTTATGATACCTGCAGAACAGTCTTTAACATACTCTATTTCTCTTCAATTTGCATAATTTGGAGCTTATTTTGTTCTTTCTGTGAAGATCCATCTTTGTATAAGCCTCTCTGTTAAAAGCCAAGTGTCATGTTATGAGTAGTAGCCCCAGAAAGGTGTTTTCTTAAGGTCTATGTTGTGATGAACTTTGTATTTCTCACGTCGGCAGCAAAAATGGGAAAAATAAAATATTGATAATGCCAGAGGACCAAGGCCAGGCATAACCTCACGCTATAGACAAATCCAAGCTTCATGTGAGGGCGGTACCCAGCAGAGCCGAGTGCGGAGATGGAGGTGTGTGAGGTAACACAGCAAGAATGGGTCGAGAGAGCGATGTCGAGCGTCGCTGAGAGCCTTCTGCGTTAGGAGCCACGTAACGCACTGAGACCGGAAGGAGGCCCAGGCTGAATGGGTGCAGACCGGGACAGGCATTGAAATTGACCAGAACTTTTGTTTACACATGGAATCTCTCGAGTTAATGTTTGGGATCTTTTCCCTACTAACCTTCCCTGTGTTCAGCTATTTTCGAAAAAGGAATTGTTTTCTACTTAATGTGGCACATTTCCCAGAAAACTCTAGCTTACAGAGTAAGAGCTTCCTAGAGGAACTAACCTAGACTTTTAGTCTGAGCTTTGAGTACTTGGAAGTTGTAATCCCATAGACTTCAGTCTTATTTATCTACAACTTGTTGACGAAATGTTGAGACCAGCAAATATGCTTTATTCCTTTTCTATATCCTTCAAGTTCTTTCCATAGAGCGTTCGGTGAATATATGCTGGTCCATCTGGCTTTCTTATTCTGCATGTTTACCATTTAAACCTATAATTGTGCAAACATCCCTAAGTGATATAAATCTGATTAATAAAGCATTATTAAAACCCAGTAACACTAGTACTGGCGTGATGGCGTGTTGGATCAAGGCATTTATTGCCAAACTTAAGTACCTGAGATCAATCAATACCCATAAACCACATGGAAGACGGAAAGAACTCAACGTGGCATGCTGTCTTCTTGCCTCCATACCAGCACTGTTTTTCATGTCCCTTCTCTCAACACAACATTAAGCGATAATTGTACATTTAAAAATATAAGAAAAAAATTAAAGAAAATCTCTATCACATCATTCACGTACCTCATGAACAATGGAAGTCAAACGGGTAAAACTACTTTAAAAAGCTTTCTTTACCATTGTACCACATTTACCATTGTACCACATATTGAGCTGCATGAGGAGAGGCCTTTGAACACATTTGTGTTTCTCATTTAGATGAGTTGCGTGGCATGCAAAGAAAGAAGAAAAACAATCTCTGTGTGAAGTCACATAGGAAGGCTAGTTCTAAATTTACCCTCCGCTAATTCCTTTGAGCCATTATATTTGTTCTTTGATTACACATAACCTTACTGATTTCAAAGCAAAAGAGCGGGAGGAGATGAAAATACTTGAATCAAAGGATAGCCTTAGGTGGTGCCTTTGGCACCAAACAGCTGACGTTCCATTTCCAAATCTTAAAATGTAAGAGATGCCACTAGACTGAGCACAGAGGATGCAGTGACAACAGCTAGTGGCAAAAGCAGAGCTAAGTGTCATCAGAGAATACAGTGTGCTGTGTGCGTGTTATGAGCCATGCTGTCCAGATAAGGAGAATGAAGAAAAGAATAATAGTGGACTTCCTGATTCCCTGTTTCTTGGGGGAGGGTTTCACGATGTTTCACAGGAAATGTCATGGATGGTGGCAATGCCACTGAACGGAGCAAAGGCTCTTTGCCAGAGAAGATAATCTTTCAAGAGTCTTAATCGCTCTTGCATTGCCACAGTGTATGCTGTATTGGTCACAGTGTCTGAAGAAAATGCTATACAAAAAATAAAAATTTTTAACTAATCAGTGTAAGTACTTAATCTTATATGAAGAATGTTCTAAAATTTAGTATGTCAAATTACATCATTCTCTATAAACCTGTTTTTGGTTCTTTGATTATCTTACACTTATTGATGAATCTGGCAAATGTTTAGTTGAACATTCGCATTATTATTGTTTGTAAACCTCATAACAGCTATCTAATTATGCATAGTTATCAGCCCCAAGTAAAATGTCTTGGTGAAGTTGGCCACAAGGTTATGTAACCAGCAGTTTCCAGACTTGGGCATGAACTTTACTTTGACTAACCTCAAATTCCATCCTCGTAATTATTAACTTGAAAGAGCTCCGAAGGAAGCAGCAGATGTTTCAGTGTGCGCAGCAGCCGACTGGCACTAAACTCTTAACTGAAAAGAGAATTTCATGAAAAAGTGTGTTGCCTGGCAGTGTGGTACTGAGATTTCTGTCAGCAATCAAAACTAGATATTTAATTCCCTTATATTAGGAGTAAGTATGTACAGTGTGTTTTTACCAAGATTCTCTTGATTCTACTCTTTCTCGATGTAGTTTTAGTCATTTTTCAAAAAGAAAATCTTAATTTAATAAGTTGAAATAGACTTGCTAGATATTATTACATTTTGTCATTTAGGCCAGGTGATGAAGACAGAATTGAGTAAACAAGATTCTGCCTGAAATTCTCCCAGGAGTGCTGTGAGCCATGGCTACAAATGTGAGTATATGCCAATGGCATTGTCAAAAAGGTTACCAGTTGCCAGATTTTAGAAGTATATTTAAAAAGGAATTCATCTTTTCCCCGCTTCTATCTTGAGAATACTGATTTGCTGAAATTAAGTCTGGTGGACCATGCGGCAAAAGTGTCTTGACACTGGAAAATTGTATCAAAGCTTTCGAGCCTTCACGCCATCCTTCTGTTGAACACATTGCCTTCATGCATTACTTCATCTATCCAGTCATTTTATAAGATGTTAGAAATAGATGTACAGAAGACAGGCTTTACATGCCAAGGGAAAACTGATGTACAAATTAACTATTTGTATTAGCAAACACATGGATAATAATAATTTTAACAGGAAATGTGATTCATATAGCAATTGCTGAGTGGATGAGTAGTGATAAGAAAAGAGAGGAAGAGCCTGGCTCTCAGGGAAGGCTTTGCTGAAGCAGTAGCACAATGACTAAAACAGGGATGGCAGGGAACACATTCCTGAGGTTGGAATATTCCAAGCTAAGCAAAAATGGTCAAGTACTTTGAAATTCCAGACTGCTAAGTCTATTTTATATTCACTGAGAAGTACAGAATGGAGTCAGAATAATAACTATAAACTCATATGAAGCCTTCTATACTTTGTTCATTCATAGAAGATGCCACGGAGAGTTTTCAGTAGTACATAGCAATATCTGGTTCCTTATAAAACGCAAGTTTCCACTGTGAGAGCATATGAAATGCTTTATAGATCAGGTATCCAAAACATAAAAATAAATAAATAGATATATGACAGGATAATTAGTTGTCATATAGAAAAGTATTATTGTCATTTTTCTATTTTTTTTAGCTTTTAAAAATCAATTTATTCTCTCATATATCACAACACAACTTCAGTGTCGCCTCCCTCCCTCCCTCCCTCCCTCTGCCCCACACCTCCCCATTCCCCTACCTCCTTCATCACTATCTAACCCTCCTCTGTATCCATTCAGAAAAGAGCAGGCCTCCCAGGCATATTATATTAACCAAACATGGCATATCAAGTTGCAAAGAGCATTAAGGCTGCACAAGGAAACCCAGATGGATGACAAGGGTCTACAATGCAGGCAAACACATCAGGAGTAGCCACCAGTTCCTCTGTTAGGAGTCCTAGAAGAACACCAAGCTATACAAATATAACATATATACACAGAGGACCTAGGTTAGACCCATGCAGGCTCCCTGGTTGTCGGCTCAGTCTCAGGGAGCCCTTATAGGGCCAGCTTAGTTGATTTTGTGGGTTTTCTTCTTCTGACCTTGACCACTCGGCTACTACAATCCTTCTTCCTCCTTTTCAGCAGGATTTCCCAAACTCTACCTAATAGTTGGCTGTGGATCTCTGCATCTGTTTCCATCAGTTGCTGGATGAGGCCTCTCTGATGATAATTGGGCTAAGTATCAATCTATGAGCATAGCAAAATATCATTAGATATCATTTCATTGACATTATTATTATTATTATTATTATTATTATTATTATTATTATTATTAGCCAGTTGTGATTGGTTCTATTCTAGGTCTTGGGGCAATCCAGCATCTGGTTTATTTAGAATTTTGTCATCATTAGTGGCTCTATTTGTTTTCCTTGCAAATTGTGAGTAGCATATATAAAAAAATCTTTATTTGTGATTTTCAAAAGCTTTACTTGTGACTATTTCAGTAATACACCATCTGCCCTCCCAGATGTAATAACTTGACTTCTGACTCTATATACTAGATAGGTCTAGATGTTTTCTTTTCACATGTACAGTAGTCATATTGATGCTTCAATATGATCTCATGTAACCTTAATAAATCACAACTACAATATCCCTATTTTTAACTAACTTCATATTCCATAGAACTACTGTACACGTAAAGTTGAGAACAAATCTGGGTACTCTCCTGCTAAGTCATAGGATCCTGGTATAGAGCCCAGGTCACCAGGCCTGTGCCAGAATTTCTACCTTTGTGGACTCTCACCGTTCTTGAGACTATTTCAACTTTACTCTTATTTTTGCAATGTATACAATTTTGGGAGATAGCATTTTTTACTCGATCAGCATTTAAATTTTCTATTTTCTTTCACTCTTTACAGTTATATCAAATGAACCATTAATAACATTTATTGAAAATGATAGATATTTTTCATTGTCTTCTGGTCATATTTTATATATGCTTTCTTACTGCTTCATAGTGCAGTGCAAAGTTTTTGCCCCTCACTTATGTATCATGTCTAGCATTAACCAAACCCCTCAGGCTGTATGTTTTCATCAAATGAATATTTTATCAATTTTTTCTTCACCTTTACTTTGAGAAGAAATACACAAGTCATAAAATAGAATCAAATATAAAATATATATGAATGTAATACAAAACTTAGAACTGAAAAGTTGATGCTTTTTTATTAATAATGTGATTTTTAATTTTATATTATTACACATATATACAATAAACTACCTTCAGCAAGAAGAACCATGAAACAATCAGGAATTATATAAATGTTATATTCATAGTGTTCTGGCTATTTATATTTGGCAGTCTTGAAGAAATCATCTTTTCTATCTTGGTGCAGCTAAAATTCTGAAGGCAAATCAACATCTATCATATTCATCATCATCAACTTAAAACATCTATCTAGACCTAAAAACATCTTAAACCCTAAGCAACTAAGCTTAATTGTAAAACTAAACTACCTGGTCTTCAACCCCATCAGAGACTTGAGAAGGAATAAAATTGATTACCTAAGTATGCCGGGAGTGCAGGTTAGCTTTCCAAATGAGATGACAGAGACAGTTTTCTACCTGAATAGTCACCCAAAACTCTATAACATTGGAGAATCTTCTTCAGCCTTCTGGCTCAATATATCTTACAGATATATTTGTGAGGCAGGAACTCTTGAGGACTTGATTACCCTGCCTTGGCAGAGTTTGGCCATCGACTCTGCCTGCATACAAGCTTGTCCCTTTTTTTTAGGTAGAATTCTGTCTGTGATAGAAACTAGAAAAAATTTTCCAGTGGCTTATCACATTTGAAGCTGTGTCCATAACGAGGTGCTTTGATGCTCATCATCTTAAGGTAAGCTGGGTTTTGCCAGGAGTCATTGTCAGTGAATCTTTAAAATAGTAAAAACATCTTTAAATGCCATATTCCATATGTCTCTGGGGTTTTTGGAGACATTCTAACTATTTTACCTTATCTTTCTATAGAGTCATATCTATTTGTTATACCTAGGATGTATATTCTTGTTGTAAAAATGGACTAGTAATTGATATGAGCATGGTTTGATCAACTAACAAATAACTTGTAAAGCTTACTTATCCTAAGCAGCCTGGAAGGTTGATTTTAGACGTTTTGTTTGAGTAATCAATATCTGACTGACACAGCAATTATGTTGGTAGCTTTGGTGTGTTGGAGTATTAGATACATGCTTTATTCAACATTAGAGTGAATTCATCAGGATGTAACTCTACCTTATGTTAATAAGCATCTGCACATGGACAAAGATTTCTTTTGAGATTATCATTTACTTTTCTCCATTCCCTTTTCCTTTCTCTCCTTCAGCCATCCCATAAATATCTCCCACTTTCCTCTAAATTTATGGCCTCACGTTCACTAATTGTTATTGTGTGCAGATATATGTGTGGGTTTCTAAGTATGATCTGCTCATTTCACATGTTACTTGTATGTATGTTTTCAAATCAATATTCTTGATATGTAGTTATCATATAATTAGCTTTTGAGGCCAATTTAGACTCTTAACACTTTAACTGCTCTGTCACTTGTGTAATTCTTTCTTTTGATTGCTAATATTTTCTTTAGTGTCAACATCTATTCACATGAGAAAGATCAGCATGTAACTTTCCTACTTATTTAGCTATTCATTGTTTTGAACTAAATATCCATTCACTGAATAAGTTGGGAAGAGTTTTATTATTTATATACTTTGAGTTTATGTAATGTCTAGTTTAAATAACAATTTTCTGGTATAGCTATTGAGGTCTTGGGTTTTTACTGCTAGAGAGTTTTATTGATTCAATTTTTAATTTTAGTAATGTTACCACACTTTTATATTTTTTATTATGATAATGTTACACACAAATACAGAATGTTATCTCATCAAATTTATTTTCAATAAATATTACTTCCTATCTTTCAATTTCTACAGGGTCCATAATGTCAAATAATTTATTAATATTAATATTATCAGTATTTATGACTTTATCTCTTTCTGGATAATTCTCACAATATTACACTATTGTCAGCCAAGAACAGTAGTAGTTGCCTTCAGTGTTGTAAAGTTGTAGAGGACGTAAGTCTTTTCAAAGAATAGATTTAACATCGCAAGTCATCCTCATTTCATCTTTATTTTTAAACTTTTTATTTCTGTTTTGAAGTTTTCATGCAATATATTCTTACTCTTTCCCTGCTGCCAAATCCTTGCAGATTCTCCTTTACCTCCATACCTTCCCTAATCATGTTATTTCTTTCTCTATAAAACAAAGCAAATCACAAGGATGAAGCACATATGAGTCCATATAAACTGTGACTGTCTGGTCAAGTCCTACACCGCATCCAGCCAGACAGGATCCCAGCACTCTGCGGAGGAGGAAGTGGGCACAAACCTCCCCTCTAAGCGAGAAGCTGTTTGCAATTGATAGCTTCTGGAAGAAGGAATTCAGATTACTAAATGGATATCAGTGGACTGATCAATCACCACCCAGACAAGACCCCATGCTCAGGAATAGTTCACCATTCTGCTTTCTTAAAAAAATATTCTAATGATCATTATATATCTTTCTCCAGTCCTTTTTAATACTAGGTGGTCTGTAATTTATAATATATAATGCTTTAGGCTCTGAATCATAATCTGGTATTTACAAAAACATACTGCTTTTCCCTCAAGGAAAGTAGTTTATTTTGGAGAGAAATATAAGGGATCATGTCTGGAAAACATAGATCCAGGTCATCATAAACATCATGTTCTTATATGATACAAGTTCGAGAAAAGCTTTATAGATAAAAGATAACAAGAGAAAACTATAAATTAAGACATATTTTAAAGGCATTGGTGGAAACATCAGGTAGGTACAGCAGAGCAGGGGCTCTGACACAGGCCTCAGATGTCACCTGGTGACACTCTCAGCTTTCAGATGAGTGAAAGCCAGGTGTTTGCTAGGCATAGTCTTTAATAGTTTGATAATTATAAGGATGGATTCTCTATGTAGGATCAGAAGATGAAGGGCTTGAAAAAGGCCAGCCAATTAACCCTAAATAATTTACACTTTCCATAACTGGGAACTCAGTCAGTTTTTGCTTTGCAGAATTTTTATTTCTCTCCCTTCTTCCCTACCCTTCTTATCTCTCCCTCTCATCCACTTTCATTAGTTTTTCTAGTTTTCAGAATTTTTCCATGACAAGCAGACGAATAACAAACAGCCCTGTTTATTTGATCCACATAATCAGAAAGTAGATTTTTCATGTAGCTGAAGACTGGACAAAATTACTCCCAAACTACTTTCCAAGATTAATATTAAATAATTACTGTCTTAAATTGCCATTTTTAAAGAACTAGAAAATCATTTAAAAATACCTTATACATGTAATTTTATTAAAATGTGTGTAATATTACTGTGAAAACTACTTTTACACTTCTTAAGAATGTGTGTAAGTACACTATCAAGTGCTATAACTGTTTTCTAGATTAGCTGCCTAGCTTTCTGTTTTTAAATGTGTATGATTAGTGTTGCTATAAATGAAACATCTTTTGAGACTAGTTGATGTTTAATCTAATAATGATTCTCTGACATCAATAATCAGTGTGTTTGTCTGAAGAAAATTACACAGTCTATGTAACATATATCTAGTATATATCTAGTTTTTTGAATAAAAGAAACATCTAGTACTCTTATTGATTCTTAAGAAGAAATATTTATGATTGGGGAAAAAGATATATTACATTACTATGTCTGGTGATCATGTCAACACACAGAGGGACCAGTTTTGCAGGGCCTATAGAGCATAACCTATTGCCTTACATGTACAATCTCAGTACTAAAGACCTAACTATATTTTATCAATAAAAACTTGCACAAAGACCCAGAAAAGAAATAAAATTTCAGACCAATTTCCCTTAGGAACATTGATGCAAAAATACTCAATGAAATACTCAAAAGCCGAATCCAAGAGCACATCAAAAATATTACCCACTATGACCAAGTAGGCTTCATCCAAGGCATGCAATGGTGGTTCAATATACATAAATACATCATATAAACTGAAAGGAAACAAAACCAACAAGATCATCTCCTTAGATGTTGCAAAAGCATTTGAAAAAGTACAGTACCCATTCATGTTAAAAGACCTGGAGAGATCGGGGATACAAGGCACATACTTAAACATAGTAAAGGCAATTAAGGAAATATACATATACAGCAAGCCTATAGCCAACATCAAATTAAATGAAGAGAAACTTAAATCAATTCCACTGAAATCAGGGACATGACAAGGGTGTCCACTCTCTCCATATCTGTTTAATATAGAACTTGAAGTCCTAGCTAGAGCAATGACACAACTAAAGGGGATCAAAGGGATGCAGATTGAAAGGGAAGGAGTCAAAGTATCAATATTTGCTGATGATATGATAGCATAGATAATCGACCTAAAAATTCTACCAAGGAACTCCTACAGCCAATAAACACCTTCAACAAAGTGGCTGGATACAAAATCAACTCAAAAATCAGTAGTCTTTCGTTATACAAAAAACAAATATGCTGAGAAATAAATTACAGTAACAACACTCTTCACAGTAGCCACATAACATAAAGTATCTTGGTGTACCTTTAATCAAGCAAGTCAAAGGCTTGTATGAAAAAAAACCTTCAAGTCTGTGAAGAAAGAAATTGAAAAAGATATTAGAAGGTAGAAAGATCTCCCATGCCTATGAATCGGTAGGATTAACATAGTAAAAATGACCATCAAGCCAAAAGCAATATACAGATTCAATACAATTCCCATCTAAACGCAAACGCAATTCTTCACAGATATTGAAAGAACAATTCTCAACCTCTTATGGAAAAAAATCCGAATAGCTAAGACAATCTTGTACAATAAAAGATATTCTATAGGTATCTCCACTCCTGATATCAAATTGTACTATAGAGCAACAGTAATAAAAGCTGCATGGTACTGGCATAGACACAGACACATGGATCAATGGAATAAAATCAAAGACCCAGAAATAAACTCACACATCCATGGACGCTTGATTTTTAACAAAGAAGCCAAATTCATAAAATGGAAAAAAAGATAGCATCTTCAACAAATGGTGCTGGTCTAACTGGATGTCTACATATAGAAAAATGCAAATGCAGCCTTATTTATCACCCTGAATAAAACTAAGGACCAAATGGACTAAAGACCTCAACATGAAACCGGACACACTAAATCTGTTAGAAGAAAAAGTAGGAAAGAGCCTTGAGTTCATTGTAACAGGAGACAACTTCCTGAACAGAACAGAGACAGCTCTGGCTCTCAGAGCAGCAGTTAATAAATGGGACCTCATGAAACTGAAAAGCTTCTGTAAGTCAAAGGACACTGTGAAATGAACAAAATGACAGGCCACAGACTGGAAAAAGATCTTCAACAACCCTACATCTGATTGAGTGCTAACATTCAAAATATAGAAAGAAAACAAAAAGTTGCTATTTAAAAAAAAAATATATAGAAATAACTCAAGAAATTAAACACCACCAAACCAAATAATCCAGTTAAAATGAGGTACAGAACTAAACAGAAAATTCTCAACAAAGGAATATTGAATGAAGGGAAACACTTAAAGAAATGTTCAATGTCCCTAGTCACCAGGGAAACGCAAGTTAAAACAACTCTGAGAGTCCACCTCACACAGTTTACCAAGAAGAGACTTGATACCCTATGAGCATATATGGGGGGGGTAATCCCTCTCAGTCACAGTCATAGGGGAGGGGAATAAGGGGAAAATGGGAGGGAGGGAAGAATGGGAGGATACAAGGGATGGGATAACCATTGAGATGTAACAAGAATAAATTAAAAAAAAAAAAAACGCAAGTGACTTGTGTAATGGAAGAATCCAGAGTGCTCGGCAGCTCCACAAGGAGACTACCAAGGCAGGTGAATCTGGAGCCAGAGAGACCTGCACAAACTGGTGCACCAGCCAAGGGCATTACATGCAGTGAACCTAGACTCCCTGTTCAGATATAACCAATGGACATCTTATTCCCCTCAGTTCTGGTCAGGGGAGCAGGGACTGCCTCCGACATGAACTCTGATGCCGCTGATTTGATCACCTTTGTGGGAAGGCCCAGTGGGCACACGGAGGAAGGGAAAGCAGGCTATCTGGTTAAGACCTGATATGGTGGGGTAGGAGGCCTCTTTCTGTCAGAAGTCTAGGGGAGCTGATTGGGCAGAAGGAGGAGGGAGGGTGGGAATGGAAAGATCCAAGTGAGGGGATAACAATAAGAAAGTAATCTGAATAAATCATAATAAATGTATATCACACACACACACACACATATATATGATAAAAGGACTTGGAGGGGACAGGAACTTCACAAGGAGACCAATGGAGGCAACAAATCTGGGCTGGGGATGTAGTGGACTAAAGAAACTGATGTACCAACCAAGGACCATGCATGGTGAGGAGATAGGTAGCACAGTCTCCTTGTGGAACCCGTAATGTGGGGAGTAGGGGCTAACTCTGACATGGAGTCTGGTGCCTACTGCTTGATCACTTCCCCCTGGAGGGGCAGCCTTGCCAAACCACAGAGGAAGAGGATGCAAGAAGTCGCAATGAGACTTGATGGGCCTGGGTCAGATGACAGGTCAGGATGGATCCCCTTTCTGAGGACTGGAGGGAGGGGTGAGGAAGGGATTGGAGCAAGGAGGAGATGAGGGAGAGGCCTGCAATCTGGATGTAAAGTGAACAAATTAAAAATTAAGTAAAATAAAACCAAAGGAACTTGCATAAACGTTTATTCAAAGTACCTGAGATTCATTTAATAGACAGAATAAGAATGACAAATGTAGGATAGGCCCAATCGAGTAGAGGATGGACACTTCCACCTAGACCAAGCAAAGCAACATAATAAATTTTATATTTTCATGCAAAGAGATGTACAATTTTTTTGTCTGGTCTCACAGAGCCAGTACTATCTTGGGAACAATCCAACACACTTTCTTGTTAATTAAATATACAAATATTCTGCATTGATTTTTTTTTTATTGCTGAAGCAAATGACCATCAACAAGTGCTAAACAGAGTTTTACCAGCACAGCATATTAAATACCTTCAATGTATCATAGCCACATAGATTTGAAACCCCACACAGGCACCTTCTCACTAAGCTAATATGTGTATTGGCTATATTCTTTTTCTGAAATCTCTAGGGAAGAGTCTATTTTCTTGTGCTCTGCATCCTTTTACCAGGTCTCCCTCCATCTTATTCATTAATTCACTAATTCATTAATTCATTTACTTTACATCCTGGTTGTAGCCCCATCCTTCCTCACCTCCCAATCCCACACCTTTCACCCTTCTCCGTTCCTCAGAAAAGAGGAGCCTCCCTTCTCAGCCACCCCAGTTCATCAATTTGCCTCAGGACTGGCATGTCCTCATACCCTGTGGCCTGGCAAGGCAGTCCCTCCAGGGGGAAGAAACTGAAAGTTGACAAGAAAGTCCATGTCAGAGAGAGTTGCTGCTGCCTTTACTAGAGGAACCTCATGAAGCCCGAGCTGTGTGTCAGCCACATCTCTGTAGGGGGCCTAGGTCCAGCCCGTGGAAAGTCCTTGGTGGGTGCTTCAGTCTCGGCAGGCCCCTCTGGGTCCTGGTTAGTTGGGTCTGGTGGTCTTGTGAAGCTCTTGTCACTTCTGGGTCCTTTCCTTCCCCCTGTGCCCCGTTTTGCACAAAGCTCCCTATGCATTGCCCAATGTTTGACTGTGAGTCTCAGCATCTGTTTAGAGGCGGTGCTGCTGAGTGGAGCCTCTCAGAAGACAACAGTGCTAGGCTCCTGTCTGCAAGCATAACCAAGTATCATTAACAGTGTCAGGGGTTGGTTCTGTCCCATGGGGTGGGTCTTGGGTTTGGCCAGGCATTGGTGGGACATTCCCTCAATCTCTGCTCTAACTTTTCTATCTTTATTCTGCACATCTTGTAGGTAGGGTGAAATTTGAGTAGGTTTTGTGGGTGGGACTTGTGTAGTTAGAGGGAGTCCTTTTCAGTCTCTATGACCCCTGCTATTAAGAGTCTCTGCTAGAGTCCCTCTAATATTCCCTGGGAGATATAAACTAACGCGTCTATAAGGGTTATACCTACCATAATTCTTAAAGAGTAGTTAAAATTCAGAGAATTAATACATGGATATCACTATGGCCAAGATTCCAAGGAAAGATATATCAAGTTATATAGGGACAAGTTTGTCTATCTAAGAAGTAGCTGAGGGAAACTTCTATCCATCTGAAAGTTTGGCTATTTTCTTTCTTATTTTATTTTATTTTATTTTATTTTATTTTAAGACACTTAATACAAGAGAAACAGTTATGTTGTGAAGGTTGTCTAAATGATTAAAGTGGACAATTATATTATTTAAACTACCTCAGTCCAATCTTTAGAAATTCTATTAAAGTATGATTATTGCCCCAGAATATAAGGTAAGATACGGTAAGAAAGAAGAATCATATCACCCTAACTATGTAATTTGAATAAATTAAAACTAAATTAATTTACCTAATAGGCGATAATTTAACTAACAAATGCGCCCAAATAAAACATTCATACATTGTTCTCTTTTCAACATTTTCCTCCAACTATCTGATATTTTCTTTCAGAAATGTGCATTATATTCAGGATCCACTATTTGGGCTTATATATGTGATTTTAAGAGACTCTGATTTCTCTTTGTATTTTTTCAATATCCTTGCCCTCCTTTTTTATTAAATATATTTGTTCGATTAGTATTGAATGTTTCTATTTTCTTCAAAAATATATATTAATAACTAACTTCTGAATTGCTTGTTATTCTTACCATATTTCAGGAATAATGGACTGTGTCACCACTTTAAGATAAGAAGAGATATGTCAGTTTTTGGTTTTCATTTTTCGCTTTTCTTTTTAAATTTCTTTTATTTTGAACATATATTTTCCAAAATAAGAAGGTATCATATACAGGGGGAGGAAATCCCCCTCAGGAACAGTCATAGGGGAGGGGAATAAGGGGAAAATGGGAGGGAGGGAAGAATGGGAGGAGACAAGGGATGGGATAACCATTGAGATGTAACAAGAACAAATTAATAAAATAATATATATCATGGAAAAAAGAAGATATCAATACTATTTCCTTTTCTTTTTTAATATATTTTATTAATTTATTCATATTACATCTTAATTGTTATCCCATCCCTTGTACACTCCTCCATACTATTTTCAATCTTAAGGTTTTTTTGCAGAATTATGTGAATTACATGTTAAATCAACAAACATATAATTTAATGCCATCATTGCATCATAGGACCTTATAAATATTTTGAAATTGCTTTGTGTTTTCCTTGTATGTTGCTATAGGCTACAGAATAATGAACATCTGTGTCCTACACCACCACTGATATAATTACTTACTTAACTATCTGTTCTCTACTTGTATCTTTTACTCTTCTCTTTTATCTTATTTCATCATATAAAAGATAATGTAGTTGTGCAGCAATTTCTTCTAAATTCAAATATTCTCTTTTGGATGGAAGAGGGAAGCTGATTAATTCAAGAAGTAAACAAAATTTACAAGTCTCAGTTATGCCTGAAACTTACAAGATTCATAGTGCCCCCCACAAGCAGTGATAATTCTAGGGAGAAGAGACTTTGAACAAGCTTACTGTAAGTTGTACAGTGACATCAGCTCCTAGAAAAAGTTGCAGGTTTTATGAATCATCACTATTCAGGCGAGATGGCCCTTTTGGTGAGGCAGCTGCTATAATGCATGCTTCTGTAAATAAAACCCATCCATGCTTCCAAAAGTAACCCCCCATCCCTTCTCCAAGGAACTCACTGAGTCACAACTATTCTTGGATATAATTATTTCTTTGGTTTGTTGTGCTTCACCTACCTTGGGTGAATAAATATTGTTCCTGTATTTCTAGGAAAAGTCACAATTATAGTGCATTGTAAGTACCTGATTTAGGGCATTAGTTTTCCTAGAATTTCCTTTTTCATGACAGCCTCACTATAGGATTTTCAGATGTTCATTGAACCTTTTGTAATTAAGTTTCCACATCTACAAAGAAATAAGGAGTTTGATATAATGAAGTTGTAGAAATTATTACTCTGGTGCCTCACCTTTGAACATGTCCCCTGGAGGGGGAGACCTGGTGGCAATCAGAGGAAGGACAGCAAGTTACCAAGAAGAGACTTGATACCCTATGAGCATATAGAGGGGGAGGTAATCCCCTACAGGAACAGTCATAGGGAGGGGAATAAGGGAAATTGGGAGGGAGGGAAGAATGGGAGGATACAAGGGATGGGATAACCATTGAGATGTAACAAGAATAAATTAATAAAGGAGGGAAAAAAAAGAAATTATTAAGGTAATTCATGTATACCACATAAAATGTCTTCAAATTAAATGAATGCTATTATTACAGCATTATAATAAATGTGTTTGAAAAGACAGAAAGTAGCTTTTCTAAATAAAGAAACAAAAATATTTTATAATTCTAGACATTAAATCTGGAGGTCATATTTATATAAAGAAGGAAGTGATGTCAGGTTCACTACTTGGAAAATGTAAATTTAAACAACCTAGCAGTCAGCACCCATCTCTGAGCATTCTATTGTTTATAACTTACGTACTGCCTGTCTTATAGGATATGCCACAAATCTATGCACAGTAACTGTGGAGTTATTTTAGCCCTCTTTTGATAATATTAGAATAATTTAATTAAAAGATAAAGCTATGCTTCAGTTAATAGAATAATTGGATTAATAAACACTACTATATTAAAGAAGTGGAAAGTACCATCTGTCTTTATTTTGTTAATGTGTGCAATATGCAGAACTAGCCCTTGAATATAGGCAAAGTGGAAATTTCTTGTTATCTAGCTAGCTAGCTACAATAGTATCTGTATACAAATAAAGTAGGTATTTTAGAAAAATCACCTATGTTGCCATAATACTACTTAATAATATAAAGAGATCTTTCTTGGGTTAAATGCATTTTTTTCCAAGTACTTGACAAATTTCCTCTTGTGGAAGCTGTCTGGACCACTTCTTTGCAGAGTGGTATGGATATTGAATAAGCCGTAGACTTAGAAACGGCTGTAGGAATACACAATTCTCATCAATAAAAGCAGACATAAGAAGCATGTAAAGGGTTCTGGGGCAGGCCATCCATTAAGCTTTTCTTAACTAACTCAACTAAAAATAAAAAAGACTGTGAAATGAGAAACAGCAGAGAAAAAACTATAATCACACAGTATGAAAGGGAAAGATAAGGGTTTGTTCAGTAAGGGGTGGCGACTTGTGTATAGAGGCAATGCTTTTTTGTGGTTTTTTCCCTTTATGAACATTGAAGTAGGGAATATGTTCCAGTTTAAATGATCACCTGTTATATTTCTCAGTTATCAGCTTTGATCCGAGTAAGTATATTCAATAATGGGTTGATACCTGAGCATCACTAGGTACACTATCATTACTGTGCCACCTTGAGTAACTCATTTAAAAGCTGACACCATTGAACCTCCACCCTTAGCCAGGATGAACTAACAGGAATTGGATTTATCCTCCCAGTTGAAAGCACTAACACATAGGCCAAATACAGAAGTAATAATTTCCATGACTGCATGCCAAGAAACAGAGGAGAATGTTTTTTGGTTGAAGTGAGCCTCAAATTGTCCAAGCCTCAAGCCCAGGGAGTTTCGGAGCTGCTATAGGAAGTTAGAAACCTGATGAAGGTGAGAGAGCCCCCAACCTCGGATATATGTGGGATGACTGACTTCACCCATTTTACAGGGAGGAACTAGCGTCCACAGGTCAAGGTACCATAAAGGAGGATGCACAGAGAACTGTGGGCAGCCATCAAAGGTACTGAACACTTGTGTCTCCAGCTAAGCACTGCTATAAACATACAGGTGATGCAACAGCTGGAGGCTGGGGACAGAGAAGACATCCACAGGATAAGAAGAAAATATTGAGGACTCACACAGGCCTGGAAGAGGACAAATTCTAGCGAGCTGGAAGGAAAACTTCTTAATTCACAGGGCACTGGGCTATGGACTTAGACAATCTATTTATAAGTATTGATATAAAACCACCCATAGACTAAATACTACTCAGGTTCTACTGATAGAGGAGAAAAGGGAAATCTGAAGAGGCTTAAGTATTTGAAATAACTTAAATACCATATTTAATAGATGCCAATTATATTTATAAATAAGTCCATAAACATATCTACACTATATTATATATTCACAATACTTACATCTATATATGCACATATATTATACACTAAAATGTACCTATGTGCATATAAGTAAAGAGACACAGAAAACTGATATTGCAGGTAATGATAAATAGCATATTTTCAAATAGATAATCACATCATAGATTAGTGTTTTATTACAAGAGTGTACCCAGACATGATCCAGTGGATAAGTTGATCAATCTTTTGCATAGAATACAATAGAACACCAAGTTTCTAAAGTAACTAATACTGTAGTGCTTTCAATTAAAAGCCCATTAATTTGTTTTATATGAAAATTATAAGACCAGTCACTAAATTATCATGTTGGCTGCTATTCTATAACTCTAAAATGTTAAAGTTCACTAGAGCGAGAGTTATTGGTTCCACTAAATTTTCCCTGTGAAATGTGAATTTAACAAGATGAACTCTGGTGATATATTGTACACAATTCTGTATTTCGATGTGCCATTGCTTATTGTAATAGAAGAGACAAGCATTCTTTCAAAGTCCACTTTAAATACCAATTCTTCATGTTATCTCTCCACATGCCATCTCATTTTAGGGTATAATTCATATACTTGGTCTCTTTCTCATAAACATAAAAGACTATTCATTGGTAATTATAAGACAGACTTTACACATTAGAGAAATGAGAAGAGATACAGTCCATAGTTTTGGTGTCACAGTGTCTGCAGCAATCACCAAAGTTCTTATGCTGTGGCTAAATTCTATAGTATCTTGAAATGTCCACTACTCCCATTTTTATTGTTATCTTATGTGTTTTCATAAAGCATTTTGAAGTAGAAACTTTCAAAACAAAATAGCATGTATTTGCCTTTGAGCACACCAAGAATATGCAGAGCTAGAGAAATGACACACCTGTGAGGAGGCAAATGTGGGAGGACCAGCAACCCAAGAGGAAAACGTGACGCATCAGGAACTACAAGAGCAAGCAGCATGGGTCCCTGTGGATACAGGGCAACAGACACACAGGAAACAGACTACCACCGTAAAGGGGAATATACAGATTGAAACCCTAGTGAAGGGCTGCAATGGCCTGAAACAAGCCTGCAGTGACCACAACTGCTCCAGAAACTCTGGATTCACAAACAGTGTGCAAAACAGGAATGCTCAAAATGACCAATTAAGTATTGTGACTCTACTTTGTCACTTTTCTTAGTTGTATTGGTTTCTTCTTCTTCTTCTTCTTCTTCTTCTTCTTCTTCTTCTTCTTCTTCTTCTTCTTCTTCTTCTTCTTCTTCTTCTTTCTCCCCCTCCTCTTCCTTCTCTTCCACCTCCTCCCTCTTCTTTTTCTGATTTATAAAGCACCCTTTTTACTGTGCTTATTTTCATAGTTATTTTTGGTTACTGTATTGTATTTTACACTTAGAGAAAAGTGAGAGAGAAAGAGAAACTTAGCTAAGCCGCAGAGTATAGTTATGCTTAGTTACTATGGATTATTGACCATATCTTAGTTGGGGATGAGTGTTTCCCTATTGACTCTTTGTGGGTTTCCTACCATATGACTCGGCTTTCTACTGTAGGCTCGGGTTGAGATTCAGAAAAGGGAAAGTGTAAAATACACAAGATCCTTGTGTTCATTTCAGATTTATCAGAGAGAGAGAGAGAGAGAGAGAGAGAGAGAGAGAGAGGGAGGGCGGGGGAGGGAGGGAGGGAGAGAGAGAGAGAGAGAGAGAGAGAAGGGGGAGAGAAGGAGGGAGGGAGGGAGGGAGGGAGAGGGGGGAGAGAAGGAGGGAGGGAGGGAGGGAGGGAGAGGGGGGTACTCAAACTTAAAAATTCTAACCTGTCACTGTGAAGAATAGAGAGAAAAATAGAAGACAGGCCTTGCTTCTTATGGAATGCCTATCTCAACTAGAGAAAGCACAGGCCTCAATAGGAGCCTTGCCCTATACCTTAAACACCATTAGTCATTGCTCAGTCACTGGTGATATGCCTGTATGTGGGGTTGGGTGGTGGAGGGGTGGAGATAAGGGTCTGGGGACAGGGTAGGATGGGGTGAGTGAGAGTGGAAGACAGAAGGGACCACTGCTGGCAGCTGTGATTCATTGCAGCAGCTTTTCTCTTAAAGCAGATCTGAGTTACACCTCCCCCATAACTACCTTATGTCCCATCTACATAACTTACTTTAAATGCATCTAAAATTAGTTGTTTACTGCTGTGTGGAAAACCACCACAGACATGGTGACTTAACACAATGCATGTTATTTTACAGTTTCTGTAGCCCATGAGAGTGAGCATCATTTACCTGTGTCTTCTGCCAGATGTTTCTCATGTGATGCTCATCTGAGGAAGGATTGTCTTATGATGTCATATGCCTATGGTCACAGTGCAGGCAGGTCGTCTTGGCTTGGGATTCTGAAAACTTCAGTGCTTACTGAGTGTTGGTCACAGACCATGGTGAGTTCCTTGCGTAGCCTTTAGCATTAGGTACCTCAGAGCAAATCTGCTAGCCTTTTCTGAGATGACAAGGAAAATCAATACGTAGAAAACTGGTTTTAAATCTGAAGTAGTTCTTATATGCTGTATTGTGTGTTTCCCAAGAAATCTACAGATATTATTCATACTCAAAGGCAGCTAATATAAACCTCCTTTAGTACTTAGTATAGCTTTGTTTATTGGTACACACAGGTTACTGGAGCTTTGAGCTCCTTCTTTTCTGAATAAAGTCAAAGGATTGTGGTCTTTAATTGTTTAGAAAATGCATGTGGAGAGCTGGTCCATGAGGTCACAACATTCTTTTATTGTGAGATGAATACCTTATTGGAGTTGCTCTCAAGGGATATCATATTTGGAAGACACTGAGCTGATACTGTGAATTTCCTATAAACTAAGTTCATGTTCCTATTCAGTCTCAAGGCTTTCAAATTATCATCTGACTTTGATTCATCTGAGCTTGAGGAAGTCATTTCCACTGTCACTATCTCCTGTTCTCTTTTTAGACGAGTGGGATTACTCTATAAGCTAGAAATGTTCTCTGTGACTCTGCCATCACCTTTTCCAGGACATTGCTCAGAAGGTGCTCTCCCACTGAAATGTCTTCCACATATTTATTTGACGTTATGCCACATCTCAAGGCAGGTGCAACGTCATCTGCTTGCACTGCCAGCACTCAGGGTGCTAAATCTGGAGGTCCTTGAATTTGTTTCAAAACAAAAACCAAAGAGGTAACCCGTACTTCCCTTCATCACTTTTAATTTTTTCCTTGTGTTTGCTTCACCTCATGATGCTTATACCTTTCAAGGGTGCCATACATCCTTTCAAATTTATCCAGTCTCCTGTTTCTTGTTTGTCTGTGCCTTCTAGAATTTAAGCTACATCATGATGACAGAGCTCTTTGTAAATGTGTCTATTCGTGTATCTGCAGAACTGAGAACAATACCTGGCACACTACAGACAATAATCAAAAACTACTTATGCACAGAGTTTAATATCTTAAAGTAACTCTTTTTGATATAAATTGTTATTGTTGTTGACAGTCTTTGGCTTACAAGCAAAGACATAACTACAAAGAGAGATGAAGTAGCTTTTCCTGATCACTCAGCTAATAACTGGCAGATAACCTGAGCCCATCAAGCTAGGCAGCAATGCCTTGTCTTACGGAAAGGAAAATGGAAATACAAGCATTGAAATTCAAATTACCCATCAGCACAGCATCAATATTTATTGACATTTTATATCTCTTGCCAGTTATCTTTCCATCAGGCAAGGATGTATTTTGCTTTTAATTCTTGCTAAGTTTTCTTTTTGAAGAATATATGATTCTTCAACTCTCTGTGTTTTAACTTTTTTTTTCCTTAGAAATGGAAAGTACCAACACTAGAAAGTAAGTCTTTTTGTGGGTTTTTCTCATTAATATGAATCATAAACATGGAGAATGGTGAGCTGGTTCAAATAAATGGCTATTCAGAGATTCTTAGCCACTTTATACATCTTAGTATTTTATTTAGTTTACTATACTCAACAGACTGCTCTTTCTCTAAATATCTGCAGGAGTTAAGTTTAACATCTAAATCTATGTCAAATGATTCTAAGACTGACATTTAAATTAAGCACAGGAATAAAATAATTAGCATTATCTAATCTGGGATATCTTCGTGTTCTGACTAGTATCAATTTGCAGATTAAGGAGATATGTAACCAACTGGGAGATGGCCTCTGGATATGCCTGTGGGTGACTATTTCAGGTTAATTATTGTAGGATGGGGATGATGTGTTCATTTTTGATGGTACCTTTCCCTGGGCTGGGATCCTGGATTGTATAAAAAAGAAAAAGTGGACTTAGCACTAACAGTCATTGATATCTGCTTCCTGAGCATGCACACGATGTGGGCTGCTGCTTCAGGCTCCTGCTGGCTGCTGTCCTCTGCTGTGTATCTTCAAGTGTGAGCTGAAAACAAAACCTTGCTTCCTTAAGTTATTTATGTAAGGGTACCTTTAATATTATTTTTATTATTTCTTTGAGAATTTCATACATTAAGTTTTGATTATCACACTCTTTTTTTTTTAACCAACACTTATCACAGCAATAGAAAATAAGTAAGATGGTCAAAGTGCTGAGAGGGGAAAGTGCATGCTGGCTCCCAGCCATGTCCAAGAAGCTATGTGCAACTGATGGTAGCTTGTGATTTATTCCATGGAGTCTCACTGACACACACACACACACACACACACACACACACGCACACGCACACGCACACGCACACGCACACACACACACACACGGTAATCACATTTATGGGTAGGTCCCATGATCAGCACTACCTGGGACACTTGGTTTTTTTCCTTTTCTTATTTCTTATTGGTCTTTTACTTTTTATTTTTTTAAGGTAAGGAATATCTTGGCGAAATACTGGAAGGAAAAATGTGATCAGCATATATTGTTTGGAAACATAATATTTTTAATTTAAAAAAGCAAAAAAGGGGACATGTTTTCAATAAAACAATGTTTTATAAGAATATTTCCCTGAGACTAGCAAGGTGGCTCAATGGTTAACAATACTCTGTTTTGGTCGAAAAACTGAGTTAGGATTCCAAAAGTTACATCTGGCAGCTAACACTTCTGTTTAACTTTAGCCCTAGGGAATTCAATGTCCTCTTCTAGCACCTGTACTCATATGCACACAACCACAACACACTCTCTCTCTCTCTCTCTCTCTCTCTCTCTCTCTCTCTCTCTCTCTCTCTCTCAAAAATGAAAGTAATCTAAAAAAAAGAGAGAGAGAAAATTTTCCTAATGCCAAGACACAACACAATGAGAGCCACTGCAGAAGAGTGCTAGATTGGCATGGTGACGACCCAAGCTCTGGCCCTTGTCCCAGCATTGTCCTGTGACCTCACCTCAGGCCAGTCATTTTTTCTTTAGGCTGTAAGTGGTTTATCTATTGAGATAAGTTGAAAGGTGGTCCTTATTTTTTGTTCTATGGTAACCAAGGTCTATGATATACTAACATTTCGTTCCATAGTAAGCTGTGAATAAGTCTATATTAAGTAGCATTCCTTACTGAGACTGAATTGGAGTCTAGTGTCTTAGTTTACTTTGAGAAATGATGAACAGATATTGAGTTGGCCTGAATGAAAATGGCCCTCATCCAGTATAATCGAATGTTTAGTTCTGGGTTGGTGTACTATGTAGGAAAGATTAACTGGGTCTTGTTGGAGGAGGTGTGTCACTAGGGATAGAGTTTGAAGTTTCAAAAGCCCTTCTGCTTTCATCTTTCAGATAGCATGCTAGCATCTGAAAATGTTATCAAGCCACCAATTAATGCTTCCTCAGCTAGTTGCCTTGACTATGGTGTCTCTACATGACAATATAGCAGTAAAAAGACAGATGCACCCTGGTTGTCTTTTTAAAAAGACAAGCAACCATATTTTCACTCATCTCAATAGATAAAATATCTGCAGCCTAGAGAAAAAATTACTAGTGGAGGAACTAATGAAGACAATAGTGTAAACTAATATTTTTATCTATAGGCTATTACCAACAATAGCACTACTTAAAAACCTTTAAAAAAAACTCAACTGACCATTCGCTTATGTGCTTCTAGTCTGAATGCTGATTTCAATTTGACCAACTAAAATTCTACAATGAACAAATTGATTTCTGACTCTGAATCTGCTGAGCTTGACTGGAGCGTATAGAATGGGGCCAAAGCTATTTTTATTAGGGTTTGATCTACAAGATAAGTAAGTGAAGTTATCTGGTCCATTGACACATTCGTGGAACATAAGAGACAAGCCAAGTGAAAACCATTTAAGGCATCTGCTCTGGTTTATGTGCCTCTGTCACAAATGCCCATACCCTGTTTACCAAAGCAACTAATTTGCTGACTTTGTGGGGTACATCAGAGGAGTGAGGGGAAGAGAATACATGCAGCTTCTGGGGAAAGCTCCTGGGTTTGAACATCTCACAAAGGAGATCACCGATTTGGAAAAGTATCTCAGAATTTATCTGTTGCACTGAAGACTAGAGGAACACAGTGTGTTTGGTTGGTGAGAAACTGTTGCAGTTTAGTATTGCACATGGAACTCCCTGGGAGCCACCACTGTGTGCAGGAAATGAGCACTATGCAAGCACCGGCTTTATTTGTCTTTGGTGGGCCAGGTTTCTAGTACTTTTGGTGGTTGCCTTCAAGTGTTACACACATCTGCACCCTTTTGATAGAAAGCAGCTGCTTCATATCTGTGGGCTTCTCAACAATAACTGGTGAATACAGCAAGAGCTAGAGACTGGCTGCATTTCTTGTACCTGAGATATATGTGTTGCCTTCCCACATATTAGCTTTTATCACTATAAAATACCCAATAATCAACTTATAAAAACAATAGTTTCATAGGGAGTCACATTTTTACAGGTTCTAGACTCTTGTCGGCAGGTTCCATGGCCTTTTCAACTGCAGAGTGGCAGCACATCATGGCTAGTCTACATCAGAGAAAAGCTGTTCGCCTCATAAAGAGGATGAAGGAGGAGGGGCAGTGTTCCCACCATCCTCTTCATGGGCATCCTCCCAGCGGCCTGAGACTTCCCACGGGGTTCTGCTTATGGAAGTTTGCTTCACTTCCCAGCAGCCGCTTTGACAGAGGATCAGAGTGTTAGCGAACGAGCCATTGGAGGGCTTTTCACATCCAAATCATGGCAGAAGCAAAGCCCCATTTGTAATCTCTGGCTTGTGCAGCCAAGATAAGAGAATGAGACAAATAAAGTGGTCTTATTAAAGACAGACTAAGGCTCAAGAGGAAAGGTGTTTAGCATAAACTAGTCATATTTAGCAGAGTAAGGAAACAGATTGCGCCTTACATGAATTGCTTTGTAAAGTATGTTTGGCAGGAATCTAAAACAAAGAACATAATTTAATACAGAAGAAGAACATTCATGGCTCATGTAGTTAGCATGAGACAGCCTAGAAATGAGTGTTGGTTCCCTTGAAGGTGGGTTTATAGGAAGAAGAATTAATAAATCAATGACCTGAACATTATGATGAAATACAATACATCTAAAGCCCAATATTTAAGGTAGCACTAACACTCAAGTTGATGCAGTTTCAGGACCAAAGCTTGCATATATACAGAATGCTTCCTTAAATGTGTGTCGGGTACCTTTTCACCTTAATTTAGTTATTAGCATGATCTTTTTGTAACTTCAAATATATTTATCATTCTATTTTCATATGATATACTCTGTCTCAAGTTTGGAAATAAGAAATTTAAATTAGAGTATTGAAAAGGTAAAAGTGTTTCTCAGTATCTAATGGCCCATATCTTAATGACAGAAGAATTTGCAACTAAAGTCATATTTTGCTACTACAAGTCAATTTTTATTTTCCCTTATAGATTTTAATTGTACCCTTCAGTAATATATAATTTCACTGTCTTTACTCTTCTGTTTTATGAAAATAATTTATTGTGACAAGCTACTTATTATACTCAAATTCAACAGTTATTACATTATTTATACACAAATACAAAAAATCTCTAATTTTAATAATCATGAGAAAATAAGATTAGCCTATAATTCTATGTGCAATTTACTGAATTTTGCTAATAAAACTTTAGAAAATGCTTCAAATAAATATTGAACATGAAGTAACAAAAGAAAATAAAGCTGATTTTAGGTGTTAAAATTCACTGGTACCTAGAAGAAAAGTCCTCTGTGTTCCTTTGAGGGCTGAATAAAGAGATTTTGATTTTTTCCTGATGAATCTACTTAATTCTGAGATATTTAGTGCTTATCTATGTTGATATACTCCCAAAGGCACTGCATTGGTAATGACTACAGTTTTGTTAATAAACCAGAAAAGATTCCTTCTCTTTTTAGAGAGAGTGTGGTGTGTGTGTTTGTATGTGTGTGTGTGTGTCTGTGTGTGTGTGTGTGTGAGAGAGAGAGAGAGAGAGAGACAGAGAGAGAGAGAGAGAGAGAGAGAGAGAGAGAGAGAGAGAGAGAGAACAGCTATTTATTTCTCATCATAGCAGGGACAATAAAGGAAGCCAGGTGCATGATAATTTATTATTATTGTTCATATTATATAGGGATATCAGGCACTCCATTCAAGACCTCAATAAATGTTATATAAAATAATTTTGGGTAACTGGGTAGGGTATATTACTGTTAGAGACCTTAGAATTTTAAGAATTATAGTCTGTAACTAGGAAGTTAGTCAACTAATGAATAGTTAACTAAAAGTATGTCTCATATACACAAAATTAAATTTACTCAGTTACCTAGAAAAATTAAATTCTGAAATTAACATATAAATAGATGGTTTCGGAAATAATTATATTGAGTAAAACAATCTAGGTCCAGAAATAAAATATCACTTGTTCTCTCACACTTGAGGATACTAACTTTGAATCTTTAATAGTCAGAAAGTATATGTGGGTTATCAGTGTGAGGTGTGCCTTAAAAGGGAAGAGGTGTAATAGTAAAACATGAGTGATGAAAAAACAGAGAGGGGGAAATCTGGGTTTAGAAGGTTTAAGTAGAGATATGATATGGGGGAGATATTTGGTAGGTTATGAGTGCTAACCAAAATGAACTCTGTATAAAAATCATGTGGGAACCTAAAAAGAATTAGAAAAGGAACTATCCTGTGTGGCCAGATATGGCTCCTCCTGAAAATCGAAGGCAATTAAACAAAAATTCCAGTACCGAGTGTGGCTATCTCCTCCTGAGTCGTTTAGCAGTTAAGCCTAGGAAGCTCCCTAAACAAGACAAATTCTTCTAATTTCTCTTGGCTGACCAGCAGAGCTAGTTATCAAGGCCCGGTTACTAAAGAGAAGGAAATGGGCCTCATTAATAAAAGCTAAATTACTATAATTAAAAGCTCTGTACTTTGCAGGTAATTTTTACTATTATAACTTTTCTTCCTGAATTTTAATTTTTTTGTAAACATTTCAAAAATTATATGTTACTGTGGTGATTTGAATAAGGATGGCCTCATGGGCTCATATATTTGAATGCTTAACCAGACAATGGCACCACTTTGAAGGGTTCAGAGGTGTGGCCTTGTGTTGGAGGATGTGTGCGTCACTATTGAGGTTGCAGAAGCCCAAGACAGGCCCAGTGGCTTCTCTCCTGCTGCCTTAGGATCCGGAGAACTCTCTGCTGCTTCTCCAGTACAATTCCTGCCTGTGTACCACCATGCTCCTCACGTTTTCTTTTTAAATAATTGTTGTGGTTTTCAGGATGATGTCCCTTCACAGGAAGAGAACACTGACTGAAGCAGCTACTATGCTATGTCTCTGAATAAAGCTTACTTTCCTCATATGAATCTTTCTCTTCCCTCTACTGTTGATTGCTTCTCTTCCACTTTATTAATATACTTTCTGTTTTTGTATAATAGTTGAGACTGACACCTATATAAAGAGGTAACTTATTTTTATAGATCATATTGAATTAGCATTTTTTGATAATTTAGATAAGTGAAATATTGAATTTGCCTAACTATATAACATATTTTATCTCATTTGTATAATTTTATGTAGAAATGTATGAGTATTACTAGAATTATGAATTATACATATATATTATATTTTAAAATACTTCATTTTTACTTATGGGTGAACCTTCTGCAAGACATAATTTTTTTTTATAACTTTGCTATCTTTTCTCAAAGATATTTCTTTGGCCTTTCTATATATCACTTTGTTCCAAAATCTATTTACATATCATTAATTATGCTTTCACATTTTTACCTATTTAAATAGTGAGATTGTATATAGTTAGCATACTGTTCTAACTGAGAGTGTGCTGGTAAAACTGTTGACACCTGGATTTCCAGACCAAAACAAACAAACAACAAAGCAAAACAAAACAGAACACATAAAATTGAACAAGCCAACTCTCCATCTGTAGGATGTGCTTATTTCTTTAGCAAATATACCCTCCCATAATTGTTTTCCAATTTTGACAGGGAGATCATGGAATGTGGATTTGAGAAATAACATACACAGCTGAGTTACATGAATTCATTGGGCATAGCTATGGCACACTACTGAAACTAATGATGCAAGAGTTAGTCACAGAGAGGAATGAATACAAGAAAAGTCTTAATAGTGTCAATATCTAGAAATAGAAACGGCCTTATGAGTAAGATAGGATTCTCCATATATGAGTAATTCAGGGAGATTTTATAAGTGTGCTAATCCAATATATGGCAGAGAAATGAACTGTAACTGGAGGAGACGGGACGTCAGTTAAGCCTTTTCATCAATTACTTGTAAGTAAATAAATCAAGCTTTCTGAGTTTCAGTATTAAAATGTGTGTGTATTTTTTCTTACCTATAAGCTTCTCTGAGACACAAACGTAATTACCCCTTCACAAATTGTACAAATAAAGCTTTATCTAGTGCTACAAAAATTGTACTACTTTTCTAGGACATAAACCCATTACCAGTATTTCAGTAATTCCTGCCTCTAAATATCTTTCTTTGTAAATTACTAAACATTCATGTTTTCTTACACTGTGAATGTAAATATTTTCTAGGAATTATCCAAAGGCTTCTTGAATATTTAAATGTCTTGAGTATAAATGTGTAAAGCACCTAAGCATAACTACATAGCAACTGTTCCTTTGATATTTTTAATTAATATGAAAGTATATGATGACTCTTAACTTGAAAGAGCAAGAATAATAGACAAATTATTATTCTCCATTTATTCAAACCAATGTCTGTATTTTTGAACTTCAGTTACTTCCATATATTTTTGATTGCATGGCTGAACAGTTTCTGGCAAATCATTATTCCCACCACTTATTAAAGCCTTACTATATGACAAGGAATGTACTAGGTACTTTTATTTTCTTCCATCATCCTTAAAGTAAGCTCTAATAAGATGTGTCATTTCATTACTTGTTTTTTTAAATAAATATTTGTGTCTTAGATAAGTGTACATGTTCAAGGATATGAAGCTTAAAATTTAACTGCCAGAACCAGAAATCAAATTCAGCTAAAGGCAACCTCATGTAAAAAAAAAAAAAAGAATATATTTAAATGCAAGGCAAAGACAAATGAAATGGCTCTGGCCTAAATAATAATGATTCATAAGTAAAGAAATTTGCAAGACAGCCACTTGAATTTAACCTTACCGTAGAAAGAACTCTAATTCTAGCCAACAGAATTGAATCAACCATTAATAATGCAAGGTGACACGCAGAGGAAAAATCAGCCTATAAAAGTGATTCATTCAGCCTCATTCCGGAAGCAGCGTTCCACTGGAGCAAATCAGTGCCAAGAGCCAGTACTGTAGACACTATTTCCAAGAGCCAAAAATCACAGAGGTGTTCTTTTCTTCTTTGACTGTGACTCTAAAAAGTACTTGGAACATGTGGCAGGGTGTTCTATGCGAGTCGGCAAATGGTAATAATTGGGGGAAATTGGGTGCTCTGCATAAATGGGCTTCTGGAGGCCTTTGATATTAGTTTTCTTTGTGTTCCCATTTTTAAGTTTTAACTCAGGGTAAAAGCTATTTTGTAGAATAAAAGTGTTGTTTTAAATTCTAGACTATCTCATAAATGTTGGAATTTATTATTGAAAATGTGTGTGTGTGTATATATATATATATATATGTGTGTGTATATATATATATATATACATATATATATCCACAACCTAAAACCTTGAGTGTGATACTAATGCTTATGTCTTTTGCATAAACAAAGTCTTTTACAGATAAGCTTGGCATCAAAGCTTGTTAAATTTTAAACTACTAGGAAGGGTGGTTCTGTCTTCACATTTGTCAGTCATCCTAGTTGTCTCAAATGAGCTATTGGCCAATTAAAAATGTGAATAAAGGGACTGTGCCCATGTGCATATGTATGAGTATGTATACACAGATATGAGAGAAGTTACAAAACTATGTACAGAAAGTTATATGTGAATATGCAAGCGTATGTATAAACAGTAGCACATAGAAAAACAAGTAGGAAATATCTAAATATCTGGATACTGTTTTTATGTGCTAGGATGGTAGAACATGGGCTAAGAGGAAAACATACCTGATTCTATCACATTTACTCTGTCCTGTAGAATGTTTAGGTATTTTCGCAAAATCCCAGTTTAATCTGTAAGTTCACAATACCATTTTATGTCCTGCCAATCACCTGGAAATACATCTTCTGGTGCCCGCCACACTAAACTCTTCACTTTTTTCAATTTCTGCTTCAAAACTTAACTTCAACCTATATTATTGAACTCTTCTTTTAGTCCAGCCTCTCAACCCAGATTGCAAACTTGTTTACTCTGTTATGACAAGGTTTGAAGATGAGACTTCTGTTGTTTGCTTCATAGTGAAGGAGGACAGTTTGTGCAGCAAGCTCTCTTTTCTGACCTTTGTGTGGGTTCTGGGCACTGAGCTCAGGTGACCAGGCTTGTGTGGCAATCTCCTTTAGCTGGTGAGGCTCCTTGCCATCTCGGAAAGGCTGTTGTTTAACCTTTCTCTGAACTTCGTTTTCATTCTGCAGACACTGGGTGTAACTGAAATATGTAGTCCAAAATAGACAAGGAAGTAATTATTTGTTGAATTACTAAAAAATAAATTGTCTCCACTTTGCTACAACCCAGTATGTTCAGGGTTTTAGCAGTCGTGTACTACGTCCTTTTGCTAGCGTTTGTATTGCTTTCATTTTATAATAGACTGTGATTCTAGACAGTCCACTAAATTAAAAGGATTTGGAGAGAAATCAAATGTATAATTTAATAGGCATGTCTTTAGAGATAATCTAATCATCTCTTAAAACCATACATGATAGCAGACCTTTGTAGCAAGCAAATGTAGCTTCTCTACTAGAAGCAATACAATAGAGAAACCAACTAATCTTTGAAATGGCTTTTCATAAACAATAGACCTTTTTCTTTCACCTTTTTTTTTGAAACGGGGTTTCTCTGTGTACCCTTGGCTATTCTGGACTCTGTGTGTATGTAGACCAGGCTGTCTTTGAACTCACAGAGATCCTCCTGTCTCTGCCTCCCTGGGTGCTGGGATTACAGGCAGAAGCTACCAGTCCTGGCTTTTCTTTTTTCTATTTACGTATTGGCTTTTTGAGACAGGGTTTCTCTGTGTCCTGGAATCTCTTTATAGACAAGGCTGACCTTGAACTCGCAGAGATCTGCCTGCCTTTGCCTTGTGAGTGCTGGGATTACAAACATGTTCCACTACCACTCCTGGCTTTTCTTTCACTTTTTATTGTGAATAAATGTACTGTTGAGAGTGGTCTTGTTCTCCTCACACTTTATCATTTCCAAATGTAAGTATACTTTACATAAAATTTCCAAGTACACACCACATTTTCTGATTTCCAGATGACAGCACTGCTGGGCACATCTAAGTTTAGTAAGAAGGTTGATGTGACATGGCTTTACCACAATAAGCTAAAACTTAAATAGTGAAGATGGTGCTGGAGCACTTTGAAGACAAATGTTACTGCTGCATGTAAGTTAGAGAAAACCCAAGTTCATAAAAGGACAAGGAGCACAGGCTATGGAGACTGTGCTCAGCACAGTTAGTGCTAATGTGATGCTGCACTGCCACAGGTGCATTTATGTTTGTCAGAGGAGCACATGGATTGGAACTTACATGATGACAAAGAAGCTAATATCATGAGGAATATAATAAATATAATATAATATACAAATGTGAAAAATATAATATAATGGAGAGAAAGATGCTAACATAAAAGCCCGAGGGTGCTCCTGGTACAGAGGGGAATTCCATTTGTGCACCTAGAGTTCCAGAGACGGAGTCTCAGTTAGTTTTGAAGGAGACTTCACCAAAAAGCAATAGTACATTTTTGTTTGTTTTCCTTAAGAATTTCCATGTTCCTTATTTTTTTAAATAAATTCTTGTAGCTGTTCTTTTAATGTAAAATAAGAACGCTTTATGCTTGTTCACTAGGAGAGCCCATGAGTGTGCATAACTATTACATGGTTATTTCACCTCTGTGAGTTATAGATTTTGCTTCATTGGCATTTTCTATTTTAGAATATATTTAGATATACAAGCTAACAGAAGCCAAATACAGCAACTCAAGCCCCAGTGCTTTTGGCGGAACATTCTGCTCGCTATGATCACAGCACAGGGATCTAGCCCTTTGATGTTAACATTGGCTTTAATAATCATTGCATTTCCTTATTTCTTCCAGCTTGCTCTCCTGAGAACACTGCTTCCGCTACAGTTCCCTTAAATTGGAAATTTAAATTAACCCATTTTCCAACTAATTCTCAGGTTCATCCTCGTGAAAGTCCTTTCTGCTCCTCTAACTATATGGCTTCTTTAGTGCTTATTTACCATGTGAAAATGCTTTATTTCAGTGAAGACTTTGGTGATTGGCTCACGGCCACTTTCATTTCAACCACATTTCCATGTGATATGTGAAGCTAGGTAGACATAACGTATTGAAAAGGGACATCTGCAACCTACTGCTTCTTAGGTAGCTTTTTAGGGTCGATTGGTATCAGCTTTGGCATAAATGGTACCATAATCCAAAGTCACTGTCATCCTCTCCCGTGTAGACAGTGGCTGCCTCCCAAGACTAAGCCATAGGAATACCCACAGGGAGGGAACACCACCTGTGGCAGTTTCCTCCTTTTCCAAATTGCCAAGCAGTTGATACCTCCTTTAATGTAGACAGCAGAGACTTCCCTTGCTCTTATAAAACTAAATGGCCTTCTAGAGTAGGAAGAAAATCTTTTAAAACCAAATAATATAACCAAGTTAAAGTCAGAAGCTGAAAACCAACCAAGAAAATGCAAACAAATGGAAACTCAAGTGCCACTTCTGGGGACAAGGTAAGAAAATATGAGCCTTGTGTGGAAGCCAGACACTCAAGCGGGAACCTGGAGACAGGTGCTGACACAGAGACCACGGAGGAGTGCCGCAGACTTGCTTGCCCTCCATGGCTTAGTCAGCTTAAATATACAACCCAGGGCCACCTGCCCAGGGTCAGCACAGCCCATAATAGGGTGGGCCCTTTCATTTTAAAAATTAATCAAGAAGAAGCCCCAAAGTTTTACCCATAGGCCAATCAGGTGGGACAATTTTTCTCATTTGAGGTGTCCTCATCTCAGATAACTGTAGCTTGTATCAAATTGATGAAAAAAACTAACTGAGACAATTGATCCTTTGTCAACCAGGTACACCAGTTCATTACTAATGAACCATAGCCTTTCTTTTATTTTTATCTCAAGATTTCATATTAATGTCAATATCTCAACATAAAACATGGTATAATTTTATAAGTTCAGTATCTTCAATATCCTTAAAATATGCAAAATCTCTCTAAAAATCTAAAGTCTCTTCAAATCTACCAAATTATCTAATTTTACCAATAGACTACTATAAGATGAAAAAATGTCGTAGATATCTGTTACTTCAATAAGGAAGAACTGAGGCACAGCTGCAATCAGAGTGGAGAGTGGGGTATGACTTTCACACGAACTCTGGTGCCTCACCTTTGACCATGTCCCCTGGAGGGGGAGGCCTGGTGGCACTCAGAGGAAGGACAGCAGGTTACCAAGAAGAGACTTGATACCCTATGAACATATACAGGGGGAGGAAGTTCCCCCTCAGGAACAGTCATAGGGGAGGGGAATAAGAGGAAAATGGGAGGGAGGGAAGAATGGGAGGATACAAGGGATGGGATAACCATTGAGATGTAACAAGAATAAATTAATAAAGGAGAAAAAAAAACGAACTCCAACAGTGTAAATTAGATCTTGTACCTCAGTAACTTATGTGGGCTCCAAAAGACGTGGGTTCCTACCTCTCCAGCTCTGATGTTCACAGCACATGGAGCACGTTTTGTGTTCTCAAACAATCTTCATTTTGAAGTCCTGGCACTTCCAGTGTGTGGAGTCTCTATTGCAACAGGGCTGCACCTTCACCAAAGGCCTCCAGGCCTCTCATATTGTGAAGCCTCAATTATTCTTCCTGACATTTTCAAGCATTGAAACCCTTTACCATTCAGGACACTTTTACACAGGATCAAGTTTGGCTGCCAGCATGAGACCCAGCTTTGGTTACCTCCGGACCACAGTTGGTGTGTGGTGAGCCTACAGAAATATAAAGGATTTCACTTCCAGGATGGTGGTCTATTATTAATCATCACTAATTTCTCAGCCTCAGATAACTAGATAAATACCCCTAGTAAATGATGGGTTTCATTTTAATGGTACTGGTCTTTTCCTAATCACATATAATTTTTCAGCTCCTGGTGACCAGACACCTTTGATTCTTGACTGAAATATATCACAGGTATGATCTTTGATGGACTCCCAAATTTCTCTCTGAAACTTCACAAACTAGGCTTCCATCTTTTGCACTGATCTTAGAATTATCTTCTAAGTTCCCACAACAGCTCATTAAGCTCTGAGCTTTCAATGGCTTTTCCAGCTCAATGCTCCAAAATCATTCATAACCCTCCCATAACTGACCAGTTCTGTCACAACAATAGTTCTCTCTCTAGTACCATTTATTGTCTCCTTTGTATTTTCTATTGCTGTGATGAAGACAACATGAACAAAAGCAATTGGCGAGGAAAGTTTGTATTTGGCTTACAGTTCTTGAGCAAAGTCAATCAATGAGAAAAGCCAAGGGAGAAACTCAAGCAAGGCAGGGCCGTATGAAGTAGGAGCTACTGCAGAGGCCATGGAAGAATGCTGCTTATTGGCTTGCTCTTAAAGACTTAGCTGGCTTTCTTATACAATACAGGACTACTTGCTCAGGGGCTGCAAAGGCCACAGTGGACTGGACCTTCCTACATCAATAAATAATCTAGAAAATGCCCTACCTGCTTACCTATAGTCCAATCTGTTAGCAACATTTTCTCAATTGAGGTATGATATTCAAACATGATTCAAATTATGTCACGTTGACAAACCAAACCAAATCAACCAACAACCAATCAACCAAGCAAACAAAAGCAACCTAACAAGGACAATCTCCAACTTTCATACTTTCCAGATTATTTGTTCAACTATTTCATATTTCATTTCTTTTGCATATCTTATTAATCTTCACACACTAATCTAGTCATTATTCTCATGGTTTACATAATCTATTTGTTACTTCCTGTCCCCACATCCTTCTCTATTCACCTTGCAATGTATATTCCTTCTAGCAAACCTTGTCTATGTCTGAAATGGTTCTCAATGATGAAGTGCCCAACCATTCTCTGAGTTTCTGCTACTGAAAGTGGATTTGGATTGAAGAAAATGTCACAGCTGGACTGTAACAGCAGTATTCCATTTGTTTTCACAAAACAAATGAGATTTTTATGATGTTTCCCTATTCTAGTGAAGTGGTAGTTAGTTGTCCTACTTGCCAGCTTTCTCCTATGGGATAGGTCTTAAGTTGGGCGAGTCACTGATTGGCTATTTCCTCAATTTCTCCTTCATCTTTATCCCTACACTTCTTGTAGGCAAGACAAATTTTGGATCCATGGTTTTATGGGTGAGTTGAAAGTCCAGTCTGGCTACAGAACATGTCAACTTCAGGATCCATAAACCCACTGGTGCTTGGAGTCTCAGCTAGGGTCACCCCCATTGACTCTTGGGAATCTCCTGCCATCTATCTACTTCAGGTATCTATTTTATTTCCTCTTCTGAGTGAGAGTCAGTTGCTTGTATATTTATACATTTGCTGATTCATTAGTATCATTCTCACTTTTGTAGAACTTCTACCACAGGGACCTAGGGAATTATAAGTAATCAAATTACTTTTCTGGTTGCTTTGTCCTTTGCTTCTTTTTTTTCAACATAACACTCTGTTTTCCTTTTATATTTTGTTAGTACTCATCCTTATTCTCTCCCTTTTTTTTTAAAGTTTTTAAAACATTATCATACATGAGTATATTTCTAGTTTCTGGTCTTCCTACATTCTCCATAAGATCATATCTAATTTCAAGACACCAGCCAACAACTTCTTCCCATTTATAGATTTACTAGATTTTTCTTCAGAGTTTTAAACTCATACAATTATCTGATAACATTTATACTATATTTTCTATGTCAATTCTATCTTGACATGACCAACATTGACTTTGTAACACAATATATCTGTTGTGCCTTCACAGTCTTTTAGCACCTTTAAACAAGTACTCAAGTCATAGTTATAAGATTTCTTTTGAGCAAAAGTACTTCAGATATGGTCCTATCTCTTTTATTGCTTCCTGACTTTATTATTCTGAGAAATCTTAATTTCTCCTCATCACTTTCCTGATCATCTATCTTCTATGGTGGTGTTTCACCAATACATTGAATATTGCTAGTTGTGTAACTAAATACTTGATTTAGCATTATCAAATAACCCCTACCCAGATCTAGCCAATTGACAGGACATTCTCCACAGTTGAGTAGAGAGTCGGATCTGACTTTCACACGAACTCTGGTGCCCCGTATGTGACCACGTCACCTGGGTGGGGAGGCCTGGTGGCACTCAGAGGAAGGATAGCAGGCTACCAAGAAGAGACTTGATAACCTATGAGCATATACAGAGGGAGGAGGTCCCCCTCATTCACAGTCATAGGGGAGGGGAGTAAGGGGAAAATGGAAGGGAGGGAAGAATGGGAGGATACAAGGGATGGGATAACTATCGAGATATAATATGAATGAATTAATAAAATAAATACATAAGAACAGGAAAAAAAGAAAAAAAGATCTAAATACAAAAGATGTATGCACAGTCTGGAAGATTAAAAGTAAATTGCAAGTTATTCTAATTCTCCAGAGGGGGAAAATAATTTATGGAATAAGTGAGTTATTCTAATTTTCACTGTTGCAACAATTATTCCTTATTTAGAAACTAACTCCTAATCTGGGCTCTGTGTTACACTCTTATAATCTCAGCTACTTGGAAGTTTGAGGTAGAAAAAAATCCAAGTTCAAGACCTTAATATGCTCCAGAGTTCAAGACCAGTAGGGAAATTCATTGAGGACTTTCCTCACAACAAAAAGTAAAAAGAGGGCTGGATATTCTGGTTATATAATTCATGATTGTATAGCATGTGTGAGGTCCTAAAATAAAGAAACCAACTCTTACCTGAAAAAGAAATGTTTGTATATACATATGTACACACACACACATACACACACACACACACACACACATATATATATAAACACGCACATATATATGTAACAAATCAGGGCTTATTGTCTTTATTTATGAAAACAGAGACTCGAACACATACAGAAGACACATATACACATATGTCAAAAATTTGAACTTTTGAGCTTTCTTGGTGATAATATATGATCTTGCAGATACTTTGCATTCATTGATTAAGTGACACTGCTATAAATTATGCTGAGAGAATCAGATCTTGGACCCTTATAATGTCAGAATAAGGACAACAAGGGATTTCTAAGATCTCTCAAATACTCCAACTTTTAATATAAAAAGACTAGGAACGTGAGGGTTCTGGGACTCATATTTGGGAATAGTTGTGGAAATTGTGCAAGAGAAGAAAATAATGTCACTTTTTTTCTTTTTTAAAAATTTTATTAACTTATTTAGATTACAACTCAATTGCCGTCCCATCACTTGTATCCTCCCATTCCTCCCTCCCTCCTGCTTTCACTTTATTCCCCTCCCCTAGGTCTGTGACCGAGGGGGACCTCCTCCCCCACTATATGAAACCTAAAATCTTACGTAAGGAAATTGAAGACTTTATAAAGAGAGTTCATCAATTTAATGATCTTGAAGACTTAGTATTAATCCGACTTCATTTATCCCTCTCTAAACTAATTCTTAAATTAGAGCCCTTTCCTGGATATTCTGTCATGGTGGCTACCGATAGATACATTAAACATGGCCTAGTTGATATGTGAAAAATGTTCATTATCATACATTATAAGAAAATGCATATTAAAACCAGTAGATTCCACCTTACACTTAGTAGAATGACTACTATGACAAAGATAGAAGATGACAAGCAAGAGTAAGATTATAGGTGAGATAAAGGGAACCTTTGTACAGTCCATAGTTATTAACCAACAGTCCTGCCCTGCTGCATTGTTTATGCTCTACAATAATATCACTTAATACATATTACAGTTGTAATAGCTGCTGCTTGGGTTTCTCTTTGGTTAAAGAAATTGTTTCTCATTCTTTTCAAAGACTCACTAATTGCTTTGTGTAAGACATGAATCCAAAGACTTGGACTCTATGTATCTGCAAGACATTGGAATAAGGAAAATTGCTCTTTTGCCTATAAGTTTGTCTATCTGTACTGAAATCCTGGTGACAATGTGACTTTACATGGTCATCACTGCTTCTGACAGAGTGATCCTTGATCCCCAGGTTAGTGTCTGGACTCTGATAGTGGACATGACACTCAGCTGTAGCTAGTTCTTGTGCTCCTATGCACTTTATGGCTTTTTCTGTATGGCTGGAAACATGCTAAGATCTCTGTTCTGGTCCTGTTGAGATTAATTTAGTTCCTTTCATGATCAAGACTGGATTCTGAGGTACACTGTCCATGCCACTTTGTGTTTGCTTTGTTTTAAGAAATTACAATACAGAAAATTACAATATTAAAACTTTGCAAGCTGTACATTATAGTTATATGTACATTCACAGTTACTGTCAGAGCATTAACATTGAATTGAGGTTAAATTATCATCTGAAAATATATGTTGAACACACAATGTGACATGTCAACATTGTTCTTCCTATGATCTACATAGGATGAACATGTAAATAATTAACTGAGGGGGAAAATGACTCACTGGATAAAGAGTTGACACAATTTATTGGTTATAAATTTTATTTTTATATTTAATTTTATACTAATGTTGTAAATGCATTTTTCTTCTTTGGGGATTATAAAATTGTTACCTTAGACAGATGATTGCTTGCATTAATGTAGCCTCAAATTTTACACTTATATAGAACAATAAAACATTTGGATAACAACATATTTGATGTTAGTACTGATTCATAGAAACACTATTGATCTTTCCCAAGGCGCTCATGCAGTGGTTTGCAAGCTAATTCCCTATAATTTATTATAAAATAGAACAGATTTCTGTTCATATAGATACATTCCATGTGCATATCTCTGTAAGTTATGAAGAATACCAAGTTCCTAGAGTTGAGCAATAGTCTCTCAAGACTGTTTTCCCATCAAGTTTCAGTTCACTCAGTGTGTTTACTGAGGCACTTTACTTCTGATGAGCTTCTTTACACAATTTGCCTATTTCTCCATGTGCATGGGCTGAGGCTTTCCTACACATGAGGAAAAACAAGCAGTATGTAAACTGTTCCATTCAAAGCTCTGAATTCAATGGACTTTGTAATCATGCCTGTTTCTTCTGATATCTGCTACTTTGCTAATGGTCGTTCAATTCTCCAACTTGCAGCTATTTTACACTTGCAGGTAGAAAGGTGTAGGTGTTTTACAGAAATTTAGAGAATTAATTTTCCTAGTTGATAAGGTTCGGTATGTGCCAGAATAATGAAATATTTAATTGTTATGTTCTTGTTTAATAGGCCCAAAGGGGGAACTAAGATAAATATCTTCATAATGTATCCTTATATTTGTGTTTTTAAAAGGTAACTTGATTTTTCATTCTTCCTACAGTTTAATTTGCTTTATCTTGTTTCTACTCACTAAAAAAAATTAGTATCTAATCCATGGATTATCTTTGGGAGCAGTCTAATGGTGGGAAGAAAATAGCACCCTTACAGTATTTCTAAAGAATCTCAAATTAGCTTTATTTGAATTCATTATCGCCCCCAGATCATTTTATTTCTTTAAGGCATAGAATAAAAACGGGGGCCATGCTTTACATTCAAAATAGCTTAAATTTTCTACTAATCTGTATATTTTACTATCCTTTGAGTGATGACCTATTACTAAGGAATAATGTGTAATTTGATTTTATTAATCCTTGAGCTCTACAACCCAGGGGGTGAGCTTGCCATTGACCTACTGGCCTGTTTGCTTTTGTGTGGCTCTCTACAGACTGTCTGTGAGACAGGAATAGAGTGTTGTGCCAGCACAGGCTAAGGTTTTAGACTTCATTTTCACTAAGGGCTTTATTCTGTATTTTACAAAGTTTCTAAATTGCCTTTCAAAATGCTGACCAGAATTTATAGTGTACTCAGCAAACTCTTAATTGATGTCTGATAGAACATTAAAGACCTTAAATACGTAGTATCCTTGCATTTTGCTTTTTTTTCTAATGGTAAGATTCCCTTTCAATCCAATAAAACAGACTCTTTAAAATAAACTCTTCATGCATTCCACCTTTATCAGCAACTCAATACAGAGAATGTTTTTCTTCTATCTATTTTGAGGAGTGTCTAATAGGATGTGTGCTTAGGTAGAACATCATGTAATTTATTATAAAAATAGAGACATTTTAAAGAGGAGAATGTGATATTGTTAATAGCTGAATGAAATACAAATGAGAATGGGAATTTTTAGAAATACTAAGATGCCATTTTCTCTCTTATTGTCTTTCTATGACGCTCTCTTCCTTCCTTTTCCCTTCCTCCACATGTATATGCGCAGACATAGGTATGTATTGGAATTATTCATGTGAAGGCCTGAAGTTACTCTTATAGATTGTCAGTAATTAAGGTGTTTGGGGAATTTGATATGCCACAAACATTGATGTATCATACCTATTTTATAGACTTTTGGTTCTATTTTTGGTTGTGAGTGAGCGGTTATTCCAGGGATAATTTATACTTTTAATTTTGCTTATATAGCTGAAGGTATGTCTGTATCCCTATGCCCTTTTTCCTTTCTTTTAATTTAACAGATATATAAGCGCAAAATTTGAATTTCTGTATTTATTAACCAAGGTTTTCCAGAGAAAAAGAACTGATATACTATATATATATTTAAAGGGAATTTTGCTTTAATATGGGCTTACCTGATATTGCCTTGGAGGTCAGCAACAGTGTCTTCCTAATGGAGAGGATGCGCTTGGTTGGAGAGCATGGAGGATTTTTGAATGGTTGCAAGTCTTCAGTCCATATTAGAGCCTGGGGAAGATTGGTTCTGAGATTATGGGGGAGACCTGGTGGCACTCAGAGGAAGGACAGCAGGTTACCAAGAAGAGACTTGATACCCTGTGAACATATACAGGGGGAGGTAATCCCCCTCAGGAACAGTCATAGGGGAGGGGAATAAGGGGAAAATGAGAGGGAGGGAAGAATGGGAGGATACAAGGGATGGGATAACCATTAAGATGTAAAAAGAATAAATTAATAAATTTTTTTTAAAAAAAGGAAAGTAGTTATCATGGTGGCAGTGGCAATACTATAAATGAATTTACCAGAGAGACTCAAAGGAAAAGAGGCAAAAGCCAAGCTTTGTCCCCTGGGCCCTTTTAATCTGGGTGCTACAAGGAGGTGCCATTCACTTTCAGGGGGTCTTGCCCCATCAAAAACATATGTCACAGTTGTGCCCTGGATTCCAGCTCCCACAGATTGGGCCAAGATTAACCATCACGCTGTCTGTCTGAGTACGGACACCAGAGATTTCCATCCTATTAGGTTGTGATTACTCCAAAATATTAGTTCAAATATAAAGAAAATCATGGAATAAATCTAACGTTACTCTTCCTTTTTATATCTCCAGTTACAGAGTACATTTACCTCACCAAAATAATTAAAAAGAAAATATGTTTTCCTTTGTCATTTCATGATTTTCTCTCTTTTTTTGTAAGATTCACATTGCTCTTTTTTTCTCTGAATTTTATCTTTTGTGTGAATTACTAATTTACTAGACTTGTGATAAGTCATATATATCATATCCACTTGTATTAATAGACTTATAAAAATGAAATTAGTAATCCAAGAGATAAATGAATTGAAGAGAGACTCAGAACTTTCTTGAAGTGATCTACCTCCACAGAAATGGGAATGATAAGGTGTCTGAAAAAAGTGATCAATTATGCTATAAATTATGTTATAAATTCATCATATCCAATTTATGTTATATTAAGGTGCAAAATTTCAATCAACATTTTCTCCTTACTGTTTCTATCTGCTCATTATTTCCTTGAAGTCAATGTTCTGTCATAGAAATAATACTATTGATTTTAGAATGTAATAATAATTCACAATGGATTTAAAAAAAGAGACAGTGCATGAAATTTGGTTGGTGATTCAGTCTCTGGGAGCCCCTATGGTCCTCGGTTAGTTGACCCTGTTGGACTTCTTGTAGAGTTCCTGTCTTCTCCGGATCCCTCTGTCCTTCCCCTCACTCTTCCACAAGACTCAGTGACCTCCACCTAAGGTTTGGCTGTGGGTCTCTGCATCTGTTTAGATTCACTGCTGGGTGAAGCCTTTCAGAAGACAGTTATGCTTTGTCTCCTGTCTGCAAGCACAGCAGAGGATCATTTATAGCGTCAGGTGTTGCCTCTTTCCCATGGCGTGGGTCTCAAGTTGGACCTGTCATGGTTGGCCCTTCACTCAATCTTTGCTCTATCTTTACCCCTGCATATATTTTTGACAGGGTAAGTTTGGGGTTGCAGGTTTTGTGGGTGGGTTGGTGTCCTTCTCCCTCCACTGGAGGTCGGGCCTTGGTACAGGATGTAGCCACTTCAGTCTTCATATCCCTCACTGCTGTGAATCTCAGCAGGAGTCACCCCATATCCTCCTGGGAGCTTACCTGGGAGCTTGTCCCAGGGATGTCCTTCCATTGGTTCCCCTTCTCTCTCCTGGCCCTCTCACCTCCCACCACGCTCTCCCCCTACCTGATGCCCACCCTCATTACCTTTCCCACCTCCTCCCCCATGCTCCCTTTTCATCCACTTCTGATGTCCATTTTATTTCCTCTTCTGAAGGAGATTCAAGCATCCTTCCTTGGGCCCTCCGTGTTACTTAGCTTCTTTGGTTTTGTGGGTTGTACCATGTTTACTCTGTAGTTATGGCAAATATCCACTTATGAGTGAGTATATAACATATGTGTCTTTCTGGGTCTGGGTTACTTCATTCAGGATAATATTTTCAGTGCCATCCATTTGCTTGCAAATTTCAAATTTTCCTGGTTTTTAATAACTGAGTAGTATTCCATTGTGTAAATGTAGTACATTTTCTTTATCCATTCTTTGAATGAGGAATACCTAGATTGTTTTCAGTTTCTGGCTATTACAAATAAAGCTGCCAAGAGCACACATTGACTGGACCCAAGTCCCTCACACATATGTAAATGATGAGCAGCTTGGTCTTCCTGAGGATCCCTTAGTAACTAGAGCAGAAGCTGTCTCTGACATGGACTCTGCTGCCTGTTTTTGGATCACTTTCCCTTCGCTGGACTGCCTTGTTGGGCCTCAGTGTAAGAGGATACACTTAATCCTGATGCAACTTGACGTGCTAGGATGGGTTGGTGAGGGGGTTCCCCTTTTCTGAGGAAAAAGGAATGAGGAAAGGTGGAGGATGGTAATACTGCAGGTCCTGGAAAGGGGCTGGGGTAAGGATGTAAAGTAAATGAATCTTAAAAAAAAAAAGAAAAGAAAAAAGAATTGGTTGAAACTCCACACTTAGGAGGCACTGATATTTTTCAATTTCATAAAGCATACTTATAATTATATATACTGTCCACATAGTATGCATAATATATATATGACTATATATGACACTGCATAAGGCTTATTATATATAATTCTTACATATATTATATATTACTGAATAAAAACTTATCTGTAAAGCAAGTTATGCAAATCAATTTGTATGGATAATTAATAGTCGACATTATAGTTTTCCCCATGTTATTTTTGCAAATCAAAAAAATAATATTATTGGAAATCTCTCTTCTCATCCTAGTATTTCTAAAATTATCTGAAATGAGAGTATAATGTGAAAGAGGACATACATTGCCACAGCTTGACCTCTTTTACAGAGATTGTTTTCCCAAGCAGCTGTACTTGTCTACCCTTCTGACTGCAGTGCATAACAGCACGTCTCTTACAGTGGCATGCCAGTTCACATAGGGTCAAACTTTACAATAAATGTTCAAGGACAAAGATGGCTCCTGATTGTTCATTCTTCCATCTCTTTCCATATGATAGAAGGTGAATATTCTCTCCTATGCCCATTGGCCTTTTCTTTTTCTTTTCTGTGCACTGGCTGCTCATGTCCTCTCTCTTTCACATTTCATCTTGCTGTGTCCTGTCGTCTTAAGCCTTATTTCTACCTTGATTCACATAAGCCATTAGGATGGCTTCTCATTCCCAACTCATAATTAGAAGCTTCTTAAGCTCTGCGTAGGCTGATTACCATGGGAGGCAGTGGCATCCGGTTATTTTGGATGCGTGTATATTGGGTGTGAAAGAGGATACCTGAATGTGAACCAAGACTTTTTCCCCCAAATTTACCTTCCATATTCAAATAATATTTTGTTTTTGTTTTTTTGTGACAGAGTTTCTCTGTATAACAGCTCTGGCTGTCCTGGAACTTGCTGTATAGACCAGGCTGGCCTTGAACTCACAGAAATCTGCCTGCCTCTGCCTCCCTAGTGCTGGGATTAAAGGCATGTGCCTTTTGTAAACAGCATTTCTTTTGTAAGAATTGTGATTTAAAAATAGTTCTTAAACCTGAGTTGCTTATTTATTTTTGAAATAAAGAACATAAAGCATACAGCACCAACCCTGAGTGACATAGGGACAAGATGTTGCTATCCAAACTTCCCGATTTGGAGAAGAGAAGTGTGTATGGGAAGGTGAAGTGTGAGCAAGCAGCATGGCGTAAGACTCTGTGTCCCCTCCCCCCATGCATGGAACGTAGTAGAACTTTAAATATCACTGAAGAATTTGAGACTATAGGGATTGCTTGAATTCTCCCTCTAAATATGGTGTAGCCTCAGGGTAACAAGATGCCATGGTGACAGCTCTAGGCCAGAAATGACATTACCAGAAGAGTCACATGGCTGTCTGAAACATTAGGATGAATGACCTGGAGACAGTTCTCTTCATTTCAAAAATTTAGAAGTAACAATATAAATGTTCTCTGCACTGGGAAATGGATAATATATTAGTGTGGAAGTTGGAAGCTTGTGGAGCTTGAAAGTTTACTCCAGTTGAGTACTGTAGCTACTCCTCTCTACAGACCCCTCATGGTTACCCAGTTGATATCTACAGTTGCATTATAGCACTTCTGAAGTGTGTGTGTGTGTGTGTGTGTGTGTGTGTGTGTGTGTCTGTCTGTCTGTCTGTTTGTCTGTCTGTCTGTCTCTGTCTATGTGTCTCTCTGTGTTGGTTTTGGAGCTTTTTGTTTGCTTGCTTTGTGAGACAAGTTATCACTATGTATCCTTACCTGTCCTGAAACTCACTGGGGAGATGAGACTGGCCTTGACCTCACTGAAATCCACCTTCTTCTGCATCTTGAATGCTGGCATAAAAGACATGTGCCATCATGGCCTGCTCAGTTCTGAAATGTTATTTTTCATTACTGTTTTTATTTTTGTGTTGTGGCCATTAAAACAGAAATGTATTTCTGTTCATTTTGGTGAATCCTTCCATGACTTTGCTGGTGTCTGGAACAGTAGGTATTAAAGGAAACAATCTGTTAGTAAATCCAATGCAGTTTTCCACACAGATTTCCTAGGGGAATGAACCAATTGGTTGGCTGCATCTATATCTCTCCTGTACAGCTTCCAAAGCTTCAGACTGACTTCACTGAGGTAACATATCATAAAGTAAAAGGTAAATGCATGCCTTTGTCATGATCTTAACTACAGCCCAGTGAAAATATTAAAAGAAGCTGCTGCATTGTCAACACTCCACAGGGAGAGGAAATGGATGACAGTAGGTGGGTGTACGCTTAATGTGCAGCGATTCAGACCTGTCCATGCGCCTTTGTATGTTATCATTTCTACTTGAGAGCTTATAGAATCTATAGGCTCTTGTCATTTTATCATGACTCACCCTATGAGACAGCAAAGTTGATCTTGACTTACCTGCTCACAAACATTATATGTTTTCCTATTTCAAGGTTCCTTAATAAGGTAAATGATAGACAATAAGTGGATTTTATATTGATTCTTTTGGCTCTAAGTCCAACTAAGCAATGCAAGAGTCTGATAAAAATCCTTAGTTTATTGTCTCTGGTATAAGATATCTCATCAAATAACCACAGAGTGTATCATTTACGTGACAAATCACTGAGAGGCATCAAATCCTTCTGCATTTCCAAAACATTTTAAAGGTAAGCATCAGGGTCTTAAGAAGCAAGAGGAGAGGGAGTTTGCAATGAAATACAAACAAGAATAGGTTTATATTAGAAAACTAAGCATATAACAGCAAATAGAAACTGAATGAGAAGAAGAGTTGAAAGTTAGCTAGATAGTCCCAGAACAAAGAGGGATTGGGAAGTGAGAGACAAGCATTTATTAAGGGATCAGATATCATCAGGACTGCTGATACCAATGCTCAGAGGGTCAGAAGGAGATTTTAGTCAATTGAAACTCTTCTCAAGAGTATTTTTCTCTTCTATTGCTAAATGTGCTTATTAGAGTGCTGTTACCAATTTTCTTTGAAGATTTCCTCTGATGTGAATCACAGTGTCACACATTTCAGGTAATGGTATTGACATATATTAAATGTTAGTCATCTAATGCATCCAAAGCTATTGTTCTTGTGGGTTTTCCACATTCTCATCAGGTGAATATCCACGGACAGGGTCACAGACCATTTGGGGGTTTTCTAGGTCCCATGACTCCTATTACTTCTGGACCATGGGCTGCCTATAGTCACAGATCTGATCTGCAGAAAGGGGTTGTCATTAAGATGATAGTATGGCTTTGGCTGCACTGAACCCTGGACGCTATGCTGTTCTGGTTTGGGTAGAACCCTGCCCTTTTGAGAGCTATTTTGAAGAGCGGTTAAGAACCTTGAGTATAAAACTAAACAGCTCACATTGTATTCTGGTTCAACAACCTTAGCTAATTACTTAATCTTTCTGTGCTTCATTCAGTCACTCATCTAAAAATAGTAATGGAAATTTCACTGCAGCTTCATAGTGTTATTATAAGGATTAAATGAGCCAATACACGCAACATGTTGAGAATTGCGCTTGTCATGCAGTAAGTCTTCTACAAACATTAGATTTATTAGGTTTATCTTACAAGAAACAGAGTCCTCAACTACCACGCAGAATTTAATGGTGGGCATATGAGAAATGTTATGTTTTCCTTAGCATTATCATAACGTGAAGTACTAGTAATTCGTTTGTATTTTTCAATCTTCCTGGACCAAAATGGCATCTTCCATGATTTTTTATTTTTGTGGGGTTTTTTTTTTGTTTTGTAGTTTGTTATTGTTCTCTAGTATGCACTCATCAGAAATCCATTTATAGTGGTGCCTGACAACTTCCTCATAGTCACATCTTATTCAAATAAAATGCTGAATTAGAAATGCACTCATCATCTCTTAAAACATGGGGAAAAAACCAAAGTATAGTAGAGAACACTATAATGTACCTGAAAAAATGAAACTGAAAAAATATTGTTGAAGATGAAGTTACAAGTAACGATAAAGCTTTGTAAGGGTCCAAAGTTCAAATAAAGAAAATAAGGGAAGAATTTCAGATTTCAGCCATTTGCCTTCCACTATATTTTACTTTGAATTCTACTGAATAGTGTGTGACCAGTTACAGGCATTTACCTTATTAAAACCTTTTAGTCCAGGGTCATTCAGGGAGATGTTTGAAATGCTATGCAAATAGCATTCTTTGCAGGGTTTTAATGATATAGATGGATTTTAATGTTACATATGGCTGGTAATTCACTACTGTTATGATTTTCTTGAGAAGTCATGATTGTGCATTGTCCAGAACAGTTGATCACCAGATGAGGCAAAGTACTCATCTCAGTCATATTTCTGATATTGATTTCATTCAAATGACATTTATACAAGGACTAATGAACTTCAAAAGTATGCTTTCTCCATAATTTTTGTCTTTATTAACATTATCACAATAAAAGTTCTTTGTTATGAAAGACAAAAAGAGAGTTTATCATGTTGCCTGAGGTGGTATATGACACCCTGGGAATAAAAAGGAAGGCAATTTTTTTTATATAAAAAATGAAGTATTATACCCATACCACCCAATTATAATACAAGGTTTACTTCCAATTCTTTGAAAGTGTTCTTGCAGGCTGCTCAGAATAATTAAGTAATACAAATTAACTGTTAGTTGATCAAATCATGGTCATGTCAATTACTAGTCTATTTTTATCACAAGAATATACATCCTAGGTTTAACAGATAGTTATGATTCTATAGGTACATAACGTCTTCAAAAACCTCAGATACTTACAGAATAAGGCATTAAAGATGTCTTTATTATTTTAAAGATAAGATAGGTTAACTCCTGGCAATACCCCACCTACCTCAAAGAAGATGATGAGCATCAATGGACCTCCTGATGGAGATGGCTACAAATGTGGGAAACCAGGCACTGGGCAAAATGTCCTTATTTCCTCCACAGACAGAATTCTGCCTAAAAATTGGTAAGCTTGGAAGTCGGGAGAGTCAGTGCCAAGACAGGGCAAGCAAGTCCTCAATAGTTCCTGCCTCACAACTATGTCTGTCAGATATATTGAGCCAGAAGGCTGAAGATGATGTTTCAACATTATAGAGAGTTTTGGGTGACAGTGTAGGCAACAAATTGTCTCTGTCATTTTTTTTTTCAATTTGGAAGCTGCTAACCTGCACTTCCTGTCTAATCAGGTAATTAATTTTATTTTGTCTCAAGTCTCCAAGGAAGATGAAGACCAGATATTTCAGTTTTACAATTAAACTTAGTTGTTTAGGGGTTAAGATGTTTTTAGGTCTAGATAGATGTTTTAAGTTGATAATGATGAGATATGACAGATCTTGATTTATATTCAGAATTTTAGGCTCATCAAAATAGGAAATATGTTTTCTTCAAGGCTGCCAAATAGAAATAGCCCAAACATCATAAGTGTAACATTTCTTTAATTCCTGATTGTTTCATGGTTCTTCTTGTTCTATATAGTTTATTTAATATATGTGCAATAATATAAATGTATATGTGAGAAAGAAAAAAACTTACACTTTTCACAGTAACCATGTTTAGAATCAGCCTAAATATCTAGCAATGAAGACTGGATAAATAACAGTGTGTGTGTGTGTGTGTGTCTGTGTGTGTGTGTGTGTGTGTGTGTGTGTGTGTGTGTGTGTTGTATTTAGCCATAAGGGGAAATAAAAGCAATATTTGTAGGAAAATAGTGGTATTTAAGATCATCAAGTTAAATAAAACAAAGTGGTGTCATGATAATCCATGCCACCTTTTTAAAAAATATATGTAGTTTAGCTGTGACAAAGGACTTGAAAATAAGAGGAGAAATTATGGGAAAGGTGAAAAAGGAAATGGGGGTTGGGCATCTCAGTGAAAAGCTAGGAATCTAGGACAGTGGAAATTCCCAGGAATCTATGAAGGTAACTGCTAACCAGAAAGCATGCATCTGATAGTCCTAACACCTCTGTACATGTGTTACTGTTGTGTAGCTTGGTCTTTATGTGGAATTTCTAACAGCAGGAGCAGGGGCTGTCTCTGACTTTGCCTGCCTTTGGATCTCTTCCTCTATCGGGTCTGTCACATCTAGCCTCAATAGGAGAAGCTGCTGTGCCTAGATATACCCAGGCAGGTTGATATCCATAGGAGTCCTCCCTTTTCTGAGGAGAACGTGAGGGGAGATGGGATGGTGGGGAAGAGAAAGGCAGGTACTGGGAAGAGAGGATGGAGAAGAAGCTGCGATTGGCATATAAAGCCTCCCCTCTTTCCGTGCACCCCAGGTCCTTCTCCCTGCTCCCTCTCTCTGTCTCTCCTCTTCCCCAGATTCCCCCACCTCCTTTTAGAAAAGAGCAGGCCTCCCAGGGACATCAAAAAACATATAACACTGGAAAACACGCTACATTAAAACCAGTGACATACTGTCATATTAAGGCTAGAGAAGGCAACCCAGTAGAAGGAAGAGTCCCACACATAGACACACAAGTCAGGAACAACCCTGCCCCCTCCTCTGCATGCTTACACTATTAAGTTTTCCACAAGAACACCTAGCTACTGCTTCATAACACACACACATATATATAAAGGAACTAAGTCAGAACCCTAAGATTCCCTGATCTCTCAGGTTCCCATGGGTCCCAGTCAGATGATTCTGTGGTTTGTGTTTTCCTAGTGTGTCTCTGATCCTTCTAATTCCTTCTATCCTTCCTCCTTTTCCTCAGCAGGACTCCCACAGCACAACCTAATATTTGGCTGTGAACTCTACACCTACTCCCATCAGTTGCTGGATGAAGTCACTGTAGTCTCTTTTATGATGATTTTCCTAGGCTTCAGTCCCAGCACAATCAAGCCAAAAATTTTGTCAGTCTCTAAAATGAGAATGCCATGGTCCAAGGGGCAAAGACTTACCAATTTGTAAATTAAAATGAAGAGTATTACTGAAATTGAGGCAAATGCAGGACAGAAGAGAACAAACACTTGTTATAAAATATTAGGTACTAGGAGTTCGTTAGTCAAAGTGACTATTAGAGACACTAATAGTGAGGTGTGGATGGCTGAGTGAGAAGACATGTCCTCATGTGAGCATGACGAGCTTGGAGAGCGCGGCAGGGCTACAAGAAGCTTGCCATGAGCTGTGGAATGCAGGTATATTTTAGACGATGGGAAATCTGAAAACCAAATAAGAGGGTTAAGATTGCACATACTAACACCATTTACTGTTTTGGGCAAAGCCTCAGAAGTTGAGCATGCCGACAATAGTGATTATTTTGGTTGTAGATCTAACTTAGAATAATTGGTTGAATGAGGAGTCAACAGAGATCTCAGCAATGCTAAAGATGCCTATAAAACCATGTAACAGTGAAATTGTGAGACCACCTATAACATTAAAGTGTTATAGGTGAATATATGAATTATAAAATAATTAACTACAATAAAACATGGAGTTTTTCTTCATTAATTTAATTGTTCATTTTAAACACCAATCTCAACCACTCTCCCTCTATTTCCTAATCCTCTCTTCCCACCCATTTCCCCATATCCTCCACCCTGAGTGCCAACACACTGTGGCACATCAAGTCACATCAGGACCAAGTACTTCCTCTTTCACTGAGGTAAGACAATGAATCTGTGCTAGCAAATTGGGATCCAGAAGTAGGCAACAAAGTCCAATTTGGAGACATCTCCTGCTCTAATAGTTAGGGGATCCACTTGGGGACTGAGAAGCCCATAATTTTCATATGTGTAGAAGGTCAAAGACCAGTCCATGCATGTTCTTTGGTTGGTGGTTCAGTGTCTATGAACCGCCATGGGCCTGGGTTAGTTGGCTAGTTAGGTCTTCTTGTGGTGTCCTTGACCCTTCCAGTTCCTTCAATCCATCCCCTAACTCTTCCATAAAGCTCTCTAAGCTTGGCCTAGTGTTAGGCTGTGGGTATGTGCATCAGTTCCTATTATCTGATGGATGAAGCCTTTCAGATAACAATTATTCTAGGTTCCTGTCTGCAAGCATAACAAAGTATCATTAATAGTGTCAGGGGTTGGGTCTTTCTCATGAGGTGGGTCTCAAGTTGGGCTAGTCATTGGTTATTCATTCCCTCAATCTCTGTTCCATCCTTTATCCCTGCACATCTTGTAGGCAGACATGTCATTTTTATCATTCTGAAAATGGACAGAGACGAAAAGGGTAGACTCAAAAGTTACTTTACATGGCTTAGTTTAAGGGATGGGGGTAATGGAAGCACCATGGATAGAAGTGGAGACACCAGAGGACAAGGATAAATTTGAGAGAACATTTTACTGTGGTTATGATATCGATTTGTTTTTTAGATGAACCGTCAGATGAAATATTGGAGATCTCTACTTCCTGTATCAGATATGAAGCCCAATGATGGAAAAGTGTGAGTCCCTTAGGGTATTAAACAGCACCAAAAGTGTTTAAGTTAAAAGCCATACTTACAGGTCATCAGAAATTTATATATATATATATATATATATATATAAATATATATATATATAAATGTTAGTTTGCACCAATTAGCGATATGAGTTATCCTATAATACTTTTTTAAAAAGATAACTGATTGGTGGAATCATGAGAAAGAAAAAAATGATAGAAACTTACCATATTTAGCTGCCAAATATGAATATTGTGCTTGTAGGGATTCTTTGGATTTATTTTTCAACTACCTTTAAAAACAAGTCCCTGTCATATTCTGAGTGAGAATGGGCATCACTGGCTAATATATTGAATGTTTGGTTCCTAGTTGGTGGACTCTTCAGGATGCACTAGGAGGTTTAGCCTTGTTGGACAAGGTGTGCCACTGAGGGTGTGCTGTTTAGTTTCAAAAGCTCATACCATTCCCAGTTAGTGCTCTCTCCCTCCCTCCCTCCCTCCCTCCCCCCCCCTCTCTCTCTCTCTCTATCTATCTATCTATATATATCCCAATATATAGATGTGTGTGTGTGTGTGTTTGTGTGTATGTGTGTGTGTGTATATAGTCATGAGGTCTCTTCACGGAGTACAGTATCTAAGTGAGCCCCCAAGGCAGTAGTGTGGTTATGTGTACTTCTTTCATCGTCTATCCAAACAAACAGAGTAAACATTACTTTCAGTTTTGAAATTGATCCAAATCAGGGATGGAAAGGCATAATTTACCTAGCATTCCAGTGAGTCACATATAAAAAAGCACAACTTTGATATTTTTTCCACAATATTGTAAAGGCTTAGGTTCATTAGTATTTTTGTTCTTTCTTAAATCATTAACAATAATTCATGATATAACTAAAACTAACATTTAAACTTCTATTCTTCAAGAAAACAATTTTAAAACAATTTACAAAGGACACTCTATAGAAAAACAAGAATCATTTCCTTTGTTAACTGCTTCCCCCCTCTAAAGTTAACTAGATAAATTGAGTCTGTTATCATCACAATCCACTTTAGAATAAAAGAACTTAGTGAATCGGTTGAGTTGAGACTCTGATTAGTCTTTATAATTAACAATATATGATGGTATCTGTGAAAATACACTGCTTAGTATATTGTCTATGTGCTCTCCTATGGTTACATTTCTACAGCCCAAGTTCTAATTCCTCTCCCAGAAGGTGAACTAGGGAAATCTAGGAATAGTCAGCTGAGACATCTAGATAAAATCCTTCAGACAGCAATCCCATGAATACAATGGGGTGCATTGAGCAGGTTTGAGGAATGGATTATAAATTCTGGAATTATCTTAATATATGTAGGCACAGACATGAGAATAAATCATAGTGTATATGATTCCCTTAGATTCTGGATTCATTTATAACTTGAAGTCTGAGAAAAGACCAAATTCAATTCTGAAATGAAAAAGTATCTCTACTCAGACATTGCTCAAGCCATATAAAAGAAAAAGCATGTCAACTAAAACACTATTTCTTGGTTATTTTGGGTGGGTGTATCATCTATTAAAATGTAAACAGATAGGATCCTCTAAGGCAGTGCTTCTCAACCTGTGGGTCTCCACTCCTCTGGGACTGGGGGTAAAATGACCCTTTTACACGGATCACCTAAGACCATCAGAATATACAAATATTTACATTATGATTCATAACAGTAGCAAGATTACAGTGATAAAGTAGTAATGAAATAATTTTATGTTTGGGGTCACCACAACCTGGGGACCTGTTACTAAGCATGTTTCTACGGATCATAATAGACAAATAGTATTTATGTGTGTAATGACTGGGGATAGGGAACTGGCAGACATTTGGTACACATCTGCAGATAGGAATTTCAATTTTCTAGCCTTTTATTTCTGGGCATGGCTATTTTATTCTAAGAACTAATGGTATAGTTTAATAGTAGGAGAGATTATTCAGGAATGATTTCTAATGAATAGGACTTCCAGACATCTCATGAAACAGTAATGGGCATGCACCTTGTGAATGGAAGTTTGGAAGACATGACAGTCCTCTAATGGTGATAAGGAGATGTTTCCAATGCCAGATGATACAGAAAAAGGCATAGAGAGAGAGACATGGAAAACAGCTTGTGAATATCAGTGGAATAGAGAGGCGAAATGTACTAAATCTTCTTTTGAATAGAATTATCTTCTTTGAGAAATGTTCTTTACACCTTCTTCCCTAAAATTATGTTATTTTCTCCAGAGAACTGTAGATACCAAAAACCCTAGGACCTTTCATTGATTAAAAAAAAAATAAAAAAGTCTAAGAAAAGCACGGTTAATCTGAATTAAATATACATTATTTACACACATTGGTCCATGAGACAAAAATCCCACCTTTCCCTACTATTCCACTTCCCAGAAACAATCATTGCAAATTTCATAACCAGTTAAGTTCCCCTTTTAGGCTGACTTCCTTGAATATATAAAGGGGGCAATGATGAAAGCATCTAACCAGAGATCTATAGCAAAGCCTGTATGGAGATAAAATCCTGGGAGTTTGAATCCTCCTACGCAACATTTCAATATGCAGTCAATGTTACATCCAACAAATAGTCCATAAGAGAAAAAGGGGGACATCATTCTGCTAAAGAAAATACATTATTCACAGCACTTGTTTCAGAATAGAAAGGCAGATTTTACTCAGGCGTCTTTAAAATGGTGCACAGGCCATAATGATAGATTTTCAGTAGCAGAGAGAGAGAGAACTTACCTTACAACTGAACAAGCAAACATGAAGATTTATGGTCAAGGATTAGAGTTGGATGTCTGCGTATGGGAAATCAGAAAGTGAACACGAAGTGTACAGGAAGACTAACCAATCTAACAGAACTCTTGCTGAAGGATCAGTTATTACTTGGTGTAGTGGAGAGAGACATGTGATCAGATATTAAGGGCAACAGTGGGTGTGAAAGCACGTTCCTGGAAATCCTTCAGTCCTAGCACAGAGAAAGGAGACCTTCTCTGATGTAAAGCTAAGGGTTCCTCAACAACATAGCAAGTACCAGGTGAGCTTCATCAGTATAAGACTCTGTCTCAGAACAAGACAAAACAACGAAGGAGAAAACACAAGTCAGCACGGAGAAGCCCAGGACTCCCCAGCTCTACCCAAAACACTCCAGGGCACCACGGCCTGCGAAGAATGGTAGAGAGGCTCTTCTCCAGGAACGAGTGTATCTAGCACTAAACAGTGTATACTAAACAGGTTATATTTAGGAATGTATACGTACATACATATTCACATATGCATGTAAGAGCAATTGAAAAAAAGACACCATGAATTTGGGGAAAAAACACAAGGAGGGCTATAGAAGAGGGATTAGAGGGAGAACAGAGAAGAAGAAAAGTCATGTAATTATAATCTCAAAACTACATTTCTAAAAAGGGTAAAATTCACAAATGATGGGACACAAAAGATAGGAGATTCGAGCTAATCCACTTAAGAATTTTGGCCAACATTCCATTTGTGGCTTTAGTTGAAAAAAGAGCTCAGGGTAACAGTAACATTACCAAAGCAAGGAACATCTTGAATGTTCCTTTGGAGGTTCACAAATGGATAAAGATAGGTTCTGTTTGGAAAACACCTGGGTGTGGCACAAACTAAGGAATCTTGGTGCCATTTACACTTTAAAAATAACCACGGAAATTAACTGAAGTTCCACAATGACAGGAGGAAGACAGCGTAGCTAGCCTTTTGTGCAGCTCCACAGCAGCACATAATAGCACTGAAGATGAAAATTGGATTTAACTATAGCAGCAACACTGTCACGTAGGATAAACAGAACAAAGCTAACCGGGAGGGCAAGCTTTAGACATGACAAAAGTTCAGTATCTTGGCAACCTTTGGTGTTGGGTTATTATTTTTTTAATGGATAATATTGTGTTGTTTCTAATGCATTCAGTTACTTGCGAACTGATACTAGCATTGTAAGGACAGATAGTGGGTGTTACCTTGACATCATCAACATTTCTCAGACATAGTTCATGTCTGTTTTATTTTTTCTTATTTAGTTTTGTATTGTGTGCAGGGGAAGAAAATATTTCTTAAAATGACATTTGACTTGACAATTCCAATCCATGTTACTTTACTATCTTGTCCAATTTATAATTTTTTGAGAAAAATATGTAATGTGCATTGTTTGCATTAAAGAAAGGTTGAGAAAATATAACTATAATGTCTCATTGTCATCCATGAGTGTCTTTATGACACTTTATGAGTGGGATTCACTCTAAGTTATTAGTCTAGCTATATTTGTATGGCACAAAGCTATATAGCTGAGATTGGTATTGAAATTTCTAGTATCCCTGCCTCAGCCTCCTGGATGCTGAATCCCACCATGACTAGTTTCTTTTGTGGAGGTCTTGCATTTTCCATATCCCTCCTCCATCGGGCTCTGACCCCTACCTGTCCAAAGCAACCACAGGAAATGACTGAAGTCCCAGGGAAACATGGGTCTCCTTTTCATGGATACTGAGTCAGTGTACCTAAAATTTATTCTCAAAATCTGTGAAAGTCCAACTAGCCATTCTTACATGAGGCTGCCAAGCACCCTGTTTTCCCTCATGTAAATTCTCTCCTTCTACAGCCATCACAGGTATAATATAAATTGGTAAATCTAAACAAACATTACAGTCTTCCTTCACACTTTATTCATTTTTCACATGATATATTGCCTCAGTTCATTCTATCACTTTAAATGCCTTCCACAGTAAATATGTGCTAAATTCACAAACCATTAAGAACACTGGTAACATTGTTTGGCCCCTTTGATATTTTCAATAGTGCCCCCTACCCCTAAACACTACAGTTGTCAAGTTCGGTCTCTAACATCCCTCCTCTCCATTGAAAAGAGTATCAACTAACCTAGGCCTACGGGGCCACTTAGAGGCTGAAGCCCCGACAAGCGTGGGTATAGCCTGGAACCTAGACCCCTACATGTGCAGTTGATGGGCAGTTCGATCTTCATTTTGGTCCCTAAGAAAGCGGAGCGGGGGCTGCCTATGGCACGGACTCTGTAGGGTGCTTGTGAATCACTTTCCCCTAGTTGGGCTGCCTTGTTTGACCTCAGTGGAAGAAGATGCTCTTAGTCCTGATGCGACCTAATTTGCTGTGCAGGGGTGGCTTGGTGTGGAGGACTCCCCTTTTCTGAATAGATGGGGATGGAGGGGATAAGAGCATGAGGGAGTGGGTCCGTGAGGAGGAAGGGGGGTTCCGTTAGGATGTAAAGTGAATCAATAAACACTCACCTCAATAACCCCTTTTCATCTCCTAAATATTCAAATAGCCCTTGCTTCCCCCAATTGAAGCGGTGTCTCACTGAAGCCTGAGAAGTCTCTTCTAGCCATGTTCCTGCTGCCTGAGGTCTCCTTCACCCCCAGCCATCCTCACCTCCTACTTCTTCCCTTCCGGATCTGCCTGCAGGGGGAAATGGAGCTGAAATGGCAAGAGGTGGCCTTGATTGTTTACTAGTTTACTGTATAGTATACTTGTTTGTAAAATGATATCCAATATCTAGAAATATTTGGAAAGCCTTCGATTTCAAACACATTAATTTTTAAAATTTTAGTGTTGTATTTTTGTATTCCTTTCTGAGCGTTTAGATTTTTAAAATGCTACCTCTGCAAAATTATGTCAAAATATTTGATCAATTGCATGCTCAGTGCTACACACACACACACACACACACACACACACACACACACACACACACACGACCATTATCACTCATTTATGCATTAAAAGAGAGTCATTTGGTTAGGTATATAGCATCAGACTTGAGCTAGCTGATGATTATCAAGTCCCGAATCTTCTGTAGATGATCTTGCATGGGTGCCTCAACATCTTTCCCAGTTTTTGTTTGTTTGTTTGTTTGTTTTGCTTCCTTCCTCTATTTGAACATTTTCCACAGTAGAGTGGAGAGTGGGATATGACTTTCTCACATACTATGGTGCCTCACCTTTGACCATGTCCCCTGGAGGGGGAGACCTGGTGGCACTCAGAGGAAGGACAGCAGGCTACCAAGAAGAGACTTGATACCCTATGAGCATATACAGGGGGAGTTAATCCCCCTCAGGAACAGTCATAGGGGAGGGGAATAAGGGGAAAAGAGGAGGGAGGGAAGAATGGGAGGATACAAGGAATGGGATAACCATTGAGATGTAACAAGAATAAATTAATAAAGGGAAAAAAAAGAAAATTGTAAAATTACTAGCCATTGAACAACCTCAACTCTGATCATTCTGTCAGGAAGAACATAGGACACATTTTGCTATGTTCTTGTCCATCCTTTCTTCCGTAGGACTTCACAATGACTTATTCATGAGAGCTGCATATGGATGTGGGGAGTTGCAATGTACAAATACGGATTGATACCAGGCAAGGCTTAATTGTGGGTATGCTGTTTCCTAATAACTTTCATATACCCTTTGTTCATTTTATTCTTGTTCTTTTATTTTCACTGCACTAATGCCATTTTACACCCATCCCCCTCTCAGAGCAAGTCAAGCATTGCCAGCTGTGCACATTTTTATATTTTCTATCTTATCTGATAGTCTTTGTCATCTTTCACAGTGCAGAGATGGGCTCTCCTTTCTTCAGCTTTCCTAGAATACACTGTCCATATTTTAAGATATTCTCATCATTGGCTTATCTGCTTTTGACAGAGAAACATATCTTACATAATGTGCATAAGTTTATTAACCTTTGGTGGCATCCCCCCCTTTTTTTTGCACAACCATCTTTATTTGCCTTCTCTCAGTTGTTCTTTAAGAGAATCTGCAGAACACACACACACACACAAAACAAAACAAAAACAAAACACCATGTGAGAGGGCCTGTCTCAATTTCTCCATCACATTTTAATTTATTTCTTCCTAACCTACTGGGCACAGGCATGTGGCTCGCTTTGACAATCAAGTTCCACACTTATTTCAGTAGCTTATCCAGAAAACATTATTTTGGCTCGAATTCAAGGAGCAAAATTATTTATGGCTAGTTATCAAAGCTGTATTTTTGAATAAATTCATTAATACTTCTTCAACCTCTACTTTTGGACTTGTTTCAGATCTCTTCTGGAATTCACAATTAGCTATTTTTGGGCTCCTGGGTGTATCATTTGCCCTGTGTGTCATGCCTTTGCTAAGTTTGCCAAAACCTTTGCAGTGAGGTGCCTATGGGAGTCCTGTGATCTGTATCGAGTGCTGCCCACTGCCTCTAGTCTCTAATGTATTTCCTCCTGTTCTCTGCTGTGTAATTATTGCATATATTTTTTCTTGGGTTGACCTTTCCACCTTTACTGCACGATTCTTTCAAACAAAGGGTTTTTTTTTCTTTTTAAAAGGGATTTTTAAAAAACAAGATAATGATGGAATATTAAACCTAAAGCAATTGCAATTTTATTTTAATTTAAATAAGTGGTCAATTTATAAACTGCCTTCTACAGAGGGATTTCTTGATTAATCCTTTCCAATTAACATATTTCTGTTTATGTGACACATTTTTCTAACATCTGATTTCTAATTTAGTTTTCTCAGCTATTTTAGTGTCTATTAAAAAAATCTTCAGTCCACATCTGATCTTCTCTTCTGTGCTACTCCATTTTCTGTCACTACTGCTGTCTTTGATTTTCCTGCATGTTTTTCACTTTGCTTCACTTGTACTCTGCTTTTTGCTGTTATAGTTTCAATCTCCTCCTTTGTTTTTTCTATTCCTATTTCACTATGAAATGTTTCTGTGGCCTTATTGAATATGACCCCCCCCCCCCGCTTTTGGAAAGCCCTGCCTTTACTCAGGCCCTCTTAAATCATTTTTTATGTCACTTTAAAGTTTCATAGCCATCCTCTGACATTTTAAAAGGACATCTGAACAACTAAACCTAAACATAAACCTTCTGTAGGCTCAATCTGTTTAATATCTTTCCTCATTTAGTATTACAATGCAAGTTCTTTATTTAAAGCTGCTTTATTTAAAGAAACTTTATACATTTTTATTTTCAAATAACAAACAAGATGATACTCCTGAATCTAACAGATTAGGCCAGAGATAGACTAATTTGGTTAGTCCAAGTCTCCCTGGAAACCTGGAAGCTTTCTGCTCGGAAAACTAATATTTCGATCATGCCCTTATGAACCTTTTATCACAGGTTGCGCTGGAAGGCAGGACACACATAGAAAGCCCTGCAAGATAAAATGAGGCAGAACACTCAGCTGTGGTATCCAAATTCAATTAATGATGGTCTTTTACTTCCTAAATTCACTGTCCTAATCTTTTGTCTACAGGGTCAGTGAACTTGACGTTCCTTTTCATACAGGGTGCATATTAAAAGCATTTCATAATAAGGCAGGATGTTTCCTCTTTTTAGGATGGTGTGACTCCTGGTCCAACATCTACCTAACTCCACATGGCACTTCCGGTTTCAGCCTGGTGATCTTTCCCATGAGGATGCCCTGAGTTGTGTATGTCTCATATATGTGCCACAACATCGGACACTTTCCCTAGGATGGCTTTTTTCCACACTCCTTCATGATTATCTGACTCTTTGTATCAGAGCCAAATTTTGAAATCTTGAGATCATCTCAGAAATAGGTCTAGCATGTTGGGTAAAGGCTCAGTCCTGAGTCACAACAGCTATGACATTTACTAGTATATGGAGTAGGGAATTCACTCATCCTTTTGTGCCTCAATACCTAATCAACAATTATGCATCATTACTAGTATTTACTATATAACTATTTTTGTTTGTGAGAGTTGAGTATTAGGGAAAAATCAACATCTGATTTATAGTAAATACTCTGTAATATTTATTGAGTTTACTATAATCATTAGAATAACAATTATACTTACTATTGGTCGGTCACAGGCATATTTCCGGAAAATCTAACACGGTTTTTGTCATACACTTATCATCAAACCATGCTTATTGAGTAAATGAACTAATAATGAATGAGTGATAATGAAAATAATAAACTCAGCCTAACATTCTAACAAAGCAAGACAAGGTTCATAAACAATTGTATGTAAGAATGCAAACTTTTCATACAATACTGCTTTTTTCCTTCTGGCCAACAGAAATATCTAGGAAGGAGCAGCCCTCTCAGAGGAGAGTGACTAAAAATAGCTGGGCCCTGATAATTAACGTGCACTTAAGAGGGATCTTTTGTTATATCCAGAAAGTTCCTGTCTGGCCCCTTCCCACATTATACATCTGCCAAATTCCCCCAGCTTTTGAGAAATTTCCGCCTTTTCCATGGCTTTATATGTTAAAAAAAAAAAAAAAAAGGATCTTCTTTCATAGTCTACATACAAGCTGAATCCCTTCTTAAGCACAAATCCTGTCAGTTGTGCTGTCATGTCTCCCTTTGTTCTGAATTTGTTGTTGACTATTAGCACAGCCATGAGGAGAAACAGTTTGGAACTCTCTGTGCTTTCAGATCGTTTCCAGCCATTCGCTTGTCTGGATAATTTGCAGTTGCTGATGTTTTATGGAGAAGCAGTTAAAACTCCTCTCAATTGCTTAGATATAGAAAAAAAAGGCAAGATGTTTGTGCATTCATACTTATTACTTCTACCATTTATATCCATGTGTTTAATCACATATCACATTTTACTGAAAAATGACTCTGTACCTAAATATTAATTTTTACATAGAATAGACTTGATATTGGGTGAAAACCTACATTGTTGTTGTCGGATAGGTGAGGCAAAAGAGTGTTTAAAGAAGTGTACAGCACAGCCTTATTGTCATGTTAAATCACTTGCGGAGTTTTATGCTTAATAATAATTGAAGTTGAAAAAATAGCACTTCTAGCTTCTAGACCTTTCCACACATTTTATATAATCCATTTAATTTTCACATTAGGCCTGTGTAAGTACTGTTATCATCTCAACCTTACATGTGTGAAAACTGCAGCAGAGGTTCAAACCACACAGCAATTAGTTGGCATGAAACATACCCTTAGTGGGTAAAAAGAAGCAAATAATTTTTAAAAGGTAAAACAAAGCCATTTTTTAAATCTAACAAACTAAAATTTCTGATTTTAATACAGTAATTCATAAACGTGAGGGGAATATTATGGTATGCGATTGCCCAAGTAAGTTTAATTTTCATTCATCTCTTAATCATTACATCGTGACTGCAGTCTCTCCCTATTCCACTTCCCCATCCACCCCGTAACACCAAGATCCACTCCTTCTCTGTTTCCTCTCAAAACAGAGCAGGCTTCCGAGGGATATCAACCAAACATGGCACAACAAGTTACAGTGAGTCTAGGCATAAACCCTCATCTCTAGGCAACCCAGTGGGAGGGAAATGGTCCTACGAGCAGACAGAAGGGTCCGGGACACCCTTTGCTCTCACTCTTACGACTCCCTGTGTGCACTGAAGTGGAGGTAAGATTCAACCAAGCTATCTGGATAAAAAAGAAATAGAAACATTAATCATTGCAGACTGAATTTAACATTGTTGAAATATTTTACCATTATTATTTGGTACAAATCTAATATTCTTGTATGGTAGATCTTGTACCTGTGGTTTGTATGAGAAAAATCATGGTTGAGAATTGACAACACGTTGCTAAGAAATACACACACACACACACACACACACAGAGAGAGAGAGAGAGAGAGAGAGAGAGAGAGAGAGAGAGAGAGAGAGAGAGAGGGGCTTTTATTGTTTTTCTTGAAAAAGAGTATTTCCACTTATTGGGACCCATGCACAAGAGATAAGAGAAAATAAGCGTGCATACAAGCACAAAGTAGAAAAAGAAATAGCATGGAAATTGCACATATACAAACATTACTTTGATATCAGGTGCTTCTTCATGTTGTACATTTGCCCTCAATATGAAAAACATCACAAAATGTTAAAATTGACTTTAAAACACATTAGGAGAGTTGTATCTGTATTTTCTCTATAGATTCCCAGACTCTTATATGTATCTGGGCAATCAGACAAGATGCAGAGAGGATTTTTGAGGGACTGGAGTTAGAGGACCACCTTCAAATGGTCCCAAATGAGAAAGGGTACTGTGGTATGGCCATCTGTTATGACTGAAACTTAAGTTAATGGGTCAAGGTTTCATAAGAACCTTATTTTTTCATTGATGTATATTATTCAATTTTAAATGGTTAAAATTTTCAATTGGCTTTCTTAATATTGATTTCAAAATTTTTATCATTCCTGTTATCCAAATCACACTGTTGTTGGCCACTTACAGATAACTGAGAAATTATCTGTTCCCCTATAGACTATTGGCAATATTTGAGCCCACTGATTCATGGAAATCTAGTTTTTAAAACTCAATATACTACACAGCATTCATTTCATTTTGCTAGTGAAACAAATTGCTGTAAGAGTAGAGGTTTACAGAGGAACAAATCCATTCTTTTACAATTCTATAGTTTGAACTCTGACATTGGCTGCACCCACTTAAAATCAAGATAGTTTAGTTTTACAATTAAGTTTGGTTGTTTTGGGGTTAAGATGTTTTTAGGTCTAGAAAGATGTTTTAAGTTGATAGAGATGAGATATGATAGATATTGAATTACATTCAGAATTTTAGATGCACCAAGATAGGAAAGATGTTTTCTTCAAGGTTGCCAAATACAAATAGACAAAACACTAATAATGTAACATTTATATAATTCCTGATTGTGTCATGGTTCTTCTTGCTGTAGGTATACATATATTGTATACATGTATAATAATATAAATGTGTATGTAAAAAAATAAAAAGAAAAAGTAAATAAAAGTAAATAAAATCAAGGTGTCACCAGAACCGAATTCCTTCTGGAAGCTCCAGAGCTCCAACGGCTTCTTCCCTTCACGTTTCCAGGAGCTCCTGGCAGCTGTGCCTCCGCTGACTGTTCTTTAACCAGCAGGCATTGCTCTAGGTTGTTTCTGATAAAAATCCCACTCTGTAACACATGCTGGTGTGGAGCGTACTATGTTGCTGAGGTTGACCTTGAATTTAGGGCAGTCTCCTTGCCTCAGTCTCTCTAGTGTTTTCATTAGAGCTGTTAGACACTATACCTAGCTGATTTTTTTCTCTCTTGACCTTGTGCCTGCATCCATCTTAGAAGTATCAGAGTTATTTCATTAAATCTATCCAGATAACTTCATCTTAAATCTCTTTTATTCACATATGCATGCTCCCTTTGTTTATCAAGTAAAGCCCAGAACTGCATGTTCTGTAGATAAGATATTGATAACTTTAGGGGCCAAGTGTTTGCCTGCTCTAAGTCATAAAAATGAAACATAGAAATATTTTGAAGTATAACTCTGTTCAAGGGTACAGAAGAGTATTGTATACATGAAAGCAAAGGAAATCAAATAATAAATAACAAAGTTAAGAAGAGAACTAAAAATTTATATACATGTAGAAAAAACATACTACATTAAACAAAATAAGAAAATGGAACATAAAATAATAAATGTATAAGATGGGATACAGAGTAATAGATGACATTCTTGCTTACAGATAATTTTATTAACCACTAAAAAATTGAATAACACAATAAAATAATGTGCAAAGACATGAGCAAACTATTTTTTAAAAAAGAAATTCAAAGGCTAATAAAAGCCATGAAAATACACTTAGTATTATTTCCTGAACATGAAAACTAAAACAATGAAATGCCACCTCATTCCTTATATATAAACAACTCAAAATGACTGATGATAACAAAATGTTTGTAGACCACATGTGACCAGTGATAATCTTTAATAACACACTGTATGCTAAATAACTTGGAAAACTACAGCAATGAGCCTTAAAATAATACATTATCTTAAAGATTACATTTCTAAATTTGTCATACAAAAATGAAAATACCATTATTTCCACTAGGATATGTATCAGACAAAATTGGAAAGAAACACATCTGAAAGTTAGCCAAATGATTGCTATTACACACTGTATTGGACTTTTATATAATGAAACAGTGTTTTGCTATAAAAGATGATTTTGTACATGGTATTTCTGTGGTACTGGGGACTGAACTTCTGGCCTCATGCATGCTGGACATACATCTACCATTGAGACATATTTCCAGCCACTGGTGGTATTTTAGAATATGTATTGTATGAGTTTTTAATCTGTAGTTAAAATTTCTAAAGATTCATCTTTGGAAACGTCATTATGGAAATATGAGTCACTTTTATTAATGCAAAATATACTGTGGAATCAAAAGGGCCCCATGGCAAATTCTGATTTAGGACACAGCTTGCTACCAGTAGCATCTGTATATGCTCAATCTAAGGATTAGAGTTCAAACCTCTCCTCAGTGTGCCCAGTAACTGTAACTAATCCCACAGAGACCTAAGAGATTGCAATATTAGACCAGAGAATAAATTTTAGTAAACAGTAGGACTTTCTAAAGTTTGCATGTATGGTACATTTCATGTTTTTCACTAATATCATACACGCGTATGTATTGTATAGACATATATGGCTATGTCTGCATTTTATGTGTATAAACTAAGGATTAACTTTATATGACCTTTGACAATTTTGGTCTGCATAACCTACCAACTAAGAAATGTCTTTTAAATAACTAAGTAGTTACACTATGTCAAAATCATCATATTTTACATGTGACAATTCTATGAAAAGCAAATATCAGTATATTTCTGATAAAGTTTTATTGACTAAGTGGTGAGAGTTCTTCCACATCTGTGCCTGATTCTGTGTAGAAGAGCCTAGCTGAGCTCTGTAAGGAGATCAGGTCACCCACAAAAACTTAAGTGTTTATGTTTCAGGCTTTAACAGCATTGGTCAAACCTTGATTTAATATCAAGAAAAAAAATACACACACACGAGTCTCATTTTGCTTTATGTGTAGATTTGGGTTAGATAAAGTTTCATTTTGTTAATTTCTAGAATTTACACAGCAAATAAATACAGCTATCTTTGGAAAATTAAGGTAACTTCTACTGGATTCCTAAGAATATTATTTTATTAGTTCTGGATAGTTGCCCACTGTTTGAAGGGCCAACCTCGGGCAAGAGGCAAGTCAATTATTACTGTTTATTTCCAGTGTGTTTCATAGTGTCTCCCCTGTGGCTTTAACTGTGGTCTTGTTCCTTGTCCCTCAGTCCTGAGAGTACACTGAACTCAGTCTGGCAGCACAAACTGCTCACTTGCTTTTCCCTGGAGAGCCAGTTCTCCGGGTTTTCCACATGGGTGACAGCACTGTCATTCAGATGTTAGCGTGAGTGCCATCTGACGAGAGAGCTTTTCTGACTCCGCTGCCCCCGTGGTCAGCTTCCACCACAGTTGTCTGGTTTATTCACTCTATATATCCATTACTTTCTACTATTTATTTGTTTGTCTTTTTCTATTCTTATTGTGTGTTACTTTATTAAAAATTTAAATATATAAAAATAAGTCCCTTCTATATCCCTTACACTACTAATTCCAATAACATTGCATAGCTAGTGATTAAAAGAAAACAATAAACAACAAAATGGTAACATAATAAGAGCCAATTCCAATCAATAGTATCTATTTATCTGTTAACAAACTCTTAAGAAATTCAAACAAACTTGCACCACAATGTGGATATCCTTACTAAATCCGCAAAATGTTTAACTTAAGTTATTCATTTATTAGCACTTCAATTTAGCTGTGCCAATGAGTATAAAATTTTAATAAATTTTATAGAAGCTGTGATTTATTCCCTTACTTATTGACTGGAAATATGCCACTCTGAAAAAGAAGTGATAATAAGAATTTCTTTAGGAGTTACACGAATATGGCATAACTCGTGTTTATAGTCTCTAGACAGTATTTTAGCAAGAGGATAAGCTATATGAATGCATATATAAATAAAATCAATATCAGACACTGACTAAATATCTAGTTGGAGAAAAGATAAATGGGAAACACTAATTTGAGTGTATAGAAAAGTGAGAAAGGGGGGCCTATGTGAAAGAAATTAAGTCTTATTACTCAAAGATATAACAAGTTTCAATATTGTGGATTAGAGAGACATTTAAAGTCCTGCCATTTTATAGAACAGATGTTTTTGTTTATATTACTTTAGTTTCTTTCAAAAAACATTCATGTCAACATTGGATCCTATTGTTTTTATAAAGCAAATGCTTTAGCATCTCTTTCAGCACTGCAAAAGTGCCATCTGTGTTCATCCTAACCAATCATTTCCTACTCATTTCTTCTTGAAATCAAACAAAAAAAATTGCAGTATATTCATTTATTGCCTGCCTCCACTATAAGCAGATGGAGCTACCTGAGCACATTGCGTAGCGTGGTGGAGAATGAAGTTGTGTGCACTATGCCAAGGACTAGCGCATGAGCTCCTTCACTTCTACCACTGGGCAACTGAATGGTGACCCAGCAGGGCTAGCTATAGTCAAAGCACACCTCACCAAGGCTGCCATCTCAGAATGAAAACACAGCTGAATAGTCCTTATTCTACCAGAAACTATAGAAAACAAACTACCATTTCTTGAACATGCATATTTCTGGGAACTTGTTGTATATCTTTCTGAATCTTTACATTAAATAATTTAACATATCTATCTATCTATCTATCTATCTATCCATCCATCTATCCAACAGGGCCGATATTCATCTTTTTCTCTGGAGTCACAATTAGCTCTTTTAAGTTTCTTATTGTTTTTTCACACATGGATTCAAAGGACTGTAGATTTTTTAAAGGTATCTATTCATTTGTTCATCACTCAATTATTGAATATTGCCTTAAGAAAAAGCATTATCTACTAATTTCTCAGGTACTGGGCATCTTAACTATCACATGGCTCTGAATCTAGCAGCTTTGGCATTTGTTGGCTTACTTGAGCAGTCAACTTAGCCATGATGCAGTAGCAGCTACTTCTCTTGACTCTTTGTTTCTTGAACCAGCTTGCTTCTTAGGTCCATTTGCATGGAACATTCTTTTCCTTCTTTTACTCAGAGGTTGTGGGTAACCTTGATGTTAAAGTATATTTCTTGAGTGCAGCAAAACAAAGGATCCTGTTTCGGCGTCAGTTCTGTTAGTCTGTGTCTTCTTATTGAGGAATTGAGATAATGTTGACAGTAATCAAGGAGCTAGATCCCTCAGATCATTTAGAGTAGGTAAATGCTAGTGTTTTATTAATGAAATCAATAAGGCATTTAAAAATGTAAGACTCTACAGATATTCAGTATGCCACTGATCTGAGATAACAAAAGTACTAGTATGAATTATGTAACTGTGTTGTTCTTGGCACAGTCATAGACAAGGTAGTCAGCTATGTCAATTTAATTACAAATAAGAATAATTTGAGAGCATTCTGCAGTGCGGCTAAGTGCTACACATGTTGCTTAGCATCACTGTCCACACAAATGCCGTATGTTTCCTACTACTGTGTTGTAGTGTGAAGACAATTCAGTTCCACTTTTGTTTGCCAAAGACATAGATAGAAACTGCACAAAGGACCCTTCACTCTACAGACAAGATACAAGATAAGTAGAATTAGTGTAATCAGGAGAGAAGTGCAATAACTGAATGCCCACAGCTGCTGTCTTGGGGTCAAGGTAGCAGTCTGCATTTGGAACAGCTTAAATTACTGCTTCTCATGTTCTACTTTACTTCTGGGATCTTGAGCTGTCATTATAACACCTTTCACCAGACTGAACTTGCAATTGAAAATAAATCAAACTCAAGGTGATTGAAATTACTACTGCCTGACTTCTCTCACTCTGTCATTCCACAGGAATCTGGGTTTGGCAGTGGGTAGAAAATTGACTACATTTTTTTCTTTACTGTTTGGTATCAAAGCCTTCAGAAGAAAAACACTAATCCATGAGTTATTAGAAATATTGGCTTAAGGTTCTTGTATTTATTGTATATATAATTTAATACTAAAATAACCTTTTTAGTCACAGAGCATACAATTCAAAAGTAGAATATATATATATATACATATATAAATTATATGAATACTATGGGTTTAATATGATTTTATATACATATGAATAATGTGGATAATTCTACTTCTATATTTGAAATTTTATTAACTATGTTTTCTTGAATTTATTTATTTTGTAAAGTACCAAAGTATCTATTCTAAGAATACATTTTTTGCTGTTGGTAATTTTATGTTATTTTGATTTTGAAGACAATGAAGAGAAAAAAATAATTGAGCTTTTACTAACACACAGCTGTTCTTGCCTTTTCCTTTTGTTCATTCTCTTTTACACAAGCAACCAGCGTTTCTTTCATTGTTTCTCTACCAAACATCTTCCTACCATGTCTTCTGCCCCACGTTCAGTCTCATCCTGGGCATCTCAGGCACCACAATCACTTTAGCAGACCACTAAGTTCCAAACACAATTCCCCTTTCTCTTCTTTACATCTGCACACTTCTACTTTGTTCCAGTTTGAAATCACATTTTATCATAATAGTCTCTTGTTGAACGTATGCTTATTCCCGGCATTGTTGATAAGTTTTCCCAAACTAAAGATCATTATTCTTCGCAATGGGGTTAAGTGATGTAAATAATGCTATAGTTTGATGTAATTTTCAGTATGTCTTCTGAGGGTCCTTGCATGAATTTAATTCTATGGAAAGTCTTAGTAGGATAGGAATTAAGTCTGATGAGCAGAGACTTGGAACTTCTGAGAAGTGACTAGAATAAAGTCACTATCATGATTACATGGAATCATCAGGGTGAAGCCATCATGACTGAACACAAAACATACAACACATGTGAAGTCCCTGTGTCTGGATGTGTGATGTCTTGTTTCCCTTAGGACTCTACCAGAAAAAAAAATACCATTCTAACATGTGAGCCCTAGATGAAATAATGTTATCTCTTAAAATAAATTTTAAGGTAAGTGTCCAGTCTTGAGTTCTTACTTACAGTAACATCAAATAACTTACACAGTGAACAAATACAAAGCACAGAAACAATCCTGCTTGATACATGCTCAGTTATGTATGAGGAGATATAGTAGACAGCATTCCCCAAGCACAACAGATTATTTACATGAGGGAGAAGGTAGTATTAATATCTGTGAGAATACCATCTTTTATAAAAGTGGATTGAATACTAGTCCCTGGAAATAATTTTGAAAAAGACCTGTAACAAAATGGGTGTGTGCGGTCTTGTAGTAGAGTTGCATCCTCTCTAAGGCTGTTTATTTCTTCTTCTGTGATCTTGACCTCTTAATGTTCTACTCAAACAATGCATCTCCTCTTCCCTTCGCTGGTATTTAGCCAGGCCATTGCCACTCGAGTCAAAATGTACTTCACTCCAAAATCATACTTTTTGTTTTCATTGCAGACTATGATGCTTTCATTTTTGATAATAAACACAATATATTTGCAGTTTCTCACTTAGAAACAATCTTTTTTAAAATACTAATCTTGTCACTTTTTTATTATAATTTTGGGGGCATGTTATGGCATTTTAAATTCTTTTGCTTTTTTAATTGATAATGTTTGTTTGAACTTGTTAATAAGATGGAAATTTTGTTTTATTTGAAGTTTTTCTTATGCACTGTAAACTACCTACTATATATGTAGCATATCTCCTTGGCTGTCATACTGAGTCAGCATGTCATTGTTCCTGGATCTATTTCAATGGAGCAGAGCAGCATCTTGGCCATTTTTCAACTTACAGGAAAAGCACAGCGAGAGACAATGGTTTTTAACATTTAAGTATCATTATGATTTCTGATGACTTAGATAACAACTTGAAGTGTATGTTGGGGGGATAACGTCTATAAATTAAAGAAGCTGTATTAAAATATTATTAACAAAATAATACAAATTGTATACATATATTCATGAATGTGTATACATGCTTATGTGTGCTTACCTGTTGATGTCAGAAATTGATATTGGGTATCTCCTTTAATCACTCTCCATTTTAATCTTTGAAACAGGGTGTCTCACTGAATCTAGAACACATTGATTTGGTTAGACTGAATAGTCTTCAATCCCCAGAGCTCCTCTTGTCACTATTTACCTAGCTTGTGACTGCAGGGTCACTCCAGAGCACCTGGCTTTTCAGTGGAGGTACTGAGAAAAGAACACAGGACCTCAAAATGTAAACACACACTGATCCATCTCCTGAGTTCTAGAAATTATATGTTTAAAGTAATAAACTTATATTTTCTTATATGTATCTATTGTAAAATGATTACCACAACCTAGCTTATTAATAATCTATCATTTCTACATAATTTACCATGTGTATAAGTTTTAAGATTTAAGCTCTATCCTTTGAAACAAATTTTAAATTAACTATATTACTAAACATTATCACTATTAATTTGTAGTAGTTTATGAGCAAATGAATAAAACATGCAGTGTTCATGTACACAACATAAATTCTATAATATTTAAACACTAATAAAATAGTTAAGAATTAAGTATATTAAAGGCTATTATTCAAGATGTAGCCCATAGAGACTGAATTCTATATATTCAAGAAGAAGACTTCTAAGTTTTCATCTTCAACTACCATTTGATAACACTAGCACTTTACTCTTGCAAATTTTTTGTCTTTGAGAACTTTGCCTGCATATATTTATGAGCACCATGTGCTGAACTACTATTAATTGATGAACCAACTATGCAAGCCCCTAACCAACAGTTTTGTGTTTTCTAAGATTCATGTTCCCTGCACACTTTGTGCTAAAGGGTAACAGGAAAATCTGTGACATAAAGATTCTGCTGTTGTGCTGGCATATGTAGCACTATTTTGTAGAAACCAAAACCTTAAATTATTTTAATTGTAGTAGAATTTTAAGAAGTTTGTTGCAATTAACATAATAAATGAGGCCATTGCAATGAGTAGGAGAATGTAGGTCATGGGAAGTTGGCTTTGTGAATGTCTTTGTTGGGATATGAAACAACATCTTATTTGTATTTTACAGAAAACGCATTTTTTCACTTTAATGTAACCTTAACTCAATGTCTGCACCCATTCTAATTGCTACATCTCGCTTCTTCCACTGTAAATAATTAAACATGACTAAAACATGACTCAAGCCTTTAAGAGTTTTCTTTCTAAATTTAAGGGAATATTATTATTTAATATATGGACCTTAACTATAAATTATTTCTTATTGTATGATATAAATGTTCAACTTGAGTTTAAAATCAATGATCAGAAAATATTTTTGCCTCACTGAATAATAGTTTTGCTGTTTGAAAAAGATTGAAGTGGAGGCTGGCAACTGTGTCTTCAGTATATTACTGTAGAAGGTTCATGCCAATGAGACCGAAATGTTTATAATTTAAAATTAATCACAATTTGAATGCTATGTGTTACATTCTCTCAGTGAGAAAAGGTGAATAAATGAAAGACATATGAATGTAAAATGCATTATAAACAGATGTGTGGGTAGACAAACAGAATGATAGATAGATAGATAGATAGATAGATAGATAGATAGATAGATAGATGACATATATGAGAGATGATGGCGATGACAGACTGAAGCAGGCTAAATTATCAGATAGAATTAGAATCATTGTAAATCCTCTGAAAACATAGGCATTCATTACTTTTACTCACTTGTAAATGTATTCAGTTTTCTTTTGGTTCTATAAACAAGATAAATTTTGTTGCTGTTGTTATTTTTTCTCACTCTCTGTGTTCTTATCTTCTCAGCAATGAGAAGTTAGTTTATACTTAAAAGCTCTGACCCTAGAAAACTCACCAGTGGTCAAAACCTGGTCTCCTCATCTTATGGCTCTAATCTCTGACACCCATTAACCTTTATATCCTCTTCTGTATATATCAGGTGACTCATAAAAGCTTAATTTTATTTTAAAAAATTAAAAATTCATTAGTTGAGAACTTCATACATGTACACATGTATTCTGAACATATTCATGCCTCAATCTTCCCCCCCCCAATCCTCCCAGAGCTCCCTAATCCTCCAACCAACTTCATGTTCTTTCTTTAAAAAATTAAATGGGTGAATAAACGACTAAGTCCAAAATTAGTGCTATACAAATGTACATGGCTTGATACTACCTGATGAAGCACAGCCAGGCTACAAGGACCACATCACTATAAAAACAGCCCTTTGCCCACAGCAGCTATTAATAGTCAACAGCTTTTCAGTAGAGGAGGGTCTTCATGAGCCCCTCCACTGTCTATGCTGGCACCCTGACAGACGTGATCCCTTGTAGACCTTGTGTAGGCAACCACAAAAAAAAGTGAGTTCATAAGCACAGCATCTTTGTCTGTGTTTGTTTGTTGACCTGAATTCTGATTCTTACAACCGTTCTGTTCAATTTTCTAAGGTGCTTTTTTTTTCCCCCTTGAGTCATAGAAACAGGGTGATGATATAAATATCACATTTTAGGCCTGGCCATTCTTTCCACTTGGATAAGTTGTGAATCTCTGTATTAAGCTCTGCCCACTGTAAAAACAAGATTTCTTGACGAGTGCTGAGGTCCATTCTACTTTGTGCATATAGAAATTATGTTCCATGTATCAATTTACCCTGAAACACAACATTCTATAAAGGAGGGGAGATCCTTAAGACTCAGGATGTTCAAAGGGGAGGTGAAATATTCCCTCTTCATGAGAATCTCATTAAGGCTCAGGAGGTAAATCACTCACAGACTTCAGGAGGTCCCTGAAGCCAACCAGGTGTACTAGGCCCCTCCCTTCTCAGCAAAAGCATTTTAAAAACACTTTTAGGCAAGGTGAGTAGCCCAGAAGAGGCTGGATCACACAAAAAAGCCAAAGGAGACACCAGCCAAGCTTCCTGTGATGGGCACCTACTAGTTGACCGAAAACCAGAGACCAGTCAAACTTTCTGGAGGAACCCTGAGTCGCGAGGTAAAGAGTCTTTCACGTGTTGTGCTACCAGTGAGTCATGCAGTGAGCTCAAGTGTTGTAGCTCACCCAGGCAGGGGGTGTTTTAGGGCTAACACTGAGTCCCCTTTCTTCCTATAACTGCTGCAAGCAACCTCAACAAAATTATTGGTTCACAAAGTTGGACTTTGGTGAAATCCATGCTTTTCTATATTGTTAGTTTCATATTTGGGGTGAGTAGATGTTTGTCCATGTTTCCCTAGGATGAGTGTCACAGATCAGTAGGTATTCAGAAGGCAGTTTGACAATATGTCAATTTAACAATGACAGTAAGAAAACCACCCCTAGGGCTTATTTTCCCAGTTATTTAAATGGTTATATTTAAGATTATTTAACTGACCATTTGTTGAAACTAACCAGTCTCTCTTATCTAGTTCAGAATTTTCCATAGAAGAAATGTATGAAGAAACACCATGCCCTGGATAATCTCCAGGTCATGTTTTTGGTACCCTTCAGAAATTTCTCCATCTTTATTCCTCACAATTATAGCTGTTTCATTTTTAGATATTTTAGAGAAAAAAATCTGAAGCTCATGTGAATAAGGAATATATTGTAATTTCTAAAAATAAATGGTTATAGTTATGCTCCATAATGTCACAATAATAATAATTTTTGAATGAGTGAAATCATTCCCAGATGTACGAAAGAACACATGAGTTTATTGCATCATTTACTCTTAAAAAGCTTATTTTGCCAACTGGGAAATATTGACTATGTGAGGAAGGAAGAAAAAGGAAACATAAAAAAAAACACTTTGGATAATAAGGCAGTAGAAATCATAATCATTATTTATATAGAGAGTAATATATGAAACTGGCAAGGTAAGCAAAGTGAAACAGTTCTCAGGTCAAAGGCGAATGTCAACGGATCTGTGAAAGACTCTACCGAGGCTAGAGTGGAAGGTGCAGACAGTACCAGGGAAGAAGGAATTAATCGCTTGGTCCTTTGATTTTGCTCTGTTCAGTGTGTAGTAAGAGAGTGTTTGCTGACTGAGGCTTCGTGTGTTTAAGTCAATGAAAGGATGGCAGAGCCACAAGGACTGCGTTCATGGATCACAATGCTAAGTTCATAGTCAACAGCAGTAGCAAATGCTGCAGGAACTGCCTTGAGGATTCACACATGCAGAAATGAGTCACAAAGGTTTTGTTTGTATTTAGAGAAGCCATATTTTTTGTAGAAATTAGGACATTTTCCCAGTGGCTTATTTGCCACATTTGAAGCCATCTCCATCAGGAGGTGTTTTATGCTCATCATCCTTTTTGAGGTAAACCAGGTATTGCCAGGAGTTAACATGTCTAACTGTCAATGAATCTTTAAAATAATAAATACATTTTTAAATGTCATATTCTGCATGTCTTTGAGGTTTTTGAAGATCTTATGTAACTATCCTACCTTATCTTTCTATAGAATCATATCTATCTGCCACACCTAAAGTGTATATTCCTCTGATAAAAGTGGACTAGTGATTGACATGAACATAATTTGATCAGCTAACAATTAACTTGTATAACTTATTTATCCTAAACAGCCTGTAATAGCATTTTCAAATAACTGGAAGTAAACCTTGTATTATAATTGAGTTATATGGGTACAATACCTCATATTAGAGTAGAAATGTGTGTGTGTGTGTGTGTGTGTGTGTGTGTGTGTGTGTGTGTGTGTAGACTAAACTTACATTTGAATTCTATATCACATCACTATATCCAGAATTAAACTTATTTTGCACTGATATACAAAATTCTGTACCACTGAATTAAAAATAACTTTGTGAGTGACAACTTAGGCATTAAGTTGAGTAGTAGATTCACTCATCTACTTTTTGTTCTATCTTCCCTATATATTTCTATATTCCTCTTTCTTTCTTTTCAGTCCCAATCTCCAAACCTAAGAATGTAAGATAAAGGAAAAGAGAGACAATTGCTGAGTCTAGCCTTGTTTTATCTCTAAATAAGACAAATAATAGCTTGTAATTAACTCCCATTAAAAATAGCCCTCTGTAGCCCAAGAAAGCAACCAAAAACCTACCTGACCCCCCTTAAAGGAAATGGGGCATAATTCTCTTAAGGTTTCTTCTGGCTGATTTGGGTCCAATATTACCTAGTAAGGACCCAATTAAAATTGGTGAAATGGTTAAACAAGGTAGGAATCACATTTGTGGTCCAGTTTCTAAGTGTTGAGTAATTCCAGGCTTACCACAGACAGAATTCTGCGTAAAAAGGACTCTGGATGCAGGCAAAGTCAATGGTCAAACTCTACTAAGACAGCGTAAGCAAGTCCTCAATAGTTCCTGCCTCACAAATATGTCTGCCAGATATATTGGGCCAGAAGGCTGAAGATGATGCTTCAACATTATAGAGAGTTTTGCATTACTATTCAGGTAGAAAACTGTCTCCATTATCTCATTTGGAAAGCTACTAACCTGCACTCCTGGAATACTCAGGTAATCAAGTTTATTTCTTCTCAAGTCTCTGATGGAGTTGAAGACCAGGTGGCTTGGTTTTACAGTGAAGCTTAGTTGTTTAGGGGTTAAGATGTTTTTAGGTCAAGATAGATGTTTTAAGTTGATAATGAGAAGATGTGATGAAGATCTACATTCAGAATTTTAGATCACCAAGATAGGAAAGATGTCTTCTTCAAGGTTCTCAAATACAAATAGCCAAAACACTAAGATATCATTTATATAATTCCTGATCGTGTCATGGTTCTTCTACCTATAGGTTGTTTATTTTATATACATGTAATAATATAAATGAATATGTAAAAAATAAAAAATGTTTAATTAATAAGAGAATTTTTAAAAGGAATCTTAAACCTCTGGGTTGCATTATAGCTAAAAATAATCCCAACTAAAAGCTTAAAAACTTTTCCTATAAGCTTGCTGTGCAATTTCTGCAAATTATATTACTATGTTTTTGGAAACCTTTATTAAACAAAATAAAGGACACTGATATTGGTTGTGTTACCTTTAAAGTTAATCTGTCTAAATTAGAAATTATAAACAGTGGGAATATGCAATGCATGAACTACAGGCATGTAAATATATGATTTACTCTAGCCTTCACACATGTGTGAAACTGTCTTTCTGTCATTTCTCTCGCTTTTTGTGATTATTCATGTGGCCACTATCTCAGCTTAACAGAGACAGTGCATTTATGAAAGGTTTAAGAATGTACCAGTTGGCCACATTTTAGTGGATGGGCAACATATTCAAGAGTATTTGGGAAGCATAAATTTGACTTGATGGCTTTTCTTTAAATGGAAGACAAAATGGGTAATTAGGGAGAGGTTATTAGATCTGGGAGAAGATAAGAGAGTGGCTGTTATTAAAATAGATTGAAATCAATTCTCAAAGAACTAATATATTAATATTTATATATTTAAACATGTATTGACATTTTTCAATTCTTTATTATTATTTCTTTTTTAACATATACATTTATATTTTTACACATGTTTACACAAATAAACTACTTACAGCAGGAAGAACCATGAGACAACCAGGAATTACATTAAATGTTACATTCATATAGTAACATCATCTCTCTCCTCCCTACCCATCCTTCAGTTTATCCCATGTGACTTACCTTCTACCTCTCCCATGTCTTCCTCTTGACTCCTCCTCAAGATGATGACCTGTTTTTTATTGTTACTATTACATATTAGTGATATATTTATACATATATTTGTGTGTGTATATATATACACACACCACCTGTTAAGCATATTTTGTGTGGCTTTTGTACATATTATTTCCGGACTGATGACTCTGCTTGGATAACCAATTAGGGGATTATCCCTGGCAAAGGCTTATTCTATCTCCCTTGCAGTTGTTAGTTACCTGTGGTTCTATCTACAGGTAAGTCCCTGTGATATTTCCCCGTTCAACTTTAGCATGTCTATTGATATTAATCCTTGTGTAGGTCTTGTTTAGGCAGCAATATTGATAGAAATGATGGGTGTAGCTTCCTGTTATTTGTAGGAGACACAATTTTACTACAGACTTCTTGGTCCTCTAACTCTTAAAATCTTTCCACCACATTTTTAATACTTCCTAATATCTAGGTATATATGATGTATTGTATGTAGATGTATCAATTGGCACTGGGCTCCACACGACTCATTGATTTCTACATTACAACATTTTGTTTATCTGTAATGGTCTTCATTTGCCATAAGGAGAACTTCTTTGATAGAGGGTGAGAACAATATTTATCTATGAATATAAACAAAAGTTTTAGAATGCAATTAGGAATGGTGCTAGTCTAGTAAAGTGGCAGTTGTGGGTTCTCTTCTAAGGTCTATGATTTCACTAGCCTTAAGCAGTTCACTAGGTTTCTAGAACAGCACATGACTTCTTGTGTGCTGTGAGGCTCTCAAGCTTAATTACACAGATTTTGGTTAATGTCAAGAAATTGTTGTCATTATTGTACTGTTAGGGATGCCTTTCCATGTTGGCAGTGTTAGAGCTCATTGGCAGCACAGCTGGTAGGACAATTTATTGCTTCTCTCCTTTGCAGTTTACATAGTACTTTCTGATATATGAAGGCAGTAGAAGGAGGTTTTCAGGTTCTATCCAGCTCAAACATTCCAATTCCTATGTTTGAAGTATCTTTCACAATGGGGGATTATACTCTACCTATGAGAGGTAATCAAGGGCAATGTTGTCATGAGAGTCACTTGGACTATCCTGACCAATTCAATGGGGATTTCTCATACCTGGTACTGGAGTTTGTATTAGATAGTCCCTGGCTCTTGTCACTGTCAGCTCAAATGGCCTAACTTCTCTCCCCCCCTCCCGCCCCCCCCCTCTCTCTCTCTCTCTCTCTCTCTCTCACACACACACACACACACACACACACACACACACACACACACACACACACACCATGCTATAAAGTTTCAGGTAAGTATAACATAATATGATGTATACAATAATATGATTCTTTATGGTTTTATCAAACATCCCTGATATCATTTGTCCTTCCTTCCTTCCTTCCTTCCTTCCTTCCTTCCTTCCTTCCTTCCTTCCTCCTTCCCTCCCTTCCTTCCATCTATATTGACTGCTCATTGAAAACCCGTTCCTATTTGCCTATTTTTCCCTTCACATCACCTTATGTGTCCTACCTACATTCCACTGTAGGACTCCACCACAGTCTCTTTTTACTTTTATTGTATCTGAAGTCACTCCAGCTTATATGCTCAAATCAGAATATTTGGAGCTAGGAATTGTGGATGAGAGAAAACATGATGTTTGCCTTTCTGCACCTAGTGTATAAACTGTCAACATGATTGCTTCAGAGTGTGGGAATGTTTTATTGTAAATCTGAAAGAAAAAAAACAGCCAGAGGCATCTGGAGGAATCCAAAACAAAGAGATAAAGTAGATTGAATGTGGGCAGCAGAATGCATGTGGCCAGGGTTACCTATTAAAGAGAGGGGAATAGCAGGGAATAGAGAACCAAGACAGGATAGTGAGACTGGCTGGGGTAGGAGGGGGTGAGTGACTGAGGGGGGGAGGGGCCAGGGAACTGGCTTTGGAATGTACAGCAAGGGCATTGATTAGGGATTGAGGGAGCTCAGAGGCTAGCATGGACTTTGATAAGGCTGATAGACACCACCCCTGTGTGTTAATTTGAGAGCCTCTTGCAGGAGATAAGGGAAATGACTCAATTTCATGGATGGAGAAGAGGCTTTACAAACTGCTGAGGGATTTTGGTTCTTACCTAACCTTTAGAAAGCCTCCTAGTGTCCAAGTTGACCTCATTACTGGATATTTGGCCTGACTTTGGGAATTTGGAGAATTGAGTTTCCTTTGTATATGACACCTTGGGCTATCTGACTCCTTACACTCTTTTCTAGTTCAACCAATTTGTCTGCATTTTTCTTTTTCTATACAGCTGCATAGTATTTCATTGTGTATATGTACTATATTCCCATTAGTCCTTGATCCATTAAAGGACATTTAGGCTGTTCCATTTCTTTGCTATTCTGAATTGGATGGCTGTGAACACTGATGAACAAGTACCTGTAGAATAGGATGTTGAGTCCTTTGGACATATGCCAAGAAGTCATGTAGCTAGGTTATATGCCATATTAATTTTTATCCTTTTGAGTATTTTCCATGATAATTTCCAAACTGTCTACACAAATTTGCATTCCCACTAACAGTGAATGAGGTTTCCCCTTTTCTCAAATCCCCTGTCCCATTTCTTGTTGGTTGTTTTGTTTATCTTAGTCATTCTGACTGGGATGAGATGAAATCTTAAACTTGTTTTAATTTATGTGCCCCTAATTGCTCAGGATGGTGAATTCTTTAGGTATTTAAGCCATTTTTTGCTTCTTCTATGGAGAACTCTCTGTTCAGATTCATAGCCCATTATCTAATTAGGCATTTGCTTTCTTTACTCCTTATGTTTTGAGTTCTTTATATATTCTGGATATTAATCCTCTGTGAGATGAATAACTTGCAAAAGTTCTCTTCTATAAGTTTCTTCTTCACTCAATTGATTGTTTCCTTAGCTGTATAGAAGGTTTTTAGTTTAATGAGTTTCCACTTGTCAACTGTTGGCCTTAATTACAGAATATATGGAGTCTAACTAAGATTTCCTACATTAAAAAAATAGTAATTGTGACACAGAGTCCAGCAGCAGATAATGGCTGAGATGACTTTGAGTTTTGTTAGGTGTATGTTAGTTCTGTGTAATGTGTTATATTATTTGTCTTTTTTCTCATCTACAAATACTAATACTTTGTAACTAATACCTTGGCTCATTTAGAAGTGATACATATGCTATAATTTAGACAGAATGGTTGAAATGGTAAAAAAAAAACAAAAAACAAAAAACAAAAAAAAAAACCCCTATTTGGACAATTCAGCTATCACAATTTGGATCTGAGATACAATAAAATATAGCATCAACTTCCCATTTCAATGCACTGGCTGAGACGTGGCCTAACAATTATACTTTGGTCAGATAGGTAGATTTGTGTACCTGATGTAACAGTTTTCACACAGACCATGTGCTATTAATTTCCCTCATTTGTTTCCACCAGTGTTTTGCATATCATTTTATTAATTGAAACCTGAGTTAATTTGGTTTCCCAGGAAGATTGGAAACTGCCAGATTTGTTTTATTTTCTTTTGAGAACTACATTGTGCAGTAATATTCATAGCTACACCCACTCTCCAGCAATTCTGAGTTGTGTAGAATGAGTCATACAGACATGTGCATGTGTATTTTTATCTGGCTAGGAAATGTCATGCCCATCTGATTCTCAGTCTTCCAAACGCATGCATTCCTGGGCCTTGGTTGTCTTTCTCACATGCATGGAATGCAGGATAAGCAGTGCTGTTCTGCAGTGTGTGGGGACTCTGCTTTAAATAGTCCAGAGAGAGATTATTCCATGCTATGAAAGACATTTTACTGAGCTCTACTAATGCATTTGTAATTTGTAGAACTAAAAATGAAAGAATTTGTGGTTTATTGTTTAAATACAAAATATGATTTTTGATGATTAGTTGAGACATTTTGGTAATAACATCTAATTTGAGAATTTTTATCAATATACACATAGATATGTGTAAAATACATTTATTATACCTTGGGTTTTCCAAGAAGGTTAGGTAAAGAAATGATATACTTTACATAATGAGAAACATTTTACTTAATATTCCCAAATTTCTTAATAAAATAAGCATGTGAAATGCTCCATAAGATATTGAATTGTCTGTTATTGTATTTTTATGTTTTTATCATTATTAAATCTGCTTGTTTATGTGTATGGGTGTAAAAACATCATGGCACACATGTGGGGGGCAGAGAAAAACTTGCAGAAGTCTGTTTTCTTCTTTTACCATTCATATGCTAAGGACTGAACTCAAGTTATAATGCTTGCTGTCAAACGCCTTTACCCACTGAGCCATCTCCAGCCTCTTCAGAGAAGTCTTAGTTTTCTTCTGAGTTGAATCCCCTGAGTTGTTATCCAATATCACATGGTCCATGTTAGAACATGTACATACAAGCAACACTAAAGAGATTCAGCAGTTTGCAATTATATGTTGATTTCTTTATAGGTATAAGTGTCAACAATGGTTAAGGAAGAGGAGGCAGTGAATTTGGCAGGGAGGGAAGGAGTGAACATCAAGGGGGTGGGAAGGAAGGGAGGAAAGAGAGAAGTGAGTAATTATATTTTAATCAAATGTCCTAAGAGATTCTTCTGACATTTCCCTGCAACGAGATATGCCTTAAAATCTTGAGAAATCAAGTGGTCTGGCCTCAGGCTGTCTTATAATCTCTATTAACCTACTAGAACTTAGAAGAAAAAGGCTTGATTTTGCCATAAGTTCTAATTTTTTTGTTGCTGGTGTAAAACTTAACAAAACAAAAGAAAACAAAAATAAAGCCAAAGATAGCTTGTTTCTTTATAGAGAGTGCCATGAAAACACTGTGAGAAAAAGAACCATTCTCCCACAGGCACATGCCTCTTTGATTAGTCCTTATCCTCCCCTTCATTTCTAAAATGGATTCACAGTCTTAGACTCAGAATCTGGCCCCTTGGCAAGGCTGACGCATGCCCTTCCCAGCCACACCCCTGCAGCCCTGCAGACATGCCTCATACTTGCAGCAAACCTTCACCCTTTCCCAGCGTTTGCTCGGACCCTAGGCTCTAGACAAAACGGTACCATTGGCTAGAGTGTGGGTTGCATGGCTGGGGAGGGGAACAGTTTTCTTGCTAAGACAGAGGGAATCCAAACCAAAGGTTTATATTTTGGTTGCAAAATTTAGATTTTTGTCCATTAATGAATCTCTGTTTTGTGCCATAGAAGTATTATCAAGAAAAACATTTGAGAATATTTGTAAAGATGAAAAATACTGATCACATACTGAATTTATAGAACACATATGCTTTCAAAGGAGGTGAGGGGCACAGCATATCAATATCTGCATAAATTCATACCAAGGACTTCAACTTTTTAGCTGTACTGATTTGGACATATTACTTAATTTCTCAAAGGATTATTTTCCTCATTTGCAAACAGAATAACTGAGATATACCCAGGCATGGGAATTCTGTTTTAATGAATGCTTATATGGCTCAGGAGAAAACTCAGGTAAGAAAATGCTTGCTGTACCAGTAAGAGGGCAGGTCTAATCTCTAGAACCCATGTAAGAGGCTAAGTGAGGTGGCTGTATGCGTGATTTCAGGTGGGGGGAGGCACACAGGAAAATACGCAGGGCTCTCTGGCCACCCAGCCTAGTTAACAAGGCAAATTTTTGGCCAGTGAGAGACTTCAATTCAAAGAAACAAAGAAATAAACAACAAACAAGCAAAGCAAGGTAGACAGTGCCTGAGGAAAGATATTGGAGATTGACTTCTGGTGCCTACCTATATGTATGCACACATGCATCTACAACTCTATACATGTGTGTCTCCACATAGAAACATACACTCACAAGGAATCTTCAGGTTATTTTACATAAAGCTTAGCTCCTAGTCTAGCTCATACTAAATATTTAAGAAAAATTGCCGTGTGTGTGTGTGTGTGTGTGTGTGTGTGTGTGTGTGTGGTCTGAATAAGGGTTTTTTTTTTTTTTTTTTTGCCCTGAAAGCCTAGAATAAAACTGATATCAACAGAGTTCAAGACGGCTGGAAGACACAGAACTGAGGGAGAACATTAAGCTAGTGTTTGCTTTATTTTTAATGGGTCTGTCCAAGTAGGCATACTCCACAGGCGTTAGCCCTGTGGGCCTAGTGAGGAAGAATGAGCCACCAAGGCAGCACCATTATGAATAGATTATAACAAGATATGATGAGGTTAGTGTGTATATTTTGCTTTGTATTTTTTTCTAGTTGATAATTTCTGCTAACATGTTCCTATGGCCATATGGGGATTTAAGTCTGCCTTCAATAAAATCTAGTCAAAGAGGTAAACTATTTCAAAACTGAGATTTGTGGTTTAATAGATACAGCTTGTGAATCAATTCCCATAATTGTATAATCACATTGTACATTTATTTGGAAGTGTAATGCAAACATAATTTTGTTCTTTTTCATCTACAGAAAATCTTTAATTACCTAGTAACACCAAGAATGACTCAGGGAATCTCCCTGTAATCAACTTGGAATTTTCCTAATGTTGATGACTCTGGGAATTAACTATGCTGTTCAGTTTTGGTTGGATTCACACTGGAAAGAGCATCCTTTCTATCTTAGCAGTGTGCCAGCACCCTGTCTGTAATGATTGTTACCAAAGGGTCTCTCTTTCCTCACTTCTCCCTCTTTATTCTCTATCTGCCCTATTCAAATGTCCACGTTTCCTCTTTTCTTATAAAAATTAAGTGGAATAGCTTGTGTAAGATGGATGATGTGATACTTTTTGTGTCCAGTTTCTTTAAGACAGCTAACTTTAGGATAGTATATTTTACCTATTTATGAAGTATATTGCCATGCTTAAAATTTTTATTTGGAAATGGTGTTTCTATGTAATATAGTAGAAAGAAAAGAAAAAATATGTTTTTCTCACAGGTCATCTCTTCTTGAAGATATATTTTCTAACTCTTATGACCCTATGAATATAGATATAAATTGATGCCCAAAATGTTTTAATATAAAATGGAAATGATGGCTTTTTATAATGAAGCATATCCTGGTAGAATTCAGTACAGCAGCAGATATCATAAGCTAGAAATCTAAAGATATATGAAAGACACATTTTAAAATGTGTTGAACATTTTTTAATTAGCCAATGTTATACTAAAGGACGGACTAGGATTATCATCCATTTTTTTATAGAAAATTTGAGGGACCAGGAAAGCTCTTTGAAAATGTGATGAGAATACTGGCCTCTCCATAGTTCAAATTAAAGAAAGGGGGAAAGGTTACAACGTACATGGAGAAAAACATCTCCATGCAACTTGGAGATGTTTGCTTTTTGAGTTGGGAGTAGTCACATTAAAAGTAATGCACAAAATGACATTTGGTATTCTAATTTCTACCCAGTGGGGTTTATTTTAACCTCAACCTCATACTAGAATCTTTTTCTTACCAGAATGGGTACATGATTAAACATGCCTTGTATTGACTCTGATTAGACACAGAAGGTGCTGCTTGGAGAAAAAAAAATCCATTGTATATGTGCTACATGAAATGGAAAATATATAAAGTATGAGAAAGTAGTGAGTCCTTGAAAACTGACAAAAAGTTCTGCTCAGAAAGCACTGATGTAGAACTGACATCTTAGAAAACACTTCTCATGCCCACTCTCCTTAATTAGACTTTCCATTTCATCTGCATGGAGGAATTTTCTATCATATTGCCTTGTTATTTCAGCAACTTTTACTCCTTTTCCATGACTCACCATAATTACAATATTGATGAAGTAAAAGTAATAGCTGGAGTGATCATTGATGAGCATTGAGTGATTAATTTGTTAGGCAGCAGTCATCAGATATGCACGTTCACTGTACAAGAAACCCACTGTGGAGGAATCCTAACGTAGAAATTATACACACAGAAGGTTTAATCTACTTAATAATCACAATGAGTACATCAATAGAAGAACTATTATCTCTGCTGAGAATTACATGTAGTTTAGTATACCATCTTGCCTGTTTCATATAATGAGATAAAGCTGTTCACTGGGCCCTCCTCCAAGACTAAGAGTCAAGGATAAAAACATCTTTCTTTCTTATAGCTTTAGTGTCTCTACTTATTAGTATGTAAAGCTAGCATATAGGAAGCACTTACTAAATATTTTTCAATTCCAGCATAAATTACTGAGTGAATGTTTGGATAAATAAATGGACTTAATAATTTAAAAAATATAACCAGGTTCTGAATCAATGGAAAAAATATCATTTTTCTTTTCCAACTTGGTTAATCAGTGGTGTTTTTATTACATACAGGACACCAAATCTGCATTCAGCTTGACTACTCGAGGCAGCATCTACATCCATGAATTAACAGTAAAGATGACCCCAAAAAATTAATAGACCCAAGCATGAGGCGTAAAATCAAAAACAGTTTAAAAAATAGACACAAAAACCTTATTCCTGAATTGGTCTGGCCTATATTAAAAAAATTAAAACAAAACAAAAAATACAACAATAACAAAATACTAAAACAAAACCACTATCCAATCACTCAGAGTACAGAGAAATATTTGGAGGAACTGAACTAATAAAACTTACGTACAGAAAAAAAAATCAGCCTAGAAAAAAAAATGGCTCATGATTGAATGGGGGAAACTATTTAAACTCAAATATAAGATCTCTAAAAAGAAAAGAAAAGTAAATAACTCAAAATGAGAGAAAAAATATAAGCAGATGACCTGGATAAAAATTTCTCCAAGGAAAATGTAAAAACGGCCAACATATATGGAAGAGGTTCCTCAATTTAACTAATCACTAAGATTATGCAAATTAAAACGACAGTGGGTGACTGCCTTGTGCTCTTAGGTTCACTACTACTGATGTGAGAAGCAGCAGTGACCATTTAGAGAACATGGGACCCTTGCGTACACTGTTGTTGAGAACATATACCGATGCAACCATCGTGCAAACCATTGTGTTAGAGGTTCTGTTGCTGACTGAAACACCATGGCCAAAAACCAGCTGGGCAGGAAAGGTTTACCCTTCCACATTTCTGTTCACCGCCAAAGGAGACCAGGACATGGATTCAAACACTACAGGAACCTGGAGTCAGAAGCTGACACAGAGGCCACAGGAGAGTGCTGCTTAGTGGCTTGCTTCATATGGCTTACTCAGCCTGCTTTCTCATAGAATCCAGGAACGCCATCCTCGGGATGGCATCACCCACACTGGGCTGTGCCTCCCTCTATCAATCACTAATTAAGAAAATGGATCTTATGGCAGCATTTTTCTCAACTGAGTTCCTATTTCTCTGATGACTCTAGCTTGTATCAAGTTGACATAAAACCAGCCAGCAGACAGTAACAACGGCGGTGGAAGAGATTCAGCCAGCAGACAGTAACAATGGTGGGGGAAGAGATTCAGCACTCCATTTTCTGGGCTCATGCCTTAATACGAAATTGTAATCAATGCACTATAAAACATTTGCATTCCTCCCTTGTATTTTGCAGCATTATTCATAGTCATCAAATTCTGAAATAACTTCAGAACTCTCAGTGGTTGAATGGGGAAAGAAATTGTGCTACATATGAAAACTGGGATCTTGTTTGTATTCACAGCAAAAGATTCTGCCATTTATTACAACATAGATAAACTTGGAAGATGTTCTCATTGTGGAAATAAGCCAAACTCAGAACGAAAATGCTGGTAAATATCCCCTGTGTATGGAATTGTAAATGCTGAACACTCAGAGAGTAAAATGTTAGTTGGCAGGAGCAGAAAGTAAGGAGAAATGGGAAAGTAGAGATCAAGGCATCACCAATAATGGATACTCAGGAGGAATAACATTAGAATTAGAGTGTCCAAGGTCAACACTACAGTCAATAATAATGCAACTGACTTGGGAACTTGGCTAAAAGGCAGACTATAGGTGCTTTTGGAGGCTGGGCTATCTTTTTTTTAAATAACCAACTAACCATACATAATACATACGTACGTACGTACATACATACATACATACATACATACATACATACATACATCAACAGGGAACTCTGATCTTAAACATGAAGCGCCAGCACAATGATGGTTATTTTACAAAGGGCAGTGTACTGAACACCAAGGTTTCTTTAATGGAACTCTCTACTCACTCAAGTCAATTTAGTTATATTCCGTGGCAGCCTTGCATAGTAATGCAATTTGTGAGTACTTTTGTGTCTGGTACCCAAGGCCTTCCTCAGTCAATCCAAATGCACATCCTTTCTTAACACTGACCCTTCCCACATGCTTTCCTTCTATTCCATGATCATTGTGCAGGACTTTCTCAGTCACATACAACACCAAGTGAATTAGAATCTACCACCAATGAGAAGTACTCTTTATCTATTTCAATCCTTCCTGCTCTACTTGTCTGATGGATGAGCTGTGAATCTTACTAACTTACACATATCAAATACCAGGGTTTCTTCGATGGAACTATCAGTTCAGTCAAGTCAGCTTATTACTACTCAATGCCAATCTGGTTTAATGATGTAAACTGAACCATTTCTTGCTTCCCATGACAAATAGTTTGCTGTTTAGGAGCTTATAGAGTTCACTTTCATTGGTGTTCACTGTTGTGCTGTCTTTGGCATTCTTTTTGTGTGTTTTTAGTTTTCATTTATTCATGCTGCTTTGCTGAGTTTGATGGTCAGTGCCAAGGACAGAGACTGGGTCTTAGCCGCCTGCTGTCTTCCACCCAGTCTCTCCATTTGGCTACGTGGGTCTAATGTCTATTGACTGCAGATGCTTCTGCTCCTGGGGTGATCATTGATGAGAGGTACTCATAGCAGCACATAATTCCAGGCAGGAAACTTGCCAGGCTGAGTCACTCAGCAGCTGCAGCCTGTTTGCAGTATATTTTTCTATCTGGGTACAAGAATTAGGAATAAAGGGATCTCAGCATGATATGGAGTGAATAGAATTGGGAGTCTGTATCTTTCACAATTTGATAATTCACATGTCTTCGTTTAGAGTCTAAGGCAGATAACATACTGTTAGCTGTGCGTAACAGAAATGGTTTCAGTAATAGAACAATTTTGTCAAGTAAAAGACAAAGGTTAAAGTTGAGAAGAGATCAGTAGTGATTTGAGACTTAGTTAATTTTGTAAATCAGTATTCCATTGGGAGTAAGGTTTCTTCTGTTTTTCTGTAATGCCGCAGGTGAAGTCCTTTATAAGATACAGATGTTGGCTTCAGAGCTAATCCTTTGTTGAAGCTGTCTGTGTAAAGTGGGTAACAGAACACTCTCCTCTTCAATGTCTCTTTTTAGGGGAAAGAAACTGCCCCTAGAAGCCAGTGGAATTATCACTTACTGTGAGATGAAGTGAATTTATATACATACCCTTGCACAGATGAGAGAGAGAGAGGGGAGGGGGAGAAGTGGAGGTTGACTGAGGACGCACAATGGTGTGAATGTGACTAACAATACTTTTTTAAATCCCTAAAATTTGTTACGTTGCATATTTCAATTCTTTATACATAAAAAGTAACTGTCAAAAGTGAGAAATGTGAACTACATTGATTGTTTACTTTACAGTGTACATTTAATGAAGAATTTTAATTATCAAATATCCCAAGATAAAACTACTTAAAATGTAATACTCATTGAGTCCATTTGATTTTGATGAAGTTGGGAGGAAAAAATGCTTTGGACTAAAGGATGAATTTAGAGAAAAGGTTGTATACAAATACAAATTATATGCATGTATGAGTATTAAATAACATATTTAATCAAAACTCTAAATACTTTTTACAAGAGCCCAGTTTTAAGGACTCACTCATTTGCCGTAAGAGGATAGCCATCAAAGTGAAACAGACAGACCTTGGGAGGGAAGTAGAATAGATGTTTGGTGAAATTACCACCCAATATATACAACCCATTATTAGTTAGTATGTAGTGAGAATTCTGGAACTTAGGTTTTATTTTAAAACACACAGAAATATTACATGAATATGTTTTTGTTTTGATCCCAGGTCTGGGGTTATAGGGCTGCTTCACAGCAGCTAACTGTGATCTGCCTCTTGCTTTGGCAGAGGTGGGATTTTGCCAGCTGTAGATAGTTGCTGCAATTGTGTGATATTTGGAATTCTGGGGACTTTTCAGAGGGTATATAAATGCTAGGGCCCCATGAGGTGTTGGTGGGTTGTTGGTCATGGTTTGTTAAGTAGTTCTGTGCAAAGAAGAAACAAGAAAAAGATGAAATTAGGTATCCTGACAGTGAAGATCAAACTTTCCCCAGGGAACTAAGCACCCCTAGTCAGCAGGAAGCAGTCTAGCTGTAAGACTGAGGTGACTTCTTTCTGATCGCTGAGTTTATTCAGGGATCTGCTTCCCTCGCTCTCTATCCTTTTGTGTCTCTCTCTTATGTAGTCTTAGAGGGCTGACACAGTGGTAGGGAAAGGGTAGGGAAGGATGGAAGAAAGAAGAACCCATACAGTACTAAAAGGTCAGCGGCAAAAGGCCAGGATACCTGCTATGAGATAGTGTTTTGAGACATGGGAGGGAAGCTGCACCCCTTTAATCTCAGCAATATGGCTGCTTACAGAAGACATGCACAGTGACATCATCAGCTGAAATGCCAGTGTAAATAGGAAATATGACAAGGTCCCAAGTATAGAGGTGATGAAGGCATCAAGAGAGGGAGAAGCAATCTTCTCAACAAAGGAAATTCCAGATAGTTGGTTCAGTCCCAAGTGGTCAGCTATGTGTTAGGGGTGGTGTACATATGAGCAATAATAAATGGACTCGTTGGGCTGTGTGTGTGTGTGTGTGTGTGTGTGTGTGTGTGTGTGTGTGTAAATAATGTAGCAACAACAATATTAGGTTATTGATTTTAAAGGGAGTTGCGGGGGCACTAGAGTTGAAGGTGGGAAAAATGGTGCAACTGATATAAATACAAGAGTAAAATCCTCAAAAAATGAAAATTTTAGATGAAAAACAACCAGAAAAACAAGAACTAATACATATTAACTATAAGAGCTTATCTAGTCATATGAGAGACTCCGTTACCAGGACCTCACTCTAATCTCCCCTTGGCTCCCTGCTCCTGGTAATCTCAGTGGAACAAATTCAGACAGGGCACATAATATTGTAGTGGAGAGAAGGCTTGTATTACAGAGCAAAGCGGAACAGTTTCAAGGGGGAAATGACCAAAGGGATCATTTCCCAATTTACATTTTTGTTGCTGGTGGTTGTTACTGTTTTTGCTTTTGTGGTAGTTTTTGTTTGTTTGTTTTTGTTTTTTTTGTTGTTTGTTTTTTTGAGACAGGGTTTCTCTGTGTAGCCTTGGCTATCCTGGACTCACTTTGTTTATAGGCTGGCCTTGAACTCACAGCGATCCACATGCCTCTGCCTCCGGAGTGCTGGGAGTAAAGGCGTGCGCCACAGTGTACATTTTCAACTAGCATTGTTGTCTTTCTCTTTCTCCCTCTTTCCCTCTCCCCCCTCTCATTGTTACTTGATTCCTTTTTTATTCTTTTCTCATATATTACGCCCCTATTGAAGTTCGCCCTCACCCAGTCTCTCCTTCTCATCTGTGTTCTCCCCCAGACCCACACACCCTTCTGACTCCCCTCCGAAAAGACCAGACTTCCCAGAGACACCAAGCAAGTAAAGCATAAAAGGTACAATATGACCAGGCACATACCGTTACTTGAAGGCTGGATAAGGCAACCACGTAGGAAGAAAAGGGTCTCAAGGAGTACATAAAAACCTCAGGGACAGCCCATCTCCTACTGTTAGGATTCCAAAAAGACCAGGAAGTATGGAGGAATGTCTTGAGTGCATGTAACAACTGTCAATAAAGCGCTGTTTAGCCAATCAGCTGAGCAGAAGGGCAGAAAGTGGAAGGCAGGACTTCCTGGAGTAGGGGAGGAGCTGAGAGTTGAGAGTTGATTGGAGGAGGAGAAAAGTAGCCCGAGAAGGGTCAGATTGGCAAATGCTTGGGATATATGCAGGTCCCCAAACACTCTGCAGGAAGAACAAACTATAGGCTGAAATTGGGCCTCTGTTGGTGTCCCAGTCCCTCTATTTGAAGTTTTGCCTGGTTACAGAAGATGGCGTGCTCAGGCTCCGTGTCCCCTAATTGTTAGGAGTCTTCGCTAGCATCTATAGTTTCTGTTACTCTAGGTTTCCACCTAGCCCTCGAATGCCCCCGAGCTCCAGTTGTTTCTCCAAGTATTTTCTCCTCACATCATCTAATCCCTCCTATTCCTAACCTCCCTCCCCTAGTCCTCTCATGAAATCTATTCTATTTCTCCTTCACAGAGAAACCCCTGCTTCCCCTATAATGTCCTCCCTGTAACTCAGCCTCTCTGTGGATTGTAGCACGATTGCCCGTTCCTTTACCGCTAATCCACTGATAAGTGGCTACATACTGTATTTGTATTTCTGGGTCTGGGTTACCTCACACAGGATGATTTTTACTTTTACCCTAGTTTCTTAAAATTCCTAAGATAAACAGTTTTCCTGAAGGGCCTTTCCTTGCCAGGTGACTGGCAGGCCTGTATTTATTGAGTGCTTCAGGGGGAAGCTATTCAATGTAAGTATGAAGCTACCAAAAATATTTCAATTAGGAATTTTAGGTGGGATGTATGCTACTAGTCCAGGTCATCTTCAAACTTGCAGTACTATTGTTTCAAGTCTCCCAGCCACTGGGATTATAGGCATGTACCACCACACCTGACAAGGTTAATTATGTGTATCATTATCCCTGTTACATGCATATTTAGTATCTCTATTCATCAGCTTATAGAAGTTTTACAACATTGGTATGTATTTCCCCTAGACCTGATATGACCATCAACATCACAAAACGATAACTGTAAAGACCTTAGCCTGCAGTCATGGCAACAAGTTAAGAACAGTACAGATGACAGACAGGCCTACGAGGCCTACGGTGATACTAAGGAGGCTGTGAACACCTGCTATAAGGAAGGTCAAACTAGCCTGTTCTGAGATTCCATCACTGCTTCCTCCTGATCATGCTGCACTTGACCTTGAGGGTTCTAAAGTATGGCAGAAGTAGAGCAGAGAGGATAGGGACTAAGAGTCTTTGGGGATGCAGTTGTTTGTGAGTCAGTCATGCCTGGCATGGGAGTGTCTGATGGTACAACTGCCTGAGGGTCACTCACATTGCTTAAAATAAGCCCCCCAAACCCACTGCCTCACCTATACAGACTTGCATGGGGTTCTTTCTTTAGTTGGTTAGCACCCTTTCTGTTTGGGAGGCAGGGAGACATACAATGATTTCTTCATAAATCCTCAAGAAAATTCCTCTAACATCAAATGATTAAAGGCAAGCAGTCAAGCAGTTATGCAGTGTGTGTATACAATAGTTACTTTTCTTATTGCTTTGACCTACTACCTGGCAAGAAGCAACATAAAGCCTGAGAAATATATTTTTTCTCATAGAGTTTAAGAATGAATAGAGTCTGCCATTGCACTAATGTCAGTGAATCTACAGTAGTGAAGCAGACAGGGATATGGATGCTCAGCTTTCTTTCTTGGAGGAAGGAAAGGAAGGAAAGAAATGATGCAATTGTATTTTAATTAACAGAAAAACAAAGAAAGAATTAGTTTTTAATGTATTTTTATGTGGAAGGCAGAGTATATGATATGTACTTGTGTATATATGGGTGAGTGTGGAAGCCAAAAGGAGGTGCTTGACGCCCTGGAGATGAACAAACAATTGAACTGAACTCCTGTCCTGTGAAAGGGTACTGAGTGTTTTAAGTATTGAGTCGTGTCTCCAGTCCCCATGTCTCCCTTTCTACTCAGTCTTAGGATCCCATTCCATGGGATGGTGCCAGCCACATTCCAGGTCAGGCCTTCCTGTTCAGTAAAACTTCTTTGGAAACAGACTAAGTGCTGCCCAAAGATGTGTCTCCAGCTTAATTGCAAATCCAGTTGACACTGAAGATTAAACACTGTCTTAAGATATTTGGCAATAATTTTGCTTCTGATCAGCTTTTTCTAAAATATGCTTTTTCAAAGATTGCAGAAAATAGAATGTCATTAAAATGTTTTTACTCTTCACTTGTTCTCTTAAAATTAGTTTCAATATATATGATCCTCTTAATTGAGTTTTATGCTACACATGAAACTACCAGTGGTACTGAAGTGTTCAGAATTGCTTAATGAGCTTTTGTGAGCAGTATTAAAAGGTTAAACTTAGACCACGTCAAGTTTTGACATGTGTTCTGTTTGACTAACCATATTATTCTCTCCTCTATTTCTTTTGAATAGACTGATAAGATGATTTGTCTCTAATCTGTCTGGAAGAAAGACTAATTAGAATAAGGCTTTTAAAAGAATAAATTAACATTTCTATGAATAAATTATGATTTTTCACAAAATCAAATTGTAAGAAATTAGAAGACATTTATCGTGTATGCATTTTGGCCCAAGGGCTAATTTGACGCAATAATCCTTTGTGAAGCTCTCTCTCAGTCTCCTCCATCTAGCCCAGTGTGATTCCCATCCTAATTTGGGTCGCTACAAAGTATTTATGAGACTTACACTCCAATTATTTTACTTACCACAGTGCACCACAGTTATTTGTGGATACTCTTAAACTACAAACCTTCAGAACACAGGCAGCACTTCTGAATTTTGCTTCTGTGTGTCTAGTATTCATGCAAGTGCCAGGCTCACCCTGGGTGCTCAAAGCCTTTTGGAAATAGCTTGATCAATTTTGGTGCCTTACCTTGAATTACTCTAGCTACTCCACAAGAATAGGATTCCTGCTGAACTGTCCTTGAAAGGAGATAACTGTATGTCATGACACTTTGTCCACATTTATTCCTGTCTTTTGGCTTCACTATGCACTGGTAGAGCACTCTCTCAGCCTTCTTCCTTATTTATGGATTCAGTCATTTATTTCACATGTACTATCTATAATACTGTTTTATGATGTGGTATCGATTAATGAATAGAACAGTGGATAGAACAAAGTCCTGCATTCATGCTATTTGCATTCCATTTGTTTGCCTACAGCATGGAAAATAGGTACATAACTGAGTGGATACATAATATAATATCAGATTGTGATGTCATAAAGAAAAGCATAGTATATACAATTAATGTCAGTTATCAGAGAGGGCAGATATTTGGGATAAAGTTCTCTAAGCAGAAATCAGTAAAGTTAAGAGACTAAGGTAGCAACCAAGGACGATGCATGGCCCAGACCTAGGTCCTCTAAATTGATATAGATGATAAGCTCTTCAGACTTCATGTGGGTCAACTATTAAGGGTAGTAAGGGCAGTCTCTGACATGGATCCCTTTGCCTGTGTTTTGATTACTTCCCCCTTATGGGACTCCCTTACCTGGCCACAGGGAAAGAGAATGAACTCAAGCCTGATGTGCCTTGATGAGCTGTGGTGGGTGGGTAAGGTGTCTCCTCTTTTTGGGGAAACAAAGGAGAGGGAAGGGATAGTAGGACTCGAAGTAGAGTAGTAAGGGGGCTATGACTTAGATGTAAAGTGAATAGATATTTTTATTAATAATAAAAAACAACAGGAAAAAAGATTAAGTCCATGAAGGGGTTGTGTGTGTGTGGGGGGGGGGAGGAGAGTGACCAAGATAAAACATGTACCATGTGCCTGGCACATGGAAAGGGTAAGAGGATTTTTGATGTTTATAGTTGAGAGGAAACAGACTTGTGGCAGGAAAAGATGCAGCATGATTACTGGCATTGGGGTAACTTGCAGAGAGTATGGCTCATCCAGACATTGTAAAGCCATGGATGTCATAGAATACCTACAACCCTATAAATTAATACGTTTGGGTGGTATCTCAATCTAAATGGGGAAGCAGCAGTGATTGTGGCGGAGAAGTGGCTTAGGTGGTAGGAAGAGTTGGAAGCAGAAGGGCTCAAAGCCTTCGTTGTGAGCCAGGTTTGCAATGGGAATAGTTTAGACTAGGATATCAATGGTATGCTTGAGATGTGCTTAGTTTCTAGGTTCCTTTTCTCTAGAGATGACAGGAAATCTAGATGGATCACCTATAGGTTTTCCAAAGGTAGATAATACTCCATGGGTTTTTCCTGAAATACCCATAGAAAGGTAGACCTCTAGGGTGACAAGAGAAATGTTGCAGAGTTGGCAGAAATAAGTGAGTGAAGTGCAGCAGGAAATCATTTTCTGTAGACTACAAAGAACATAACCTGGTCCCTACCCTTCTGGAGTTTAGGAAGTCCGAGGTCAAGGAGTTGATAGCTGATGGGGGTCCTCTTGCTCTAGCTTGATGATGTACACAGTAGAAGGATCACAAGGGCTGGACACAGAGCAACATCCCGTAATAAGGGATTTGATCCCATCAGCAAGACACAAGATATCACGATATCCACTTCCTAAGGGCGCCACCTTTTATTGTCTTCACATTCATTTTCCAGGGGATGTGTTGAGTGATTAGAAGGACTTTGAGTTTATAATGAATACTAGACTAGAGGTTCAAAATTTGAATTTTATCATTGACTTCAAAGAGTGAATCTAGTGGACACACCTAGCAATTAACTATAGAAAAGGAATGGAGGACATGTGAGAGTGCTCCATATGTACGCTTGGAAACAGAAGAAAAGCTGCCAGCCGTAGCTGTGAGGGGGCAGCTATTGCAGAAAAGAGAGACAGAGTTGGTGATAGGCTCTGTTTTGAATAAGCCACAAGTGGTAATACTGCCAGTCACTCCATTCAGTCAGCCATTGTGTAAAGTGCTGAGTCATCCATCCCTTGTGGGCTGCGCATTCCTGATCCTATCAGTCAGTTAGCTGTCTTGTCTGGCACTTGTAGGAGTTTAGAGGGATGGTCCAGATGCTGGTATTGATTCAGTTAGGTGCAATAACAGGCTCAGAAAAACAATTTACCCTATAATGGTCATTTATGCTAAAGCCTACAAATGCTTTAGATTATAGTAAAAGGCCTTCTATTGGCTTTTCAACATTGCTTAGAATGGTTTATGTTCTCTTCCTAAAATTATTCATCAACATCCCCTTCAATGGTACAGCAACATCACCCACTTCTTTGAGACTGAGATGAAGATGTAGCTCCCTTTTAGAGTGGCTACCTAGTAAGCATGAAACCTTGAGTTTGACTTCCTGTACTACATAAGCTGGACGTGTGTCGCATGCCAGCAATCCCAGTATTCTGGGATTGGAGACAGTTAGATCAGAAGTTTGAGGCCAGCACTAGATACATGAAACCTTGTCTCACAAAAAGGTGTAAAATATGAGCTTTTATGATACCATAGAAGATTTAAATATCTTTAACGTCAGTTACTGAACATTTGGGCTTTAGTCTAGATCTTTGCAGTAAGTAGACTAGCTTTCTTTTAATGCTCTACATTGCTTCCTAGCCAGACACCCAGAAGGGCAGGTCAGCAGAGTTCATGGAAAACTACTGTCTTCTTAAGGCTTGCCATATCAAGCTGGTTGACAGCTCACTTGAGCACTGTAATTTGAATGATGAAAATAAATAGTACCTTTATGCCTTTTGATAATATTGTAGCTGATGAAGTAGTTTCTCTTTTCTCATTCAGTCCTCAAAATTTCTAAACATGGTGTAAAATGTGTCCTATCTCTCTGTTACAGGTGGAATCCTCTTGTCCCAAATCACATTATCTAAATCAGCACAGGAGAGTGGGGAGCCCAGAAGCTGGGTCGGTGGAACTATTAGCAGCATGTTTGAAAGAACATTTATACGCATAGTAAAAGAAGATAAAATGCAATGAAAATTTTTGGGAAAAGGAAATGTTTTAAATATTAGGAAATGGACAAGGGACACGCTTGCTGGCTTCTAGTGCAAATTTTTTTTTTTACATACTACATTCATCTGTGCACATTTATTTATTCAACAAGCATAGAAGTAAAAACACAGCGACCCATGAGAGAGGAAAGACGAGCTGGTTTATAAAGACATAATTCCTCATGCAAAATAGCAAGGACTATGGATAATGTTAAGATTCAGCAAAGTGGGACACTTTTTGTCCTTTTTATTTTTATTTGTATTTGTGTATATTTATAAATAAATATTTACAAATATATAGAGAGGAAAGTGCTGGAAAAGCAGCTAATGGTTAGAACCCATTGTCTTTTGTCCAAGGTGGGGCAACTTTGATCTGAGATAGGTGGTTTAGGTTTGCATTGATGCCCTCTGTAATATTTATATGTCTGAGCATTTCACTCTGCTCAAAAACGACTTTAAGTGACCGTAAGTTATCCAAAATGTTTACTATTATGGACAGACCCCAGTAAACTATTTGTTGCCTTTAAAATACAGAATATTTAGTAGTAACAATATTTCTGATTTTGAAATTTATACATTTTTATGTTTGTGATATGTGATGTGGTACCCTCTGCCAGTACAGGGTAGGGGGCAGTGAAATAGACAATCTTTAGTGTTATCCACTGTAACTTATGCTACAATGAGCTACTCTGTGTTTACATCTCACTAGGTTAGATGCACTTTATGCATGCAATTGTTTTTTAGCATACACTGAGGTTATCAAACTTTCTTTTGTAAGTTTAACAACAAAGATAATCCAGATGATTATCTAGACACCTGATGTCTACTCTTTGTCGCCTGACATGAGTTACACAGTTAGCCCAGCGAATCCCATACAGGTGGAGATAGACATGGAAAAATTCACATAGAGAGCACTTAGAAGTAATTATCCTAATTGAATAAAAAAGTTCAGGTTTGTATTAAAGTGCTCATGCTCTTTTAGAGAATGTTCTACATATGCTTTGAGGCCGAAGCAGAAGATTAGCACGCGGATTACATAAAAGAGGTGAATCATCTCAGACTTGAGGATAAATATCAGTTCTGTAGACCTGAGGACTTTGCTCTGCATAATAAGCTTCTAAGTGGAAACACCAATAATTATTTGCATATATGAGACCTGAACATGTCTAAACTAGAGACTTAGACTCAGATAAGCAATGAGTTGATGGAATTTACAAATACAAATGAGCATGATTACCTAATGCGTGAGAGTAGGCTGAAGAAATGCAGGGTGGAAATAGAGTGCTGGTGAGGTGAGAAGCATGGAAGATGAGAGGCCCAGAGAAAGGAGACAGAGGAGTCCTAGCCAGAGAAGCTGAAACTTAGCTAGACAAAGTGGTATCTAAGAGTCCAAGTTAAGACAGTGGTACTTCAAAGGTGTGAGAATGAGGAATTGTATGTAAAGCTCTTGGTGAGCCAGTGATAACTTACATCAAATGACCTATGCAGGTATCAACAAAGAGGCAACAAAAGATTGTCTTTTCTCATAAAAACAAGAAACAACGCTAGCTGCTTTTAACCAAATTTATATGATTCATAATAAAAGCACCTTGGGAGGCAGACTTGGGAGCAGTGCTAATAGCATACCTTCCTACTGCTCATCAAATAGACACTGCATCTTAGTTTTACAAGTGGTATTGAAGAAAGATAAAGTAGAACAAAACAAAGAACAGCCAAAGCTTATATGAGGGAGACAGCTCAGGTGTCTCCAAAAATGAACAAAATCCAGACTATGACAAAAGAAAGAACAGAAATGAATACTGAAAAGAAATAAAACGTTCACCTAAAAACTTCTCATGTAAGAGATATAAAATGTTACTTTTTACATTGTCTTATATAAATGTGTCTCTATAGACTATACAATAAATTTACAAATTATGTAATTCATTTGTGTGCCTTTATATCATGTTTCTACGTAATTGTTAACTTCTATTATCTCATAAGAATGTATTAAAATGATAAGGTCCAAAGAAACTTAAATATGGAGTATAACTTATTTTTTATGTCTGTTTTTTCTGTGATTATTTTTTAAAACTTAGATCACATTCATTTGCTCAAGTTTAACATATTCTTTTTGTTGCTTAAATATTCACCACTCAGCATTTTGTAAATTACATTGTAGTATTTCTTAGCAATAACATCCTTTGGCTCTTTTGCCAAGTAGCTGATATCCAGATGCTCGCAAGCACAATAATGCATTGGCATAAACTAATTATCCGCCACGTGCAACTATTTATACGTCCTGACTACATTAGGAAGATATGAAAGCGATTTACAGTTTCCCTTAAATAGCCACACGCACCTGGAGACACTTTTGGCTCAGTAACCAAAAAAAAAAAAAAATGATAACGAGGTGGTAGGCATGCTTATCCTTTATGGCTTTAAGACTTTCAGTAACTATGAATAAAACACTACCTTTCCCTTTGTAGCACTACAAATACTGGGTCAATTTCCTCTGTAAATCCTCAACTATTACATCCCAGAGAGAGGAAAATAAATTGGTATTCTGATTTCTATAAGCTGGTAGTTATATTACTATTTTAATAACCTTTGAGATGGGGAAAACATTGAGCGTTGTAATCTGGTGGTGATGAAGATGAAAGGAAGGTGTGGAAGAGCCAACATACCAGGCCCATTAGTCTGAGTAAGAGCTTTTCCTGCAGGATCAGCTTACATCTTAATCATTGTAAACACACACAATAGAATGTACAGATTTTTAGGATCTCACAGATACACTCTAATTTCTTTGGAAATCAAATAGAAATAATCAAATGTAATAATAACGAGCATCTAACAGCAAATACAGCCTGCATTAATATTGGATTTACATTTCCATATTTCTTTTTTATAGTAAAAGTGGCCCTTTAAATAGGCAAAAGTTCTCAGACTTCAGTGAAAGCAGCTTAATCATCCTAAAAGAGTCACTTGGAATAACATCTGGGTTAGATTTTAATCTTCTAATCTTCGAAGCAGAGATAATATCTAAGCAGACCATTATAAGATCTATACAGTATGCTGTAGAAGCAGAGATAATATCTCATATATGGAATAGCAGATCAATAAGTGGGAATTGTCACTAATTTGGGTCTATTTTTGAAGCCAAAAAGGTGTTTAAAAAATGCAAAACCTAAAGTGACATTGTTTTGTTACATTGCCACTAGAAGAAATTCATGTAGGGGTTTGCCAAATTTATATGCCATCTATATAATGTAAATGCAACTGTAGCCTTTGTAAAGTTAACAGCTTGACCTTAGGCATGCAGATAAATATGTCAGTATCCTTGGCAGATGAACTACCAAAGAGTACATAGATTTTTTGTGTCTTTATTATTATTTGTGTTCTGATGTTTTATAAATGAGTGAAAAATCTAACATTTTTAAATACTTTTATGATAAAAAGGTCTCAAATAAAAATTATCCAGACCAAATAACTATAAAGTTCAATAAACTAAAAATAAAAGTAAGAATATGGAGTGGAAGGTATGGAGCTTCTCATTAGAGTGTATACTTTTATTTCAATAAAAATATTTTATGTACTTATCTATCATCTGAAGTGAAAAATCCATTATAGGGTTAGAACTGGAAACGTTATTAGCTTTATATCCTCTTTCACATCTTGAATACATTACCTAAATGCTGGAGAAAAGTTTTCTGTAAATAAGATTTATTTATTATCTTATGTGTGTACATGTTTTGCCTTCATGTACGTGAGTGAGGACACCAACGTGTATGCAGTTCCTGTGGAGATCAGAAGACAGTGTCAGGTCTCCTGCAGCTGTAGGAAACAGCCTCCCCCCTCCCTCTTTGCTCTTTTCTCCAGCTCAGGGCTATAAATCTGTCTCCCTTGCATTTCCATCTTACTCTTGGGGGGAAGCGTAACTAAAATGTACTTTGGCTTTAACTTGGATAATCCAACAAAAATGCTCAACAGTTGCTTTCATATGACCTAAAAATGTTCTAGAAATAAAATTCCTTTTCTGTTCCAAGTTCATCTACTTGTGGCAAAACCACCTCTGCCTCCCATATCTGTCTGAAGAGGGCAGAGGTCAGTGTGAGGAACACTTTTCCTTTATATGCTGTTGCCACCATAGGTACATTCACACTACGACAAACACAAAACTCTAGTATATTTTCTTAAATGACACTTTATCCTCATTCTCTCATTTTCAGACTTTCTGGTTAGTTCTGATACATCGAGAACATCCAAGTATGCTAAAGCCAACTTGATCCTTTCCTAATGCCAGGCAAGCACCATTAACCTTTCCTGGCCTCTGGTCTCTTTCCTTCTGTATTTCTGTCACAGTGAAAATAGCTGTTGCTCAAAATCAGCACATCAGAAGATGCTTAAAAAGCAGCTAACCACAGAATTTTCTTGTAATTGTTCATCCTTTTCTCCTAGGCCCATGAATTAACCACTATCTTCTGGAAGGCTTTATCCTAAATGGGTTACAGGATGTTTGAATAGTAGGATCTCTTGGCCTTGTCAGTGGGTCTGGTTGAAAGCTGTCTCCAAGTCAAATGCTTCAGTGAGATCTCTTTTCCTCTGATCTCTGAAAAGAATTTGGGTCTTCTTAAACTTCTCTTAACTTTTCACATGTCTCAGATTACAATATAATTGCTAAGAAAGCTACTTCTCACAGGTTTTACACTAAGTAATTAACATAAAGTGTATGATTCACACTGAAATTTTATTAGGTTAATTAAGATCTCTTAAGTTATCTGTTAAATTTAATTTATCCATGCCTATGTGTTATACTAATTCTAAGATTTTAGAGTTAATTACACCTAGAAAATACAGAAAATACAGAGAGTAAACTACCTTTTTGTGCAAAAGTTCTTCTCAGATTTCCTAAATTATGTGATGATTGAATTAGTGGTATTTTGGCAAAGCTCCTCTTTACAGGTGAGACACTATCTAGAGTATAAATGAATGGGTAGGTATGTTTAAGTGGTACTTAAGGACCTTCAACCACACCAGTATATGAGGTCCTAACGCCATCAGTTTTTAGACATCATACGTTGTCAACCTGTTTGTCTATTTAATGGACTAGAGTTTAGTCCAACTTTAATAGACTCTATTATTTGTCTTGAGAAATAGAAACCTCAAGAAAAAAATAAACAAGCACATGAGAAAATAATTACAGGGACTTAGAATCCGAGACCATGACTTACAGTCCCAGAAGCGTAAGGACAAAGCAATTCTCAAAAGACATGGCAAATAAATAAGTGGTCCACAGTTGAGTGTGGAAGAAGAAAGTGGAAGTCCACTCATCAAAACCTAGTACTGGCTAGAACTTGTGTCAACCAAAATGTTCTGTTTCTATGACTAAAAGGTCAGATCTGAGAGGAATCACAGCAAGGCTGACTTAAGTTTGGCCATTAAACTGTTTCCAGGGCACACTGAATTATTCTGCTCTAGTAATTTTAAGAGCCCAGGGTAGGATCCATTCTTGGATGCAACTAAATGACCTACAAGTGCTTGTTCCTATAATATGTCTAGCTTTCCTGCCACAAAGTCTTACAGTTTCTTAACTAATGTTAGGAAGTCATACCATCACCTAATCTAATACCGACCTGCAAAGTAACATCCTATGTAGACGCAGAGAAGACTCTCAGTCTGCGCTCTATGACAGTCTTTCTGTGTCTGTCTCTCAGTTCCTTACAGACTCACTTTGCTTTACTCAGGTACATATTTCTTCCAACAAACAACAGAAATGTCAAAGACTGAGAAATCACATTTATCATAGATCTTAGGCTAAGGACACTGATGTTTGATCTCCTAGACAAATGATTGCTTGACAATAGGTAGGCAGTGATACTTAAGGCAGCCCAGTCTGCTCTTAATTTGATTTCATGTCAACTTACCTGCTTTAATGTATGATTGTAAGAATCAACTGATGTAAATTGTTGTTGGTGTTCAGTATATTTTGTGGATTAAATAGTGGAAACAATTTAGAGTAACTGTAACAGGATTACACTAGTTGGAAAGACAAGAGTCTTCTTCTGCTAAGGGCGGGTAACAGTGAACAGGGAGCTCACAGATGTCTCCATAACATAAAAGCTAGCACCTTTGAAGGTCAGTTTGTTTCAGGATCTGCTGCCTGGGGATAAAATAGTCCTGTACACGAGCAACATTGATTTGACAGAGTCAATGATGCATAGATGTGTTTTCTAAAATATTTTTGGTTAAGAATCCATTATTGTGCTCCACAGAAGTGGATGCGGGAATAAATTAGTAGCTATTCGTTTCTAGAAGTTCAAGGCCCATTGAGGAGAAGGATGACAATCATTTCAATAGAGAGTAAGCGTGCAGGCAAAGAAACATGTGGCAATACAAGAGTACACAACCGACAGGGATGCACACAAGAGCTTTTTCCTTAAGTTTGTTTGGCCTAGATTTCATCATCATTCATTGCACACTTTCTTGAAGGGTAGTAACTCTAGCTTATTTTATTTCCCATCTAAACTAGAGTCTATCTCATTATTTCGTATCTTACAAATTGCATATAAAACACTTTTATTTTTTTTTAAAAAATATAATTTCTGATTTACCAAGATATTTTTATACTAAATCTATAACAATTTTCATTATTTAAATAGTCATTATTTAAATATTAATTGTTTAAAATGCAGAAAAGAACCACTGTGTTGATAGCACTACTTTTCTAATCTATCATTCAGATTTTATACATAAGTCTTACTTAATACAGAAAGTAGTGACTCTTATTTTTATTTTTTATTTTTTTACTTTGAGGGCAATCATTTACTATACTAGGTTCTTTAGCCCATATAGGTTCATTAATAGTTACTTAGTAAGTAGCCATTAAGAAACAATTTAATGTATGTGTATACATACATGCATGTGTGTGTGTGTGTGTGTGTGTGTGTGTGTGTGTGTGTGTGTGCTTCTGCCAGTAGGGTGAAGCTATTCACTTAAACACCTATGAAATGTTAGCATGTTTTTCTGAGTACATGCAAAGATTTATAGGAACATAGGGAGAGAAATGGTTCATCAGATGCAAGATTTAGGAAAAACAGATAAATGAAAATTGTAGAATGGATAAAGAAAATGTGGTACATTTACACAATAAGAGTAAAACTCAGCTATTTAAAAATGACATCATGAAATTTGTAGGCTAATGGATGAAATTTTTAAAAAGGTATCCTGAGTAAGTTAGCAAGGCAAAGCTTCCAGTGGGGGAACTGGAAAACCAACCCATCCACAAAATTATTGACTTGCAATTCGTCCTGCTTGTAAGATGTGCTGCAGTAATGGCATCACAGAGCTCACGAGAGTGGCCAACCAATAACTAGTCTAATTTGAGACTCACTTCACCAGAGGGAGCCCATGCCTGGCACTGCCTGGATGGCCAAGAACCAGAGCCTGGATAGCCTGAAGATCCAAGATAAAACTAAACATGATTGACATAAAAGTCAATGAAATGATTTCTAATGGTATTCTGCTATAATCATAGATTGCTGCCTAGCCCAGTCATCATCAGAGAAGCGTAATTCAGCAGATGATGGGAGCAGATGCAGAGACCCACAGCCAAATATTAGGCAGAGCTAGTGGAACTCTGTGGGAAAGGAGGAGGGATATTTGGAGGAGCCAGAAGGGCCAAGGACACTATGAGAACATGATTAAAATTAAAGGAAACAAGGCTCAGGGGGCCTCATGGAGACCGAAGCAGCAATCACAGGATATTCACGGACTCTGCGAGGTCCTCTGCATACATGCTATGGTTGTTTGGCTTGGCATATTTCTAGGGCTCATAACAGTAGGAGAAGAGGAATGTCTCAGACCCTTTGGACTGCTCTTCTGACTCTTCTCCTCCTGCTGGTTGTCTCATCCAGCCTTGACAGGAGGGTATATGTGTAGTCTTATTGTACCTCGTTATTCCATGTTCTTGATACCCCAAATAGCCCTACACATTACTGAAGGGAAAAGGAAGAGCAGTGGATCTGGGCAAGAGGGGAGGTGGGAGGAAACTGGGTGGAGTGGAAGCCATGGGTGGTTGGGATGTATTAATTAAACTTTAAATTCAAATACATCTCAACATTAATGTCAGTAACAATATAGTATAAGTTCTTGTAGATATGGTAAGATTTCCTTTAGAGAAAATAATTTTTTAAAAAATAATACAAGTTGTGGTATGTGGTATTTTTTTTTAAGTAACGACTACCAACAGTTATATTTTTAGAGCTTTTTGGTGTTCAGTCTTCCTAGATACTTAATGTTTTCTTCAATTTCTTGTGTATGATATCTTAGCATACTTCATAATGTTTTAATTTCCTGAAAATAAGGAGACACACATTATGTTAGGAAACAAAACAAAACAAGACTGGCCAAGATACCATCTTCTTGATTATCTATTGCCACTCGTTCATGACACTAATCTGTTTAGGAATACTTTCAATCCTGTATCTATATGATTCTACACTCCTTCAAAGTAACATCAGATCATCCTGTTCAAGGCAGAAATTACAAAGATCGCTTTTTACTGAGCACTGGCAAAGGCTCGCATGGTACCTTTCCCTTTCAAGGTGAGATAGTTCATTTATCTCCAAGATTATGAACTCATTTACACCTGCAGACTGTCTTCCAGATTGTGAAAACTTACCTTCATTGAATACTCTGTCCCACCTGGCTCTACACTTATTAACACAATGTGTCCCTTCTCATTGCATATAAACACAAAAGCAGTGCCATGGTCTTCACCTATTTCCTCTTCAGGGATTCGTTAGGCAGCAACTATATCTGGTTTTGGACTGAAATCTTAAATTTAGGGATAGGAGAGACTGGCCTTGCCAGTAGCAAATGTTCTTTTATTTCTCCCAGCAATTATTTATTCAATGGTTACTCCAAATCATTTGATAAATGCACTTAAGGAGATTCAATGTTATCTAAAAATAAGCACAGCACCAGAAATTATGCAACACACAACATATCTTGTAGGCAGATATGATAATCATACAACAAAACAAGTAGAAGTTATGAGAAAGAAAGCACACATCACAAAACACAATAGAGGTTAAACTGTTACTGGGAAAGGGTTTCTGAGAAGCACTTCCTATTCATTTTCAATAAAGAATTGATGAGTAGATAGATATTACTGAGATGAGGAAGGTGGTAAGAGTTTTCCAAAACAGGCAAATAGTGATAGAACATCCCATGACAGGATGAGAAGTAGCAGCCAGGAAGCTGTCACATTCTAAGAACCAAAGAGAAGGCTGAAGTTGATGGAATGAGAGAACTAGTAGCCTAGGGCAAAGTAGTAGCTAAACTGTATGAGGTTTTCGCTATGATAAAGATTTGGGTCTTAACCTGATGTGCAGTGGCATGGTTAGACTGTTGCAGGAAGGCTAGACAGATAAGTGGGACTCTTATGGGTGTTTGTAAACAATGTTTAAGGGTTCTCTGGAATTTTGGTATTCACTTACTAATTTATTTATGTGTTGCACTCACTTAAGTATATTTCCATCAGTTAACATTTATTGATTGTTTTCCACACGAGAAGCAATTTGGAGTATAGAAAGAGATATAATTCAACCTTGGTTCCCCCAAGAACTTATTAAAGATAAGTAAAATTTTCTTCTGGTAATTTGAATGTTAAATTTCTGCCATGGCTTGTACTTGAATGATGCTGATTGACTGGCTTAAAGTACTTTAAAGGGAGAAAATTTTGCTTCAGTGAATTGTGCAATGACAATAGAATTCATATTAAAATCTATGGCTGGCTGGCCTCTTCTGCCTTGTCAGACATCTATGAAAATTGCTTCAAGTGCTCACACTGAATTTTTAGGTTAGAATTGATTTCTTTTGTTTTTCTTCATGTAGTAAAGATTGGAGATATAGTCTTCACTTGATTCCCCACTCAGATCCAGTTTTCTCATTCATATCTCATCAACTGGAATGTTTAGAAGTTGTTATCACAGTTCAGCCTCTTTTTTAGCCCTTGTTTTTAAATGCCCTTTCCAGGTTATTTTTCTTCTTTAAGATATACTTTTAATGGTCTGGAATTATAATACCTGTCATATATTTTAACAATCAGAGCTCTCATCAGAAGTCAGTGAATATCATCTACCTACCCAATGCCTGCCACTATGGAGAAGGATGAAGTAATGTTTCACTTGAAATGTTTGTCAAAAACAACTTCTGAATTTTTCTCCTTTGTGTTTATGTAGAGAAAGAAAGACTATTTGAAAGATAGGAATAGAGTACAAATATCAACAAAGACAGTAGGAAACAATTGGTATACCCTTATGTAAGCAGCTAATTTCTGACTATAAATTCTGAGTCTTAGAAAGTCTCCTCTGCTTGAAAATATTTGGTATGTGATTAGATTATATAGGCTATTAAAGTAACACAACACCAGAAGTCATAGTTGTACCCTCTTCCTTTTTTTTCTATTTTCTTTGGGGTCATAATAAGTCAACTTATTATTATAGTTCAGATTAATGCAAGATTTAGAATCATTAAAAATGTATCTTTTTTATTTTTTATACTATACATCCTGTGTAAGTAATCTGGAAGCTCTGATCTTTGTCTTCCACTTTGGGTACCCATTGACGAACAGTGTTAGGCCATTACTCCACACAGATTGATAACAGGGAAGAAGGCAACATGCTGAATCTGATCCATGCTGGCTCATACTCATAGTGACAACTGCTCTTCTGTTTTTCATACTTCCTGGTAAGAACCAGTGCTATTGCACCCTCTAATTTCAAGAAGAGCAATCAAAAATGCATTTGTACATCTAGGCTGGTAAAATTTTCTGAAGGACAATGATACATTTTATTGGCCTCTCAGGAAATTTCTTCCTCACTAAAAATAAAGCCCTTTAGGGGATAAGTTGTTAAATACCAACTCCTAATACAGAAGATTTTCCTTTCTTCTAATGTAACATCAGAAAGTACATTGCACCAGGTGCTTGGTTGTGGTGCACACCTTTAATCGCAGCACTTGGCAAGCAGAGGCAGGCAGATCACTGTGAGTTAGAGGCCTGCTTGTCCTACAAAACAAGTCCAGGATAATCAAGGCTACACCGAGAAACCCTGTCTAAAAAAGAAAAAACAAATGAAAGAAAGTACATTACATTGCATTCCCAGAAGTCACATTAATTGATGATATGACAAGAATTGGACAACTGGATGCCTCATGTTGCCACGTAGGTTTGGCTCTTTGAATGTTTCAGACATGGAGTTTATTTTTTTAATCTTGATTTATGATCATTGTATTAATTTAAGTATATTAATGTCAAATTCAAATAGAAATAATTACTTGAGTTTTCAATTAATTAGTACAATAGGTCAGTGCAATACACCTGCGCAGATTTAATTTAGGGACCCACAAAGAGAAACATAGACAGGAACTCATGTGCCCACGCAACAGGAACTCACATTCCCCTTTGCTTAGACACCTCATCTGTATGCCTCATAAGTGCATGGTATTCCCCATGCTAGGGTGTGTTGGGCTCTGATTGATTATTCTATAAAGCTTGACTGTGGCCAGGACAGAATGAATGTGAACATACTCATGGGAAAAACAAGAATAAGAAGATTTGATATATTAAAAGGACTGTGAATTCCTTCTTCTAAATGTAGAGACAAGGATCTCACAGCTTTCAAACACTTCGGTAGTAACAAGGACTGTGTAGTGTTGCCTACTAGCCAGTTATTTTCTGTGCACTTACATTATCCCACCGAGTCTTCGTGACAACCAAATGAATTAGGATGTGCTTTTACTTTTATTCGTTGTGAATGAAAACTAAGAAGCTGGAGCTGAAGAATTTGTCTCAAGCTGCATGGTTAGTAGATTGTCAGAAAGATGTTCACCTAGGTGTTAGAAGGTGATGCACTCTTCGCATTGTCGACACATCTCACTGTCAGTGAACGTAGGTTGATGGCATACATACATAGATACATATGTAAATACATACATACATACATACATACATACATACATACACATATGGAAGCACCAGAACTCTTGTCCTCTCTCATTAATTCAGTAGTCTGCTCATCGTTTAATGAATCATTTTACTTATTCCCCAAGATTTTTTTGGAAGACTATAGATATCTGGCTTTATCTGTTCCAAAGAAGAAGAGGTAGTTGATTTGAAGATACCTAATTAAATTATCTATAATAAAATATACAGGTAGAATGTTAGTGGTGCCATCCAACTGGCTGGTCCTGGACTGAATACCATGGGGAAATGAGAAAACCAGAGCCAGCACACCTCTTCTGTGGTTTGAATGTATGTGTCTTGCTTAAATTTATATAACAAATCTCTACAGTCCAAGGTAGAGGATGTGGGGTCACTGTGGGGAGGTGTTTGGGTCATGGGAGCAAGTCCACCTGAAATAAGTGAAATCAGGTCCATGTATAAAAGAGGTCCCAGAGATATATAGTTCACAGTGTTTTACCTTGTGAGGACATGGTGAGAAGAAAGTAGCTCCTCAGCACATATTGACTACCTTGGCCACAGTGTTAGGCTTTTTAGCCTCTAGGACCATGTAGAAATGATCTGTTATTTAAAAAGCTTTCTGAGATATGGCACTTTTTATAATAACAGAAAATGAGATAGAAGACTTAAGCTCAATATTTTAGGTCACATGCTAAATGCTGGTGATAAATTGAGTGGGGTTACAAATAAAAATTTGACCACTTTTGTCTGGGAAGTTCATTAATATGTTCCAGGCCCAAAGCTTCAAGTGTTCACCAGGACGAGTGTGAAAATGACATCCCATTTGTTATAGCAGTGGGAACCAGAGGCATCAAGGTCTGAAGCAACTAGCATTTAAAAGAAGCAGAAAGAGCTATGGAGATATAAAGCATATAGAAAGGATAAAATGCTTGAAGGGAGAAGGATGACTTTGTTTGTTGGTCAATCACATGCAGGCACATACATGTGCACATGTGACATGTGATGGCCAATGCGTTTGGATTGGGTAAAGTCTAGGGTATTAGTAGGGCATTCCTATGGATATTTCTGCAAGTTCACTTGCATTTCTAGGGAGGATTACATGAAAAGGTACAGGCTGAATGTTGGGGGCACTGACCCAAGGGCTGGGTCCTGGACTGAATAAAATGTGAAAGTGAGAAGGTAGCTGAGTGTCAGCATGACTCCTTTTCTGCTACTGCTTCTGTGTCTACTGAGTGTAACCAAGCCTTCATTACTATAGCTGCAAAGGTACTCTGGTTGCTATACCCTCCCTACAGCAATGAACGTTGTCTTTTTAAAATGCTACCCCCCAAAAAAACATCCATCTGCAACAGGAGAGAAACAAGGCGATGGGCTATTGCTTATCGGTATGGACATGTTACAAGCCAATAGTGAAGTTGTGAAGGCTATGGAATTGGTAAGGAAGATACACTCCAACTGATAGCAGCAGCCATCAGCAATTTCTCATCAACAGGCAATATGTTTACGTGGTAATAATGAGGTGTTGAAAAGGTGAGAGTCTGTTTTTCAGGATGCAGATGGCTAAGCAGAGATGACCAGAGCTTTTAGATGGAATTTTGGGAATTACTAGGATATATTACAAAGGAGACCACCCAAGGTCTTGTCATCTTTAATACTGGCATCAAATCTTCTGCTTTGTATTCCAAAGGACTTAAATCTACAAATGTCAGTAATTATTTATAAAGATCTATTATCAAATCTCTCTGGAAACTACAATGAGTGTACAAGGACAATGATCTATACTTGAAATAATTTGACATCTATGATTAACTTACTATGGGATTGTTTATTTTTTCCTAGAAATGACATTTCTATTTTCTGTCTCATGTCTCTGATTGATGATGAAATATTCTTAGCCTGATTGTACCTTTGATTTTCTTCTTCTTCTTCTTCTTCTTCTTCTTCTTCTTCTTCTTCTTCTTCTTCTTCTTCTTCTTCTTCTTCTTCTTTCTCTCTCTCTCTCTCTCTCTCTCTCTCTCTCTCTCTCTCTCTCTGTCTCTATCTCTCTCCATATATATATTGTGTGTGTATATTTGCCCTTCCTGTAGTAGTTAAGAATGCAAATTCCGAGTTTTTTCATCAGTGTAGTGGGAATAATAAAACCTTAACTCTTAATTTTGAAGATTATATGTGTTAATATAAAATTATTTATAAAATAAGCTATTTTACAAATGAAATTCCTATAAGTTAATTATTTTAATTAGCATTTACAAGACATTCACAGGCAAAGTCTGTTGGTCATATAGTAGCATGCCAGTGAACAAAATTCATAGTTTATTTTTCTGGGAGGTTTTGGCTGAATTATTGAAGTCCTATTTGTGCTTTAGAAAGAGTTGAATTAACTGAAAAGAAATCCATTAATAATTCCACAAAAAGGAAGGAATAAATTTCTTACAAACTATTCTGCATGCATGTATTTATATGAACAGTCAGCCTTAACAATATCAGAAACCAGCAGTATACACTGAATGATTAATATTTTCAATTTGTAAGGTAGATAAGAATGTGCAAAGCTACTTAACAAACATTTACTGATACTCTCTTAAAAAAGTAATGTCTACTGCTTAATCTAGTTAGTACACCATGATACATTTAGCTCTAATTAAATGTGACCCAGATACATTAGTGAATTAGTGTAAGAAAGTAGCTTTGTGTTTGTTTCTTTATAGGACTAGTTACTCCCATTTTACAGCTGTTTTTCTTTCAGAATCTGGGAGTCTAACCATCCATCTAAATACAGCTTTCAAGGAAAATAGAGTTTGATCAAGCGACAATTTTGACTCGAGAATTGCCAAATGGGTGTTTGCTCCAGTTTTCTTTTCATTTTTCTGTTTTGGTTTTTTAAACTTGGTGAAAATGAGAAAACAGACTTACACTCAAGGCATACTTGAAAATTATTAAGGTATTCATGTAGAAAAGTTTATAATTTTGTAAATAAGGTTGCATCTTTTAGTTTCTGACTTGCATCCTTACTTGGGGGTATGTGGATCCTTTCTTTCTCTTTCTTTCTTTCTTTCTTTCTTTCTTTCTTTCTTTCTTTCTTTCCTTTTTATTTTTATTTTACCCATGTTGGGGAAGGGTACATGTCATGTTGTACACATGAGGGAGCTGATTTTCTCTTTCTTACCATTTGATTCTGGGAAATCAAACACTAGTTTTCAGTTTTGGCAACAGCCAGTTGTCATTGTTGGATGAGCCATTTTACCAGGTCATGTATCATCATTTGAAAAAAATAGTTTATTTCACATTGAGGATTTAAAATTTTTCATATGATGAGGTGCTAGTCTTCATTAATTCTGGATTAATATTTTGAAGTACAGGAAATCAAATGGAAAACTAAAGTTTGTTGGAATATTATTATAGTGATCTCAATTTGATTTATTCAGATACTCAACATAGGTCTTTATTACACTTAACTTTTAAAGCTCATATATTTTCTTTTTATAATTTTTTAAACATTGTTTGGGAATTTCATACCTGTATGGACTATATATAGTCCAGAATATATATATATTCTACTCCCCTTTCCTTGCCTTCCTATCTCCCTACAATCTCTTCCACTAATTTCCCCTCTAAACTTCATATGCTCCTTTATTTTTTTTAACCTACTGAATCCTCTGTATGTACTTGGTTGTAGAAGTATCTGTTGGAGGATGCATGGGTAGTTTCTTCAATGTCTAATCCCTGAAGAAAACTTAATCGCTGTCCCAGGCAACTATCAATTGTCAAGTTTTTCTTAGAGAGGGTTTCCCCTTCATGAACCCCTCCAAAACATATACTAGCGTTTTTTCCTGTACAGGTCTTGTGTATACAGTTGCATTTATTGCAAATTGATGTGTGTAGCAGCCTTGTACTACCCAGAAAATATTGTTTTGCTGTAAATTTCCACTACCTCTGACTCTTACAGTCTTTCCTCTCTCTCTTCTCTCATGGTCCCTGAGACTTGAGAGGAGTGGTGTGATACAGCTGGCCTGCTTATACCTGAGCACTCCAGAGTCTCTTATGCTCTGCACATTGACCAATCACCTCTATACTAGCTGCGCTATACTGAAAAAGAAACTCCTGAAATACACTCTTAATGTGCATTTATGCATGCATACACACATATACAATTTGATTTCTTCCTCTAGGCATGTAGAGGGTTTCAAGTACTAGTGCTCAACTTGCACTGTAGAAATGAAAGAGACAGCTTTTTTGTAACAAATTTAAAAATTATACAATATTATGAGATATAAGAAAATGCAACATAAATAAAAGCTCTCTAAATTCTTGTGCTTTCTTTATTCTTGGACTTTTCCTGGCCTTGGATGCTGCAGATGTAATTCTTCTCTTGCTCCAATCCAATTTGGAAGAGCACATCAAATGGGCTCAAGTCAGGAGTTTCTGCACTGGCCAAGAATGGATTTACTGGCAACCAATTATCTATCATTTTATCAGGGTCAGCTTCTTCAGGATTTGTTCCAAAGGAAGTGGGTAGGAAAAGCTTAGTCACCAACCCCAGGGCAGGCTCTCCAAGTTCAGGCAGTTAACCCACCCTCTATCCTAGAGAGCTAAGAGGAAATCCAGGCTGCATTTAGATGTTTGAAGAGATCTGCCATTCCTGGGGCTGCATGAATATCTGTATGTATATAGCTTTGAGGCAGATGAATGCTATCTGTCATCAACATTTCTGATTTCCAATTCCTTCAATGTGCTTTGAAGTTTAAATTATAGAAACCATAAAATATTTTTCTGGAAAGAAATACAAAAAATCAGGACCAATAGTGTGTTTCCAAATCTTTGAACTGTTTCAGCATATACTTAAAAAATCAAAACAACAAAACAAAAACCAAAACCAAAACCAAAAACCAACCAAACAAACAAAACCCTAAGTGGCAAAAAGTTACTCCAAATAGCTTACTTGAACGTTATGAAGTTTCTCAAATTTGTCAGCAAGATTGCAAGTTTAACTGGGGTATAACAGGCAAAGCCTATTTAAAAAAAAAAGACAAACACTTCAATTGATAAAAGTTTTAAAATGGAAACAAGCTATTAGAATCAGAATCTCTCTTTCCATATCAGAATCAAGAGAAAAAAAATAGTAGTAAGCAAACATCAGAATAGTATGTGAACATATTTGCAGAGATTGATGTCCATGAAAGATAGATTTTTGTAGGGGCATGACAAATATGGTTGCCCTGATCAAAAAAAATATAAAGAGTTTAGTGGTGATGTCGGGGCACAGTGAGAGTTCTCAGCAGGAACCAACACACAGGAGTGAAACAGGAAGGGGCAGCAGGAAGTAGAGCCTTCTCACCAAGAAAAAGACCGGATTCCCTGCTTGCAAGGTTTTAAATGGCATGCCTTTTATCTCTGTGAATTTCAATTAGACTCTGCAATGGGCAAGCCAGGAAAGGAATATTAATGACAGAGGAGGAGAAGGCTGCGTGTTGCTCCTTTCTTCACAGGGCTCCTAAAATAAGAACAAGTGTTTAGGTTATAAGCTTCTAAACACTCATTAGGAAAGTGGTGGTTTATGGGTTAAAATGAACAGCCTGAAATATTTCCATTGTAAAGGTTCTCCTCTCCTCCCATGATCTTCAAAGCAAAGCTAAATTTTACTGTAAACTAGCACAGTCTGTTAGGAAAACAGCACCATCTAGAAAAAAAATTGAACTTTTTTGGTGTCCAACTACCAAATTACATATTTGGCACATTGACTCTGAATGTGAAATAACAGACTGGTAAAAGCATACTAAACTCTCCTCTTTTCCCTTTTATAGTGTCTCGCGTTTATAACAACTTCTGGGAAGAACATAAACGCCAGCTCTGATTTGCCTGAGTAGAATGTATATAAGGTTCAGTCTCAGGTGCAGTACAAAAAGGAAAACTTCTCTCTTTTCTTTTTCATTTGTGTCCTTTTTTTTTTTCCTGTTTAAGTTGCACGGTTGTATTTTATCGCCCCAGATAAAACGGAAGAAAAAACAGACAGATCAAACACAGAATTCTCAAAGTGTATGATGGGATTGGAATTACGAGTCTCTGTCAAGAAAAAGCCCCAAAGGGGGGAAAAACTCACATTGCTCCATCTCGCCACTGTCTGCAGAAGGCAGTGGAAAGGCAGCAGCGGGTCCCTTTGCTCTGGGCTAATGTAAACTTTTTATAGCTCTTAGATTGAGTCTTGATCACCAGGTAAGGAAAATGTCTGGGCAAAGAGATTAGGGGAAAGCATTGCTGAAAGTAGGCAAGAGGTTTCTTAAAGCGTAAAATCAGCATAGGGCCTTCGCTGACCTGCTATAGGAAACTCTCCAGACCTCCTAGCTTGAGAGGAAATTGGTCCTGATTGTGGGAGCGCTGAGGAATGAGAGGTACATCCATAGGGCTAAGGAAATCAAAGAAACTTCCTGCTGTGTAATTTCACGTAACGTACGTTTAACTTGGTCCTGCGTGGATGCGTTGATGACTAAGTAAAGGCGTGATTAGCCCCTTCGCCCTCCAGTGGGAGCCTTATATCTTTACCTCTTCCAGGCAGCCACATCGCTTCACCAGGGATGACATGGGGAACCAGCGGCAGGGAGCAGTCCGCCGGATCTAGGGCCTCTCAAACACATACGGTTCACGGTTCAGCACCCACACTCATCAGCAGCGCCCCCTCCCCCGGAGAGCAGCTCCGGGTGGGGCGTGGGCTCCACTCTTCCACAGTGTTTGGGCAAGCAGCGGTGCTCCAGGGCGCGCTGGGGGTGCCCCGTGCCTCTTCTGGTGTGCTGCCCTAGGCGCCCTGAGAGCAGTGGTGGTCTCTTGGTTTGGAGTTGGGGGTGGGGGTCCACTATTCATGGGAAGCTTGTAGTCCTCCTCCTCAGGCTAGCTCCTCCTCCTCCAGGCGCAGGGCTCGTGCCCGCCTCTGCCTGCGCGCATCGCGGCTCCGCGCCCCCACCCCCTGGCTCCTGCCATCGCTACTCCCTCCTCCTCTTCCTCCTCCTCCGCCCATCACCGCCACTACGGACGCCTTCGCCGCCTACTCCTCGCGCGGCCACAGTTCCTCGCGCTCTGCTTCAGCTTTCACCAGCCCATCCCTTCGCTGCCTGCTCTTTAGGCTGCTGCAGTCTCTCTCTCTCTCTCTCTCTCTCTCTCTCTCTCTCTCTCTCTCTCTCTCTCTCTCTCTCTCTCTCTCTCTCTCTCTCTCTCTCTCTCTCTCTCTCTCTCTCTCTCTCAAGTTTTCTGTCTTCTCAGAATCGGAACCACTATTGGAGGAAAGCATCTACTTCTGCTTGCTGTACAGGTATTGTCGCAGACGTTGGTGGCAGTGGGGGGACCTTTGCCCATTCTCCTGGGCTTCGCTAGCATGACCCCCGCCCCCAACCCAACTCTACATGCTCCCTTAAAACGGAGGCTCAGGGTCTCCTCCGCCCTCCAACCTCCAAAATTTAATTCCGATGTCCCTCCCCAGAAACGTATTTGCAACTACAATAAAAAGCCAAGAACCAGCCCATAGGTAGCATGCTGGCCAGGCTCTTTTAGTCTCCAACTTTGCACACAGTGGCCGTGCTGCCTTTCTGCTTGGCATCTGATCTGAACCCCACGCTCTTTTAGCAGTCTTGGATCCAGAGCAGCTGTCAAAACGCCTAGTTCGCAGCACTTGATTCCTACCTTGCTGCCTTCTGAACATGGATGTGGGCAAATGTGGATGGGCAGGGAGAGTGATTTGGATTTGATTTTCTGTTTCGGGAGCTGAGGGTCTTTGGGGAAAGTGAGGACCGATCGTGATTCACTGTGAAGAAAAGACTAATTGAAAAGTAGGCTGCTTGCTGCCAGCTTTTCCTGCTGTGGTTGCGGAGGTGGTCTTCCCTGAGAGGGCGAGGTATGGAGTAGCCATCTCTCCACCTCTTTTCCACTCACTCCTCCAGTCTAATCCTTCGCAAGCTCGTGTGTCAGTTTAGAGTCCCGGGTGTTGCCATTTCATGTGTGCATAGCAAAACGTTTGCAGAGGATTGGGCTGGGGGAAGTTACTGTCAGGGGCAAAAATAAAAGTGATTAGTAATGTCATCTCGCCATTAAAAAAAAATCATCCTCCCTCAGTCCCTGCACCTCCTAGAAGGGAGTAACGCCCCCTCACAATTGAAATGGCATTCTTTTTGGTTACTTGCATGGTAGGACTGACTGAGAACAATTTTAATTTTATCTTGTTTTTCATCCTTAGCTTCGCAAACAAGGAAGATGAAGACAAAACTGAGCACCTGCAACGCGTTATCTCTGCTGCTTGTTCTCCTGGTGTGGGACCCAGCCAGGTAAGACGCTGTGTTTGATTTCTTTATTTCAATTATAGGCATGACTTTTAAGTGCCATAACTATATCCAGAGTCTTTAAGAAGCTAGGTGGTTTGAGGAATTATTTTTAGTGGGAATGGATTATACAGCAAATTGGCCTACTAAGTGTTTGAAACTCTAAAAAGTTTGCTGATGTTTTTTTAAGCAGCTGAATGTAAAAGCGAACGGGAAATTTTTCTACTTGAAATATTTGGCAGAAGAAGAGACTGCCCTATCTGGAGTATATTAGTGCAGAGAAGCTGTAGTTAAGGTACACATAGTTATAGTAATATCAAAATCTGGTAAAGAAGCCAAATTCTCCTTGGAACAGACAGAAAAGTATCAGCTAAATCATTTAAGTGGTAACTTAGATTTTTTTCTCTTTTCTGTTTTTCTCCTTTGCAGTTTTGTTTTCGATCATTGAGGCTTCTATTGATAACATAGAAAAGCAAACTGATATGTGAGTCTTAAACCTCTAGGTGGAGGCAGTATACAACTTGACAATCACAAACAATAAAACAAAAGCTTGGTTTATGAACCAACTTTTCATCTTATTAATTTACAGATATTTTGTTTTTTCTGCTGGTTAATGATAAAAAGAGTGCTTATTTCAAATCTGTGATTTTTCTTCTGTCCATCATCTACATGGAAAGTTAATTTTATGTCTTAAGTAATTTTAAATTAATTGTAGCCTTTTCTGACTAAAAAAATAGGCAATGGTTATATTTTATTTGATGCATGTAGGAAATGTTTCTAAGCCCAAGAGAAACCAAAATACAAATTTTGTAAGAATTCTCTTGTAGCCATTTACTTTTTAATAAGTATTATATTGTTTTCTTATTCCCTTTAGGAGTTTTGGCAAATTTATGTTCAATGTGTGAAAAGGTATATTTGGAACAGAAAAGAAGTCTATTTAGAAATTGTAAACACCTACTGTAACTGAACACAGACTTTAGAGAGAGAATATGAAATATAATTGAGAAATACTTCTGAGTGAAAATCTTAGCTAAACTCTTATGACTACACTAGTGAACTGGCTTCAAAAATTAGCTTAAGAAACTTTTGAAGTTAGAGTGTATGAATTGATTTACTTATATAACTTGAGGGTGCATATCTGCACACTTTATTATTCCCTCTGGTCTTCAAAACACTAGCTTGAAATTTGTTGCCGACTTCGATGTATTAGGAGTATTGGTAGCTATTGGTACTGAATTCATTTAAAGGTAAATGGTCCCTGCCAGTCATGTGTTATATGATATATGCTGACTAGAATGTAATTATGGGTGGTCATTGGCTTTAAATACATAGATGGTTGATTATCAGTTTTAAGTGTTGAGATTCACCACTGACAGCTTAATTAAATATCACTCTGCTCACTTTCTGCTCTATATTTGACCAATAATGTTCATGCTGGCATTTTATTTTATTATATAAATGATTCTTTTTTTGGGGACAGTAATTTAAATCTCTGAATCATTCTGACAAAAAATGGCAATGAAAGGGGACACTCTGTCTTATAGATTGTTTCTTTGGTACTAAATTGCTGTCACAGAATCATGTCTCTCGCTTTATGACGGAGTAATAATGGAGAAAATCACTGCTTCTAACACTTTGCTGGGGACATTTTAAGACTATTTTTTCTTGCCACAAATTTATCACCAAAGAAAAGGTAACAGGACACTTTCGTCTTTATGTATCTTCTGAGACCACTCAAAGGACCTAGCCCTCTCAGACTCTGTGAGGCTGCATCTCGCTGCTGTCTTCAGATCCCACCTCCATCTCTGGCCACTAGAGCCTGGCAGCCTGCCAGTAGAGTTTCCCTCGTGTCTATATTATACTTGGCCATTGGGTGGAGGTATACCCCAAGTCAGGAAATTACCTTCTTCTAAAAAACGTGAAAGACATAAGAGAAAAATAATGCTATGTATGAGAATGATAGAGAAATTTTGTACTACCAACATGACAGTTTATTTCCCAATAATACTCACAACAACACAGAATCACTAGAAGCCTCTCTATTACATCCGCCTAAATTCAAAACAATCTTGCTGACAATGTCTGCATGTGAGAATCTGTAAACACGGTGTACTCAAAGGAATAGATTTTAAGAGTGTAGTTCATACAGAGTACTAAGTGGTAGAAGTCTGAAAAGTGTTACTGTTATACCTTTGATATCCTACTATTTACTATCCATTTTTAAAACAAGATATTTACCTTCCCCATAAGTTTAGTACAAGAAAATTGTGTCACTAACAGCCAAAGGAGCTTTAAGTTCAGATGAAGAAAGAAGAACATTGTGACACTTAGGCAAACACTGTATGCACATATATAATATATACCAACTTGTACAATTATCTGTTTAGGTTGGTGCTGGCTAACATCCAAGAAGACGAGGCTAAAAATAACATTACCATCTTTACAAGGATTCTAGACAGACTTCTGGATGGTTACGATAATCGGCTTAGACCAGGACTGGGAGGTAAAAATAGTTCTCCTTTATTTTAAACCTTCAAAAAACAATGGCTTTACAAGCTAAAGGTAATATTTTTATTTTAATACATTTCATGCATGGAGAAATTGTCAAGCATTTGAAGTCCCAGATAATGGAAAATAAAAATCACAAAATAAACCTTATTACTTTCCTTTTGCACATGCCTAACATATTTAATACATGCTGCATAGGATGCCCATATCCAATATAGACAGATGTGTGTGTGTGTGTGTGTGTGTGTGTGTAGTTTCCTAATTAATTTATTGGAAATAGCTTGTTTTTTAAGCAGAGGATCTATCTGTTTGCTGGTTTTGATCTGTTGTGCCTGTTAGTAGAAAGGCTTACTACATTAACACTTTTACAGATGCCAGTTTTCAGATCAGCATAGATACATAATAGCAAGAGACATAAAGATGTTTTAAATATGTAGGGGTGATAATCCTGCTTTACAAAGTTGTCATACAGTTGAATTTCAAACTTCAGCAACCATTTTCAAGGAAAAAAAAACCATGTTTTTAAATCCAAGAAATTAAAGGAAAGTAGAGGTGGCTAGTGTACTAAATCTCTTAGCCATCAGAATTGCTAAGTGATGCCAGAGCAACATGAAAGTAGCATAGATATGGAATTGCTACAAATATCCCAAGCCAAAATATTGTTACTCATGTGTTTTAATGTTGTTAAATATTTATTTGTACAGTATAGATATATAACTTAAAACTTTAACTATGAAACTATGTGTGATAAATATGTTCCTGTACACATAGTTATTTAAAGGCTTAATGAATTAAAAAATAAGACAAATTAGCTGGGCATTCCATTCCTGCTAATGATTATTACTGTTACATGGTTGATCCAGCATTAATAATTTTGTAATTCTGCTGATTAGGAATTGTATTAAATTGGGCCTGGTGACACACACCTGTAGTCTCAGCATTTGGGACACAGAGGTAAACTGATCAAGGGTTGAAAGTATAGATTGGTATTTTCCTACATGCCCTGTCCACAAAGCTGCCAGATCAGAGAAGCCTTGTTTCCTTTGATTAACTGTGGATGTACTGTGTCTACTATTTTATAAGTTGATTAGGAATGTTGCATAACAACACATGATAAACAAATGTGTGATCCATAGTAATATTTCAGCAAATTCCGTTTTCCCCTCTTATCCTAGGATCAAAAGAAAACAAACAAACAAACAAAAACAATCAAACAACAACAATAATCCCAAAGTTTCCTAGAATTTGCTTATTCAGGTGCATTTTCCATGTTGAGTCAATTTCCATGCGTCTTTCACTTCAAATGTTCCTTTTTTATTTTGACAGTGCCTTCCATCTGCTGTCTTGGCCTTTGGCTGTAGTATTTCCTGTTACTAGAATGACTTTTATTCCTCTTTTCAGCTAACTGAAAGTCTACCGTTGTGACACTTGTGGTCTTTAGAACAGACCTTCTTAACTGAATTGAAATATTGATATTCAGTTGTCTGCTGAATTTATTTAACAGTTGCTGGTTTCATATTTCACATAGAACTTACTACATATTATCTTTTGTTTAATTATTTCATCTTTATGTGACTCTTGTTACCTTAATAAGATTGTAAGGATGTCATATTATAAATCCTTTGTGATTTCTGCAACTGGATATTGATTTTCATATTACTGCCATAAAATAACTGTTGGTATTTTATTAAGTTTCTGCCACCTAGAAAATGGGAATGCTTGTGCCTGGCTTTGCTTTTACTTAGGAATGCTTAGAGAAGCAATATGACTCATTGAGAGAAGTGAGCCTTTTACCCAAAAGCTTTAACACACCAGCTCTGGTCCTCAGACTTGTGTGAATTTTAAATATTCTTCCTTTGTACATGCATGATTATTATTCATGAAATAAGGTTTATATTACAATTATTTTAAATGTCCAGTATGATGGCATATACAATCACATATCACAAAATGATGTGCCTATAGACAACTATAAAATGAAGATAAATGAAAGCCTGTGAAAATTTAAAATATTACAATCACTTTATATTACAGAATACGTTCTTTTTATTTGTAATTATGTCTATGTCTGAGTGAGTTCCTGTGCACATGAGTTCAGGTATTCTTGGAGGTCAGAGATGTCAGATTCTCCTGGAGTTGGAATCACAGGCAATTTTGAGGGTGCTGGGAAATGAACTCAGGATCTGTATAAGAGTAACATATGCTCTTCACTGACTAACCAGCACTCTAGCTGGAAGTCTTAATCTGAATATGCATATGTTACTTGGAATAGAAAGTTCATGTGTCATATCAGGAAATTAATAAGGCAAGTGATTTCTGTTCAATTCAATAACAATGCACTAAAATGAACACCTTCATCAATGGCTAATTAGATATTTAATCACAAGTGTTATTTTAGTCCTTTTATAACTGTAATATATAAAAATGCTTATAAAAGAGAAGTCAGATTTTAACAGTAAGTTTGAAATGTTATTCACCTATCTTTGCTGTTAGATCTCACTTAGACATGCTGAGATTTGATACTTTTATTGAGAGAGTGAGAGGAATAATGCTCAGTTCTGAGGGAAGGGTAGAATATTGAGATTAAGACACACAGCACAGGCGATTCAATTTATTGTATTGTGCATTTTTAAGGATTTAATATGTAAGGGTAGATTCTTTCTAAAATTTAACTCGGATCATTCCACTTGTCTGGTCAGAGTCCTGTGACCGCACCCTGCCTATCCTGTATTAGACGTATGTGCACCACTGAGGGATCTGTCTTCCAGTCATTCTTTGACCTCAGATCAGGTCTTGCAGACACGTCTTCAGTCACACTGGCATCTCTCCTGTCCTGTGAACACACCAGGGCACCCTGTGGGGTTTTCCTGCTGTTGTTCTCTTTTCATATGGGATATTCTTTGGCATCCCCCACCTTGACCAAGCTACAATATCTGTAGTACAACCATCCCGTCAAGCTTGATCCCCAGGTCCTGGCTTCATTCTTCTGTAGATACTTTCCCTTTAATATATAGGTTAGCTTATTTATTACTATAAGGTTAATTGCTTATTTTGTCTCTTTGAAGACACTTGTAGACTGTGAAGTCTGTAATCTATTGCAAATTTTGCTGCTTGATTTATTGATGAATCTATCTAATCTTGCAGAATAAAATGGCTGAGATAAGCACCTGAGAATCTCTTGAGTGAACTAAATGCATTCTGCTAAATGCATTAACGTTTTAGCATGCAGCAGAAAAAGAATTACCCATACATTTTACTTTGTCTTAAGAGAACTGCAGTGATTATGAAGAGATTACCAGATTGTCATTTCACCATTGACATCAACATATTCTGAGGCGACACTTCAGGTGAATCAGAGCGTTTTTGTTACCAAATTATTCAAAACCTAACGTATTAGCTACAACTCTGAAACAAGCTAAAGTATGATCTGAAATGAGTCTCTTCTCTCACATTCAGCTTGACTTCATATCTGTCAAATGGAGACTGAGTTCTGTTTATCTACCTTTTCTCTCACAGAGATCTTATGTGGCTTAGTTAACTGTAGATCCTTAACAAAGCATAGTGTGGCCTATTGCTGGGGGGAAATCACACAAGTATTATACAAAAACAGAAGCCATCTCTTCCAGGAGTCTGTCTCTCAGGAGGTAGTATTCTTTGAAAACACACAAAGGAAATAATTATAGGTCTTATAAATTTGCAGTCTTGCTTCTTTCTGTGAGTGGAAACCCACAGTATAACTATCTCAAAATCTTGTCATTTAAGAACATTTATTAAAATTATCCAGCACTTGCTAATACATGAATAAAGTTGCCTTTTGGTCTTCATGTTATCCATTGGAGGTAGCCATTTAGGGAAACTGATAGCTCTACTTCTCTGAGAAATCTTTCAAACTGTTGACTAAAAAGGCTAATATTTGTTTTGGACCAATTTTCTGAGGTCACTGGTAGAATGAGTCTGTAGCCAGGACTCACACATTTATGACAGTTAACACTCACAGTGCTCAACGGTGATAAGTATTAGAAATGACGAGCCTTGATGTTTAAATTATGGATGCAGTTTGTGAAATCTAGATTGAGTACCATGCTTAACTGCATTTTGAAAAGTTGTTTTGAAGAGCTCATCTAGTAAATAACTTACCAGCACTCTCTCTTCACGATCTGAAATCCTAAGAAGTGTAACACCTACAGTCAGGAATGTCATGAGGTCAGGGCAATGATGTGAGGTCTGAAGGTCAGTTTCTAAGTTCAGGATTATCCTTAGACTGCAGAGAGATGCATACTAAAATGTTTCCACAGATTGTTTTACTCCGGAATTGATTAAAAAAATAAAACATGAGCTATTCAGGCTATATGGAAAAAATATGTGATGTTTCCCAGCTACTAGAGAGGCCGAACAAGGAGGATCATGAGTTTAAAGTTAATCTAGATGACAGAATGAATTCAGGGCTAACCCATGCTATCTAGAAAGACTATATATTAAATGCAAAAATATAAAGAAGCACAGGGCTGTAGATATACCCTGAGTCAGGGACCGTAGTATGAAAAAGCAAAAAGATTGTCTAAGGCTCATGTGCTTTCAGAAAGACTCAAAGTTTTCTGGTACAGAGAAGGATGCTAAAGGTCTATAGTACATTATATATATGATATACATTATATGTGTATAATATATATATATATTTATATATATATAATGACTGAGATAAACCTTTTCTTTGGGCCATGAGTTCTGCTGTCATAAGATGTTAATATTTGGTATGTTATTCACGCTTTCTTTGGAGTTTTTTTATTTTTAAAATGGAGGTAAAATGAATGGCATGTTTGTCTGTTAGGGGTTTATTCTATTGTGTATATCTGCATCCTTTGTACAGTTTAAGTGAACAGAGAATGAAGTCAATATGTGTAGATATCATCATAGTTACTATTTGCACTACATATGCAGTGCAGACAATATTCAGTATGACACTTGCTGTATATGACATGTGACTTGAAAAACTTGTTAACTTTCAAGCAGATAAAATGTAATATTTTTTGTTTTGTTGTTTTGGTTTTGAGAGAGGGTATTGCTGTTCAGCCTTGGCTGGCCTAAATCTTGCTAGGTAGGACAGTCTGGCCTTGAGTTTGGAGATCTAACTGCTTTTGCCTTCTGCGTCCTGGGATTAAAGGGATGCCCCCAACTGGCCTGAAGATACTAAACAGTGTTAAGGATAGACGATAATTGTGTTTCTTTAAGTCACACAGTTTTACTTTGTCCACATACTTTTGTATGTTTGAAAAGTCTCTGGAGCCGGGCGTGGTGGCGCGCATGCCTTTAATCCCAGCACTCGGGAGGCAGAGGCAGGTGGATCGCTGTGAGTTCGAGGAGGCCAGCCTGGTCTACAAAGTGAGTCCAGGACAGCCAAGGCTACACAGAGAGACTCTGTCTCGAAAAACCAAAAAAAAAAAAAAAAAAAAAAAAAAACCAAAAAAAAAAAAAGAAAAGAAAAGTCTCTGGAAACAAAACCAGTGCACAAAAAAGAAAAGAAAAGAAAAGTAAGTCCCCCTTTTGGTGTTCTTTGTGACTATCTTGAAATAAAGCAACATGGAATCATCAGTTAATGGAAATAGGTTCATTTATGAAACAAGGTTGCATTCACCCAATACATGCTATATAATGTTGATGGTGCTAGCCAAAGCTAAACGAACTACTTGGGTGGTATCTGGAACTTGGATGCAAAACACTTGCCTAGCGATTGCCACTGTGCCTAGTAACAAGAGTAGTCTGTGATTTAAGCATACAGAAACTAAGAGTTAAGACAGGAAAGATAGGCTGCAACTTGTTTGGAAATTAGGCAATTGAGCTGTGCTGTTAGGAAGTTGTAATCTCAGATAGAAACTGTAAACCATAGATGTCGGGGTGGGGGTGTCTCTGCTGCTCTTAAAAGCCTTGAGCTGTGAAGTTTAGCTTTAGGCTCTCCACACATGCAGTTGAGAGTTAGTCCGATGCTTCTGCACAGGAATCTTGTAGTCAAGCATCTGGCCTGCTTTTCCTCAGACTGAGACGCCTAGGGAGGACAACCTTCGGGATAAGCCTGAGGCAGAAGAATTTCAGAGCCTATTTTGTGCTCAGTACCATACCCGCCCATTTCAGTTGGACTAAAGGTGACAGAGAAACCTGCCTTTGAGATTTCAAGAGTGACAAAGTAGGATAAACTGGAGGGATTTCACACAAGGTGGGAGGTAGGTTTCTATAAAAAGCACTTATGCTGGATATCAAGTAAGTTATCATTTCTTCTTTATTTGAAATACTCTGTTGGAGCCTGTGAAGAAAGCCTAAGCCTCTAGCCTCCTGCGGTGCAGTAACACTAGGCAGATGCATACCCTAGACATCATTTCAGTTTTGTTTGGGACTATCTTGGGTCTCTCAGTCTGGTACAGAACCAGTGTACTGATGGATTCATCACAGTGTATTTTATGTTAAACAAAAATGTGATGATGTTATAATAAACATCAGTAATTTGTGGTGTAACTAGAGTGTCTCTTAGCATTTCTGGACACTCTCCCTAACAATACTGTGTATTGTTGTTTACTCACTAGACAGAATGTGCCAAGATAGGCTACTTCAGAAATGGGTGTGAAAGTTCTGCAGTATTTTCCCCAAATTTGTTCTTATGTGCCGTGGCAAGCTTGTGGCTATTGTATAGGAAAGGCTTACTAAATTCATGATAGCAGTGGTGTATGTTAGGCTAGACAGTATTGTGCTTTCACAGGATGACATCATTGGAAGTCAAGACACATAAATATTACCAATGCTTTATTTATTATTATTTTGCCTCTTGGAGGCAAAAACATACCTTACTTAATGGACTTACCTGTTTCTAACACTTAGCTCAAGTGCAGTAAAAGCCTTCCCCACCCCTTGTCAATACCCGATGGATTGAGTGAACATGTGCATGATCTATGCTTTTGTCTTAGTGGTATTTTTTTATTACTTCACCTGAATCATAGTGTAGAAAATCTGAGTCATAGGTGGAGATGGTCCCCTGAATAGATTTAGCAGTTTGCAGTTTATTACTCTTCAAAGGAAAGGATCAAATGAAATTATTTTACTGTTTTGTTTCTTATTGTGAATTGAAGGCATGATATATGAAGACAATGAAGGATTCAAAGATGGTTTTGGTCTCATAGATATGAAATTTGTTTGGATGAGGGGCAGAGCAGACATGTGTGTTACCATCCTGAAAGTGACTATGCACATAACCAAGTTTCACGGAAAGAACAAGCTAATGAAGTCTAGACAAATCAATTACTTTTACTTTTTAACATATAACTGAGCAAATTTCTAGTTACACATAGAGTTCAGTCATTCTTATTAACCAGAGGGTTTTCTGATATTAGTTTAAATGTTGATGGCTCTGTCTTTGTATAAAGTAACATTGTCCTTTTCCCAGTTCTAGATGCTGTTTTTTGAAAATTGCTCCCTTTTCTTCTTAAGAATATTGTAGAATAGTGTGTTTTTCTTTTTGAGCTGGAAGTCTTTCTCTTGGTAAGATAGAGTGAATTCCTGTATGGTGTCTGGTCATCTGAGGTCTAAGAACAGTCGGAACATTGTGACACCCCAAAAACAGATCTTGGTTCGGCTCCAGTAGGTATACATAGTGTTGCTTTCAGAGATTTATTCTTACAGACACTAAGTCAAGTACAATTCCATTAGAAACTTCTGGATAACCCTCACTTACTTTAAAGAAAACATATGTCCTCTCTTGTTTTAATTTGTTTTGATGTACAGGTACATGGAAAAATAGTTAATCATGGAGTGTAAAATAAAAACAAATAATTGAGAAATAATAGATTAAGCAACATGTTTATTTCTTTTGAATTTCTAATTTTTGCTACAATGCAGAATCCCGAAAACCAATTTCTTTTTACCTTGAAATATTCTCATTATTCAAGGTACAGTTCTTTTCATTTACAAGTGATCTTTTCATTTACAAGAGAATGAAATTAACACCTAACATATATTTCATACAGCTCTCATCAAATTTAGGTTACGAACATATTGTAAGATATAGACCTTAACATTCCCATTGGATTTTATAGTAGCTCCCGTTACATACTAGTGTTAATAAGTTTTTTATGTTTATTATGCCCTTAATGAATTCAAAGCCTATCATAGGAAAGCAGGATTTTATCTACATCTTAATTTGAGTGGTAGGTAAAATTTATCTTTAAATCTTTTTAAATAGTTCTTATTGTTTTGATTGGTGTTTAAAGTGTCTTAAAAACAACAAAATGTCTCATATAAAACTCCAAAACTAGTCCTGCCTTAAAAGAAGCCTTTTTTTTTATGAAAAGGAGACAAATGTCTTTATTAAACTCAGACAGTCATCAGCTTTTTAAATGAATAAGTACAAAGTATCCCAGTACCACCTGTGGCAGCATTATTTGTACAGAAGCATTCCAGGATCCTTGAAGAACTTGTTAGATTAAATGCAGTTCAAGATAATTCTCCATCCTGTGTGACTCAGAGAAGCAAAAATGATGAACATTCCTCTTTTAAAATCTAATAAAATGGCCGAATCTTCCATTGCTGACATACAGTTTGCATGGCTATGCATACAACAGAACGGTGAATAAGATAAGACTGTTTTAATCTGTTTGTCAAGATGAGAAACAAAGTCTAAGGATTTCCGTGAGTGTTTCAAGCATTTGGAATTTTGCACAGTGCATCTGGATCCTATCTATAAATAGACAAGCCAAGTTATAGGCCAGGGTTAGAAAAGATGGAAGAAGTGTCATACTTCTATATGTTTCAAAAGGATTCATAATCAATGATGTATCCTAATAACATATCCAAACATTTTGCTTAGATTTTTGTTTTGTGGTGATATCTGAGTAATCTAATATGGATGTGATTAAGCATTCTGGAACAAAGGGAAGCCAGGCCTGATGACACAGACCTGTAGCCCAGCTACTGGAGAGACTGAACAAGAAAGAGTTCAAGGTTGGTCTGGACACCAGAATGAATGCAGGGCTAATCTGTGCTAAGTAACAAGACTATATATTAAACTTAAAAATATAGAGAACTATGGGGCTGGTAATATAGCTCAGTGATGCATAATACTGCGAGTACAATTGCTGGTAAGGAAAAGTATGAAAAATGTCCAAGTTTCATGTGCTTTCAGAAAGATGCATGATATGCATTCAACGTTTTCTGGTACAGAGAGGGACTTCACACATAAACTGTAGGCATAGTTTGGAAGGGAAATACCTGTGTCTTGGGAGACAGTTATAAAGAGCTGGAGGGGTCCTGTTCTACTCCCACTTACATAAGAATACTTTAGAAGCAAAATATGATGAGCTACTACTCAGGTCGTTGTGTTAGAGGTGTATAGTACATTTTTATTTTATGAATTTCTTAGAAGTTGCTACACCAGAATTCAGCAGCCCAGGCATAGAGAATTGTGTTGAATGGAGCAAATTCATTTTTGTTACCATAATTACATACAGAAACTCTTCAGATTCTAAAGAAATGAAATAGTGGACTAAAATACCCGACAGGTTTACAAGGAAGATTAAAATTTGCATACCCAGAAAGGAAGTCTTAATTAAAAGAAAATGGAATTTCAAGGTTGGCGTTTCAGTCGAGTAGAAGGGAATATGGGAGTCTAGATTTAATTAGTTATGTAGGGCATGTAAGGGTAATCACTGAAGCAAAAAAAAAAAAGTGAAACTGGGGATTATACTGGGGAGAATATAAAAAATGATTACATGAGTAAAAAAATACTTGGAGTATTTGGAAACTATATGTTGTAAGCTTCTGTAGAAGCAAGTAATGAGAGGATGAGTGTGAATGTTTTGTGGTCACTGTCAAGGGAATAATAATGAAAATATTAAGAGAATATATCACTTGATACCTGTACATTAAAATAAGGCATCTTTTGATTATGAAGAGCTTTTGACTTAGTACAATTTACAGGATTACAGAATCAATGGTAACTATGCATAAAAGGAAATACATATAGGATCAAAGGAAAGCTGAATAAGAGCCATATTATTAGTAATTCCTATATAAAAGTATATCACCACTATAAAAAGTGGACTTAAAGAGATGCATCAGGCTGGGTGGTGGTGGTGTATGCCTTTAATCTCAGTACTTGGGAGCCAGAGGCAGTCAGATTTCTGAATTCAAGGCCAGCTTGGTTTACAGAGCAAATTCTAGGACATCCAAGGCTATATAGAGAAAAAAACCTGTCTTGAAAAAAATCCAAAAAGAAAAAAAAATAAGGAAAATCAGAATAGCTTTTTAAGTGTGTGTGTGTGAGAGAGAGTGTCTGTGCATGTGTGTGTGTGCATGTGCATGTGTGTGTGCGTGTGCGTGTGCGTGTGTGTGTGTGTGCGTGTGTGTGCGTGTGTGTGTGTGTGTGTGTGTGTGTTAGAGACAGAAAAGATGCCATTCTCTTGGCACTCAGCAATTAAGCTGTGCTGGTTTGGCCAAAGATCACTAAGGTCCTACTCATCTTCTCTCTGCAGTGGGATTATAAGTGTCCACCATTATACTGGGCTTTTTGTGTAGGTGCTGAGTGTTGAACATAGGTCCTTGTACCTTCAGAACAAATACTAACATTGACTGAACTATCTTCTTAGGTCCTAGTGACTGCATCCTTTAAAGCAGAGCATGAGCCAGATGGATCAGTGAACATAACATTGCTCTAACAGAAGGTTCCTTTTAGCCTTCATTCCTTTCAACATCCCACAGAATCTGTAAGGTTCTTGGAGATATTTTTGGCTGTCACCAAGCTTAGGGCTTGACTCATAGCTTTAACAGAGAGGGTCACTTGGGATTTACATTACTATGTGTGAAACACATGGGTGGTGACGTCTCATGGGATCTAGCTGTTGACTCAGGATGGAGGCACTTCCATCTTGGGGCATGTTCATTTGTAACATCACTGGCCTGTCGTGCTTTTTGATGTATCACTGCTCCAGGTTTGGGATTTTGTCATTTTTGGTAGGTGCTTCTAATAGAGGCAGCTCTTTCCCGATGCCACCAGTTGCTGGAGGCAGCTGCAGTTTCAGCTTTTGTTGTCTTTGTCTGGGAACAGCTGGGATGCTAAACAAAATCTATCAGCAGATGAGGAAGTGGGCAGGTGTATGCTTAAGTGAGTAGAACTAAAAGTTAGTGGGGCAGAAAGCAGATGGCTCTTCATGAAAACTTTTCTCCTCTAGGGAGCTGTTCTCTGGCCTGCCATCTCTGTAATTTGCTCACTCACTTACATAGAGTCGTGTGACATTCCGGTGTGTCTGCCTGAGACATTAGAAAATATGATATTCCCAAGTAGATTTTTATCCTGCATGTCTAAAGACAATTGCAAAAAAAAAAAAAAAAAAAAAGAAAAGAAAAAAGAAAAAAAAGAAAAGAAAAAAAAAAGAAAAAGAAAAAGAAAAAGAAAAAGAAAAGGAATGATCTGGCCAGAATTAGAAACAGATCATCCAATATAGGCAAAAGTAGCCTTTGAAGATTAAGTGTGGTATTTAAAAATGTAGTCTACACGAGCTTCATTGTGGGGGTCAGTTTCATATAAACAAGCTTAGTTGTAAGAGGCTCCTGGAGCTGTCCTATTTTCAAAAGGTGACATAAAGATCTCAGACTAAGCTAAGAGCGGTTGTGCATTTCTAGGATCCCAGTGCTTAGAAACTTCAAGGAGGATGGCCAGGGCAACACATTAAATACCATGCTTAGAAACTTCAGGGAGGATGGCCAGGGCAACACATTAAATACCATGCCAAGAGTACATGAACAAGAGAAAGTCATCTTTTTTTAGTATTTAATTTTATCCCTTCTTGTTTTTCTTTAATTATTCTTGTCATGTTTATACATACATATAAATATATTAATGCAACTCCCTGAGTCTATGTAATATTTCTAGTATGTAGTGTGCATATGTTACTAAGGTTGACTACTGGTATTGGACAACTAACTAGGGTGCTCATGTGTAGGGAAGACTTATTCTCCCTCTCTCAGCTGTCAAGAATTGCTGGCAGCTCTTCACAATTTCAGGATTTGTTTATTATTATTATTATTATTATTGTTGTTGTTGTTGTTGTTATTGTTGTTGTTATTGTTATTATTATTATTATTATCATTATCATTATTATTATCATTCCTTTGAGAATGTCTGAGTTTTGATCACGTTTACCCTCTCCCACAACTCTTTTCAGATTCACTTCCTTTCTATTCTCACACAACTTTTTGCTTCTTTTCCTCCATTAAGGATAAATTGTGCTGCTCAATATTTTTGAATGCATGGCCTTTCACTGCGGCGTGGTCAGCTTGTAGGTGCTATACTATTAAGGAGAACTGACCCCTTCCTGTCTTAGCAGCTATCTGTTGCCTATAGCTCCTTGACTAGAGGTAGAGCTTCCTGTCTAACAGTCCTCTCTGTGCTGATCCCAGGACCTCTATGGGGGCTCCAGAACCACAATAGTTAGCTAAACTGTAAGGGAGAGATCACTCAATAATTCTGTGCCTGCTATCAAGAGCAAGCTTTCCCTTGCAACTGATTTCCACCTTTAGGTTATAGTTTTATGGAGGTAGGAAGATAATCTGGGAAAATGAGTGTGTACCTTAGAGTGGCATATTTTAACCCTCAATAGATAGGGATGTTTTTTAGGAAAGAAAGATGATGTACATTGTTTGGTAATCAAAAAAGTAGTGTCCATACCTGCCAGCTGTATTGTTTCTCCAGCAGAAGCATTATGAAACCTATTTGTAATTAGTTTTCTGTTCTGTAAAATGGGCATGAGTCACTTGGGTGGTGTGAATTGGATTATGTCTTCTGGCTTCGCCATCCTGCTCTCTAACAAGCTCTTCTGTGATTCCTGTGCCATTAGTCTCGGCCCACACTTTGAAAATGGGGAAGTGCCTCATGCTGCCAAGGGCTGAGATAAAAGAAGGGCTGCACTGCATTTTACAATCCCACGAGGCCTCCAGAAAAAAATATGACGTGGATACAGAGGTGCATTATGCACTTTTAAAATGTCATTATTTTTGTTTTCAATATCTCTTCTATTTCTAAAAGTTTGTGCTGCTAGTCTTCATCTTCATCAGAATATGGTCATAGATATATTTATTTTCTATGCTAATATTTTGTAAAATGTTGGTAGCTATTAGACTTATCATTAGTTTAGACTTATCATTAGTATACTATAAAATATACTCTGTCCAGTCATAAATACACTTTAGTTATGTAATACACTACAATTGACATATATATATGTGTGTGTGTGTGTACATATGTACATACATATACAATACATATACATATATATTGGAAAAACTGAAGTGAATATTACTGAGGCTGAAGACATGGCTTAGGTAGCAAGGCTTGCCTAGCATACACAGTGTTGTTGGTTAGATAGCCAGCACCAGGTAAACCAGGCAATTTAACATACCCCTGCAATCCTGGCTCTTGAAAGCTAGAAGCAGAAGAAGCAGAAGTTCAAGGTAATTCTTTAGTATATAATTACTTCAAAACCAGCTTGGACTACACGAGATCCTGTTTGAAGTATAATAGTATGATGTCAATTGCTTTACTTTGGTATATTTTACGCATATATTAAATATTGGTATATTTCAAATATTTTGGTTAAATAGTTGGAGGCATACTAATTAAAATTAAAGTTGTGAGCTAAATTTATATAAATAATGAATTACAATGACTTAAATCCTCAATATGGAATTAGGCTATGCATGATTTTCCTATACATGTAATCTAAATGGAAAGATTTAGAAAGATCTCTTTTAAAATGAAAATAAAGATAATTATTATTATTTGAATAGAATCTAAGTTACCCACCTGGTTTTGAGTGCCTAGACTTAACAATTTTCCTTTCTCAGTTTTCTGGCTACTTAGAACTATAGCTGATACCAACCCTGTCTAGCTTCCTTAAATTCCTTTACATTCCCTTTTACAGTACTTCAAATTTTTATTTTCATGAAATAAAAGTGATGTTTTATAAACATTCTATAAGACTTATGATTTATATTTACTCCTGAACGAAACAAAATTATGAACCTGAGAATCATTTATTGTTAAGGAACTAATTATATTTTTGTGTTAAAGAATTAAGAGAAATGTGGGCCTTTCATGTAATCTAGATGGTTACTGTTGTATTGCCCTTGGTTAGTGCTATAGTTTGAGCAGACCCCCCTGGGCCCTGATACACCCATCATGGTGTTCTTCTTGTAGGTTTCTAGGACCCTCTGGGTCCTTCAATTTCCCCATCTCCTATATTTCTCTCACCTAGAGTCTCAGTAAGATGTCCTCACATCTATCCCAATCTCCTGGTAAGTGAAGACTTTCGTGGGACATGCCTTTTGGGCTAGTGTCCAATTATAAGTGAGTATGTACCACATGACTCTTTCTGCTTCTGGGTTAACTCACTCATTATGACCATCTCCAGTCGGTTATAATACAAAAGTGCATAATAAAACAAAACACTTTTTAATGCTGTTCTTAGATTCTTGTTGTCCTCAACAAAACAGGCGGAGTGTTAGACACCGAAAGCATATATCAGGTAATCAATAAGCCTTACTAAATCATTACTACTTTTTACCTTGGTTTCTTTTTTGTTTTGTTTTGTTTTTGTTTCTGAGACAGGGTTTCTCTGTGGAGCCTTAGCTGTCCTGTACTGGCTTTGTAGACCAGACTGTCCTTGAACTCACACCTATCTTCCTGCCTCTGTGTCCCAAGTGCTGGGATTAAAGGCGTGTGCCACCACCGCCCGGCTTACCATGGTTTCTAAAACATGCAGATCCCAAGCCTACAGAAAACGACTTGGCACATGTTCCTTCCATGTGAAAAGCTTCCTTTATTTTGTGTATTGGTTCAAGGCCAATAGAGTAGAAAAATACATTTCTTGGAACAGAAATCTAAAAGCATTTTTTTTCTTTCATTGTAGAGAAAGAGAGAGAGACAGACTGTGTGTCTCAGTACAAGGCAACAGAATAAGGCATCTCTGCCTCTGACATCTGTCCAGGCTAGGAGCACACAGGCTGCTTTGGCTCTTTGACTCTTAGCGATGAGGAGGCTACGTAATCCCACTGCATGACAATGTAACCCAAGAGTTCTCAGATCTGCTTAAGATTTGAAGCAGAAGTGATTGCTAGAGCTAGTGATAAGTGCATCAGAGTGTGCTCACCTCATCTTATGAATCTAAACCTTCCTCTACCCCACGGGAACGTGAAGTTCATGGCAGCATCTCTCACAAGCACACCTTCTCTTACCTCAGGTCCTGTTCGACTTTCTTGACCTACTCATTCTTCTCTCCCCCACCCCCCTTTTTTTTTGTGTGTCCTCCATCTTCTTTCATGGCTTTATTTTAAAAAATACTTTTTCTATTCTTTCATCTTGTGTCCCAAGATTCTGTAAAATTCCCATAATCTCATTGAAGTCCTTCCCCTAAAATATTAATTGAGAAGATCAGTCAATGAATTTAGTTTCTACTTTATGCACCACTTTGTTGTATGATTTTGCTCATTATTGTCTAAATGACCTCCCACATGGTACCCTCACTTGCTTCTGGATCAAGTACAGACCATTTAAAGGGGTCCATGTAGCTTCTGGCCCCTGTTCTCATCTCTCCTAATCACCGCTGTTTTGTGTGTGGTACTCACAATGCATAAACTTTATTTGTTTGTTTGTTTGTTTTTTATAGTATATTTTGTTTCTTTCATCCATGGACTTTTTGTAGAAACTATTAATTTTGCTTCAAGCATGTTTTCCTTTTTTCATGTTCTAGTTTAAATGTCACTGTGTTGGGAAGCTTTACTGGACCACCAACAGCCCTCTCCACACACACAACCCTTTTATGAGTAAATCATGTGGTTCCTACACATGGTAAAGCTTTGATATTTTCTATACTGAGCATAGTTTTCTAAATGTAGAGATTTTTGACTTCTTGTCTGTTGTTATATCTGGAGTATGCTTATTTCTAGAAGAAAAATGGTAATTATTTGTTGACCAGAAGGATTTAAAAAAAATGAGTGCCTAGTTTTTAATAATCAGAATTTTATTTTTTTATTTAAAAAGTTTTGAGTATTTCATAAGCACAGTTTTGCCCATGCAAAGTGGTTTGCCTGTCATGGCTCTTCTGTGTGGTTAATGGTATTTGCAGTTGTCAATCTGCAACAATAAACTAATTTAGACAATATGTTTTTCTCAATTTATATTACTTCTACTAGTCACTTGACCCCAGTCTTGCTACTCTATCATTTAAAGCATCAATCTGTTTTATTGGTCTGTTGCATTTAAATAAATGATTAACCTAAAAGTTGGAATCATGATATTCTAACCAAAATGCAGATTTTTTCTTTCTCTTTAAAAAAATGAATATACTTTATCTTGACAATAATTCCTTGAAACCAGGCAACAGCTCCTGCCATTATAGAATCTGTATTTTACTAGAGAGATCTTACCCAGTTTGCATCCTTCAGTTCCGATCCTACCAGCTACTGCATAGTATGCTGCTGCAGGAACTACCCAGGTGCAGGTTGTTTGCATGTTGCCAGGTTTATTTCTTCTGATTGGATTAAATTATGTAATCTCAGGCTCAAAATTCCTCCTGGATTTGTTTTTCCTGGTAAAATCTCCAATCTGTGATACAGCATTTAATAGTAACAAAAAATGAGATATCCATTCAATTGTGTGGTACAGTATTTAATAACAACAAAAACGAGAGATCCATTCAAATGCTACCGTTTAGCAGGACAAAATGACCTGAGTTGAGCCTTCTGGAGGCAGGATAACTGGAGAATTCCTGAATGGGCTGAGCCTATCTCAGTATAGATAAATAGTGCCTGAGGTTAGATTTCCAGACATTCAATGTTATCCAAAAGCTGGTGAAAATCTTGACTTTACAGAAAAATTCTCAGTTTTTATGTCTGATTATTATTATTATTATTATTATTATTATTACTATTATTATGACTACTACTACTATTATTATCATTGTCATCATCCCCACCCCATCATTATTATTGTTATTACTTAGTATGCATGTGTGTGCACTCATGTGTGTGTATGAGTGTATGTATAGATGCCATACTGGACACATGGAGGTCATTTCACAAGTCTACTTCTAAAACAAAACAAAACAAAACAAAACAAAACAAAACACATCCAACAAATGTATGTAGTTTTCAGCTTCTGATCTGAAAAAAGGTCTTTGTTGTTGCTGTTAGCTTACTTACATGAGGGAATCAATTAGAATACTTATTAAGTGAACATTTAACAAACCTTCAAATACATTGTTATACTTGTTCAGTTCTGTATCCACATTTCATCAATGTTCTTGACTTTGACATACTTTGTCTGAACACCGAATTTTGCCATCTGTCCACAAGCTTATGTTTTAAAATGATGATTTCCTTTCTTCTTCCTCACACAGTTCTTTATTTGCATCTTTTTAAGTAAAGAAGAAAATTAACTGTGGGTAGTGACATTAACTGTTACCACATAACGTGAGCTTGAGATCCCTCTGACTCCAAGCTATGCTCTGACTTCCAGTTTGCTGAGCTTGTCTGCAGTCTTGTAAGGATCAAGACTTAGTTCCTTTAACAGGACAAATGCATTATCGGGAACTAGTTTTTTGCTGTAATAACAATTTTATAGTTTCACTTCTCTCTTATATACCTTGTTTATAACCAATACTTGCTCACTGAGGTGGGATGACAAGTCTGCACATGAACTCTCTTACACACTGCCATCAATGCCATCTCTGAAAGAGGAACATTCACAATCTAACTAAATGCTGTTACAGTAGAGTTGGGGATGTGGGCAGGTGCAGCCAGGTGTTAGCCATAACACAACCTTATTCATCTCAAATGGTAGTCAGAAAATGTGCTTAATTTTGACAGAGGAGAGAAGGGAAACCCTGTAACTCAATTAAACATCGAAATGGGAATATTTAGCAAGTAGATTGATGGCAGTCATAATTAGGAATAATGACCAATTGCTCTGGTAGTGACAAACCATCTACAATGCTTGGTGACATAGGTTGTGTTTCAACTGAGGATTTGTTAGTCCACAACCATTAGTGGTGTATAAAATGCATAGAGGATTTATGAAATTCTGGAGGTGTTTTCACAATCAACTGAATATAACGTCAAAGCCATTTTTCTGAGCTATTAAGAATAAACATTTTAAGAGAAATAATCTCTAAAGTGTTAGTCTGAGATTTCAAACATCCATGACAATAACTGCCAAGGAGAATACAACTAGAGGAACCGGGGCAATGCTGTGCTTGATTTCCTTGTTTGTTTTGTTTTGCTTTTGCTGTAATTTTATGGTGAGTATACAGATGTCTAACATTTACTATTTGTTAACGACTAAGTATTTAAATACAATATTCTTGTACATCTGATCTTTGATATCTTGAGTTTCCAGGTATCTGGACACTTAACATTCAGTTAACATTTTATACCTAAATTTTTGTAGTTTACACTTCTGATAATTATCAAATCGGCATATTTCTCAGAAACAATACAGATTGCTAGGTGAGAAGAATTACTGCCCCAACCTTATTTTCAATAGCACATAGAAGGTCACTAGAATGACCTTGAATTTTATATAATCAGATGGGATAATCCACTGCCTTCCCTCTTACTGAATCTCCTTCATACAAGGGCTATATAACGAAATGTTATAACAACTAATATCAAGTTAATATTATTTCTCACGTTTTGAGTGTTAGGAACAGTATTAAATATCTATGATGTATTCCTTGTAAATCTCTAAGATAGGAAAATTGATAATATCCCAGTTTAAGTGAGACAACAATTTCCCCAGTTTTCTGAAAAAGCGCCAGATTGATTTCCAAAGTAATTGTACAAGTTTTCCCTTCCATCTGTAACAGAGGCATGTTGCTCTTTCTCCACATCCTCGCCAGCATGTGCTGTCACTTGAGCTTTTGATCTTAGCCATTCTAAAGGGCATAAGATGGAATCTCAGAGCTGCTTTGATTTGCAATTCCTTGATGACTAAGGATGTTGAGTATTTCCTTATGCATTTCTCACCCATTTGATATTCCTTTGTTGAGAATTCTCTGTTTAGCTCTGTACCACATTTTTAGGTTGGGTTATTTGGTTTGGCGATGCTTAGTTTTTTGAGCTCTTTGTGTATTTTGTATAATAGCCCTTTGTCAGCCCTTTGTCAGGTGAAGATCTTTTCCTAGACTGTGGGCTGTGGGTTATGTTGACAGTGTCCTTCCTTTACAGAAGCATTTTAGTTTGATGAGGTCCCGTTTATTAATTGCTGATCTTAGAGCCTGAGCTGTTGGTGTTCTGTTCAGGAAGTTGTCTCCTGTGCCAATGAGTTCAAGGCTCTTCCTCACTTTTTCTTCTAACAGATTTAGTATATCTAGTTTTAGCTTGATGTATTTAATCTACTTGGACTTGAGTTTTGTGAAGGGTGATAAATATGGATCTATTTACATTTTTTCTACATGTAGACATCCAGTTAGATCAGCACCACTTGTTAAAGCTATACAACAACTTTGGAAATCAATCTGGCAATTTATCATAAAACTGGGTATAGCGATACCTCAGGACTCACTCCTGGACATATATCCCTAATACGCTCCACCATACAAGGGAACTTGTTCAAATATGTTTATAGGAGATTTATTCATAATATTCCAATTCTGGAAACAGCCTAGATGTCCCTCAATCGAAGAAAGGACAAAGAAATTTACACAATGCAATACTGCTCAGCTATTAAAATAAGTGAAATCTTGAAATTTGCAGGCAAATTGATGGAACTAGAAAAGATCATTCTGACTGAGGTAACCCAGACTTAGAAAGAGATGCATGTTATACACTCACTTATAAGTGGATATTAGCCATATAATACAGGATAACCGTTCTACAATCCACAGACCTAAAGAAGCTAAATAACAAGTAGGACCCTAGGGAGGATACTTAATTCCCATTCAGAAGCACAAATAGAACAGACACTAGAAGCACTCAAAAAGAGGGAATAGTGTAGGAGCCTACCACAAAGGTCTTCTGAAAAATACTACCCAGTAGGTGATCAAAAGCAGATGCTGAGACTCACACCCAAACTTTGGTGCAGAGCTCAGGGAGTCTTATGGAAGAGTTGAGGGATGGAAGGACCAGAAGGGGACAGGAGCTCCACAGGAGAGCAACAGAGCCAATCTGGGCCCAAGAAGACCTGCAGGGACTGGCGAACCAAGCAAGGACCATGCACGGAGGCAACCTAGAACCCCTGCCCAGAAGTAGTTGAAAAGCAGCATAGTCTTCATGTGTGTCCCATAATATGAGAGTATGGGCTGCATTTGGCATGGACTCTTTTGCCCACTAATTGATCATTTTCTCCTGATGTGGCAGCCTTGCCAGGCCATAGATTAAGAGGATGGAGACAGTCCAGATTTGATAAGCTGGGGTCAGATGGTAGGTGAGGAGGGCTCCCCCTTTTCTGAGGACTAGGAAAGAGGCGGATGGAAAGAGAGAGGGAGGGTAGGACCAGGAGGAAATGGGGGAGGAGGCTATAATTGGGATGGAAATTGAATAAATTAAAAATAAACAAATGTAATTAAAAGAAGAGTGGGACAATAAGAACTAGTGGCCAGTTCTCTTTTGTCACTCTGGTCTTAGATGGAGTTGGTACCCCACATAATGCATACTTTTCAAGTCTCTTTACTCAAAGTTTCATTTATAATCCCTTAATCTACTAAATACAATGGCTGGTAATAGGTATATATCTGCTTGGGGTTTATAGTTCATATTATATGCTTTTAATGTATATATTACATGCTGGCCACAGTTTTCCCTCCCTCTTCTCCCAGCCCCTTGCCCCTCCTGTACTCTATTATTCTTTCCCATATCCACTTCTTCTCCATTTCTTCTCAGAGAATGGCAGGTGTCCCATGGATCTCAACAAGCCATCGTATAGGCTGGAGAGCCCAGCGAACTTGCATAGAAAATGATTCCTAATCATATTCTGCTATACTCATAGATCAGAGAGGCTTCACCCAGGAACTGATGGGACCAGAGGCAGAGACCCACAGTCAAACATTCGGTAAAGCTTGGGGAATAGAGACTTTCTATATGCACTGGTTAACTTCCCTAAGCCCAAGGCTCTTTTAAAAAGTATTTATAGAAAGGGGTACAAAGAGTAAATGAAATGTGTGTAATATTCTAATGAAGGGAGGAAGCACGTGATAAATGTTCGTTCATAGTTTACTCTCTACGTACCCTTAAATTCTGGTTACTCCACATAACGTAGAGACCTACACACAGTTCAGCAAATGGTGCAGTAAAAGCCGCGGTCCTTGGTAAAAGGCACACCCAAATAGATTCTCAAAAGTCACTCATGGGTTTTGTGGTCTTCATGTAAGTCTTTAGTCCAGACCTACCTGTGATTAAACCGGGATTATTGTCAGCAGCATATATATATATAGCCAAAAACCACTCCATACGATCTGTGATTTGTACAGAAGTCCTTGTCTCACACCAGAATTGAAAGGATGAAAATTGGAAGTTTTGGGGCCTACATTTATGTAAATGCAAAACCGAAGAAGATTTCTTAGAAAATCTCAGCAAGGCAAGCAAACAACGGCCAAGGTCTTTCAGGACTTAGAAACTCAGGCTCGCACTACCTGTGCACATGTCTGTCTAAAACTAGACATGAAATATAGCAGAACATGCCCTAGGTTCCAATCGCAATCACAAATGATTTCCTTAAACTTTGGATAAGATAACTTTAAAAGTAATTAGATGAATTATTTAATGGAGAACTATGGTGTCTGCCATCACAACTATTGTAGTAAACAGAAGTCTAAGACCTCTCTGCCACTTGGTTCTTGCTACACATTTCAAATGTCCTGCAGAATTCCTGGGTTTTTGATTCCAATTACAGTCCTATAGTTAGCTTTCACTAACTAGTGGTCTCCAGGAAAGGTAATATTCACCGTGACCTTATCACATGAAGCTTTTATATGTGAATGCAAAGGTCAGAAAAAAAAAACATCAGAAATATGCAAGATACAAGGGAGACTCTTCATCACTGACGACGGTGTGCAACAGTGAATGCAGGTAGCCTCTGAGAGATGAGAACCAAATTCACCAAGCAAATGAGGACTCTAGGCCTAAAGCTGCCATCAGCTAGCTGACCTAGCAATGCCACACAAGGCTTCAGGAACAAAACAAGCCAGTCAACACCTTGAGTTCAACCTTCAATATTTTGAACAGTGTCTCTCCTTAGAGGACTTCTGATGTACCAAACTGTGCATGGGTACTGGGCTCTCCAGCAGGTTTGCACTAGTTAGTTTCAGAGCAATAGACAATATAGCTTTTAAAGGTCACATTTCTTCAATGATTAAATTATGCTAGCCATAATCAATTTTAAAAATCACTTTACTTAATTATTTCGATATATCATAGCATAGGGATTTTAACCATTTAAGCTATTAAATCCATTAAACTGTTAACTAGGTAATATTAACTATACAAACTATATAATAGTCATAAAGACAAAATTATTAGTATGTTATTCAGATTTGAATTTTGACTTCTGTGTTTTTAAGGCTTGGTATCTTGTGTGGCCCTTAAGTATGTGTGAACAGACATTTTACAGACGTAGTGAAATGTCATTTTTAAAAATCAGATTTTGATTCTCAATTCTGTTTTATGTATTTATGAATGCTCATGGGGAAAAAAAGAAATTTCATTTGATTTTTATATAATAAGATTACTAGCTGTGGATGTTACAGTTTCAATCATTGTGTGTAAGTGAAATTTCCTTTTGAAATACTACAGAGAAGTTGAATTAAATCCAACAATTTTGGGGTGTCAGTTAAAGCTCAAAGCTATCATTTACCTGATCAGAATTACATAGTACTAATGGCTGCTCATTTTTAATGTATATTATTGATACATTTATAATATTAAAACTTATTTTTATTGCTTTTCCTACATTCAATAAATGTTTCTTAAAGCCATTTTAAGATTGGTAATATTCTTACAACTTTATTGAATATGCCATTAAATATTCTTAGACTATTAACTTTATAGCTAAAGGGCTGAACCACCACACATTAGAAATTTCATGTAGTGAAATCTAGTTGTTCTTTAAGCATTTATTTGCAAAATTATTTTCTAGCTTGTTGTAGGTTGTTCTATAGTCTCCAACAGGCCAATATATCATCATGATTTTGGTTAGTATATTTCTGTCTCTCCTCCTCAAGGGCTTTTCACCCTCTTTCAATTTTGATGATCTGTTCCTTTCTCAAAAATTCGTTGCTTCCTGTGGACATGGTTCCTGAATCTTTTTCTGGCTTAGAAATCTCACTTGAGCTCTTTGAGAGAAACATCTCTTAGGTCTACCTATGAGCTACTGCCATCAACTCCACACTCCGCCTCACTAATCTTTCATTTCTTATCCTCTTTAGTCACTGCCACCCACTATGTGTGTGTGTTGGGGTGATGTGAGTGTGAGTGTATGTGGTGTTCAGTTTTTATGATCCCAGGTGTCAAATACTCTGCCACTTGTGCTGCATACCAAACCCTCCTTATCTATGTTATTTGTAACTAACTGGTGATATGTGTGAAACACAAGCCTTGGGTAATAATTTGGAGGTAGTTGAAATATAACTTACTAAAGATGAAAGGAGAGAAGCTAAGATAACACAAAAGTTATCTTTTTTCCTCTCTTTTCAATTGTACATTTTAAAATACATATTAACTAAATTGAAACAGAAATACATTCCTTTGCCTCTTCCTCCTCTTTCTAGCCTGTCCTTTCTCCCTCAAACTCCTTTCATGTCTCCTACTCTCAAATTCATATCTCCTTTATCTTTGATTACTATTGTTATATTGTTGTGTATGTATATACGTATGTATGCATGTGTATGTACGCTTGTATATACATATGTACTTGTGTACGTATTCTTTATTTCTTGTAAAAAATACCCAAGGTACATGAATACTAGCAGAGGGATGGTCTATTTTAGTTAGCATTTTTGTTGGTGCCAGTCTGTGAGTGCTGGACTTGTTACTTTGCTTTGTCGACATTCTGTTGTGGCTGTGAGTATTCAGTAGAGGCAGCCCAATCACCTTACAGCAGGGCAGTTAATAAGAGGGAAATGAATAAGTCTCCAAATATCCACTCCAAGGACACATGACAGGAAGTCCTCCAGGAGGCCCCACTTCTCAGAGGTTCTACATCTTCCATATGGCACTACACTAGATTTAAAGGTTTATGACATGTGCCTTTGGAGGACAGTCAGATCTAAATTTCAGGCCAAGGAGTGGAGTCTACAAAGGGATATTACTGAATATCGTGTAAATTGGAAAGATCTATATTATAGGTATGATTTTGCCCACTTTAACTTCTTTTTGAATATTTGTATTTTTATTTGAGAATCTTAACATATAAATGATATAATATTCACCTTCCACCATGCCCCAACTCTCCTCTGGTCTCCCCAATATATCTTTCTCCCAATTTTATGTCTTTAAATGTTTTTTTAAACTTCTATTTTATCCATTTAGTGCTGTCCATATGTGTGTGGGTGTGTAGCCAGCTACTGGAGTATGTGCAACACAATTGTGATCATATGCTCAAAGGAAAAAAAATCCTCAATTCCACAGCAGGCATCAAGTGCTAAGATGTGTGCAGGGCCTTTCAGCTCCTACACCATTCCTACTGGAACTAGTTTGACTTTTGTCCAGGTCTTGAGGAGGTAACCACAGCTGCTGCATATTTATGAGGGGAGCAGTCATGTATTAGTGTTTCAATAGATTTTGAACTTTTTGAATGTAAGAGCTAAGTTGTCTTAAATATATTATTACAATGTTTTAGGGTTTATATTGTTGTGATAAAACACCATGACCAAAAGCAACTTGGAGAAGACAGGGTTTTCTCTTTTTCTTTTTCTTTTCTTTTCTTTTCTTTTTTTCTTTTCCTTCTTACAGTTGTTGTCCATCATTCAAATAAGCCAGGGCAGTTACTTAAGGCAGAATCCTAGAAGCAGGGACTGATGCAGAGGCTGTGGAGGAATGCTACTTACTGGCTTGCCCACTGCTCATGGCTTTCTCAGCTTGATTTTACATCCACCCCAGGACTACCTGCCTGCAGGCTGCTCTTGTAGATCCATTCCCTCAACTGGGCATCCACTTCTCAAATGTGTCTAGATTGTATTAAGATGGAAACCAATCAGTACAATCGACCTCTTGTCCGTTTGACACACAAAGGCATCACTATTAAATCATAACCTCTCCTTTTATACGTATCTCCCAAATCTCATATTAATATCAATATTACAATATAGAACACATTTCAAACTTTAAAAGTCGCACACTCTTTAAAAATCTAAGCATATCCCAAATTTAGTCACTTTCCCTTGGTGTGGAGGCCCAGTGGGCACACAGATGATAGGCTGTGGTCAGAGGGTGGTGGATCAGGTCCCCTTCTTTCAGAGGTCTAGGGGAGGGGAATAGGATGGAAGAGGGAGGGAGGGTGGGAATTGAAAGATATCAGAGAGGGATAGCAATTAGGATGTAATCTAAATAAATTATAATAAGTTTTAAAAATCCAAGCACATTAATATCCAGTTTTTGGAAAACACCCAAAGTTTCAACATTCAACATCTTTATGATAGTCAGAGATTCTATAAAATCCCTCTGTCTCTTAACTGTGGGCTCCCACAAAGTGAAAAATAAGTTACCCACTTTCTTAATCTTAGAGGGAAGAATTAAGGCAAAGTCATAACTAAATCCAATCAAGTCAAAACTAAAGTCCAGCACTGTAAAAAGCTAAGTGTGGGACATCTGGAAGGCACTCAGGATCCCTTTGGTTCCATCTGCTACCTTTATAATCTTTAGAAGTTATATTTATTTAGCATTATAATCCAGAAGTATAAACCATTAACTACACTAGGGTACCTTTCCAAGTTGAAGGTAATGAGTTTGGGGCGGGGAGCTCCAGGTCTCAGCAGAAATGTTTCAATGTTACTTGTTTCTTTAAAATTATTGTAATAGTAGATTATGTTAGTCACAGTTATGGAATAAAGGAAAACAATGCTTGTGGACCAGCTTATATCCAGCAACTTTAGGACGAGCTGAGAGTACATTTTCTTAAATCCAGAGAGTTAATTATTATAAACATGAGTGTCCACAGTTGAAGTTAGGATCTACAGTGTCAGTGAGCAAGTGTTAAAAAAAAGTGAGTTTTATCTCAGTATGTGGCTAAGTGTCAGGTACATAGATAGCATAAGTGGTGCTCAGAAACACACACACACACACACATATACATACACACACAGACACATACATACACACACACAAAGATAAACACAAAGACACAGAAAAATCACACGCATACACACATACACATATGGACATGCACACACACAGACACAAAAAACACACAAATACACAGAGACACAGAGAGAAACACACACACACACACACACACACACAAAGAAACAGACACACAAAGATACCCACACACACACACACAAACATAAAGATAAGTATACACACAAACACACACACAGACATACACACACCACAAACATAAAACACATACTCATACATGAACATACATATATACATGAGCACACAAGTATATGAGGGGAAGACATTCTATTGGGACTCTAGATGAAAGAAGTATAGGAGAATGGCAAAGTAGAAGGATCCAGAGGGTTCTAGAAACCTACAAGTAGAACATTATGATAGGCAGATTTGGGCCCAGGGGTCCCGCTCAAACTAAGGCACCAGCCAAGGACAATACAGGCTGTAAACCTTAAACCCCTACCCAGATCTAGCCAATGGATAGAACATTCTCCACAGTAGAGTGGAGAGTGGGATATGACTTTCTCACATACTCTGGTGCCTCACCTTTGACCATGTCCCCTGGAGGGGGAGACCTGGTGGCACTCAGAGGAAGGACAGCAGGTTACCAAGAAGAGACTTGATACCCTATGAGCATATACAGGGGGAGGTAATCCCCCTCAGGAACAGTCATAGGGGAGGGGAATAAGGGGAAAATGGGAGGGAGGGAAGAATGGGAGGATACAAGGGATGGGATAACCATTGAGATGTAACAAGAATAAATTAATAAAGGGAGAGAGAGAGAGAGAGAGAGAGAGAGAGAGAGAGAGAGAGAGAGAGAGAGAGAGAGAGAGAGAGCGAGCAGGAGATGTGCTTTAATGAGGAGGTGCATGCCTGATCTTTCAGGACAATTTTTGACATTGTAAGATTTGTTAGCTTTTAATATACTTAGGTAGCTGCCTAAGGGTTAACCTGTGTCTAATCTCCACCAACTTTGAAAGAAAAATAATCCCACACGTGAGTTGAGTTAGATCTTTAGCAACAGACACAAATGAGACCAAATCCCCTTCTAAGCCTGAACAGGTGTTTCTCAGATGTAGGCGCCCACTTTAACTTGGCATTTCTCGTGCAAAACATGAACCTGGCATTTTTTGCATCGTGAGAAATTCTAAAAGCAGATTTCACTGCCTGTAGAAATTATTAGAAATAAAATATTTCTAGAAACTTCAAAAAAAAAAAAGAGAATACACGTAAGACATATATATATGACAGACACACAAATATACCAAACACAAGATTTTCCTTATCATTATATCTTTATATTTTGGATTAGCTAATTTTACTAGACTTTCATTAGATGAGTGCTTTTGAGAATTTTAGATCCCAAAAATATTTTGAATGAGAACATCATCTTAACTTTGGAGAAATTGATTTTCAATAGATTTTATAATTTAATTGGGCAGGTTTTGACAACATTTTTCAGTCTGATGTCTGTAGTTTGAAAAGCTTTATGTCTGGAGAATATATTTTGATTAATCTATCAGGTACTTATTATTTTTATGAGCCACTGAAACTCTTGTTTTAATTTTCTATTTCAAAATTAAGATGGAACTGAAGATTTAATCATTTGATAAATGAAAAAACCTGTGTTTATAGTAGACAACTGAATAGATAAATTAATGAGCTGGTTGATAGTTACTACTTGCACAAATAATCCACCATTCCTTACCTACAGTTATAGCTGAAATCATATGTAAGTTAAAGCTCTCTCTGATGCAGACAGCAGACTTGCATATACCTAAGATCAAGGATGTAGCCATTTCCAAACTATTTTGAAAACTAATAAACTTATAAGTTTGCAATCCTTAACGTACCAATGCATGCAATTGCGACCACGATTGTAACAAGCCAATTACTTCTGATTACAATTTGCCATTACTGTGAAATCCCAGACTCTAGGACAGTGCATAATATACTGTGTGTACCTGTTAAACATTAGCTGCCTACTACTTCCTCATGACCAAGGAACTGAAGCTCTCAAAGTTTACATACATTTTCAATTTTGCAACATGTTATAGAAAAGGTTAAGATTATAGTTGAAGTCATCTTGCCCTATGAGTTCCCCATAGACTGAAGGGTGTAGCATGAGAAACACACATAGTTCACTTCTCACTCTTGAGATTCTATGGGGGCCTGAAACAAGGTGCCTAAAGATTTTCTAATCCTAAATCCAACTTCCAACACCAATATCCCAAATGCCAACTTGACACAGAAATGGCAAACATAGTGCTCTTTTAGTTTGATTGTTGATAACACTAGATTGCAGAGTGTGTTTTGCTCAAGTCATCACAGTAAAGTTTGATGATAGCTCACCGCAGGGATTGTGGAGGTTTGTGTGGCCATCTCTGATTACTGTTTCATATGTAGAGTGCTAATGATGGGGCCTGGAAGGTGTACTCTTTTAGGCCTTCATCTGGATGACCAATTGATACAAACCTCACAAGAAGCAAAAAGAAAAGTCACTTGGAGGTAAAGATCCTAAGCAGGCTGGAGAGGTAGAGCTGAGCATACTCAGTTCGTGCTCCTAGTCTTCCTCATCATGAATCAGCTCTGCTCACCCAGGGGATGTCTGGATAAGTAGTGAATGGGCATGAAACTGCCACTTCAGTAACATTCACTGTGGAGCAGGAACTACCATGAACACATCAAGCACAGAATAAAGGTTTCCAACAAAGCCTTATCTTTGTGGGGCTGTAGTTATGTCTTGTACTTTCTCCCCTTCCTAGAACATTAAATATGTGGATCCTGGGTCCATGAGCTTCCTTCTTGCTCATCTGGTGACCCTGCTGCAGTAATAAAAGTATCATGGACATTGGACATGGTTTACATATGCACACACTAAGTTCTCAGAGGGACCCCTATTCGCACGTATCAGCTTGATGGAAAATAGCGAGGGTAACTGCTCTGACTCAGTGAGGTGTATAGACCTGCTGGCAGTTACTAGCGAATTTCTTTATGACCAGTGGTGAGATGTCAGTTGAGGAGAAAGAAGTAGAACATCTGTCCCAGGATTTACTTTGACACATCTGGAGGCAACTGGAGAAGAGGATAAAATTGGAATTCTTCAGGGGAGCGATGCTAATCAGAGCAGAAGTAATCTGACTTTGATGTAAGATAGAAAGCTGGAACTAGGAAAACTTTCTTAAAGTCTTCACTTACCAGGAAAGTGGGACAGAGGGGAGGACATCCTATTAGGACTCTAGGTGAGAGAAGCAAGGGAGAATGGGGAAATAGAAGGACCCAGAGGGTCCTAGAAACCTACAAGAAGAACATTATGATGGGCAGATCTGGGCCCAGGGATCCTGCTCAAACAATGGCACCAGCCAAGGACAATACTTGCAGTAAACTTCGAACCCCTACCCAGATCTAGCCAATGGACAGGACACTCTCCACAGTTGAGTGGAGAGTGGGGACTGACTTTCACACAAACTCTGGTGCCCCATATTTGACCACATCCACTGGATGGGGAGGCCTGGTGGCACTCAGAGGAAGGAGAGCAAGCTACCAAGAAGAGACTTGATACCCTCTGAGCATATACAGGGGGAGGAGGTCCCCCTCAGGAACAGTCATAGGGGAGGGGAGTAAGGAGAAAATGAGAGGGAGGAATGGGAGGATAGAAGGGATGGGATAACAATTTAGATGTAATATGAATATATTAATAAAATATATTTTAAAACAGAAAACTTTCTGAGGAAGACAAGAGAGAAAAGCCATCAAAGAAGTTAATATTAGGAGTGGATTTGAGAGAGAAATGATATTCTTTCAGAGAATTAATGAGGTGAAGGTACCATGATTCAAGTAATAGTGTCATATTTAAAGCAAAAAAAAAAAAGTTTTATTTTAGTGATTTCAGAGAAAACGGAGATAAGCCAAGTGTCTCTTGGAATAAGAACTTGGTGACAAGGTGAATATGATAGATGGAAAATATAAACACATTAGATTCCAGTGATCAAAAAAAAAACAAAAAAACAAACAAAAAAACCAAAACAAAACAAAACAAAAAAAACCAAAGCTGACAGAGCATGTGCTTCAAAGGGGCCTTAGAGATTCTTATTATATAATTGACATTTTAATTAGCCTGGTGTTGTTCCAAAGTAATGTGAATGATTGTAGTAAGCAGATGAAAACAAAGCGAAAACCTGCAGCAGATCTGCGTTGCGTTGTCTTCAGTAAATGCTGGACAGTACTGTGAGCTGGGCAGGCATGGTTACTTGCAGTTCCTGTCCCCAAAATATCTCCCACAGTAGAAGAAACAGAATCCTTGTGTATGTAAATGAGCTTTTCCACAGGTATCTTAGCTCATTCTGTAAATCTTTTTTCCTCAACATACCAAATATTCTCTTCTTCAATTTAATAATAAATTTGGATTAAAAAGAAAAATGTAAATGCCTTTAATAAAAGTTATTTGCACTTAAAGGGAAAGTGAAACATACCCTGACCCCACAGGATGTATTATGTCTTCACTGACTTTACAAAGGACTGGGCAACTGCTATTTAAAAGCCATTTAGAAAGACAATCTATTGGAATATTTTTAAAGCACGATGAATGTTTTCATCCTAAAAAAACATTTCGTGCATTGAGATGCTTAGAATCTGTTATTACTTATAGATTTTCTCTGTTTGTATCCAGAGTCATGAACAATGGCCACTATTATAGCTTTCAGGTTAAGGGGGAAAAAGAAGAAAAAGAAAAAGAAAGAATTGGGATTGAAGAATTTAATATAAATTGCCAGCATTGATATGACTCACCAGCCAAATGAAAAAGAAAGTGAAGTGTTGGTGTGGGTGGAGGGTGCCTCAGCAGGGAGTAGATACGATATTTTTATCAGAATGCACACATTAAGAGTCTGTTCGGTACGTGGCTGCCTGTGAGGTCAGTATCAAGAGAGTTAGATTGCACAATTGTATTCAGCCCCCTCTCCCAGGGAACCTGGGGGTTTAAGACATAAATGGAGTTAGGAATGACACATGATGCAGATGGATACACATGACCCTCCAACTGGATGAAAAATTCAAACTTGAAATAAGGTTATGTGTATGACGGGGTAAGTGCTCGCATTTGCTCTGTGAACCAGGCAAGTTAAGGACTATCTTTTATAAAGCAAGTGCTCAAGGTTGTGGTAAAACTGGATAGAAACTGGGGACTTGGTTTACGTGACTGAAACAGTGTCAATGAATAAAACCAATCATCTCATTGATTTAAGTATGCCTAATTTGTCAGTGTTTGGGTTTGGTGTTAGTTAGAAGTTAAGAACAGAGGTCAAGTCAGAGGCATGCTTAGGAATTATCCCTAGGAGACAACTGAGAATGAGGATAGGACGTAATAAATTAAAACAAACAAAGAAACTAAAATTCATTTATGGGCTGGAGGGATGGCTGAGTAGGTAAGAGCATTCTTTTTCTTGCAGAGGACTCCAGTTTAGATACCAGTTCCTCATCAGACAGCGCACAACTTCCTGAATTCCAACTCCAGCCCATGCCCTTTTCTGGCCTCTGTGACCATTCACATACATCACACTCATGGCCTCCCTCCCTCCCTCCCTCCCTCCCTCCCTCCCTCCCTCCCTCCCTCCCTCCTTCCCTCTCTCTCTCTCTCTCTCTCTCTCTCTCTCTCTCTCTCTGTCTCTCTGTCTCTCTCTCTCTCTCTCTCTCTCTCTCTCTCTCTCTCTCTGTCTGTCTCTCTCTCTCTCTCTCTCTCTCTCTGTCTCTCTCTGTCTCTCTCTCTCTCTGTCTCTCTCTGTCTCTCTCTGTCTCTCTCTCTCTCTGTCTCTCTCTGTCTCTCTCTCTCTCTGTCTCTCTCTCTCTCTCTCTGTCTGTGTGTGTGTGCTTGTCTGTCTCTCCATCCCTGTGTCTGCCTCTCTCTTTCTGTCTCTCTCCCCCTCCCCTCTCCTCTCTGTCTGTTGCTCCCTCCCTCCCTCCCTCCCTTGCCCCCTCTCTCTTTCAGACACACAATACACCCAGAGAGAAATAAAATAACAACAAATCTAAAATATATTCTAAAATTATTCTATGTACTCAGTGTTTTATTTGCCTTTCTTTGTAAAAATTGTGAGCGAATATCTTGTGAAAATGCTTCCAAATTTAGATTATACTCTGGAATAACATAAGCCTGGATAATTTCTGTCTTTTCTCCAGGCTAGAAAATGTTCTTTCCTACACATAACAGCACCAAGTTATGTAGAGCTGTGTGGTGCAACAAGTTGCTACTTTCTGCAGGTAACAGCCTGCTAACATCCAAGCTTTAGCTTTAGCTGTGGATGTGAGTTTCTGCCCTGCTTCTCACACTTACAGGCTGTGCAACCTTGAACAAATGAACAAACAAAAAGTAAAATATCAGTTTCTACAGCAGCCAATAAGGACAGTACTTACCTCATCTGTTTTATGAGGGGAGATAAGAAAATGTGGAGAAAATACTTGGCAAAACACTGGTATATAATATATTTTTGTATATATACACTTATATTATTACACATATATACAATAGATTACCTATGGGAGAAGAACTGTAACACAATCAGGAATTATATAGATGTTACATTCTTCATTTTTTGACTATTCATATTTGACAGCCTTGAAGAAGACATCTTTCCTATCTTGGTGGTTCTAAATTTATGAATGTAAATCAGTCTCCAAACACATATTGTCATTATCAACTTAGAACATCTTTCTAGACCTAAAAACATCATAAGCCCCAAACAATTAAGCTTCATTGTAAAACTAAGCTACCTGGTTTTCAACTCCCTCAGAGACTTGAGAAGGAGTAAACTTGATTATCTGAGTATGCTGGGAATGCAGATTAGATAGTTGCTTTCCAAAAAGAAGATGACAGAGACAGTTTTCTACCTAACCCCAAACTCTCTATAATGTTGGAGCATCTTCTTCAGCCTTCTGGCCCGATATAATATCTTAAAAGATGGTGTTTGTACTCACCTTTCTTACCTTTGACTATTTAATATGCATCAGTTCAGCATCAAGTATACGGCATTTTTCAATCCACTGAACTCAATAGAAGGCAAACAGGTTCTTGGTTCTCTTACATTTTAGTGAATAGAACAGAGCAGTAAGCATATGAAAGAAAAAACATGCATGAATGCAAGTGAGTGATAAAAATAAATGTAAATGTAGAATAAGGCAGAGGGTGAGTAATGGGAAAATTGGAAGTAAGATATTTTTCAGTTCACATGGGATTGTTAATATTAATCTCACTGAGACCCTGGCATTTTAAATAGGACTTGAAGGTTAAGGAAATCACTTTAAGGATGGCAGGAAGGTGATTTGCACTATGGAAAGGCTGCCAGCACAGCAATCTGAAGGGGTGTTCAATGTAATTCTAGAGAAAAGAGGACAGGATGATAGAAGGGAGATCGGCAGGCACTGAGTTCATATGAGTATGACTTAGACTGTTCAGGACCCTATTGGCCATTATAAGAAATTTAACATGTACTTATCAGTGAAAAGTAAAATGGTGCAGTGCTCTAAACGCCAACCACACCCTGGATTGATTGTCATGCGTTTTATGACACTATTGACCCATAGCAAAGATGGAAGCAGAAGAGTATTCATGCTTGGGTCACACATTCCCAGGTGAGAGTTCTGCAGAGCCAGTAGCATCTTTTGTATTTTTTTAATTTTTATTTTATTAATTTATTCATATTAATCTCAATGGTTATCCCATCCCTTGTATCCTCCCATTCCTCCCTCCCTCTCATTTTCCCCCTACTCCTCTCCCCTATGTCTGTGACTGAGGGGGACCTCCTCCTCCTGTATATGCTCATAGGGTATCAAGTCTCTTCTTGGTAGCCTGCTGTCCTTCCTCTGAGTGCCACCAGGTCTCCCCATCCAGGGGATGTGGTCAAATATGGGGCACCAGAAGAAGAACATTATAATAGGCGGATTTGGGCCCAGGGGTCCTGCTGAAACTTTTGTATATTTTTTGGTGGTAGTTTCAACAGAGTTCCTCATGGAATGGATGTGTGTGGAAGAGGAAAGTCAAGGATAATCACAAAATATTGGCTTGAACATCTGGAAGGACAATAAGAAAGATAACTATTGTTATTTTATGATAGGTGGCTTCTTGATTTGTACAGTCAAAACGAAAACCAAAGCCACACAGAACAGTAAGCATATACCTAGAGAGTTTTTTTTAAATTTAATGAAGCATACTGTGTGTGTGTGTGTGTGTGTGTGTGTGTGTGTGTGTGTGTGTGTACACACACACATGTGCAAAATAGGTGTTAGATAAACTCTGGTTGTACAATTGAATATATGGGGGCAATTCTAATAATAATACACAGCAGATGGAGATATAATAAGATTTCCATAAAAATCTTTTTCCCTGCCCCAAGCTCTGAATTTTGTTCTGCTTATTCATTCCTGTTAAATATCCAGCTCAGGCACTCAGCTCAGCCACGCCCCCTCCCCCGAATCAATATAGATGCCACAGCCTTTGTGATCTCAGACAATGTCTGCTGCAGGAGGCTGAGAGCTCTGCAGCTTCATTGTTCTCTGACCACATAAACTGTTATTGTGGAGCTGGCAGGAACGGACAGTGGGCGAAATTACCTGACCAAATAAATCCCTAGACATCTAGACATCTGTCTAAAATGTCTCTCCTCTAGGCCAAAAGGCACCTCAGCTTTTCTCTCTATGTGGTTATACCCTTAAGAACTATAGAAAAGTGCCACCATACTTTCAGGAAATGGTACATCTTTTTTTTTTTTGTATCAGATTTATATCCCTGTTAAAATTACAGATGAGATGTATACAATCCCTCACACTGAGAGGAGACGCAAACATTATTATTTCTGGGAGGACCAAAGGAAAAATAAATTACGTAGCTCACTTGTTCTGCTTTTTTCCCCCTTCATAATCAGTGAAGTCACAGCTACAAGCAAAGTGTAGAGGTTCAACAGATGTAAATAGAGTTCAGAGCAGTAGTGTCAGCTCCAAGCAGGAGCCGTGGGTGTGGAGCGCCAGGGCACAAATGGAATGGCCTGATTTAGCTGTAACTGTCTCTGAGCTGCAGACTAAACGCGAGTAGCCAAGGCTCATTGACAGTGATTCTTCACCTTTAGAGCAAAGCCTCATAGTTCCAAGTTCATTGTGCAGTGAAGAAAACCGTGGGGTGAAAAGCTTTGATCTGTGAGCTGGGACTGTAGCACAGATAACCTTTGAAAACTAGCTGGTGAGTGGAAATGGCCGGTTAAAAGACCCTCAGGAGTGGCAGGCACAAGCAGAGAAGAGCAGGGGAATCATTTTCTAGTAAAGGCACAAGCACACTCATTTACAAGCTTAGACATTTACAAGCTTTTCTTTTTCTTTTCTTCTTTTTTTTTTTTTTTTGTAAGAAGGGATCCCAGAAACTGAATTTGAGAAAGAAAAAAAAATCCTAATACTTTATAACAGTTTATCTGAACACAAAAGAAAAAGACATGAATGTTCATGAGGAAATGAAACAAGGGCAAAGCAAGACTCTTTACAATGAAATATTTTGTAACATATGGCTTGCAGCTGAAAATTGATGTTTCAGAAGAATGAATGGAAAACACTTTACAACATTTTAAGCATGCTTTGCAGTAATTATTTTTTGAAGATCAGTTTTTCATGTACCAGTCTTGAATGCTATTATTTTTAAAAAGATTTTAAAAAATTACCTAGGCACCGTACATCCCTATCATAGGCCTCTCCGTCTTCTGCTCATGGCTCCCTCCAATCCTCCTCCCTCCTGTCCTCCCTCCCCTTCTCATAAAATGGGAGCCCCCGACACCGCCAGCCCAGCAGCACATCATGCCGCATCCTCGCATCCTCTTCCCCTGAATCCAGCCGAGGCAGCACCGCCAGGGGGATGTGATCTAAAGCAGGCAACAGAGTCCGCGCCACAGACGGCACACACTCAAATCATTCTTCATCTATCTCTTCAGTGCTCTGACTCTGAGAGTATTGTTTGTAAAAACATATTTCTAGTCTCTCTACTCTTTTTATTTACCAATGTTTAAAATTTAAAAGTATACCATTGTTCTGAAGGACAGAGACCAAATTATGATTTGAACACACACACACACACACACACACACACACACACACACACACACACAATCACTTTGCATCCCAATCATAGCCCCCTCCCTCCCTGCCCTCTACCCCCACTCTCCCTCCCTCATGCCCCCTCCCCACTCTCCCTCCCTCATGCCCCCTCCCCACTCTCCCTCCCTCATTCCCCCTCCCCACTCTCCCTCCCTCATGCCCCCTCCCCACTCTCCCTCCCTCATGCCCCCTCCCCACTCTCCCTCCCTCATGCCCCCTCCCCACTCTCCCTCCCTCATGCCCCCTCCCCACTCTCCCTCCCTCATGCCCCCTCCCCACTCTCCCTCCCTCATGCCCCCTCCCCACTCTCCCTCCCTCATTCCCCCTCCCCACTCTCCCTCCCTCATGCCCCCTCCCCACTCTCCCTCCCTCATACCCCTCCCCACTCTCCCTCCCTCATTCCCCCTCCCCACTCTCCCTCCCTCATGCCCCCTCCCCACTCTCCCTCCCTCATACCCCTCCCCACTCTCCCTCCCTCATTCCCCCTCCCCACTCTCCCTCCCTCATACCCCTCCCCACTCTCCCTCCCTCATGCCCCCTCCCCACTCTCCCTCCCTCATACCCCTCCCCACTCTCCCTCCCTCATGCCCCCTCCCCACTCTCCCTCCCTCATTCCCCCTCCCCACTCTCCCTCCCTCATGCCCCCTCCCCACTCTCCCTCCCTCATGCCCCCTCCCCACTCTCCCTCCCTCCCTGCCCCCTCCCCACTCTCCCTCCCTCATGCCCCCTCCCCACTCTCCCTCCCTCCCTCATGCCCCCTCCCCACTCTCCCTCCCTCCCTCATGCCCCCTCCCCACTCTCCAATTCCTCACCCATCCTAGTTTATCAAGTTGCATTAGGACTGAGAAGATCCTCTTCCCCTATTGTATGGCAGGCAATATATTTTTAGAAAAAAAAGTAAAAGTTTAACTCTGATTGCTTAGCTCTGTTTAGGTCATCTGTAGCAAACTCACCATCTCAGACTCAAGGGACCTCACAGAAGATGGGGTGAAAACATTTTAATACAAATGGTGCAATAGGTGCTGAGGACAGCTGTGGAATGTTGACTTCTGGGAATAACATGGTTGCTCAGACATATCAACTCACAACACCTCTGGTTATCTTCAACAGACCAAGCCAGTCAAAATCTCAGAATGGTTTAGGGAGAGGCCCTGAAGCTTCACTCGTTTTGGATGAGTTATGACAGCTGAGGACTGCTTGAGTGGGAGACTCGCTCTGCCTTGGGGATATGGCTGCTGGCAGCCTGCTCATGCTCCACTGGACAGCAACAAACCCATGTTTATGTGGGGAGTACCAGCTGAATTTTGGGGACTACTGATAACAGTAAAGAATTTTTTCCACATAGTATTTACTGATTATGGTTCCCCCTTCTTCTCCTTTTCCAAGTTCCTTCCCACCCTCCCTCCAATCAGGAAATAAACAGGGATCTAAGGGATAATAATAATAAAAGAATAAGGTAAAAAATAACTAACATATTGGAATAGAACAGAGCAAACACACAGAAGGAGTATAGCCCAAGAAAAGGCATAATAAGCAGCTATAAAATCTGAGGCACACTAAAGCATCTCATAAAAACACTAAGCTGTAGGCCATGGTATACACCCAAGGGACTTGGAGGGTAAAAAGAGAGAAAAAATATATAATGCAAAATAAGATAAAAATTTTTTAAAAGCTTTAGCACAACTTTTGAGACAATAAATCTCCAAAATGTCTTTTGTTGTTGTTGTTGTTGTTGTTTGTTTTATTTAACTCTCTTTTCTTTTACAATTTTAAACTAGTTTTTACCTATTCATTTATATTATTGCACATATATACAATAAACTACTTACAGCAAGAAGAACCATGGAACAATCAGGAATTATATAAATGTTACATTCTTAGTGTTTTGGCTATTTGTATTTGGCAGCCTTAAAGAAAACATCTTTCCTATCTTGATGAGTCTAAAATTCTGAATGTAAATCAGTATCTATCATATCTCCTCATTATCAACTTAAAACATCTATCTAGACCTACAAGCATATTAACCCCTAAACAACTAAGCTTAATTATAAAACCAAACTATCTGGTCTTCAACCCCATCAGAGACTTGAGAAAGAATAAAATTAATTACCTGAGTATACAGGGAGAGCAGGTTAGCAGTTTCCCAAATGAGAAGATGACAGAGACAGTTTGCTGCCTGAATATTTTGCCCAGTGGCTTGTCTGCCACATTTGAAGCCATCTCCATAAGGAGGCTCTTTGATATTCATCCATCACCTTCTTTGATGTAGGCTGGGTGTTGTCTGGAGTTAACCTGTCTCATTGTAAATGTGTCTTTGAAATAATAATAATAAAAAAATCTAAGAACAGATGCTAAAAGAGGACATTCCTGAGGCATTATGATCCATATAGAGGACAATATGAAAGTTGACTTGAAATATTAAATGAGCATTTATTGTGTAGCTGGAGTACAGGAGCCTTCATCATTGTTTATTTCCAATTGTATGCAGGTGACTTATAATTACTTCATAGTATATACCTATAGATTTATAATGGCACCACTAAAAAAGCTAAACATAACATAATTGCAAAGTCTCTCTACTGCTGTTTGTTTGATTGTATGTGATGCTGAAGACTTTGTGCATGTTAGGCAAGTGCTCTACAAGTACCCTCTATCCCCAGACCTATAATGGTTGTTTTAAAATGGCTTTTATTACTGTAATGCTTATGACAACTCAATATAAAACCAGAAGAATATTCTTTAGTATAGCTTTGCCTCTCTTAACTGTTAACTTTGAGTAAGAGATAAAATAAATACAATCACATCCAATTTATTAGGTGATGATGGTGATAAATTTAACCTAGCAGAGCATATTCTAAATGCTTAACAGGTGGTAAATTTCTTTTATTATCTCACACTGGGTATTCAGCAGATATGACAAATACAGGGTTGTGACTTAAGTTTCTGAAAGTTCCTAATTACATACTAACTATAGAGTATTCATAATATTTCCTAGTATTCATAGCTACAGGAAACAGCATCTGGAAGTATGTGTTGAAGTTAATTACTCCAGGAACTATCTTCTTTCCTTTTCTGTTCCTTTAAGCTGAAGTTATTGTTGAGAAGAAAGTGATACTATCATCAGAGGAGAGTATCAATAAACTCCGTGGTCCAGTGTAATGAGAACAGTTCCTTCTTGAGGCTGATCCAGGAGATTCAGGGAAAGATAGCAACAGCTTTAATATTGCCAGCAAGGTCCTCCATGCATGTCTCTATGGAATGCCAGGGATGAAAAACACTGGATTGTTGAGTGTGAAGTCTCAGCTCTACTTGAAATAAAGTAAATGCTCTGAAGTCCATTGTCTTGAGCATTTAAATCTAGATCCCCATCACTTAAGTTTCTTTTTTTTCCCATGATGACTAATGCAGTTCAGCAATTTGTCATCAAAATAATTTCCAACATTTAATTTATTCCAGCTTATTCTTGATTAGGGTATACCATCGAGCAAGAAGGAAATCCAAATCAATTCTCTACCTCAGTCTGGAACCCTGGGAAGACAAAGTGAATCTTCTTGGAACATTGCTTTGCATACTTCTATGATGATTTATTAACTTATTCTGTGTTGTGGATGTCTATGAGCATGTGCCTACACATATGGTTGCATGTATGCATGTGGAAACCAAAGACCAACCTTTGTACAACTCCTTACTTGTAGTCCCCTACTCACTTTTAAGATACCATATTTAAGGTGAGGGAGGATGATCCCCTTAAGAGGTCTAGGGGAGAGGAATAGGGCAGAATACAGAGGGAGGGAGGGAGGGGGAGGGTGGGGATGGGAATATATGAGCAGGTAACAATCATGGTATGTATATTATCCTATAGCTTAGCAAATAGTCTAGGTTGCCTAGTCAGCAAGGCATACTGAGATTTCCAATCCCACAGTAAGGACATGCCTGTAGTATGCTACCTAGTAGGATATGTTGCCGTAGGTGTTTTTATCAACTACTCTCCACCTTACTTAGAGAATAGGTTAGTGAGCCTGAGGCTTTCTGATTCAGTTAGACTGCTGTCTACCAAGACCCAGGGATCCCACGATCTTCATCTTCCAAGATCTGGGATGGCATTTATGTAGGAGCCGGAGGTACGAACCCTGGTCCTCATGGTTGTGGGATTGCACTTTATTGATTGAACTCTCTCCCCAAGCATTTGAAAACATTTTTCAAAGAAAACAGGAATGTGGTCAGACGTAGTGTTATGGGGTGCAATGAAAAGATTATAAATGATACTTAGCGTATTTTACAATACATACACTTGACTTTAGTGACACCCAAGACATTAATAATATCCTCAATGTATTTTGGTTTGCAAAACATTTTATCATCTTATTTAGATAAATTTAATCCTTACAATATACTGGATATTCAGATTATTTCTCATTATTATTAATATTGGAGTCAGGCAAGACTTTGTGTCAACTTGATTTTATATTTCAATCTTCTTTACTCAGCTGTTAATCCAGTTTCTATCAGTGGCTCTGAAAACACCATAACTGGGACTAATAAACTATAAGCTACTATCAAACCCAGCTGTACTTGATCTGTTGTTGTTACATAGCTATTTGTACCACAGTGTGTGTGTGTGTGTGTGTGTGTGTGTGTGTGTGTGTGTGTGTGCGCGCGCGCTCTAGATTTCATCTTTAACAACTTGGTAGGCGGCAGTCACTAGAATCTTTTTCCAGAAGATCACGAATAATTAGTTGTGTCTCAAAAATCAACCTAACTTCTGTGGTTGTTAAAAGCCTAGGCCAAGGAAGCCACAAGCAGTTGATAAAATAATGCCTTGAGGATTGTAAATGGCCTGTGACTTCACAGGCACCTTTTCTCTGTGGGAGCATTCTCTGCCTCAGCTCTCAGGCAGGGGATGTCTTTGTGCTGTACTTAGTAAGCCCTTGACATGTATTTGCTAATTGAACCAAATGGAACTAAATGGTTCTATTACACCAATGCAGAGCAATGTGTGCTATCTCTCCTCATGGATTTCTTCCACTGTTGCTTTGGGAGGGTCTGTGAATTTTGTTTCTAACCAGAGTAAATGAAATCTACACAAGGAGAGCAACACACTCCCTCTTCTCTACCTAGGTGCATTTCTAGGACCTGTAATATTCTCCCAAGCGTGGTAGAGAGAGAGAGAGAGAAGGGGAGAGAGAGAGGGAAATACGGGGGGGGGGGAGAGAGCAGGGAGAGACAAAGATAGAGACAGAAGGGAGGGGAGAAGGGCAGAGAAGGGGAGGAGGAGAGGGAAACCCTGCATGGACTTCAAATACAAATTAGTCTTATCAGTCAGACATTACTACAAGGGACTACTGTCTCAAGCCTTAGTTGAACTTTAATGTCTGTAGCATGGTCAGGAGTCTAAAGGTTTCTATTCTTTAAAATGTTTATTGCTTGACAAATAATAACTAAAGATATTTGGCACATACTGTAATATATATATGTATATATGGGAAATCAAGTAAATTTATGCATCTATCTCTACATACCTTTAGATAAGACCTGTAAAAATCATTATTTTAATATTTTCAAAATAGATATCAGGATTACTATATTATAATAATTTTAAAGGTTTTTGAGAAACTTACCTTTTCCAAATTGCTGTATTAATTTACACTCCACCAAAGACTATTATAGCTCTCTTTTTTCTTTACATTGTCAATGCTTAGTATGTATACCTAATGTTTTCAATAGTATTCACTCTAACAGCAGTGGGATGATTTTGGTAATTAGTGATGCTGAGTATATTTGTTACAACTGTAGGCTATCCTACTGTTTGCTTTCTTTCTGAAGTGTTTGGGTATGAGCATCTTTTCTCTTGCATACATTGCAAATAGTTTTATCTCATTTTATGTTTGTATCTTTAATATTAATTGCTTCAGCTTATTTGTGGGCCCTGTATTCTGTTCTGTTGTTCGGTCTATTTCTATGACAGCACCAGGCTGTCTTTATTACTATAATCTGTAATATAATTTGAGGCTAGGCATTGTGATAACCCAGCCGTGCTTCCACATTTTAGAATACTTTTGAATGTTCATGCTCTTCTGTAGTCAATATGAATTCTTGGGTTGTTTTCTACATCTATGAACTATGACATTGGAATTTTGATGAATATTGTGTTAACACTGTACATTAACTTTGATAGTTTAGCCATTTTCATGATATCAATTTTTCCAGTTCTGGAGAATGGAAAATCATTTTATCATCTGGTATCTTCCTTTGTTTCCATTTTCAATGTCTTGAAGTTTTTTTTTTGTCTTGTTTTGTTTTTCAGAACCCATTTACTTCTTTTTCCTTCATCCTGTTGTTTTTAAACTTCTTTTCACTTCTAGATACTATTTTGAGATATTGTAGATAATATATTTTCTAAATTTCCTTCTCTGAGAGTTTATTACTGGTATATATGAATATTACTGGTTTTTTATATATTTATTTTTTATTTTGAAACTTTCTTGTAAATGTTTATTAGACATAAGACTTTTCTAGTAGAATCTATATGGAATTTTAAGTATAGAATGAGGGATAGTCCAACTGTATCTCTTTCTTTCTCCCCTCTCTCTCTCTGTCTGTCTCTGTCTGTCTGTCTCTGTCTACCTCTTTCTCTCTCTGTCTCTCTGTCTGTCTCTGTCTGTCTGTCTCTGTCTCTGTCTCTGTCTCTCTGTCTGTCTCTGTCTGTCTCTGTCTCTCTGTTTCTCTCTCTCTCTCTCTCTCTCTTGGGACAAATTAAGAAGAGTTAGTATTCAGTATCTAAACATTTCTTACAGTTAGGTAGTGAATCCGTTTGGTCCTTGGGTCTTCTATGTAGTTGGTAAGTGTGAGATAATGTGCCCTCTTTCCTGCTGTTGTAGATTGTAGTTTAGGATTTTATAAGAGAAAGTATTTCCCAGGCCAATGCATAGTCCTTTCACTTAAATGTTTTTATAATTTCAGGCTTTAATCTGTTTTCAGTGGTCCCTTGTGTGAGGGTTTAAGACAGAGTCCAAGCTCATTCCTTGCATGGAGTCTGCCAATGTTCCCAATCTGATTGTTTGAAGAATGATTCTCTCCCCGTTTGTGTTCTGGACACTTCTGTTAATAATCAGTTCACTGTCGAGGCCTGCTTCATTTCTCCTATTCATTTTTAACACGATCCGGAAATTTTCCTCCTCTCTCTGTACCTTTCACCTTTCTTGTGATGGGTGTCAAAAAGCTTGTTCAGGAGTCTTCTTCTGTCATTGATCTCTTTTTGTCCTTACATACTTGATCTTCCCCTATCTACTACCATCTTCCTGTCTGTAGGCTATATGTGCAATTATCATCCATCTTAAATAAGACAAGTTAAAATTCCACCATAACATAGTTTCTCACTTCCCTAATGCTGCTTGGCCTCTGCACAGAGGCCTAACTCTCGTAATGGCTCCCAGATCTCTAAATCCAGTGTTTGGATCACAGATTCTTCGTCCTTACAGTGGTCTCAGCAGTCCTCCCTTATTCATAGAAGTAAAAATTGTTTTTGTGACTTGTTATGTGCTGTGCATGCAAAAATCACAGTTCTCTTCTGAAAGAGAGACAAAAGTTTATTCTGCAGTAAAATATTAATGCCTATTTAGGTTATCCAAACTTCATGTGTGAATATGAAAACATTTTATGAGGTTTTTGTTGTAAAAGAACAAATAGAGATTCTAATCACGATAATTTCCAAATACATTTTTGAGTACATCAGGTGGGAGAATTGTGACAAAACAAAGAAATCTAATTTTTTACAATACTCAAAGGACTACCTTGCTTATTTATCAAATTTGATTTACTAGCCAGTTTGTAAATTCAGCTTAGAATTCAACAGAGACAAGGCCCTTCTCCCAGTGCAGCAAAGCCTCAGTCTTGGTCAAGGCCAGAGGGAGGGGTGGTAAGGCAGAGAGTGAAAAGGTCTTCCGTGGTCAGGTCTTATTCCCCCAGTCCAAAGCCTCACATGAGGTCTAACAGCACTTAACAGGTTGTCAGCCTGATGGATGTTCTTAGGGCCACGGGACTGGGGGAGGCAGGAATGAGGCTCACTCTCACTGGTCCTGTTAGGATATAGATGGCTGCCCCCTACTCTTTAGTCCCTCTCAGAATGGACTTTAGTGAAGACCCAGGCAGGCTTCTTGATTGTTGCTTCAGTCTCTGTGAGCCCCTGTGAGACTTGCTTAATTGATTCAATAGCCCATATTCTCCTGGTGTCCTTGAAGCTGCTGGCTCTTAGAATCCTTCTCCCACCTCTTCTGCAGGGTACCCCAAGCCTCACCTATTGGAATCTAGGTTAAGGATTTCAAAGGCTACGTGATGGCATCCTTAGCTCTTGGATTGGTGGAAGGTAGAGATTTGTGGCTAGTGTATTAAAAAATGATTTGACCATAGTCACAAGCATGTTAAGTCGCACACAGAGGTGGACCAGCAACGGCCATTAATGTGGGCTAAAAAAAAGCGGAGTATAATTTGGACCTGAATTTGCAACATTGTCACTTCTTTAAACCACTATTCTAATCTGTTCATTGGTGTTGTAGAAAGGTCAGTGTGAGAAGGGATTTCTTTCTAGGAACTTTTGTTCATAGCATCTGTGGCTTACAATACTCTCTTCTGCCTCTCTGGATTTCATTTTTTTTTTTTTGACCCAATTTCTAGGCTCATTTTTTTTCTGATTTCTTCAAATTGTGGAACTGTGTTCTTTTACTTTTATGGTCTTTTCTCTGGTTTAATCAAAACACTTCTTAGAAGCTATCAAAAAATGGCACCTGATCTCATGTTTTTGTTTTTGTTTTTTTGGGGGGGGGGTGTTTTTCTTTAAGGAATTTTTATTTTGAAAAATAAAAACAAACAAACAGATTAACAATGTAAAGTTCATCTGCTCCACCTAGGAGTTTAAAATTGTACTGTACACTAATGTCAAGCACAAACATCTTACAAGACACATCTCCATATTTCCCCCACTGAACATAATTGACACTACACTTACCAAACAGCCACCAATGTCCCTGTGCTCACACCCGTCACACAGAATTCTCTGTTTTATCTTTGTGAATTCCACTGCTTTGGGTACTTATGTAAGTGGAGTCACGTAGTGTCTGCCTCTCTGTGACTCTTAATGTTTCTCCTGGTTTAACATGTAATTATTTAGACAATTAAAAGGTTTTCTAACCACGCGGCCTCTGAGTTCCCTGAGATTTTTCTCTGCAGTCACTGCCACTTTGTGATTCAGTGTAGCCCGCCTCCTTCTGACCCGTGCATCTGCTTTGCTAGCGTGCTTCCCTCATATGCTGACTGTAACAGGCTCTGGACTTTTGCAGCCTCTCCTGTGTTTCTTGGCTGCAGCCGTGCGTTTTTGTCTTGTCTAGCTTGTGAGGTAGCACTACCATTATTATTATCATCCCACTGGATCATGTCACTTAGCCAGTGTCCTCACGGCTCTTCATGCTGTCATATACAACAAATCTCCTTTTCTCCCCTTTGTTAAAGCCAAATAATATTATACTGTAAATAACATATTCTGGTTATCTCTAACATAGTGGCCTGTGGCCATGTCTATGGGGCTTTAAAAAATATTTATTTACTTTAATTCCCCTCACTCCTTTCCTTCCATTCTCTCCTGTTCCCCTTTCCTTACACCCAACTACTCCTCTTCCCCTTCTCCTCAGAAAAGGGGAGGCCCCCCTCATGGGACACTGTTAACCGAGGAGCTTGTTACCTATACTATTATAGGCCTTAGTTTTCACACAGTCCCAGGGAGGTACAATATAGAACTACAACTGATTTTTCAGTTTTTATTGTAAGCAGTGAATGTAATATGTAAGAAACTTGTACGAAACATTGGATGGTAGAGCTTCATATTATGAAGAAGGCAAAGGCATGCTGGTGATATAAAGGAATGGAGCTCCTTCAGTTACAATGCTCACTATGGCTCAATGCAAACAGATTCTGATGTCTGAGAAAAGGCTCAAAATAATATTTTCTTGGAAAGTGGCTAGCATGAAGTAGTTGACCCTCCATAAATACCTCTTCAAATAAATAGGAACACAATATACCCAAGTGAGGTTAAAGAATGAGCCGTGTATGTGAAACCAGGATCTCTCTGATGCTTGCGAAGACCAACAATGTTTGATGACTATCCAGGATGCCAATGAGACAGACCACTGAATAGTAGCAGAAAACAGAAAAAGGTGTGTGCACCATGATCTTCAAGTGTTTCGTACATTAGAGAGATGTAAAGGGCTTAGCTCTGGCTTCCACTGAGATGACGAGATCCTAGGCTGTCATGAAGTGAAGCGGCCCAGTCTCATTTATGAGTTAAAAAGAAACACTGGCTGAAAGGAACACGTGTGGAGGGGCAGAATGAGGTGCTCAAGAAATCTGCCCCTGCACAAAAAGTGGCAAGGACAGTGACAAGGATTATATAACTGACTTTTAGAGATGCCTGGAAATTAACCAGAGACTTGTAACAAGCCCAGGACTATTTAGAAGGAAAGAAATAGATGCATAATAATAAGTCAATTGGCTTCCTTTGGCATTTTAACTTTTATTATCCTGTTCACTGATCTGTATTACACGCTCAGTTTGAAAACTACCAACCTTGAACCTATTCAAATCATGAAACGCAACACCCTACAAATCGCTGGTGGGCCCGAGTGGAACAGAATTCTCTCTCTCTCTCTCTTTTATTTTTTATTTTTATTTTTTAAGAAAAGGGCCCTCTCCAGAGAATTGTTGCATTTGGAAATGTGTGTTAATCAGGGATTGTTTTCATTTAACTTGGTACTGTTGACTCTGTGCAGGTACTACTATTTTTTAAATTTTTATTTATATATTTTATTAATTTATTCATATTACATCTAAATTGTTATCCCATCCATTGTATCCTCTCATTCCTCCCTCCCTCCCATTTTCCCCTTAATCCCCTCCCTTATGACTCTTAAGACATGTGCAAGAAAAAATATCAGTAGCTCTTGTTTTGGTTTAGATATTTTAACAGAGATACCATCTGGAGTTAACAAGAACCTGGTGAAAAAAATTAAAAGGAAAGCAAAAAATAAATAAGTAAAAGAAACTGGAGCTAAGGTTATAACTGAGGGAGGAGGACAGGCAGGAGGTGAAAGCTAAGGCAGAGAGAGCTACAAATCATCCTGTATAGTTGAAGACATTATTGAATCTCCTACATGACCTCTCAGACTCTGCCTTAGGACTAAAAGACTTAACATTTCTATGAATAGAAAATGAATAGAATATAAGCTTTGCAGAAATAGTTTTATAAAGACATCAAACAAAAAAAAGTAGTAAAAGGAGCAAATGGTAACACATATAATGAAGGCAGGAGTGGATTTCTGAGTTGTAGTTACCATTTACATTAGCTAAAATGTCAAGTTTCAGCTATAGAAATACGACTAATGCAAGGAAACAGGGAAACCTGCTTCATATACAAACTAAACTGAACTTTAAGAAGCGTTGATATCACACTTTCTTTTAAACAACTCAAGATTCCAAACACTTAAAAGCAATCAGAAAGTTGTTATGCAGCTAAGACAACAGTTGAGTAAGTGCTTTTCTGTCTTAAAATATTCCTATTTCATTTATCACCAGTTATCTTAACCAAGATGTGTGGTGTGTTAGTGATCAGAAGATGAATAAAGTTGGGTGCTCTTTGACTCAAACAAATTGTCAATGGAGCAAGCTTTTGTTAACTATTAGTATTAAATTGATGTTAATTCCAGTTAAATAATTTTGAGAGCACCAAGGCAATAATCTCCTGGTTGATAATTAATGAAACGACTCACAATTCTCTCATGCACATGGAATTAACATCTCTATATAATACAAATAAAATTAGGAATCACAGAAACACAGCAAAGAACATTTAAAAGGAGAAATGGATATTTTAAACATAGCATTCAAGGTTCTGCCTACTCACATTTGGCAATTACCAAGGAAAGAGAGACTTTTCAACAGTGCAAACTAACTAGAACAATAAATATAATATGTAGAGCCTATGTAAGCGAGTAACAGCATAATACATATTCTTGTTGACTGCACATGATCTTCTGTGATCTGCATGGCTTAGGGACTGACCCGAATCGAGCAACAAGCAATAAAGAAATGCCAGAGAATCTGGGATCTAGCAGGCCTAGCACTCTGGTGGAGATGTGTGGAAACTATCCAGGTTTGTAATATACAGCAGTAAGAACAGAGCCGGCCTAGATAATCTCAGTATGTGGTCTCTGAGGTGGCACAGTCTCTGATTACCATCATCTGGGAGATAGTCACTTATAGCGTCTGCCTGCATTGGTTTTAACTGAACATAAAAGTTTACAAACATCTTTTCTCATCCTTACTGAGATGGTTTTGACATTCCTTGGAGGCTGACCCGGGGAAGGCTTGACCATTTCTGAAGCATTAGGGTCCTTGATGTGACCATGCTCAGAACAGTTACACACACTCAGCTCTTCCCCATATGGATCACTCTCCAAGGACATTCATTAAGTTTATACCAACAGCCACGTGAAATAAGTTTAAGAAAAATAAAACCACAGGTAGTGTGAGTTCTAAGCACTAAAGATTAAAATTACAAATCAAAACTAAAATTAATTTGAGAAAGCAAGAAAGTCATACTTGAGCATACATGTACACACACACACACACTCACACACACACACACTCACACACACACACACTCACACACACACACTCACACACACACACACTCACACACACACACTCATACACACACACACACTCACACACACACTCACACACTCACACACACACACACACGAATACGTTTTCAGCATGTATAAGGGCGAACTATCAGAGAATAAAATATTTGAGTGAAATGAAGTATAACAAAATGCATTTATTATTATTATCTTAATTGTGATTGTTGGTTCACACCTGTAATCTCAGTGTTCAAGAGGCCAACACAAGAGTTAAACACACTGAGTTAGAGCCAACTTCAGCTACTAGTGAGTCCCAGGCCAGCTTGGGCTACAGACTTAGACATTATATCAAAAAGTAATTGATTATTTTATTTCATGATACAAATACTATAAAAGCTAGAGATTAAAGAGATTCCATGTAACAAAATGTAAGCCAAAGAACAAGACCTATAGAGGCACAAGGCCAATCAATGAATAAAGAATAGTTGTTTTCAGAGCCTTGGTGAAGGGAGAAATGTGACTTACTGCTACACAGAAAAACACTGAATCATACAATTTTAAAGGGTAAATTCCATATTATTTAAGGTGCAGCTCTATAAATATTTTACTAAAAGTCAAAGAATAGCCTGTAAGGACAGAGAAATGGAGACAGTATGCCAATAACATTATGACCCATGCTCTGGAGTAGTAACAGCAGAGCCCATAATAGATCTTTGTAGTATAGATTTCTACGAGAGAATTGCTGTTAAAAGGATGCATGCCCTGGACTGCATCTTCATCCCTTTCATTCCCTTTTACCTACATTTTTATCCGTACGTCTGAATGGCAGTATGATGAAATCAGAAAATCCTACCAACCTTCATCCTTCACAGGAGACATTTCATCTAGACTCTCAAAGCCTTTAAAACGCAAGGCCACAGTGTCAGCCACAGGAGGGAGAGCCTCATAATTCAACAATAATTCAACAGCCTCATAATTCACCCAAGGAAAATTCTGTAGTGTCTGAAAATAATGCTTCCTACAAAACCACAATCACAGGTGCTTACAGAGGGCCTGTAGACACCAGCTAGTTCCTAGCACAATTACCCCAACTTTGCCTACCATAGTGGCATCAACAATATCTAACTGGACTTACGTTGTTTCTCAATAGGAGGGAATTCATGATTGGCGCTGTTAGACTTCATCAACTGCCCATGGTTGGAAAGTAGAAACAATTGAACAGCAAGGCAGAGAAGAAATTAGTCTACCTTATCCAAGACAGGTTCATAGCCAGGGTGAAGGCTGACTCAGGACCTCTCTTAGGCTGTTCATTAAGAACACACAGGACTTGAAAGTATGATGACTCATCATTCCTAAAATGCATGGATCAAGGTTTCTTCCATCTAGAAAGTATCTTTGCTTACTTTGCGGTAGCCACAAGACCAATAAATCAAAACAATGTTATGTACACCATTAACACAGCTTTACACTGTTCTAAATCATAGACACAAACAAGACACAACATCCATGAAATAATTTACAGACCCACTTTGACAAATCAGTGTCACATGATCCATACATAATCTTATCTGTATAATCTCGTCTCTTTTACTCTGTTCATTTACTTCTCCTATCTTACAGAAGTTCATATCATTAACATTGAAATTTAGATATAGAAGCTTAGAATGGTGTTAGACATAACAAATATTGTCATTGTCACTAAAATATGTCATTAATCCACATTGCTGGTTTATACCTCTATACCTCTATCCATGCCAAAATCCTCAAACCTCTCCCACAAATCCACATTTTCTGGGCTCAGCTATTACATACATAACGGTTTGACACTCAATATCAGATGCTTTTTGGCTGACTTTCCCTTTCTTGATTCGGTACTTGGAGATAATCCCTTCCACTGCATCTATTATTCAGCAAGGTCTATGAAGTCATAAACCATAAAGTTATTTCCTTTCTTTCAGGTAACATTGAACACCTATATTTTGTGTCTTTGTGGCTTCTCTTATATACTCAGAACTCCGAGGTTCATCTTATTTTTCACCTTCATGCTATTAGCTGGCACATCCTGAAAGCTACCAGATGCTGCTAATGCTCTTTACCCATTGCTTGTCCTTAATATAAAAGGGACATAAAAGGGATCTTTAGCATCATGCAATTTTGTTTTCTCTCCTCCCTAACTTTGCTACTCAGACTAAGGGGAATCATTTTCCCCAGTTACAACAAAAAACTCCTTAATATTGTAATTTCTCTTTCCTGGCCCATTATAGTTAGATATTTATAATATCTGAAGTTTATGTCATTTGTGTATTGAATAAATGCAGCAGGGTGACTGATGTTTTGAGGCAAATAAAATCTTGGGTTTCATTTTATAATTTCTTTATAATAATCATACAAGATAGAATTGTGACAGTAACATACTTTGAGAAGTTCAGTTCAAAATGGAAATGCATGACCCTTGTTAAAAAATAATGCTGGGTTTTAAGAGAGAAGGAAGAGAAATTAAATCAAGCACATAACTTTTCTAAGCAGGGCATCTTGTATTTCTGCACAGGTTGCATTCCCAGAAACTTGACTTTCTATATGAATTTCAGACAGCTGTCATGGAGAACAATTGAGTTGATTTATTTATGTGCTGAGATACCTATATAATAGAGTTAATAAACGTAGTTTGAACATTGAAATGGTATGCAAAATAAATATGTTAATCAATGCAACTTGACACAGACCATACAGCAAGTGGTAATGCATATAATAAGAATCTACATCTATTATCAAGTTTATTTCTCACTCTGGTACAGTGCTTTAGTTTAGCATGAAGATCTAGAAACCAGAGATATTGGCTTGTACAGCTGGGCTCTGTCTACTATACTAGGTGTGGGTCTTTGGTAATGTTTCATAGTTTACTGTGAATTATTGTAAACGTCACAGGGATGTAACAGGGAATCTGTAGTATACAGCCAGCATGAAAATTATTCTATATCAAGTCCGTTGAAGAATACCTAGTGAGGTAAAAATTTTAATTTAAAAAAGTCTGTGTATTAAAAAACTTTTATTAAAAATATTGTCTTCTTGTTTCAAAATTGTGTACGTATGTTACTTCTTTGTAAATTAGTGGCCCCGATAGACAGGAAGTATTTCCTTATATTTCATGTGGAATTACAAGCATTACAGTAGACATTTAGCATGTGATGATGACAACAAATGGCATTTAGCTTTCTAATTTAAATCCAAATGCCTACATCCTCTGGTTAATTGATAAATTTCTGTTAATTGTGTTGTAGTTCATATATTATATTATTTCAGATTTCAATTCATTTGAAGCTTAGCACTTCAGAGAGTCGTAAAGACATTTATAGTCCAAGATTTTTTTGGAAATAATCCAATATGGATTAACTGTTACTTACTATTTATGTTATTAATTAATAAGATTATATATGAATGAGTCACATTTATTTATGATGATGGACAATTTGTTATTTATTTTAGGGAAAGAAAATTGATTTGTACTCTAAATAATTAGTCTGATGTGCAAACTATGAATCTCAGTCATCTTGAAATGACATCTGAAATATTAGTATAATCATCAAATTTAGACTATCATGTAATAACTATGATCTATTGTCAGTTTTCCTGATAATTTGTTCAACTGATTTACTTAAGAGTGTTTCTAAGAAGCTACTCATAATTAACAATACAATCTTTAAAAAAAATTCTACTCAAGCATGCCTTCTAAACAGAAATGTGAAAGTACCTCTAGGCATAGCTTCTGTTCTTTGTGAGGATTGTTTGGAACGTGTAAAGCGATATTGCCATTATCAGCCCCTTCCTTGTCACACGACACACTCAGCTCTTTTCCTCTCACAGACTTCACTGTGTAAAACCTGTGTCTATTTTCCTTCTTTTCCTATTAGACAGTATTACTGAAGTCTTCACTAACATCTACGTGACCAGTTTTGGCCCCGTCTCAGATACAGATATGGTGAGTGTTTTTTTTTAATATCAAAATGTTTCTTTTAACCCTTGAAAATGGTGGTAATTTAGGGTAAGTAAGTATTTTCACTGTCATAGGATTCTTTATATAAGTCATATCTGGCCACATGAACAGAAAGTTGAAGATGTGTTTCTGCTTCTGTGGCATACAGCTTAAGCTTGAATCCTTAAATGAGCTCATTATATGTATTTTCTATTTTCTCCCCAAACTTAGCTACCTTGCTGCAATGTGGCATGCAATTAAAATTTAAGAACAGTTATATTGTTGGTGGTGACTGGATTGGCTTCCGTGTGACTGATGCGTTTCCTAGGTAGTTGCTTCTCACCACTCATGTGAGCGCTGCATGAAGACAGCCTCTCAGTCACTGAACAAGGTGTTCCATTGCCGTACAGTCACACATAGGAAACGCACATGCAAGGAAAGTGGAAGAAAACTAGAGTTTTGACACTAGCCAGTGGAGGCTCACATGTTTAATCTCAGCACGCAGATCTCTGGAAGTCTGAGGCCCACTGAGCAAGTCCTGGAACCTCCAGGGCTATCTTGTGTTGAAAAAAAACAAAATTAGGGGGTTGAAATTACTACATTTTGTTGAATTGATGTTTATTTGTATTTCTTTAAATGAGATATATAAAAGAGAGAAAGACTGGTGGACAACATAAATTCTTAATTATATAAAAAAAAGGTAGTAAAATTTTTTCATGAAATAATATTTTCTCACTGGTACTATGTCAGATTTTGTTACATCTTCCAACTGATATGCACAGTACTTCCTCCCTCCCAACGTAACCTGTCTTGTCCCATGCCACCTCCTTGACAACTTGGAGGCTCATGATCTCTTTAAGTTCACAGACATCCTCTACTCCTGGCAAAAACAATGTCAGTTCCAAAGAATGAGAGTCATAAGAAATGTTTTGTTGGCCTCGTGCCTAATTCTCCCTACCTGGTCATCTCTTCCTGATTTATTCCCTCACTCTACGAATATATTTTCAAATTGGATATACAGATGAAGGAAAACAAAACAAAAGAAACCAAAATACTCATCCTTTTCTGGTACTCATGATCATTGTTAGTCATTTCATTGGGACCAAGTACCAGGTTTACAATGAAAGGCTTTCCTTTTCCTTACATCTGAATGACTCTCCTATGTCAGTTAATTTCTTTTATGACCTAGGTGGTAGACAAAGCGTTGTGGGCCTGAGGAGAGAGCTTCAGTTTTGGGGAGCATGTTGACACAAAAACTGTGAAGTCTTTAAAATTCTTTCAGAGTTTAATTTAAGGGTCAGTTTTGGAGCAACGGTCTCCTAAACTTCTCCTCTTCACAAATTACCAGTTTTCGTTTTCATTGTTTGATTTTTCCCCCTTTATTGTTAGTGGTTGTCTTAGAGCTAGGTAAGCACTCAACTACTGTGATACATTCAGTGCTCCTGACCTGAAATACTTATCTGTCATGATCTATAGGTCAGTGCAAGTGGACAGGACCTTGAAATGACGTTAACAATATATCTAATATTGGCACATAGCCCAAGTTTAAGGGCTGGTTGTAAAATGAGTTTGCATTGAAAATGTCTTTTGTTTTTAATAAGACTAGTTTTAGTAAATGCTTGCAAATTTTAGACATGTAAATAAATACTTAAATTCTATGTACAGAAAACAGAAAATGGCAAAACTTTATGAATCATTATATTGAAAAGCTGGTGGCATAATATACAAATGATGTAGCTTTAATGGATACATTTGGTGTCTTATCACTAGCTAAAATAGAAATACAAATGCATTCAAGTTATGAGGTCACAGGAATTTTGAGACTCTTTAAATTATTGTATTATAAATATAAGAAGTGAGTTATTTTAGTGAAAGTTTTGATTTTTAAAGGGAATGTTTTCACTTAAAATCTCATGAATGAAGAACGTGTAAAGTTATCATCAATTTCTAACAGACTGTGTTTCATGTGCTGAGATTTTATAAAAAAAATACACAGGGTCAAAGCAAACTGGGATGCAATAGACCTGTAGTATCAGTGTTGCTGAACGAGGCTCAGAGACTCAAGGCCATTGTGGGCTACGCACAGTGCGGATCTCTGCTTCTAAAGTAAACCACAGAGATGTGCGAGGGAAGGAGGGAGGAAAATGAGGAACAGTGGAGAACATTGCTATTTCTGGCAAACTCTATAAACTTGGCTTTTTTTCTACTAAGGATAATACATTTTATTAACCTTCCACGTCTATGCATTTTGACCATTCTTTTCAAGTACTGAGGCAGCCAGAAGCTTACTATTAGTTATATAGCCACGAAGAACAAATTTTAAATAAGTATAAATTTCACTTGAAATGCTTTGGTCTCTTCAGGGAACAGAACTCATGAACTTTTATTTAAAACAGTATTTAGTATGTTCAAAATATACTTTTATTTGGGGAAACCTTTGCAAGTTACTGTGCTCATATTTCCAACTGCATTTAAATTGGATTGATTTGAGTGGACTTAACCTTGATAACAAATAAATAAGATACCATTCTTTAACTGTTTTAGTTTTCTTTGTATATTTGGGAGCTAACATGTCCTAGGTGAGTGTGTGTGTGTGTGTGTGTGTGTGTGTGTGTGTGTGTGTGAGAGAGAGAGAGAGAGAGAGAGAGAGAGAGAGAGAGAGAGAGAGAGAGAGAGAGAGAGATCATGCACACAAATGCATTGCATTAGTGTGTTTGCACTTACATATTTTTATCTATACTTACTAAGGAAACATTTTGCAAAGTAAAATTTATATTTACAAACCCCTTGAAGGCCATCCTTTAATGTTTTTAGCCTCAAATATCTCATGTTTTCTTAATCATAGGATTTCTAAACTTGTGTTTACATTTGTGTGTTTTGTTCACTAATTGTCACAAATAGCTCCTTTAGAGGAAGATTTATTAGTCATAAAACTAAAAATGACAATATACTGTATCATCAATGTTCACAATAGAAATATCAATGGCTGTCCAATTCTGAGTGGTGAGCCTTGAAACCATATGCACATCACCAACAAAACAAAAATAGTAGGTTTTGTGTTTGAACACACACACACACACACACACACACACACACACACCTACTACAACATATTCGTGCATGTATATGTGTATGCATGTAACAATAATAACTGAGAAAAGAAGCTGTTGAATGTGGATGTGGGATGCATAGGAAACATTGAAGGGACAGCAGGAGTACCCTAGAGATGCTGCAGGGAGAAAAGGGAAGGGGAGAGGGATGTAATTTTATCTTAATTTCAAATATAATTTAAAAATAAGATAGGATCTATAGCAGGAATTTGAGCAGGGAAATATAATACGGAGCATTGGTAACTATCAAGAGTTTCATTAAGTACTGAAAGGGCTAACATAGCACTCCAAGTGAAGTAAAGGAGGAAAACAGAATGCGGAGGCAGAAGCAACTTGAGCCAGGGAATGATGGGAGGCAGCGAGCTCACAGCTCAGTGAGGAGGGTTCAGCTGCTCTAGGAAGCCCTGGATATAGCTGCCAAGGAAACACGTGAAGGGATGTGTGTCTCCTAGCACTGCCTTGCATGATGCTGAAAATTCCCAGCATGTCAGTCCCAGAAGCTTTGCCAGAGAAAAACCCCAGAAAGGAGTCAGGAAGAAAAGCTAACTCCTCTTGACACAACATTGGAGTTTTCCTCCAGGTACCTCATTTGACTAGACCTGATACTACTCAGCTGAGAAATGAAAAATGTGGACATAATCCATCTGAAGGGGCAGTGGCATGTTTGGAGGCCCGACAAAAAATAGAGTACTGAAACACATAATAACGTATGATGGAAAGATGATTTAAATAGAGGGACAAGAGATAGCTTGTTCACTGAGATGCTTCTGTGTCCTATTTGTCCAAATCCAGGAAGGATTATGAAATTAGAGACAATGTATTTTGAAAGCATTATGTATACACATATGTGTACATGTACATACATGTATCTGTGTTTAGCAACATCTCTACATAAATACACTATACATACATGTAAGTAACATAGCTCACACTCACATACATATTCACAATCCAGTCTGCTAGAGAAGATAATAAAATTTAAAAGAAATTGGAAATACAGTACTCATCCATAAAATTCTCAAAAAAAATAAGAAAACAGGAAGTAAGTGCAATATAAAAAAATACCCAACTTTGTGCGGTGAAAAGGCTTAGTTTTCATAATGACAAAATGAAATATTTCATTTGTGATTGGCGTTCCTTTTGTAGAAGAGTAAAAAAAGAAAATAATGGGGACAAGTTTGAACTTGTGTTTAGAAAACACTGAGATAATCTAAATAGACATTCCCCGGAAAAGAAGGAAAAGCACACAAATTTTATAACCTACAGGCAAAAGAGGACATATGGCTCATGGCTCATAGAAGAAATTTGTTAATAAGAACAAATAAAGAAGATATTTTATTTCCCTTTTAGTATGTAACCGCTTTTCTTTTTATGAGGTACATAATCTGTAGCAAAACCTAGGCCCTAAGTTCTCCTGTTCAGGTCAGTGATGTAGATATTTTCTGACATTGGCCTGAAGGGAAATAGCAGCATAACACAAAGAATTATCAACCAAAGAAAGGATGCCCATGCACACATATACACATGTGTATGTGCACATAGACGTGCAGGAACATGCTCACGCTTGGCTATCAGAAACTCATTAACCAGTGTAATTGTCCAAAGGAAGTTGTGGATCTGAATTATAATTAATGATTCTAATTACAGTGTTTGCTGTTAAGTTAAAAATCTTTAATTTCAACATTTAAAAATTAATGAGTAAGAAGGTAATTAAGCTTTAGAATGTACTGGTAGCTAACAATGGGCAAATTCTGTAGTAGGCGTGCATGCTACAGCGATTTCTCCCACGCCTGACCCACCTCCATGAATTTCCATATAAAGAAATATGTCCTTTCTATAAAAATCATACAGAACTCTTTTCCTGTATTGGTGGACATTTCATTGCATGCATGTATTTTTTTGACATTAGTGGTATAGCTACAAAATGTGGCCCACGGCCTGTAAAAAGAACCAGCACTTGGGGGTTGTTCCTAGCACAGTATTAGTGCTATAGCTTGAGCACTGGAAACTTTGGAGTAGAATTGTGAGTTCTTATCCACTGTGTTATCCTTTATGTTGTTAACAAGTTAGACATCCATGTAAGTGTAAGCTTGATGTATTAATTATATTTATCTGCTTGAGTCGTATTTTTCTCCCTTTCTGTAAACACAAAGTACATTACCGCAGAAGTCCTAAGACGCCACTGTAGTTCATCAGTGCTGGTGGAAACGCCGCCAGCCAGCATGTCTGATAAACTACCCTACAAAGTCGTGGACATCGGATTGGCTGCCTGGGGACGAAAGGCCCTGGACGCAGCAGAGAATGAGATGCCAGGTTTGATGCACCTGAGGGAGGTGTACTCAGCCTCCAAGCTACGGAAGGGTGCTCGCATTGCTGGCTGCCTTCACCTGGCTGTGGAGACTGCTGTCCTCATCGAGACTCTCGTGGCCCTGGGTGCTGAGGTGCGATGGTCTAGCTGCCACATCTTCTCTACTCAGGACCATGCAGCAGCTGCCATTGCCAAGGATGGCATTCCAGTGTTGGACACAAGGAGAGTACCCGTGGTGCATTGAGCAGACGTTGCCCTTCAAGGATGGACCCCACCACAAGATTCTGGACCATGGTGGGGACCTTTACTAACTTTATCCACTCCAAATACCCACAGCTTCTGTCAGGCATCCAAGGTATATTTGAGGAGACCACACTGGAGACCACAACCTCTACAAGAAGATGTCCAAAGGGATACTGAAGGTGCCTGCCATCAATGTCAATGATTCTGTCACCAAGAGCAAGTTCAACAACCTCTATGGCTGCTGCGAGTCCCTCATAGATGGCATCAAATGGGCCACAGATTTGATGAATGCGGGCAAGGGTGCGGTGGTAGCAGACTATGGTGATGTGGGCAAGGGTTGTGCCCAGGCCCTGAGGGATTTGGGGGCCCGAGCCATCATCACTAAGATTAACCCCATCAATTCACTGCAAGCTGCTATGGAAGGGCTATGAAGTGACCACATGGATGAGGCTTGTAAGGAGGGCGACATCTTTGTCACCACCTCAGGCTGGGTTGGTAGCATCCTTGGCTGGCACTTTGCACAGATGAAGGATGCTGCCATTGTGTGTAACACTGGACATATTGATGTGGAGATTGATGTGAAGTGGCTCAGTGACGATGCTGTGGAGTTGGTGGAGGTCAAGCCCCAGGGGGACAGCTACTGGCTGAAGAATGGATGCCGCATCATCCTGCTGGCTGAAGGCCGGCTGGTCAACTTGGGTTGTGCACCCCAGCTTCATGCCAAGTAACCTCTTCACGAACCAGGTGATGGCACATATTGAGCTGTGGACCCACCCAGATAAATTCCCCGTTAGGATTCACTTCCTGCCTGAGAAGCCCACCTGATCAAGCTGAATGTGAAGGTGACCAGGCTAACTGACAAGCAGGCCCAGTACATGGGAAGGTCAAGCCTGACCACTGCCGCTACTGAGAGGCGGGACTGCCCTTCACCTTCCAGCTACCATCCTTGTTCTAGGCCCTACCTTTTTTCCAGGAGCAAATGCTACCACTGCACTGCTTTGCCAGTGTTTGTCTCCCACTGGGGTTGGTCACTCTGACTTTGGCCTCTGTTGTATCCCTCATACAGTTCCAAGGGTGGCCATAGGAACTGGGTCCCCAGTCAAGATCGAGTTACCTTGGAGCCATCCCCAGGGAATGTGAGCTCAGCAGTCTTTAAGTCCTGAGGCTGGATGCTGCTGTGGTAGTCACAAGGCCATGCACCTTACCATCCAGGCCTCACTTGGTTTAGGTCTGCATGCTTGGTTTACAGATCACTGGTTTCTCAGCCCAGGACCTGAGGAGCTCCAGCTAAGGGCAGGAACACCTGAATTTGAAGGTTCCTGAGAGCTTGGCTCACTTACTGTTGGGCTGTCGCTTAAACCTCACAATGCTGAGCTTGCTACTTTTGGTCCCTATCTCACAGGGTTAAAATAGATTAAGAGACAACCAAGAAAGGACAAGTGACACTTAAAGACTGAAAGGGAGCTGGAAGAACAGATAGGCAAAGCTCTGTCACTGTTGATCCCTGATGGTTCCTAACACAAGAGATTAATTTGCTTTGTAACGTTTAAATACTATTTAGAATGTTAACAGAGGAAGGTGGCGTAAATGAAATATCTAGTGCCATAAGAAAGAAAGAAAGAAAGAAAGAAAGAAAGAAAGAAAGAAAGAAAGGAAGGAAGGAAGGAAGAGAGTGCTTATTGCTCTTTCAGAGGACCTGGATTCTATTTCCAGAACTCACCTTGAGAGAGGTTCACAACTGACAGAAAACTGCAGCTCCAGGGGATATGACATACACTTCTGGCCTCTGCAAGACACTCACACAGGCTCACAGAGCCAATGAGACACATGGGTAAAATAAAAATGCATACATCTTTAATAAAAAATTTGAATCTACATTGACTGAAAAGTGGAAAGGGACTTTACACTGGTCCCTATCTTTCTTGTCTTCCTGTCAGTGGGTGCAGTACCACCAGCCGCATTCTGCTCCTGCTGCCCAGATTTCCCAGTATGATAGACTATACCCTGTAACTGTGAGTCAAAATTAACCCTTTCTTTCTAAAGATAGACAAGAGAATAAAAGTCCATATATTGAATGCTTGATTCCTATATTACAAGTCCGGAAGAGTCTTTTCTTTTTTTTTTAAGGAAAGCAATCCAGAAATGTATAGATTAGGAAGTATAAATTTTACCCACTGCTGTAAACAGCCATATGCTTTCTAGGGCATATCACCCAGATAGACTGGCGGGCACGAGATGGTCCTAGGTCCCATGGTGGGATCCCAACAGTAGTAACAACAAGAAGAAGTTGTGGCTTGAAGAATATCCATGCAGGATTGTATTGTAAAAGTAGTGAGAGGAAAACTATCTCCCTTTCTATGGCAAAGCTGAGAAAGATGCTTAAATATGTCATTAGATTACGAACAAGGAGGTGTTTGCTGATGGTGGTAAAAGCAACCAGATTGCAGTGGGCGGAGGGATGTGGGAAGTGAGGAAGTGGGGAAGGAGTGGAGGCAGCGTTTTTAAGCAGCATGGCTGAGAAGGAGGTGCTGCAGAGGGCAGCAGTTATAAGGCATTATAACTCTCAGCGAGGCTTTTATTTTTAAAGATTGCGTTGAACTTCTCACTGTTCTCTGAACATGCCATTATCGCTAACAGCTCGCTGCCCTTGTACATATTTTTCCCCATACTTGTTATACTGATCTACTGCTTTGCCAACTGGACTTTTTTCTTCCTTTTTAAGTGTAGTCACAGCTAAACTCAAATTTAATTTTCTCTAGTGCTTTTTTGAGGTCTTCCAAGTAGTAAATCTTGCTTTCCCTCTACTTCACTTTGTAGTTTTGTTAAATGTGTGTGTGTGTGTGTGTGTGTGTGTGTGTGTGTGTGTGTGTGTGTGTGTGTGTGTATGTGTTTATGTGTGTTTGACTTTTTATCCTGGAATGTAAAAATTATTGTTCTATTTATTGTGGTCTGGGCTGTTAGAAGATATAGGTGTATCTATATATTTCAATACTTAAAAGCAGATTCTGTGGCCATGACAAAATTGAGACCAGATGTATCTAAATATAACTAGGGTGTGTCCTCACATTATACACAGTGTAATGGCGGAGGGTACTGAACCTAAGTAATGGTCCTTTCTAGGAAAGGAAGTCTAGCTAAGGAAGGCAGAATGTCCTCTAGCAGAAGAATGGATTCATTTCTTTATCACAAGTAATAATGACGTTGTACATTTAGTGAAATGTAAAGTTCACTACTGCTAGAGCCATGTACAAACAGGGAAAATTGCCTGTAAAGAATTCAAAGTCTTTCCCCATGAAGGCTGCTGTAGCTAAAGATACATAAATATTCTGAATAGAACTTTAAAACAATATATTCCAGATACAATAGAACCAGTTTCTCCATGGCTTAGTTGTCATGTGTTCATGTTTTTATGTGTGATCTAATTTAAAAGAGTCATATGGAAGCTACATGAAAATACCCTTGTGTATACCATATACTTTTCATCTGCGGGATCAAGGATTAGGGCCTTGTGTACAGGAGAATATCTGCATTATCTTTTTCATCTGCTTCTGATGATGCTATTGTCATCTGCTCATGGCCTATTGCTCAGAACCCTTACAGTGCATTTTTCTCCCTTCAGCTCACCTCTTTCATTCAATATTCATTCATAGACTAATTATTGTTTAATTACAATGATCCAGGTAGTTTGCTAGATATTGTTGACTTAGTCAATAGGGGGAAATCATGAGCTGTCCTTTCAGTGTGGAGCAGGAGATGACCAAGTGCAGGGACCTGATGAAGAACAGTAAAGGTGTATCAGATTGATGAATCTTTGTAGGAAGATGTGACTTGACACAACAGAAAGCTTGCACATCTGCCAGTACTGCTGCAGTGCTAGGTGTGTGAATGTTTATGTGTCCATGCATGTGGGGGATGAGGGAATTGCTGCAGGAAAACTGGAGAAAGGGGAAGAGATCACCCAGAGTCTGGAGGCTGAGGAGTGTTTAGACAGTATTCTAAGGGTTTTAGAAACCTACGTGAACAAATTGAGGAATATGATATTCTTCAGAACACTCCCACACTGTGACACCACCTCAGTGCACCCTACAGCACACGGGACATCATATTAATGCAGTATATCCATCAATTTAGTGTGAACTCTCTATCTCGTCTCTGTTCCACACATGAGGGATGTATCATGAGGAATGGTTTGGCCACCGACACTTCTTCTCTGATGAGATCATACAAAATTGAGGCAAAGAGAAGGAAGTTTGATGAAGTTGTCTCCTGTGTCAATAAGTTCAACACTCTTCACCATTTTCTCCAGTGATGGGAGCAGGGGCTGTATCTGACATGGATTTTGTTTCCAGATCACTCCCCCCTGGCAAGCCTGCTTTTCCAGGCCGTAGGGGACTAGGACATGCTCAGTCCTGATGCGACTTGATGGACTGTGGCGGATGAGAAGGAGGGCTTTCCTTTTCTGAGGAGTAGGAGATGGGGGATGGGGGAGAGAGATGGAGAGTGGGACATGGAGGAGAGGAGGGGCGGGGCTATGACCAGGATGTAAAGTGAATAAACAAATAATAAAAAAACAATGCTGTTGGTATTATAGACATCTTTTATATAAATGTTGGACACAGACAGGACTTCTCTGATAATGGCAAAACTAATGTAAATAACATACACCTGGTCTAAAGATAGCACTCTGTTGAGGTAATCTATACACCCCCTAACTTTGCCCATTATTTTGTTAACATGTGGTGCTGCATTTCAGGCTACAATTTTAAAGGTGGTCTATACCTGTCCCTGATGTCCACCTTTTTCCAAAAAGCTTTCCATATATTACCTCCTTTCATGGTTTTAAGAGTTTGGCTTGGTTTGCGGTAAACTTTAAACCCTACCCAGATCTAGCCAATGGACAGAACATTCTCCACAGTAGAGTGGAGAGTGAGGTATGACATTTACACGAACTCTGGTGCCTCACATTTGACCATGTCCCCTGGATGGGGAGACCTGGTGGCACTCAGAGGAAGGACAGCAGGTTACCAAAAAGAGACTTGATACCCTATGAACATATACAGGGGGAGGAAATCCCCCTCAGGAACAGTCATAGGGGAGGGGAATAAGGGGGAAATGGGAGGGAGGGAAGAATGGGAGGATACAAGGGATGGGATAACCATTGAGATGTAACAAGAATAAATTAATAAAAAAATTTTAAAAAGGAGTTTTGGCATGCTGGTTCTGTTATCATCATATTTTCCAAAATTCAACTGAAACAAAAACAGATTGAATAATCTGTTCCCCAACACTTTCCCTGATCTACCTAATTGAAGAGTGTGCTCTTAGCAACCACTTCATATTATATACCAGTATTTTAACTTTTCATTTTGTAATTGACTTTGGGGTGCCCAAAGAAGAGATCTTTTCAGCTCCCTGTTTGTCCACTTCCCCTTGGTGGGGAGGCCTGGTGGCACTCAGAGGAAGGGGAAGCAGGCTGCCAGGATGAGATCAGATGGTGGGGGAGGAAACCCCCTTCTGTCAGGTGTAGGGGAGGAAAATAGGGTGAAAGAAGGAGGGAGGGGGAATGGGAAGATACAAGTGAGGGGATGACAATTAGGATGTAGTCTGAATAATAAAATTTAATTTAAGAAATCCTAAGAGATCTTTTCTTGATGTGCTATGTACTTGATACTTATAATTTTTTTTGTGGGGTACTCTGTCTACCATAATGGCTGTACTAATTTTAACCCTCACCCAAAATGTTCAATAAAGTGCTACTATTCATATCTAAGCCAGCTTTGAGCTGTCAACCTTTTATAACCTTCCTTTTTCATGTCTTGTGATTTCCATTTTCCTAGTGATTAATGATACTGAATGACTTTTAGATACTTGTAAGCTATTTTTAATGTTTTATTTAAAATGTGTTGTTGTTCTGTATTTGAGATATGCCGCTCCCAACCTACACATTGTGTTTTCATATATTTAAATGCAGTGTTAGTCCCTTTTTGTTAGTTTTGGTTTTGTTACTTAGCTCTTTGGTGCATAGTTTCTTCGGAATTTGGTAGTGAAGAAAATCACAGGAACACTCTCCTTCAGTTGATTTCCATTGTTGTTGTTGTTTTGTTTTCTACAAACTTTGAACTTTCAGACTTTAAGTTCAGATCAGTTAGCTCTTCTGAGTTTCTTTCTTTGTATGGTGGGAGAGAAGGACCTGTTTCATTTTTCTGAACCTGGATTCCCAGTTATCCTAACAGTGGAAAGAAGAAACTGTGAAAGAGACTTTCTATTCAGAAATTATAACACCCAAATTTCAGGAATTATTTCTATAACTTCCCATAACCCATTAATTTTCTATAATCTGTGACCACTGGTCCTTTATTTTTCCATGACTGAACAGTATTTCACTGTGATTTCCTGCCTCAAAGGTTTGTTGCTATATATTATATAATGAAAAGAAAATAATATTTGGAGGCATAAGTTTGAGCTGAAATTTAAAATGTTGAAATTTGAATATCTCTGTTGAGACACTTTTTGTATATCAAGTGATAGGAATTATTTGAATATTCAGTAAAGTAATTAGGAATTTAAATGACATAAATTGTTTTTAGGATGATTTGGATCTCTGCAATTGATGAGTGTCTTTGAATACTTTCATTAGGCATGCTTTAATAATATAGTGTAAAAATCTAACTCTATTGTATCAATTTCCTGACCATTAACCAAAAAAGAGAAAGCCCAAGTATTTAACTTAGTAATTGTTTGAATATCTGTGTTTTTCTGGAACTTTTTTTTCATTGAGCATGCTTGTATACAGGACTTTATAGTCTTATACTAATTGTTTTTACTGGTATTCTGTTGATCCTAAGTGCCTTACATATTGAGATGTTTGTAATAGTAATAAATTGTTAAATCTTTTGGCTTACTTCTTTTAAATACAAACACATGACTCTGAGATTAATTAATCTTGTATATTTTAAGGGTTGCTTTTTAGTTTTCATATACTAGTTTCATAAACTGCATTTTTCTTCATTATGGGAGAAACAATACTGATTAAAATTTACTCTGTAGAAGCTTGTCTTTACAAGCAAAAGAAAGAAGATAATGAAATAAATTTAGTACTATTAAATACACTTAGTAATTACAAGTAAATGGGAAATCAATTGGCGATCAGTCCTGCAATTTGCTTGTATTTTAGTGAGCAGATATAATTCTCAGAAATTGGCTATGAGCTTTGAATTATAATCAGTGTAGTCAAGCACTAAAGAATATGCCATCTTTACTATGTTAATGTGTACTTGAAATTATGTTTATATAACAGGCTGTGCAGAAGAGAGTGATTTTCTTGTTTGCAGGACATATTATGGAAATAACAGCAAAGAAATTTGCTGTATAAGTGGAGAATTTTAGTGTTTGTAAAATTATTGTAGGTATACTGCATACTCTTTTTGTTGTTCTATCCCTAGAAAGCATAGAAACAGGAAAATTTGCTTACTTTATCTATTACCACATCCAGAAGTATTTTCACCTAAACCTGGGTCTGTATGGATTTTCTGCTCTGCATTGTTACTCAAGCATCAATTACATTTCTTTCTTATTTCACTTGTAGGGGTGCTAAACATGTGCATGTCCTTTTCTTTCTCTTTCTTCCTAACTGTGCTTTCCTTGTACGCATCCAACAGTGGCTGCTAGCTCCTGGGTGGTGATACACATTTGTAACACCTATCCACTAATTTTAGATGTTTGTCTTCACATTCCAGATGCTTAGTTTTCAGAATGACTTGCTATTTGCAATGTCTTTGCTTTGTCGTTAAATAATGTTTAAAATTAAGCTTAGCTTTAAACACGGTGCATGTTTTGACCCTTGCCTCCTGGAGGAGGATGAGAAACAAATACTCAAAGCCAAGCTGAGCTACCCCTTTGTTCCTTTGGGATGGCGTGTGGACGGGCCAGTAGTTATCTGCTCCTCAAAGACAAATCTAGCTAAGACCATTCTGAGAACAGAAGAGATGCCCCATTCTGCTTAATGACTGTGGGGCCAATAACAAGGGGCTAGTCTTTAAAACTAAAGAATTTTCTGCACTCTCTAATCCTAAGATTTCCTTTTCTGTTTTTTTACTCTGAGGGTAATTTAATACTCTCTGTATCCTTTGAATGCACACACACACACACACACACACACACACACACACACACACACACACCACATCTAGGAATGTATGTGTGTTTCCTTTTATGATTCCATATATATATATTTGTTTTCATCACTCACCTCACTCATGAGGATACTTTGTTTTCTCTTCTAGTGTCATCATCTCAATTTTCTCCATTAAAAACAATATAGCATGGGAGTGTGCCCAGGATTAATATAACAATAAATGTCAGTGAACAGAATTATCATAAAATATGAAGACAGCTAGTTTGTAGAACAAACATCTTTGTCCTTAAATCTTTAGGACATTTTAAATTCTTTTTAGTCCCTTTTTAAAAATACTACTGGATTAAAATAAATTATAACATAAGCATAATAAACTAATATATTTGAAAGTACAAAAATACAGTCATAATGTTTCCAATATAAAATTGAGAAAAGCCAAAATGGAAATTCCCAAGTATCTGCAATTTGACAGTAATAAAAGTATCTTTTATTTCATATGCAGGGTAATATGGTAGATGAAAGCCTAAATGTGAAAAGTGGAGGTAGCTCATTTTAGACAAACACTATGAATATATCTATGATAGGTTGTATACCTTTATGTTATTTATTTTGGAGTTATAGATCCCCACAGATGCTATATAACATAAAATAAATAAATTGCTTTTATACTGCTATAAAATGCAGGCAACATAAAATAGAAACTAAGCAAATGAAACAAAGCCACAATTTTTTCACCCGAGGGCTTTTTATGATATAAATATGAAGTATTACAATCACTTTAGAAGACTGTTCAGCAGTAACTACTAAAGCCAAGCTGCACATGCCATGCAGTCAAGCAATTCTGTCTATATATAATACATAGAAAAGTACATAAAAAACCACTGAGAAAAAATATTCATAGTAGCAATATTCCTAAGAGCCCAAATTGGAAGCAACTAATATATTCAGTATATGATAGAATTATAAATAATTTGTTTTATATTTATACATTAGAATGCCATTAGCAGTCACCCAAAACTCTCTATAAGGTTGGAGAATCATCTTTAGCCTTCTGGCCCAATATATCTGACAGACATATTTGTGAGGCAGGAACTATTGAGGACTTGCTTACCCTGTCTTGGCAGAGTTTGGCTGACTCTGCCTGCATCTATGCTTGCCCATTTTTAGGCAGAATTCTGTCTGTGGTAGAAATGAAGACATTTTGCCCAGTGGCTTGTTTGCCACATTTGAAGCCATCTCCATAAGGAGGTTCTTTGATGCTCACCATCCTCTTTGAGGTAGGCTGGGTGTTGCCAGGAGTTAACCTGTCTCAATGTCAATGAATGTTTAAAATAATAAAAACATTTTAAATGCCTTATTCTGTATGTCTCTGAGGTTTTTGAAGACCTTATCTAACTATTTTACTTTACCTTTTTGTATAATCATATCAGGAGGGACTCTTGAATAATCTTTCTGATAAACATTACAAGGTGATTGCAATACTATTAACTAATTAATTTGTGTGTGAGAGATGATAGGGAGGAGAAGAAGAGAGAGAGACAGAGACAGACAGAAAAAGAGAACTCACATGAAGGTTAGAGCATAAGTTGCAGATTTTTTTTTTTACTTTTACCATGTGGGTCATGGAAATCTAAGTGGTTATAATCAGTCTTGATGGCAAGTTTCCTTATGCAGCTTTGTAATAATTTTTAAGACAATTTTACATGTGTGAAAGCAAGATGTATAGTACATATGAATGTCCTCATCCCATTTTGGAAAACTTGTAAGATTCTTGGAAGTCAAAGTAGCATACATATTGTAGTGATGGACATCACCTTCCAAGATTGCAAGGCTTTGAAGAGGAGAAAAAAGATCAAATTCAGTTCCAGGTGATCACAGAAAAATACAGTTCTCAGGTCAGGCATGTCCAGAGATTGCTGTAGGTTATCAGCATTTACTAGAATGAGACAGCTTGAGCCTGTGGGAGCAGGGGACAACAGTGCTCTTCTTGTTGGGTGGGTCTGATGGGAGTGCTTGGTGTGCTGCGAAGTCTTATTCCTAAGCCATCCTCTAGCTCTGTGCTTTGAACACTTCTTCTTTCAGTGGTTTCTAGGATAAACACTAAAGAATCTCAGAATCCTATAAAATCTACTCTAATTTTTCAAAAGTTGAAAACTTAAGTCTGAAGCATTATGCAAAACTTTAAAACAACCTCAAATTTTCTTCAAAAATAAACATGTTTGGGAATTTTAGATAATGCTATTGGAGATCCTTGCATGAATGTTTATCATAAAGCAAACACATTTTCATCTGGCTTACCATTTCCACTCAAATGAAATTCCACATTAAAAAGTGATTATTTAGGCTACAGAGAGTGCTGGTAAGATTGTATTATGGGATATTCCACTGAGTGTTAGGAGTATAGCCCAGAGCCCCTCGCCATCTCTTGCTGATGTTCTGATATGCGTGTGATGCTCGTTATCATCACCCAGTCATTTCAATGGATCATTAGGCAACTATCAGTCGATTTATACTAGTTCAAATAGCATATTTCTTGTAATAAGAGTCTTCTTACAAAGGTGCTTATTTTCAAGCATATGATGATTTGGTTTTATTATACACAGTAGATCGTTTCTCAGTTTACAATTTGAGGTGCACAATCAAGCATTTCTATTATTCATGTGCATCTGCACAAACATATAGACAGTGGCAAAAACTACCATCCAGCAGATTATTAGTAATAATAGTCACCACTGTAAGTATGTATTTCATCTAAAATGTGTGTGTGTGTTTGTGTGTGTGTGTGTTTGTGTGTGTGAGAGAGAGAAAGAGAGAGACAGAGACAGAGACAGAAGGATGGAGGATGTAATAGGGAGAAAGGTCAGTGAGAATGGAAGAGGCAGAGTTCCCTTAAACTAAAATATTGCAGACCGATTAACAGAGGAATCACGAGCTGGTGTGTATGAGTTTGTTAAAGCATGATTCACATGAAGATTATTTGAAAAGTTCAAACTCTAAGTTATCTAATCTTGTTAAAATTCTTATATCACAACTTATTTAAAAATTATTCACTATTTTTTTAAATTCATCATTTACCAAGACATACTTGTCTAGCATTATAATGTATCATTGTTAAGATTAATTTTTTAAGGACATGATATCAACACACTATAATGGCTCTGGCATATCTGACAATACATTAAATAGCTGTTTCTTTTTCTTGTTTATTTATTTATTTATTTATTTATTTATTGCTTACTTATTCATGCTACTGGAAAGCCACCTTCTCAATCACTCTTGGAATAATCTAATACTTATGCATGCAACCCAGGCACTGCCCTTAAGTGATGCACCACCTAAAGCAGGTATTTTGAAAGAGTGTTCAACTGAGAGGGGAAAGAGAAAATAAAAGTTGTTCTCTTTTTCTCAAGAACAGAGAGCTAATTATGTAAACAGACACAGTCTACAACAGTGTAAGAAGCAATATTTCTTGATAACCTAAAGACCTAACCTTTATGAATATGCACATTTCTCAATACAGTTTTTGTAAACTATTCAGAATACACTCTCTCTTTAACTTTTATAGAGTTTTATTATTTCTAAAATATTTACTGTTTTAAAAGGAATTGTAATTTTATGTTTTAGGAATATACAATAGATGTTTTCTTTCGACAAAAATGGAAAGATGAACGTTTAAAATTTAAAGGTCCTATGAATATACTTCGACTTAACAATTTAATGGCGAGCAAAATATGGACTCCAGATACCTTCTTTCACAATGGAAAAAAGTCAGTGGCTCATAATATGACCATGCCAAACAAGCTGCTTCGAATCCAGGATGACGGAACACTGCTATACACCATGAGGTATGTTGGTATGATACGTTGCAAATGGCCCTAGGAAGTCGTGCTTTTAAAAGCTAGGGAATGCACGATTAAATATTAGCTCAAGTGGAATATTTTCCTAAAACTACTAAATCACTCATGTTCTGTTTCATTAAAACGTGAGCATATAAGTAAGATGTGTTTAAAATAAATTTCATTTTTAAGTTTCAATATTCTCTTAGATGTTAAAATTGATATTTTTACATTCTTCACATTTTAATTATATTTTAATTTAAAATGTTTTACTATGTGACCATAATTTGTTTGTAAAAGCATGTAATTTGCTTTTCTGTATCCAAGCCAGTAGCTTATCCAATATTAAGTGATTTTAAGAACGTATTTTAATTCATATTATTATAATTTTATGTATTAAGTAAATTGGTTAGCTTAAAACATGTGAAATTATTATTTTGTGATTAAAAATAATCATAACACCAATTTCATGAAGTTCATCCTTTTTTGAAAATATAGAAATATGTGTAGTTGTTGATACTTACAATTACATTTTAGGCATTCTCATGAATATTTTAAAATAAGTTAACTTTATTACATAATAACCAAACATGTTTAAACCTAGCAAGATAATGTAGAATTAAAAGTTAATGTTTAATGAAGGAATTGAATAATAGGGTACTGCCATCTGTTGTGTATACATTCAGACATCATTGCCTATGCATTTGATTTCTTAGAACATCATATAAAATGTTAAGTAGTAGATTTTATGGAGTAAAGTGCTTTAACTGAGAATTGAGGACTGATTTCTAGATGGCTATTGCCTGTAATGCAATAGGAGCAGTGTGTTATTCTTTTTCCTGTTTTTGACCTATAAAGCTTAGATATTACAACCTTAATGACTTTATGCTTAAACTATTTACACCTGTAGATTAAGGTATCGAGATTACATTACGTTAGCAACAGTTACGGAGGGGTCTAATCAAATCCTGTTTGAAGCTTATGCCAGAGTTGTCCGAAGACCACCCATTTCTCAGCTCATTTAGAACAGACTTTCTCTTCAACTCACTTTAGATCCTGTTTATTTACTTTGCTTTTATATGAAAGGGAAATAATAGGAAGTGTTCTTCGCAACAGATTTTATATGATTACCCTTTACTATATTATATTCAAATATAAAAATATATTTTTGACATTCATGAATTTGTATCCATATTATAGCAAGAAATTCATGTAAGCAATGTATTTTTAGGAGAAATATCAATCTATCGATACTTGTATCTTTTTCTAAACACACATCTACCTATATAAACACAAGATATTAGAAAATTGCATAACTTTAGGGAAACATATATTAATGTAACACATCAACTTTTCTCTATAATTGATGAGTTGATGAAAAAATATTATCCTTTCTAAAATAGAGCATTAAATGTCTTCAGCTATTGAATATTGACAGTGATGTTCATAGCAAACTATTTTTCAAATACATATATATTTTATTATTATTGTGTTTAAACCTTTTCAAACCTAATTTAATGCTCTAATTCTATTTTAAAAAACAGTACCAAGTGATTTATCTTGACTATAAAAATGTTCTTAAATCAAGAATGGAATTTTGGCTTCTAGGCTTACAGTTCAAGCTGAATGTCCAATGCACTTGGAGGATTTTCCAATGGATGCTCACTCATGCCCATTAAAGTTTGGAAGCTGTAAGTATAAGCACAAAACTACATGCTTAAAATCAATAAAGTCATCAGTTGGCAACATCATATTATGGGATGCTTCATAGGATGCTAATAGAATACAGCAGAGAAAGCTATAGTAATTGCCCTCAAAGAGCTGATTGGAATGTCCTATTGTTCACTCAAGTATTTTAAACCTTTCTGATTTTTTTTCAGAATTTAAATCATCATCTCTTTTTATTATTATTAATTTATTCATATTACATCTCAGTGGTTATCCCCTCCCTTATATCCTCCCATTCCTCCCTCCCTCCCATTTTCCCCTTACTCCCCTCCCCTATGACTGTTCCTGAGGGGGACTTCCTCCCCCTGTATATGCTCATAGGGTATCAAGTCTCTTCTTGGTAACCTGCTGTCCTTCCTCTGAGTGCCACCAGGTCTCCCCATTCAGGGGATGTGGTCAAATATGAGGCAGAGATATCTGGAGAGAAAACAAGCCACAACAGATATCTCTTCTTCTTATTAATTTAAAAATCCTATGTTTAAGTTGGTGCATAAAACTAAATCAGCTGTTGTAGAGCCAGATCTATAACTTATTCACATTTTCTCCTTGTGCTAGTATGTTAATGCAAAATAAATTATTTTTCATCTTAGAGCGAATAATATATGACAAATTCTGCTACTTGTTCCCCATTGGCCTGTTACAAAGGTCAGAGAAAGAGATGAAGCCTGTGCAGTGGTCTATCTTCCACTGACCTGATGGAAAAAGTCCTTTTTCTCCATATATATATATATATATATATATATATATATATATATATATATATATATATATATTTAATGAAGGTGACAGCTTTGGCAGGTTATGTACCAGTATCTTATGTGCACATGGAATATTTATAAAAGTTTCTGTGCCTCTGGACATTCTCTAGGTCACTAGGCTGTATCTTATACATCATGCAGAAGCATTCACACTACGGAAAAATGGAAAGGGCAAAGTCAGAACACATGTCTGGGCCCACAGGTCAATCCCTGCAGGTTCAGGATTAGCTTTTCAGTGCAGTTAGGTGGCAGCCTTCTGTCTGCGCAGGCCTTCTTCTCTGACCTCTTTAGATACTGTGCTCTTTCTGACATATAATTTTTGTGTATTCTGAAAAGGCTCTTCTTTTTCTTGGTAAATAGAAATTCCCATTTCTAAACTGATCAAATATATTACTGATTGAGGAAGAGTGTATCTTCTCAGAATGTACAAACTCAGTGAAAACAGAATGGCCGCCGAGATAATAGAGATTCCTCTACTGTTTTGAGGGGGACCATTTTGTGGAGAGGTTCTGGCTTGTTTGCTTCGTGTACCCTCAGTTCTCAATTTTTCTTTGAAAGCATCCTCTGGACTTAACCACAAGCCTTCGCCCCCCCCCCCTTAATTGTCATGGGAACTTCAAAACTTGCCTTCCTTCCAATATTATTTAAGATAGTCAATCATGTTATACAACGTAAACACAGTGTTGAGAAAACCAGAACAGATGCAGCAGAGAAACTCATTTGCATTGCATAAGTGACATTAAAGAGAAACTTGAAAAGTCTTGGCATCAAAAGGAATTTATGCAAGATGCTGTAATGATATAGGAAGGACAGTGTTTTCAGTAGATGAGGTATTGTTACTATGACATCAGACGTCAGTGGCAAGATGCCTCAATACTGAAAATGAAATCCATTTGTTTGGAAGTAGTTGATCTCAAATTAAAAGCTTCAGAGAGTGCAGCTACAAAGTCATGGGATATTTGATGCCTAAGATTAGTGTAGTTTGTTCAGTGCCGAATGCATGTGGTTAACATACAGTTTTTTGTTCCTTACTCATTTTCTATGTAATTATTACTTTTAGTTTGCTTTTTTGAGGTTCATATTCTGACACATTGAGGAGGCAGTTTATTCATTCTTGTGTTTATCTTTGTGTGCAGCAAGTGCTTGCAGCATCTGTGCTTGCAGCATCTGTGCTAGCAGTATGGACGGCAGTGTGGAGTGAGGGAGCAACCTTAACATACTGGCACAGAAAAAATTTGGCAGAAGCCACAATGACGTTATCTTCTAGTTATTTCTTACTCTCTTTTAGAAGCACTGCCACCCTAAAAGAATTGAAATCCTGGAACTTTACCATTTTCCCCAAATAAAAAAGCATCCTTTGTGTACTTGTGCATTTCAAAATTCATTCTTGTCTTGCTCCAACCATCTTACGTCTTTATATTTTTAATGTTTCATTTGACTTGAAACTTCCTGAATGTAAGTATAGTGCTATTCTGTACATTAGCCTTAAAAACTGAAAACTTGGAGACTGACTCTGAAATGAACATTGGTTCCATATATTTGACTACTTCCCCTTGGTGGGGAGGCCTGGTGGCACTCAGAGAAAGGATAAGCAGGCTACCAGGATGAGACTTGATAGGCTGTGACCATATAGTGGGGGAGGAGGTTCCCCTTCTGTCACAGACCTAGGGGAGGGGAATACGGTGAAAGAGGGAGGGAGAGAGGAATGGGAGGATACAAGTGATGGGATAACAATTGAAATGTAACCTGAATAAATTAATGAAATAAGCATAAATAAAATAAAAAGAAAATAAAAAACTGAAAACTTACATTTTTGTATAAAAGTTGATAGTTTAAAATGATTTGGAAATACAGTTATTGATTACCAAGTATTAAATCAGTGATTATAAATGTGCATAATACAGAGTAGAATTTAACATAGACTGTAAGAATAAATTAGAATCGCTATATGAAATCCTTCCTTCAAAGTGGGATTTATGTGGAAATTTTAAAAGCAAATTCCCTCTTTTTTGAAAAATGTTTTCCTTTATTTTAAAGTGTGTGTGTGTGTGTGTGTGTGTGTGTGTGTGTGTGTGTGTGTGTGTGATGGTAAATGCACATGAGTGCAGATGCTTACAGAAGCCAAAGAAGTCATTGGGTCATCTGGAGATGGAGTTTCAAGGATCTGTTAGGCCATCCAGAATGGGTGCTGAGAATTAAACACTAGTCCTTTTCAGGAGTGATACCTGCTCTTAATTGCTGACCCACATGCCTACCCTCTCTTCTTGTTTTATACTTTATTGATAAGTATCATGCTGGCCTCCTGGCTCACCCGTGCGTCTGAGCACAAGGGAATGCCTCTGAGATGCACAGCATTACATATTTATTCTCCTCTCATTAAACTAAACAATATTCAAAGGGAGGCCGTATTGATTATTAATGAAAGAGATGCCATAAATGCTTTTTAGTAGACATATAGAGGACCATCCATTTTCTATTACATGTTCTTGGACTGTTATCAGATATGCAGATTTAATGTAATTTACACAGTTGGCTTAATTGTTAGTTTAACAGGAATGAATTGAGAACATTTTCAGAAATGAATCAGAGATGGCCTTTTTCCATCTATGTCTCATAATTTGTAAAAATAATATCTCAGTTTTATAGATCTTCATGTCTAAGGTAATATGAAGTTTCTAACAATGATTGTTTGATTTTTTTTAAAGCTGTGCAGCATTGGAAATGCTGTCATAAAAAGAACCAGTATGGTTGTGAATGCGGGGAAACAAACCAAGCAAGCCATTTGATAATCTACAAATGAGTGCTTAGTTAACTACATTGCTAACTTATAATTTAATGTTTACAGTGGCATCACAAGTGATTATTTAATTGAAATTAGTTAGTTTGCAATTTAGACTCTAGAAAGACTGGAATTTACGTGTGCAAATATATAAATATTCCTCTATGAAAATATGTACAAACACATCCATAAATATGTATGTATATCTACACCAATTTTTAGAATCCTATTTCAAAAAATGTTTTATATAACATAATTTATTTGAGGATGCATAAATCTATGTATAAGTATAAGGAATATTTCACTGATATTATTAGTAGCAATATTCAGAAACTGCCATACAGCAGTTAAGAGACCATAAATCTAACGACAAGCTTACATACTAACATCTGCTGTGTTGCACCTGATTACTTGAATAGAAATAAATTTTGGTCACAGACCTTAGCTTGAGTTCAGTAGGAGGACCACCTTAGTACCCTGGTATTATATGCAAAAATTTACACAGAACAAAGAAACATAGTTTCAAATGTCATGAGGAGCAGAAGGCAGGGTTAATGCTAGGAAAAAACTGGTCCTGTTTTCTTTCCGGGTTAAGAATGTCACTATCATGTTGTTGTGTCTCACAAGCAGCCCTATAAACAACAGTATAAATAGGTTCTCCAAAGCTTGGCAGTAGAGCAGGAATTTTCTTTATCTTTATTAACAATTGTGATGTGACTCCCAGAATTGGGGTTTGGGTAGTGGGGAAAGGAATCTCACCTGGTCCAAAACAGGACACCAAAGGGCAAAGGAAATATCAGCATAGAAAATTACTAATGCCAGAAATGAGACTTCTGTTTAACTCCAGAGGTAACTTACTTCTAATATTTTTCATCTTTAGTCAAATACAATGAGGTTATGTTTCCTCTTTCTGTTAATCCTTAACTGGAATCTACACAAGTACATTGGTGTTCATTAGTTAGCTTATAAGTGGATATGTTGGAAAAATGCATTTATAATGTGATGGTACTATATAATATTCTGATTTTTAATGTCTACATTAGTTCTCACTGTCCTAATTAAGTTCTTTCATTCATAACTACAATCATTATCTCTTAACTCAATAAGTTTATGTTTAGAAAACCAAATATTTTGGATTATAATTTTGACTTCATGAGTGGTCACTATTTCAAAATAACCTGTGTGACACCTTCACTTCTTGTTTTCACAACATCTACATCTGCTACTTTAGGACCTGGGGAGTGTTATAACCATCTTGGGAAACAGTGACTTTTACTGTCTCTAAAGAGAAATTTACTCATCACTTCTTAAAGTGGTATTAAAGAAAATATTTCCATGTACATGATTGGCCATCCTGCTCCTCTTCATCCATATACTTTTAATCTTAAAGATTCAAATGATTATTTTCCTCTAAATCTGTGATCATTAAATGTTAACTTGTGAGGAAGTGGGGATTCTATTGAATTTAAATTGTAGATCATTCTGTTAGTGTTCTCATTCAATAGTTCTCATTCAAGTGCTTTGAAAATTTGTTCCTTGTTCCTCACAGATGCCTACACAACCTCAGAAGTTACTTATATTTGGACTTACAATGCTTCTGACTCCGTTCAGGTTGCTCCTGATGGCTCTAGGTTAAATCAGTATGATCTTCTGGGCCAGTCAATTGGGAAGGAGACAATTAAATCCAGCACAGGTTAGTAACATTAAAAAAATAAATCTCATGCTCCTCCCGCCCCCCAAAAAAGAGTACTAGCATAAAATCATTGAAAAATGTATCAGTGACTAAAAACACTTTAGCCTTGGGTTCTATAGACTAGTGACACAAATTTCCTGGTAGCTTTTGAGACATTCATAATCTTAGGCCACTCTTTTAACTGAAGCAGGTTCTGCCTTCTAACAAGATTCCAAGGAGATTCATATATATGAGCATGTTTTAGAAACCATGTCTTAAAACAAAGACACTACACATTCAAAATTATTTGTCTTCTCAAATCAGTCAACTTTAGCATTTATTTTCAGAGTAGGGATAATAATTTATCTTGTTTTATCACTTTTTCTCTCATTGTGGATATTTTATGATTGTCCTACCCTTTATCTGAGGCTGTCCTCAGTGAAGAAAAAGGCAGCTGTGTAGACCAATTATCTAACACCTGGCAATAATTAAAATCATGGGAGAGAGAGAAAAAAAAATAAAAGAAGGTAGGTATAAGAAGTAGACAAAACTGACCGAAGCAAATTGCAGCGGGCATAAAGCCAAGAGACAGTCAGAAATGGTGACATAATTAAAAGTAGAAAAGCTGGCTGAAAGAGGAGTGTCAAGGATGAGACGTGGTACCTGTGCTTAGAGATCCAGGAAGGATGGTGGTAAATCAATCACTGCAGCAGCCAGTATGATCATCTACTGGGGGAGTCTTTAGATTGATGCTGGGGAGTGGGCATGACAAAGAAAAAAGCATAGCAGTGCAAAACTGTTGATACTCTCTAATTCTTTTTTAAATATTCTTGCTCTAATGAAGCATTTCTAGTTTTCATGAAATGTATGTGATCCTTTCTTTCTTTTTTTTTTTTTTGATTTCAGTATTTAGTAATCAAATCTGTGAAGAAATGACAAGCATAGGAAAACGGGTCGTAGAATACAACAGAGAGTACAGAAAAGGACTCATACACTTATAACTTGACTCTCAATAGAGCCATCAAGACAATATTGTTGACATAAGGTTATTGCATAATTCAAATGCTGATTTCTGTGCCCAGTTTATCTGGTTGCAATTCTTTTTTTTTTTTTTTTTACATTTTTTTCTCCTTTATTAATTTATTCTTGTTACATCTCAATGGTTATCCCATCCCTTGTATCCTCCCATTCTTCCCTCCCTCCCAATTTCCCCTTATTTCCCTCCCCTATGATCCTTTCTTTTTCTTTTTTTTTTTTTTTCTTTTTTTTATCAGGGACTATTCTTCTAATCCCTTCCATCTCCAAATTGTTCTGACTATTGACAATTACAGTTCCTTAAGCTTCTTAAATTCTCCTTCCAGGTGAATATACTGTAATGACAGCTCATTTCCACTTGAAAAGAAAAATTGGGTATTTTGTGATTCAGACCTATCTGCCTTGCATCATGACTGTCATTCTCTCCCAAGTGTCATTCTGGCTTAACAGAGAATCTGTTCCTGCAAGAACCGTGTTTGGTGAGTGAACGCCTGCAGTACAGCACATTTTGTTCAAAGTGTGCTTCCCAAAGTTTCTCTTTCTTGATGCTTGTCACATCAGTCAGTGCCTTGTGATGTGTAGTGCAGAAAATGTTGGTTCTGGTTTATATATGAGAAAACAGAGGCACAGAGCTGTAAACTGTAATCAGTACCGCATGGTTAGTAAGTGAATAAATTATTCAAATATGTTGGAACTACAATTAGTTATTTGGGCTTTTAAAAAGTTTTTTATATTATTATTTTTTATTTAATCACCCTGCATTTTAACATTCATCTCTATGCTAACAGAGGAAGGTGTGGGCTTTTTTTTTCTTTTTTGAGACTTTAATTTGGAATGGGAGAATATTATGTTTACACATCTCTTACATTATTTTTCTCTCTTTTTAATGAAGAAAATTGGTGCTTTCAGTTCAAAAACAAGAAAAATATTGAGCTAGACTTTCTTTACCTCCATTGGCACATTTGATTTTCTTAAATAAACACTGGTAATGGAATTTTCAAATTTAAAGTAGAGAATATCACACTTTTAGGCTTTCTATATTTATTTTGGTTTTATTTTGAAATGAAGAAATGTAATCTATGCATTTTACATGAGAGACAGAGGAAGTCACTCACTTATGTAGTATATTTGATATAACCGCCTCCTGCCCTTTGCAGCATTGTTCTACCTTGTAACTGAGACTGGCTGCAGTGTCCTTAGGGCTAAGATTGCAGGTGCACAGCACCAAGACCACTTAAAATTCAAGGTCTTAAAACAGTGCAGGAGAATTTGATGACTTTTTCCTTCTAGCATAGAAAAGGCTAAGCATATCAGGGAGTGGTGGCATAAGCCTTTATTCCCAGCACTAAGGAAAACAGAGGCAGGGGGGATCATTATAAGTTCCAGACCAACCTGGGTAACAAAGCAAGTCAAGGACAGCAAAGGCTACACAAAAATCCTGTCTCAAAAAGAAAGAAAGAAAGAAAGAAAGAAAGAAAGAAAGAAAAGAAAAGAGAAAGAAACAAAAACAAAACAAGAGAAAAAGGAAAGGCTGAGCAAATTCTATAACAAACAGATTATCTTCGTGTCTTTTGTGTATGGGGCACTCTTAATCATTTGTGAAAGTGTTGTTGAGAAATTACTTTCAGTACTGGCCCAGTAACTAGGAAAGAAAAACACACACAAAATATATCGCCTGCATCCAGGTGGTTGATTTGTAGACAGAAGAAGATATCTAAAGGACAGTTACAATGTAGGATGAAGGTTTTCCTCCAGTGGCATAGCATACTGATATAGAAACCTGAACGGTTATTCTCTTAAGTTGCAGTCAATGAGTAAGATGGTGATTTAATATTTGAAATATGTCTTAAAGTGAGTAGGAATGACTTGAACAGATGGGCTTGGCAAAATCATGGTCAAGGAGAACGGAATGTTCAGTAACGTTAAGGAACGAAGAGACACAGTGTGTTTGGTGATGACTGTTTCAGTGACTGACAGTGGAGATAAGACAGAGATATAGTTAGAAGCCTTAAGGAGAAGGGCATTACCGTTCATCTTAGTAGGATGAATCTTCAGCTGCAGAAAAGGCAGGCTGTTACAGTGCTCTGATGTCATGATATTGGTGAAATCCTCAGGAAAAAAATGCTTGCTATTCAATATATGCTATACATGTTATTTTGATAACTGCTTTGCTAAGTATTATTGACACATATAAAGCAATATATAACTAATACACATCACTCAGTGAGTACATACAAATAAAGTATGTACATGAAATGCAATGCTCATTACCTTTTTCCTTCCTCTGAACTTTTTTCTCATTCCTATGAGTGTTTGGGCACTTAATATAAGTTCCGTTTTCTTCGCAGAAGTTATCCATATCATACAACATTGTTAGTTATAAACATTATGTTTCATGGCAGATCTCTAAAATGTGTTTATATTGTTTAAAGTTATCATTTTTATGATTATTAATATATTATTTGTAAATTAGAAAAATGGTACTGTTATAGCAGCTGAGATATAAGAAATAACAAGAGGCATGGGGCAAACTTAGAGAGATGTTTAAGTATTCTAGCAGAATAAAATGATGTTATTAATAAAGAATGAACAGGAAAAAAAGAATAAAAATGAATGTTTGTTAGGGAAAAGGTCCAGGGGTCTAGATAAATATGCATCAAGATTGTAGAGAAAGTAAAATATAAGATAACATTTAAGATAAGTTTTCTTTATTTATTTAAGTGAATAATGTTGTCCATAACAAAAGCAAAATGAGCAGCATAGAAAAGTTAGGAAAATGAGTGTAATTTAGGTTATGTAGATTTAGTTTTGAAGTTACTGGTAATATCAGCGTTTGGTCCAGTTGGGTGAATGGTTGCAGTATACAGAATACAAATGAATGGCAGGGCTTGTTGCTTTGCATGGGAATCATTGGGTAACTGGCAACAGAATTCATGGATCTAGAATTTATATATACGATAAATTAGTTAGGAGAACGTGGGAGCAGTGTAGTGAGATGTAGAAACCTCTGAACACTCCATAGAATGGTCCTCCTGCTCCTCCTCTTCCTCCCTTTCTTCCTTCCCTTCTTTCTGTTTTTTGAAAACCAATTTTGATTTTTGTTTGTGGTTGTTTCTCCTTTTTGAGAGACAGGCCTGGGAAAAGGGGAGGAAGCATGATGTTGAGTGTGTATTAAGGTGAGGAAGATCTGGGAAGAGCTGTGGGAGGGCAAATAACATGATCAAAATACACTGTGTAAAAATTAAATCAAACTTTAAAGAAATAAAAGGCCAAGGAAAGAAAATGGAGAGGCATTTTTACTTTTGATGTGTATACCTACTTGTATTTGTGTAAAAAATTTTAAGGATGACATTTATATCAAGATTTATATACAGAATCAACTGTAGCTTAAAATTGTTAGTATATGTTTATATAAGGTCAATTATGTTTTCTTTGTAACACTATTACATGCGATCATTAATTCTATTGTGTTAGAAACCATTGAAGTTGTTTACACAATATGGTTTATAAGTTGATTATTTTCCAAACACATACTTTGTTCAATATATTGTGTAAGTATGTGAAAAATTAGATTAGCTATAGTCTATTAATGCCCATAGTGTCACTCTTGTAGTGCATGACAGAGTTCAACAAGAAGCAGACTTCCAACCTTTCTCTTTTGGTGCTTTGTAAATGTGTATAGATAATGACACCAATCAAATCTCATCACACTTAGATTTGAACATGTGTCACTCACCATCTGGAAAGTAGATGCTCATTGCTCCTGACAAAGGGCTAGGAACCACATGACAATGATGAATTTATACCAAATAAGGATACCAAATGTATAGCAAATAGGAACCATTGTTCTACATGATATGACGGATGGATACCAAATAAAGGGGATGTAATACATGACTTACAACAGTGAAGAATTCCCTGATGTTAAACTCACTGTATATTTATACACAATAAGAGGAAGAATATATTCCATTCTAAAAATCAGTAGTTATTGTAAGTACAAAAGAGTGAAACAAAACCACATAAACTATCCAGGAATAAAACTATAAAGAGGATATTTATAAAGCAAGGGTATGTTAAAAAATAGAAGAACATTTCAGAAATGGAAACAACATGAACAAAGACATGGGCAAAGATTCCGAAAGTAATATGAAATACTAAAAATGCAGAATAATAAAATGCACACTGAAAAGATAGAGAAAATAAAAGAAATCACTATTCTACAGAAACAGTTATGAACTTTTGTCAAGTACACATGGAATATTATACAGTACAGATGAGATTTTGAGCTACAAATCTCTTCTCAAACCAGCAAAGTCGTTGAAATCATTCCAAGTATATTTTTTAAAATATATCAATAATATTAGCAAGAAAACTGAAAATATGTGGGAATGAAACAGTCAAGGAACCAGCTGTACAAGCAGTAAGCCACTTAGGAAGTCAGAGTATGCATAGAGACAATAATCTGCAAACAGTGTAGCAAGGCTTAATCATAATTGTAGAATGCAGTGAAAATAGTTCTCATAGGAAAATTCATAGCAATTCATGCTTATATTAACAAAGATAAAAGAGAATTATACTCACATAAACATAAAAATACAAAATTAAAGTTAATAATAACCACAATAACCACAAAAAAAACTCTTTAAAAATAAAGATGTGGGAAGTTTAAGAAGCAATTCACATTTGGGGAGCTGCTAAACTGCATACCCTGAATACTTAGCAAATCAATTTTATTCCTTCTCAAGTCTCTGATGGTGTTGAAGACCAGATAGTTTAGTTTTGCAATTAAGCATATATATATTGACTTTATAGAATGTAAACAGACCACATGAAAATTAAATGACAAGTCTACACCAACAAATTAGGTAATATCAATGGGATAGATTTCTAGAAAAAATCAAATTAACTTTAAAAACTTTCAACAGATTTAAAATAAGTAAGTTAAGTGAATAACCATACACTTCAAATAGAGAAAATTTTAGTACCAAATGGATCTAATTGTTAATTCAATCAAGGTTTCCTGGATTTAGTATCAGCCTTCTTCATGACAGAATAAATGAATGTTGAATTTGAACACCAGATATTTCTCAGAATTAAGATACTGAGGTATGTATTTTCAGCTTTGAGAACTACTGGATTATAAACAGACATGTTTCCAGAAATACTCATGTTAATGACTTCAAAAGTAAGGTTGCATGACTTTCAAAGAACAGACATTGGTAATGTTTATGTAGAATAACTATATATTAATGGAAAAGAGAACTTGTAGGATAGATTAGACACACCACAGAAATTTTTATAATCATATAATATATTGTATAAAATAAATAATACTTTATTTGTTCACTAGAGATTATAATGAAAATTACATTTTATTAATGTCTGTATAAGGTTTTCATGGCATAAAACATAAAACATGGCATAAAAACATGAAGATTTTACAGGAAACATGTACAAAATATCCATTTAAGTAGAAATGTGATGAGTACATCTATATATATAATATACTATATAAAATGACAATAAAGCATACAAATATTTTAAATGGTTGGCGCTAAATGTGAAATATAAAATTAAAAAGCAAAACTATAGGAGCTTGGAAAGGCTAAATGTCAACAGAATGGTTGCCAAACACACATAGAGGACCTGAGTTCAAATCCCAGAACTCATGTGTGGGGTGGGTGGAAGCAACATAGGCATGATGGCATTGTTAATCCCAGCTCTGGAGAAGCAGAAACAACAGGGTCCCTTAGGCTTTCCAACACCAGCAGAAGGCCTTAATTAGCAGGCGCAAGGCCAGCAAGGGATCCTATCTCCAAAAAAAATGAGAAGAAGTGCAGGGAGATGGCTCAGAGCGTAAGGGCACTGGCTGTCAAGCCTCAACACCTGAAGTTTATCACAAGACACAGGAAAGAATAGAGCTCCTGCAAGTTGACCTCTGACCTTTACAGGGCCGCCATGGCACTGGCATGCACATGCACACACACAAACAAACAAACCCACACACACATACACACACGTTTGGAAAATTTAAAAATAGGAAATCTTCATGATATATCACCTAATTTTGACCTCCACACACATGCGCATATATGCATGCACACCTATATAAACGTATGTACCAACACACACACACACACACACACACACACACACACACACACACACACACACAAATGCACACATGAGAGACAGAAGACAGGCAGACAAGAGAGACCAAATAATGTATAATTTTCAATATTTATGTATAGATGTAAATACTAAAAGCAATTTTCTTACAAACGGATGCTGTTAAATGGTAAAAGCATTCTTGGCAAAAATTCTAAAAGTTGTTCTTTGTGATTAATATAACTCTGCAGGATATATGTACACAGAGACACGTGAAGGACGTAAAATGCTGCACTGAGCTTCAACACTTCTCTCCCACACCCCATCCTTCTTTCACTGTTTGCTGCTGGCGTGTATGGTCAGTATTAGTCAGTACTGGTCAGTACTGTTCCAGAGGCTTAAGAGAGATCGTTGGACAAAGCCAAACACGGTTGCCTTTGTGAGGAAGCTTTTGCTCCTTCTTGTTAATGTAGGAAGGTACTTGAGGAAACTTCCAACCTCTTCCCTTAGGTGCTATGCTTTCAAGGCCCTCGAGGTTGAACCGTGCCTTCATAGTACACAGACATCACTTCATAGTACAGCAATTTTTTTTATGTGAAAGTATTGAGGGGTGCTTTCAGATGTTGACATTTCTTAGAGCTTTATGTGAATAAGAAAGAATTATGAAAGAAATATGATACTGCTTTTTACTTACATCTAGATAATTGTTAGTGTTAGATATATGTATGGAATTATTGCCCTTGAAATTTTAAATTTGTATTATATAGAGAGAGCTTCTTTAAAGACTAAAATGGAATAAAGAGATCCATTGGGTATAGGTGTTAGTGCAAAACATAAAATTAAAATGGCTAATTACATAAAATTCAATGTATTTGTGTTTATGTGTGTGAGAGAGGATGTGCTGAGTCTATGTGTATGTATGGTTTTTTTTGTTTGTCAGCGTGTGCTTGTTAATGCTGTTAGGTGTGTAATTATGTGTGAATATATGTTTGGGAATGCAAATCCTTTGAGTGCTGTCCTTGCCCTTCCACCTTGCTTGAGACAGTCTCTTTGCCTCTTATGACAGTATGCTACATTATAGATGCTATGCCATTGTTTCTGGCCCTTGTATTGCTTTGATCGATCCAAATTCAGATAACCATGCTTGCTTTTAATGACTGAGCCATTTCCACAACCCAGATTCAAAGAATTTTCAGTGTGTCATGTAAATTTTGAGTAAATATAAAACCAAACTCCAAAGGAAATATTTGGATTGCGTATTTTCCTCCCTAGTACTACGGATTCAGTTGGCTAAATGACTTTCATAGCACATAACCCAAATACAATGCCTTGAGCGCACAGAGCTACCTTTTTTTGTAAAGGTAGTTCACCAACAGCCTGCCCAATGCCCTTGGCCAAATAAATGCACCTCACAGAGCTCTTCCCAATAATCTTTAGTTTTCCACTTAACCTAAACTTACAACCAGAAGATCTGAGAAATTGCCTTGCTGAGTAAATATGTACTATATTATTTTGGGGTCGTTTACATATTACATTATTTGCCAGTATATTTTGTCAAAGCTAAGATTCATAGTTGTTGCTATGAGGCTTGCAAAGTGACGAGGAGTGCTTACTCTTTAGAATACATAGCATCTTGCACAGGCCTGCCCTGTTGTTATTACTGAGTGACTTCTGGGAGGTTTCTAAGCTCCTCTGTATTTTAATTTAATCTATTCATAAAACTATGCTAGTAATAATTTGTCCTTAGAGATGATCTTAGGGGAACAGCATTATACAACACCCTCATCTACATGCTTTCACAGAATTACTGTGATTCTGGCACAGGATAAATGCAATGTATCTGCAGTGGTTTCTGACACAACTTTCTTCTTTATATCAACACACATGTAACATGAAGCCACCTCATTTGAGTTAGAGTGACAGTAGTTACTTTGTGAGACAGCATCTCTGAGGAACCATAAACTCTGGAGATCTGGAAACACTAGCTCTGGGCTGGAATTCAACCTCTTTGACATCTGATATACAGGGTTTTCATTTGTTTGTTTGTATCCGTTGTTTTGTTTTGAGAGTGCCTGAATCATTGACAGTCCTTTATTTGGGTGGAGTGCAATAGTGTGAATTCAGTTTTAGTTCGGAAGTACAATTTAAGTCAATTCAAGCAGCAAATTTCCTTCAATACAAGTATTAAAATCCAATTCAAAGAAGGAAATTGAGTTCAACTTAAGTCATTGCCATTGCATTTGCTTCACTCTTACTAACTATTGGCCTGTTTAACATCCTTAAGAAGCAACACTTTAGAAATGCATGCCTTATAAAAACGCCGTCATTGAATCTTACTTGTTTGATATAGCTCCTGTGCTCAGAATGGATACAATCCTCCTAGGAAACAATTGAGTCACAATGAAACCATGAATCTGTGCATTTTACGTCACCTTAAATGTGGAAAAAGAGGTATCCTATGAAGGAAAGGAAAGTTGGAGCCTGCTTTAGAGGAAAGAACCATCATACATCCTTATGTTTTATTCTTACATCTCATTTACATATTACTGAACTTGGCCATGCCTTGGCCTTTAGCTTGAATAAGAAAAATGAAACAGCTGAAAAAGGTCCTACCTGGAGTCTCAGAGCCTCGTCTCCTTGAGCTACTAGGGTGGAAAGTTGACTACCTATGGTTTTGTGTAGCCAAGCCTCTTCTCTAAGCATTAGAATGCATCCTTCTCACTTGCTTAAGATTACCTTTGCAGTAACCCTTTACCATCTCTGACACCATCACTGTATTCCATATTTAGACATCTCTAATAGAAAAGCAATGACACAAAGTTAAAGTTATCTTGTTTACTATGGAATTTGTATATTCAAATCACATCTATTTGCATGGAATCTGTAAAAGCATAGAGAGAATGGGGCTTCTATACTGCTTTAAAAAAAAAACATAGCTATGTAATCCGCATCACCAGAACAATGGTAGAACTAAAAGATTATTCCATTATAACTTGTGAGAAAATTCATTATTTGGGCAGAAAGCATTTTAGTAATGACATAATTGTAATTTTCCAAACACATCATGCTGATATGAAACAAGGAAAGGTGTAAACACACACACACACACACACACACACACACACACACACGCACATGCACATACACACGTACATGTGTATATCTATTTAATGAAAACCAAGTTACATTGTAGAAAGAATATTACACCAGTAATGAAGGTATCCTTTGTTAATATGACTACATTTCTAGTTAGAAAAATCCATTGAATTTCTCTATACTTTTTAGGCTTGTTCCACTCTAAAAGGAAACACACGCTATCTCCATTATGGAAATGCTAGACGGATACATAAAATAATGAATGAATGACCAACTTGTATTTCTTGTATCTATATATCTACAAATTCTGTAAAGGAATACGGTTCGAGAAGTATGGTGATGGGTAGTACTTAGCGTGACAAAACAAACTAAGTATTGATTACACAGTGTTCATATGTGTGTGTGTTTATATGTTCATTTTTTAACAAAAGAAAAATAAGGTGTTTTTAAATGAAGAGGGAATCATATTCTTGCATAAGCAGCTCTTGACTGAATCAAGTTGTATATTTACAATTTTATTTACCACCAGTTGTAGGCTTATACTTTTTTATTACCAGATGGTCAAAACCGTATTGCTCACCTTATCCACCTTGCTTTCCTAGCTGGTATATATGGGCACATTAATTTGAAGACTGTGGGTGAGGGCAGCCAATGTTAGTAAAGAGCTCTGTAGAAGCCCAAGGCAAAACAAACAAACAAGAAAAAAAAAAGAAACCCCACAACTACAAAAGAAAACAGAAACCAACCAACCAAACAGAAAAACCAAATATCAGAAAAGGAAATGGGGAATGAGAAAGTTACTAATAGAGACTTCAGTTTCTGCAGCTAAGCAGTTGGAGCTGACTTATTAGGCAAATGATAATTTTTCCTGAAATTCACAAGAAGAAGGTGCAGAGGAAGTAGACTGTGTGGGTGATATGGGGCATGAAAACAATGAGCATGAAGACTGTACACGGCAGAGATAATTTCGGAATTTATTCCAGATTTTTGTTTTCCAAGAGGCACTGGCTGCACAGTGCTAACAGGAGGCATACCTGGCATCTCAGAATTGACTTTGGCACAAGGCAGTACATGCTAATCAGATGCAAGCTGCCAACCCACCAGCCGCCGTTCTCCCTGCTGCTGTCACAGGCTCATCCCAGCCATCCCACTGCCAATTAGAAAAGTGACTGAGGCAAAATGGAATAATAAGATATGGCAAGGAAAATTAGAGAGCCCCTGAGTTCTAGCTCAGGCTGAGGCGAGTCCGCAGGACTACAGGTAGCCTGCCTAAGCTTTCTCAATGGAAATGATTATCACTTATTTTAGTGGGACCATACAAAGATGATTAAAAGCATATGCTGTTGTTTAGTTTTTCCATTTTGTCTTAACTTTGTATTAATATTGAGATTTTGAGAAGTCTTTGCAAATCTTGACTTAATATACTCAAACATTTAAGACATTTAAGATACTCTTATTTTTAGCTCAGAAACAACAGTAAAAACAGCATGGTATGAACACCCTATTTCTACCACATGCTGAGTTGGGTGTGTGAAATTTATTTGTTGTTTACTCCCACAACAATTTCCTAGTTAACATTGCCATAATATTTGCAGCCAAGAAAACTTATCCATCGAGCTATTCCAAGGCCCTATAACTTCTGTAAACTTCATGTAACACCTTTTTACTCTCAAGTACCAGGTTGACACAAAAACATATATATGTGTGTGTGTGTGTGTATGTGCGTGTGTGTATGTGTGTGTGTGTATTCTTTGTGAGAATTGTATATACTAAAAGTATGTCAGAACTTGAGGACAACACTAAGATCTAAGCTCTCATCATCACTGTTTGTTATCAGCAGATGAATTTTGAGGAATTTTGTGTACCTTGGACTATAGGTGAAATTTTACTATAAGTGGACCAAGACTGATATAATATGTCTTAACATTCTCATCTTCCCTGCCCAAATAGAATGGTTTACATTTTAAAGCAAAAAATTCCTGGTTAAGCTATCTCTAAGCATGTAACTGCTCAGGGCTGGGTCCTCACAGGACTTGGAGGCAATGCTATAAACTGAACACAATCTGATTACTGTATTAACTATGTTCTCAAGACATTTGCCCAATAATTTTCATCTCAGAAGTTATCTATGAAATCTTTACAATTTTACAGAGTGTGAGAGGAAAACTGCAGATATTTATGATGTTTTTTGTTTGTCATTTTGTTGTTGTTGATTCAGGCTTTGTTGTGAAGAGCAGGTAAGCCGTGAAGGAAGTCATCTCTAGATTCAGCCTCCAAAATATCCTGTTTTCTCATTTGGAGTAATTTGACTTAGCTTTTGAAGTGGAGCTTTTGTTTTCAGCACTTATACTTTGAAATTATATTTAGAGAATAATAGCTTCTCTATTCTGGTTCTTCCACTATTTTATAGGTGCATGCCATTATTAAAGTGTGATCTATTTACTTTTTCTACAACAAAATTTTGAATGTATATTTTTGAGTTTTAATTCTAAAAATTATAAAAGCTTCTAGTTATGTTCAAATGTGTCTTATCATTTCAAATAGTTTCTAATTCGGTGATTTTTGTGATAAAAGTTTCCTAATACATTATTCATCACAAATAACATAATATCTTCCCAGCTAAATCACCTTAGGGATTTATAAAAAGTCTCCCAAATGATTAACATTTCAATATTCAACCTGCATTTTATAGCAATGCAATTTACAAGAATGAAATAGAGAATGGATTTGGGAACAGTGGGGAATATGCACAGAAAGGGCTTTGTTTGGTCTGCTATTCTCTTATTTTCTTATTGTCATAGTGCCAAACATATGACTTCATCATAAACTCAAGAAATCACAGTATTACTGTGAGACTTAGCAGTAGTCACACCAAGTTTGACTGCATTAGGTGAAGGAAAACCGATAACTCAGGAATCTGCTGTTGACTCTTTTTATATCCAGCCTGACCTTGCCTTAATGCAGTCAGAACAATCCTCATCTCAGAAACCCTCAGGTTGGGTGTGAACCATGTCAAAGTTTTCAACAAGGTGCACTAGGAGTTGCCAGGTTATGTTGGCAAGAGCTTTGTCTGTAGTGCTGATGGCATTGCAGGATCCAAATGGTTATCAAGTTATGCCTAATTAAAGAGCTAAATTGTGTCCTTTGAGACATCTAGGGCCTGAGTAGGTCAGCCATGGATATCAAGGGTTTAATTAATCCAGAATTACAGAGTGGTTTTGAAAAGAGTCTCAGATTTGAAGAAACAGTGGAAGAATGGAGAAGAGAAGAGGAGAAGTTTCTCCATGCTCCTTTCTAATGATCCATGGTAAATCCTTCCACCCAATGGAAAATGAACAACTGAAAAATAAAATGACTAGGTCTTTTTGGAAGCCATGTGTATAGTTCAATGTTCTTTGGTTTTTCTCAGTCTACCACTAGATGGGACTCTTACATCCTTCCTTTGCATTCTCAGCATCTTTATCCACCATTGATCCAGGGGGAAGGGCTTCAAAGCCTAATAAACAGAAACTATGGAAATCTGAATTAAGCAGATTCTGCATGTCATTTACCTTTGTCATTGAAAGTCTGTAAAATGGAAAATCCAATCAGCATTGTGGAGACAAAGTCAGTGACCTACAGTATGAGAGAAGGAAGACAGAAAGGAGAGTCTTATAGTTGTTAGGTAAGCGCATGTCAGACATACGTGCTTATACTATCCAGCCCAACGTTAAAGAGAGCATCAGTTCCATTTTCCAGGTAGAAAAGTTTACTGTGGAGAAGCTTCAGGTGCTGTGCAAAGGCCACCATTTTCTGTAACTTAAAATGCCTTTTTATATTTTGATGCAATTAAGGCTCCATGTCATTCTACAGAAGTAAGAAGACTCGAAACCCCATTCACCCTTAATACCCATTTTCCCCTTGCCATCTCCCAAGCAATTAAAACAGTTCTGTTAATTCTATGTTCTTATCATAATAGAGGCCCTAGAGGCTTCAGCAGTAAAATGAAATGTTAGAAATTTATACTTATAACTGATTTTGAAAGAAATTGCCTTTTTACATTTTTGGTAAAAAAGGTGGAGTTTTTTTAACCTTATGTTGTTTTAATTTTTTGTACATACATTATATTATCTTTGTCAGCTAATGCATTAAAGATAATCTCAGAAATTATGTCAATGGTACATTAACGGATGAAAAGAAACACAAAAATACTTTTTTTCTGCATCTGTTTGGCTAAGAAGTTTGACTTTTGCATGTGCCTTCCATCTGTCTGTGGTTGCCAACAGTCTGAAAGCACCCATCTCTCCGTCTCTGACTCTCTGTCTCTCTAACATATTATAACTCAATGAAATTCAGTCTTGCATGTTTGCTCAGGCTTCTTCTTAAGACTAAGATATCAGTACACAGTGGCGTATTAGAATATCTGAGCATCCTACTTAAATTTTCTGGCCACATTCAGATATTTGTGAATTTTCCACACCATTAATACTTACAGTAGCTGACTCTTTAATTCTCACAGGTTGCTTGTATTATGTCGGTTCGTTACTTTAGTAGGCTTTTATGCAGCTTTTCTGATTACAAATCAGACCCAAATACCCAGAACAAAACAATATATCCCAGAAGTAAATGACAGGCATCCGACTAATAATAGGGATCTTATTTTTAAGATCCTGTGTTAATGCCATGAGGCTCAGCTTCCCATTTCAACACTGACATGTGCAGAGTTTGCAATCTGTCTTTCCTATTCTTACAACAAACTAGAGCTGAACAAAATGGAGACTACGGTGTCTCCTTGCATTCACAAGAGAGCCAAGATGATGGAACGGGAAGAGTGTCATCCCGAATTGTGGAAAGGCAGGCAAACTCAGAGTGACACAGCCAGCAGCTCCTACCTGGAAGAGAAGCCGTGGGAGCCATATGCTGGCTGGAACACTGTCACGGTAATTTTGATGAATTGCTTGCGCCTGAATCTGCATTAGTGCGAGAATGAGAGATTTATCAAGCTGTGACTATGAACCTTTACTAGATACTCAGGAAAGGTCTGAGAAATACAGCCAGGGTCAGGGCAACTAATAATTCTAAGCTTTTCCCAAACCTTCACCCAGAACAAAACCTTCAGAAGAACAGACTTGATTGGCTAGAAATTCTCCCTGGTGATAGAAATGAAGCTTTCTCTATCCAGTTCATGTAGGTTTTCTGACTTAACCAGAAAAAGATGATGGTTTACAGTCTGGCAATAATGGCATCATGGAAACTTAATGAATGCTGTAGTCAGAGCATCTAGGACAATAGAGAAACATTTGTGAGTGTTGTAACACGGGACACAGGTCCACCAGAAGTGAGATATAGTCAGCAGGTCAAAAAAAAGCGAGAGCCCTCCCTTTACCCTCTCCTCACACCATGCCTGGACTTTAACAATATGTCTGTGGCTTATACCTGAAATAACTGAAAGACACAGACCTTCTCTGAGAAGGAACATTAAAGGAATTGAAGGTCTCTAAGATAGATAAATAGAACACCCAGGAATTCATTTCATAAGTACAGCAGGCATTATTAACACAGTAGAGAAAACGTTAAATTAAACTAGAACAATTAGTATAAATCCTACAGTGTAAATCTGCCTCAGCTCCCATTCCCCAACACATTACAGTTTTCAGTAACAGCAACAACAACATTGCATGATATGACCAAAGGTAAAATAAAAACAGAAACAGTAGAGACAAGACCAACACTAAAACCGTGATTTAGCAGGATGGGAAGTATAAACTGTGTTTGGTACAGACATTTAATATTTAATATTTAATGGATCTGCCGGTAAACACACAGGACAAGAAAGGGCTGGGTAACACAGGCAGAGGAACGTAACTGGGTAGTAATCAAAACAAAACATGGATTTCATTGTGTGCATGCGTGAATTCCCAAGAACAAAGAGCAAATTTAAAAGGCAACAATAGGGACTATTGAAATTAAAAGACAGTGTGGAAACAGAATTCAAGGAACAGGTTCAGCAGTAAGATGTCTAAAAATAAAAGAATGGTAAATATATATATGTATATGTATATGCATATATATAATTACCAAAGAGTAACTCAAACAGAAAAATAAAGCTAAACACTAGTTGGTGAATCACTACAACTTCAACATATATTAAATATTTATAGTTGGAACATAAAAAAGAAGAAAGTAATAAGAATAAATTAATAAAAATTATTATTAAAAAATAAAATAAAAAAGAAGAAAGTAAGGATAATATAAAATAAACACTTGAGATAATAATGACTGAAAACTTAAGGATATTAATTATAGGCCAAACCACAGAGACCAGAGCAGAAAGCCTTGATAATCAGAATGAGTACAAATGTATGAAGAACACCCAGAGATCTGGGCATGGTGATTCAAACTCTCAGCCCCAGAGAAACGGAGACTGAGGAGCTCACAGAATGTTTATCCAGCTTAGTCTGTAAAGTAATCTGGACCAGCCAAGACTACATAGTAAGTATGTATCTATCTAAGAAAAAAATCTTTAAATCTATCTATTTAAACTACAGTAAACTAAAGGCATTTATAAAATCTTTAATGGGGTTAAAGAAGGAAAATGGTAATCACCAAAAATAAAAGTAAAGTCATCACTACTGTTGTAGACAAAGTATAAGAAGTAATCTGTAAGTCGAGCTCTGGTGTCAAGGTCGGGCTTGAAATCACCACATTATCTTTTGTTCCCTGTGTCCTGTTACATTGCTCCTGATGGCCTAGTTTCTGTGTCCTGTAGTCTTGAAAATGTTACCTATTAATGCAGTAGATTTTTAAAAACCACGTTACTTTTTACCACCTGTTTCTCTGCAGTAGCCTTGCCAGTCCTGCTGGTCTACACAGACGAACCTATTATCGGTTATCAAGCAGCTAGCCCAATTGTAGTATACGACATACATTTGTTTTTACTTTTTTTGAGAAAAGTTTTCTTTGTGTAGCCTTGTGTATTGTGGACTCCAGTGATCCACCTGCCTCTGGCCCCCTGAGTGCTGGGATTACAGGTGTGCCCCACCACTCCTGGTGAATTCTGATTTTGCCCCCCAGTTCACAAAAAGTTGGTATTCCTTCATGACAGAAGGTATAGATTTATATTTGCTTGTTTGTTTGCTTGTTTCTTTGTTTTTCAAGTCAGGGTTTCTCTGTGCATGCTTGGTTGACCTGGACTCCCCTGTAGACCAGGCTGACCTTGAGCTTAGACAGATTCATCTGCTTCTGCCTCTCCAAGTGCTGGGATTACAGCTGTGTGCCACCGCGTCTGACTAGCTATAGGATTCTTGATATTATGCTAATAACTACATAATTTTCCATTATCGATCACTAGGGGAGTAGTATAAATAAGTATTGATATATTCAATAACTGTCCAGTAAGTTTCTACCCTCTACTAGATACCTTTTTATTTTTGAAGAGAAGACAGAGTGTAACCTATAGAGTGCACTGAGGTGTAGACTTGTCAAATGCGTGCACAACCTGAGCCAAACAGGAGGAGAGAGAAGAATGTACAGGACAGGTCAAAGATTATCTCATGGAAAAGAAAGCAAGGGACGCACTCATAGCATGGCTTCTATAGAGACCGAGAGCCTTTGTTTTTTTTTCTTGACTTGTGTGCTCACAAGGGCCTACAAATGTAGAATTCAGTAACTATTATTAATAATTCATTGCATGCAGAAATATGAATCATCAAAATATAAAAGGGGAATGTGTGCCAGAGGAAAGAATACAGGTCAAGCAAAAGCATGTGCATTTACCTACACTGACAAAAATACGTATGCCTCTGCACTTGATCCTAAAATCTGAAATTGCTGTCATTTAGATTGTGGACACTTTCACTAAAAAGAGACCTTTGAGAAGCAAAGTGTTTTTAGTCTGGAAATGAGTTTTGGCTATAATAAATTTGTGACCTACTCATAAAAGCCAGGTGAATAACATGTCATCCCCGAAGGCATGTTGTGGCTCCACAAGACATAAGTAGAACCTTCTAGATCATAATTGTTTCTGTGTTCTCACAACTAAGTTTTACAACAAGGATAAATGTCTAAATTTTACCTAAGATATAGAAGGCTCAGCGTCTTATTGGACAGGTATAGGGAGCCTTAAGTTACCTTTCTCAGTGTGGCAGTAATGTGTTCCAAACGTTATTATGTTAAGTTACAGTTGTAACCTTTCTCAGTGTGGTAGTAACGTATCATAAACATTATTATGTTTGGGAAAGGATTGAGTATTGTTTTGCCACTGTAATGAAAAAAGAAACAAAACACTTTTCAGACTCTTATTACTGCCAGTTCTACTAGTAGCCAGCAGGTGGTATCAAACAATTTTATATTTCTCCTGTTGCAGTTTTTGCTTCTGATTATTCAGAGTTCTTTTTCCTAACTTGTACTACACACACCAACCGTCCACCCTATCTATTCCTCCTTCTCCCTCTCTGTCTTTATCTCTCTGACTACCCTTTCTATCCCACCTCTATCTGTCTGCCTATCACTTTCTCTCTGTCTCTGTCTCTCTGTCTCTCTCTGTCTCCCTGTCTCTGTCTCTGTCTGCCTCTCTCTCTCTCTCTCTCTCTCTCTCTCTCTCTCTCTCTCTCTCTCTCTCACACACACACACACACACACACACACACACACACACACACACACACAAGTAGTTCTGCATTATTTTTATTATTTAATTTCGTGAATTCACCTACCAGTTACTCCTTCTTCATATGCACAGGTGTACCTTTTCAAAATAGAAGACCCAGCTTCACAATGTGTTAATTCATTTGGTCTCAATAACAGGACTATTAGAAAGCACAATTTTAAATCTGCACTCTAAAAAAAATAAAGAAACATTAAACAAAAGAAGCAGTGAAAAAATCCTCCAAGGTCACAGGTCACAACTCAGACATCTGGTAGTGGTGACTCACTCTTGGGTGATACTGAAACTTCTCTCTGTATTAACTTATATCCTTTATCTTGATCTAAAATGATCTTATCCCCTAACCGACTAAACTTCATTGTAAAACTAAACTATCTGGTCTTCAACCCTCCTCAGCGACTTAGGAAGGGATAAAACTTAAATGTCTGAGTGAACTGGTAGTGCCGGTTGGGATCTTCCAGAATGAACAAAGGACTGAGGCAGTTTACTGCCTGAACATTGGTACTGAATTTCATTCAGAAACTTAGACACAACAAGACAGGAAAGATGCTTACTTCAAGAATGACAAATACAAATAGCCAAATCACTATGAATGTAACATTTATATAACTCATGATTGTCTCATGGTTCTCCCTGCTGTATGTAGTTTGTTTTATGCAAGCGTAACAAAATAAATGTACATGTTAAAAATACAACTACACATTTCAAAAAAAAAAAAAAAGAAACTTCTGTCTGATTTGACTTTCTATAGTCAACATATATTTTAGCCCAGTGCCTAGGGTTGCCTTACATAGAGACCATTTACTCTACTACAAGGAGTAGAATAGCAATTCAACATAGCAATATTTTATGAATATTTGTACTGTTACATAAAATGAAAACAGGATATACAAGAGGTAGGGGTTAGATGTGAACTTTGTCATCAGTATTGCCCACATATTCACATACATGCAGAGATTTTAAGGATGAAGCACTTTAGGTAGTGGTCTTTATGTGTTACTGAGAAAGAGTTAGTTCTTCCAATGGAGATGTGCACTGTAGAGGTCACACCAAGTTGAACAGGAGGAACACTGAAATAATGTTATGGGAAACCTCATTTACACAGTGCATGATGAGCTAGCAAGATTCTGTGGTTGGAAGACACTGCAAAGTTTTCTGAGCTTTCCAGAGAGTGCATCTCTTCTTAATGTTCAGCTCTTTCTGTTTCCGTTGTAATGAGAACCATCTGGGTTGAACCATTAGACAGAAAAGCTGGCATATGAACATCTTATCCTCCTAGTGAAAAGGGGAAAAGGGAGAGATGGAGGAAGGGCACGAGGAAGGCACTTTGCAGATGAAGCTAGCAATGTCCTTGTCAAATTCAGAAACCTTTTGAAGTAAAATAAAAGGTATATATGGAAAAGATTTGAATATGGTAAAAAAGCTCTTGTCTGCATGGCAGATTCTCGCTGGGATCAGATGCCACATTGTATTCACTTCAATAAATGCATCTGACACTGGTTTTTATCTTTGAGTACCAGCTTTGAAACAAAACTGAGCTTATGGTCCTCAGTCATTTGTACTTAAATTATTTTTAATTTTAAAAAATTAATGGAAGTATAATTACACCACTTTCTCTTCCCTTTCCTCCCTCCAATACCCCAAAGCCCCCTGCCTCTAAGCTTTCTCAGACACACCCCACTTCCTTCATAATTTGATGACCTCTTTTATGTTAATTATTGTTATATATATATATGTGTGTGTGTGTGTGTGTGTGTGTGTGTGTGTGTGTGTGTGTGTGTAATTTAGTAGCTACAGGCTTTTAAATACAGCGTGACTTATTTCCAGTCTTCATTACGTAACCAAAGAGGCCTCATCCTTAGGAAAGTCCAGTTTTCCTTCTCTTAACATTCCTTAGTTGCCTGTAGTTCTTTGTCTGTGGGTAAGTCCCCTTTCACCTTCATGTCAACACAATGTCATTGTCATTACGGAGTCTTGTTTAGGTGCCGGTATTGTTGAGTTATTGTAGATAAAGCTTAATTGTCATTTATAGGAGAAACAATCTCACTGTTGACTTTCTGTTTCTCTTGCTCTTACACTCTTTATACCTGCTCTTCTGTCATGCTACCTAAGCCTTATGTGTGGGAGTTGCCTTGTAAATGCATTCCCTAAGCCTGGGTTTCTCATGATCAGTTGATGTCCTAATTATGTCTGGCTGTGGTTTTCTATAAGAGCCTCCATTTGCTGCCAGAAAAAGCTTCTTTGATATGGGCCAAAAGAAATACTTATCTGTGGGTATAAGCATAGTTCTGGAAAGCACTTAAACACTGTGGTGGTCTATAAAATGGTGGTAGTATATTTGTCTCTAAAAATCCACCACTGCACAGTTCCTAGGAGTTGGTTAAGTTTCTAGGATCAGCATTACTTTCCTCTTATTGGGCACGCCTGAAGTCTAAATGGCAGCTGTCAGTTGCTCTCAAGACATGTGTGCGGCTATTGCACCCTTAGGGTTAGCCGACCATGCGGGTTATTGTTATAGTCCCTTATTGTGTTAGCAGGTTAGAATTTTTGATGGATTCGGTCCCTTTGCAGCTCATATAGTACTTTCTGGGACTATGGAACACAGAGTGCAAGAAAGGGGCTCTCAGATGACATTTAGGGCAAATATTCTGAGTTCTGTGTTTGAAATATGTGGTATCTTCAGTAATAGAGGCTTACCTTCAATCTGTGACAGCCAAAGGAAACAACCATTGTGTTTTGTGAGTTATGTAGATTACTCTGACCTATAATTTGAAGGGCAATTTCTCATGACTGGTACTAGCGGTTTTGTTAGTCTACTGCTCTTGTATGAAGTATTGGCAGCCCATGTGGCATACATATATATTTAATTATGAACATGTAAATATGTATTATGTATTAATGTATTATATACTTAAATAAATGAAAACTATGATTTCTTAAGTCTTTATCTACATCTGTAGAGTTATTTGTACTGCTTCCTCCTTCTTCTGATTTTGATTTTCTTCTCCACTTCCCAATTAAATTCCTGTCCTGATTTTCCCATTCTCCCACTTTATAGCACCTTTACCTACTCTCTATTTAATTACTCCATCAGATCTCCTTTAATTTAAGGAACTTTTGCAGTAACTAAAGTGTTTAACATTAGTGAATATTAATATATCCATTAATTGTGAGAACTCATAATTAATTGAAATTAAAGATGTTATTAAATGCCCCCTTTGAAATTAATTAATTTAATCAAATTTAAAAAAACAAAAACACCCAAGAAGCAAACAAGCAAAAAGCAAAGTAAACTACTGGAAGAAAAAAATTATGAGAATTAATAAATTTCCCTGAGTATCAATTGCCACAGGTGAGTAGTGTTATCCTCTTATAACCTACACTTGAAGATTTTTATATATTACTCTATTTATTTAATTGTTCTAATGTTTAATATCTATCTAGTTAGTTATTTATATATATTTGAGTGTTTTGCCTATTGTTTGTACATGCATCACATGTAAGTCTAGTGCCCGTGGAGGCTAGAGAGATGTTTGACTTCCTTGGAACTGGAGTTACAAATGGCTGTGAGGTGGTATGTTGACGCTGGGAACTGAGCCCATGTCCTTTGTATGAACAAGTAGTCTTAACCACTGAGCCATCTCTTCAGTCCCTCTGCATTTTTTTAACAACACAAAGAGGAAATGGGAAAAATGAGGATAGGTTGTCTAATTATACATACATGCATACATGTGTGAGTGTGTGTGTGTGTATTTATGTGTATTTTTTTTTCTTAACTGGAGATGAACCACATGGGTGACACAAAAAGTTAGACAATATACTGAAAAATCCGGTACGAGGCACGAAACATTTCCCTTTGAGTTATAGATTGGATCAGTAACAATGTCAATGGGCTGAAGTGGAAGGAAATATTCTTAAGTGATGCTACCCACAGACAAAACACTACAGACACCAAAGGAACCTTCAGGGAGGGAAAGTTAGTCTCTTCCATGGATGACCTCCTAGTTGCTCATCCAATTCAGAGTGATCGACCCTTAAATGATGGACAACCAAGTCACACACTACTATATTTAGAAGCATACATGTGCACACGCACGTGTGTGCATGTACATATATGTGTGTGTGTTTGTGTGTTTGTGTGTGTGTAGTGTGTGTAGTGTGTGTATGTGTGTGTGTGTGTGTGTGTGTGTGTGTGTAACAATAATGGTCAAAGAAAGCATCAATTTAAGATGGAGTGAAGTGTAGGATATGAGAAGATTCCGCGGGAGGAGATGGGGAAAGGGAGGGAGAGGGAGAGGAAGAGGATGGAAAAGAAGTTATATTTTATTTAAAATTTTAATAAAAGAATAAAACAAAATTGAATCAAATAGAGAAAAATATGTGAAAATCAAATTAGCAAATGACATTCAGCTTACATTTTACTATAACAATGATAGAGTCCATTTGTTTTAAAATAATAGAAATATGTAGATATATGTAATAACGTAAAAAAGTAGAACAATATTAAATTAGGTATATTTCATTTCTACTTTCAATTGGGATATTACATTCACCTAAAAAATAATTGCTGTAATATCCTGCCTGATTTATTTTGCTGAGTTCATTGAGACAAATCTGTATCAACACAGAAACACAATAAGTTTTCATTACATTTAATTAGCATAATTTCCTTAACCATAACATCTGATGGACAAAATTGCATCTATTTTCTCGTTGCCACTATGTTCTGTTGTTCATACTGTGGGGAGTTAATAATTTTTCAGTGTTTCTGGCAAGTAAATGTCAATTTGTGAGTTTTTCTTTCAGAGAAGTGTCCACATGGTTGTCTTCCTGAATTATGTAATCCATGTCATTTTGTTGTATTGGTAACACAGACTTATGAAACTATTATTATATTATGAAAAAATAAGAATTAAAAATAACACTCACATACAGTGAATCAGACTTTGCCCTAAGTGAGCACTTACCTTTTATCATGTAATACTGCAATAATTACAAATTATATTTGCTTCCTACCAGAGAAAAAAGGACTAAACCTTTTATATAACTTTCGCAAACAGCGGATACAAGGTTAAGAAGTCTGTCTGCAAGGACCTATCTCTCTGTTAACTAATGGCCTACATGACTTTGTTCTATCAGAAAGAATTGCAGAGTCACAGGGTATTCTTTTCAAAAATTTGGGAGAGGTGACATCCGCAAACAATGAAATGGAGTTCTGAAATTATACCTATTCATAAAAACCATTTTCAAAACTGACATTTTTCAGGACTTTGGAAATCAGCTAGCTGCAGCAATGCAGGGTGTACTTATTTAAGGAAGAAGTAGCTGAATCTTGTTGATAGTAAAAAGCTGCAAGGTGTATAGCCTCATTGCTCATATCCCAGCTAAACATAAACCATAGAAATAATAGTCTGCTGGAGAAAGTAAAACAGAGAATTCAAAGATAGTGAGAGGGAAGGAGAGATGACTATATGGGTAAAGTCCCTGCTGTAAGATAATTTGACTCCAGATGCCTATCTACAAACAGGGTGTCTGACATCCCACTGGTGGGAGGCAGAGACAGAAAGATTTACAGGGGGTCACTGGCCAATCAGATTTGTCGTTTTAGGTTGCAGGTTCAGTGTGACACCCAGTCTCAAACAAGTAAGGTGGAGAGAGTTAGGGGAAGACACCTAAGGTATCTTCATAGTGCATAAAGAATATCTGCACATGGGTGAATACACGGATACCACACACACGCGCGCGCGCGCACACACACACACACACACACACACACACACACACACACACACACTCCTATTTACACATAAGAGAGTATTAGCTTGTATGGACTTTATGGTGAGTCCCTGGAAGACCACTTCAAAGGTGGGTACTTGTTTCCACCTAAAGTTTCTTCTATGTCAGAGTTAGAATCTGGTGGGTGAGGATATCCAGTGAGCTCACTTTTAGGCAGAGGTTTGAAGGGTTAGACTTCACTAAAGCAACAAAAGAATATTTGGAGCAAACCATGGACTGATCACAAATATTGTGAGAGGAATCAGGAGAGTTGCACATAATAATTGTGGAAAACACTACTTATTGGGTCTATAAGGTCACATACTGCCAGCCTTATATGTGTGTTTAGGAGACACCTGGATAAACCCGATATTCTCATTTCTGCTTGACCTTAAGACTCTGCACAAACAGAACGTGTATGCCAGAGTAGAATCATAGGATTCGTCTTAAAATGTGATAATACTGTGTTTATGTATATTAAACTACACATGAAGCTGCTTGGGGAAGACTAAATTGTTTCTGCTTTTAGGCGATTAAGGAAGACTCTCTGTGCATTCATAAGATAGATGTCTATAAAGCTCGCAAACACACACCAGCTGTCTCAAACTAAGACATGAATAAAAAGGCATAGATGATATTAATACAATACACTAAAAACCAAAAAAAGCAAAACTGATGTTTGTCATGAAAGAAGCACTCCATATAATTATCATTTAATAATTGTGAATACATAGGGAGACCAGAAGACACTGAGATCTTATCATATTCAATATGCCAAAAGAAAGACTGTCACCCAGTAAATCCAAGCAATCAAAACTAAATTTAATAATTTAAGCAAAACCCATATTCTTCTTAGAATAATAACAAAGTAAAACAAGTGTAAAATCTGTAAAATAAATATGTATGATGTGTCAGATTTTATTCTTAGCATCTACTTACCCTCAGATATGCAAAAGATGAGTAAATCTTGTCATTAGCAGACCTTGAATAAAGTATCATCAAACTAATTAAAATGTGCTGGAAAATAACTCAAATCCACAGGGAAAAACACTATGACCATTGCTGTATGAGCAAATGTAAAAAATAGTAAAAGTATATTTTCCTTTGTCATTTTTGTTTTACTCAGATTTTGCAGTGAAATACAATGAGAGAATTATATATGTATGTAAAAAAAAAGCAGACATCTTATCATTTGTGATGGAGTTACAGTAAGCCAAAATGTGTATGCTGCTGATATTTAGTTGGCATTAATATAAATTATATTATTATAAATTTTGTTGCCAAAGATAACCACTAAGAAAATATTTGAAAATGCAGTACTAACAAATATCTGTTTGTTCTGTTTCTTATAACAAAACAGACATCCATGTACTTTATAATAAAGAGCATTCACTTTTGAAGTCTGAATGTCTAAGATGAGATGGGTCCATTTGCTTAGCGTCTAGTGAGGGCCTAATGGCATATGACATCACAACAGTTAAGAGTGCTTCTTGAAAAAGTCGATCGGGAGACAGGAAGCCAAGGCTATTCCAAGATGTGCCTTGAACTTTCTCTCTGCTGTGAGAAGGACTTGCATTCCCTCTCTTCTCCCCTCCTTTCTCTTACTGTCTGCCTTTGCTATCTTACTCTCTTTTTCCCTTGCTGGCTAGAACTCAGCTCAACTCCCCATGCACTACTATAACGCATTCGTGAGTAGCACCCATATACTCCAGTCACTGTCAAACTGGCCCTTTCACCAAAAGATCCCAACACTTCAACCATCTGCAGCTTCCAGGACATAAAATTTGGAGTATGCTGAAATAATATCTAAACTGTAGCATAAAACAAAACAAAGGGAAATTAATGTAGCAAACAGTATTGGAAGATGTCTTTCCATTTTTTTATTGTGGGTATATGTATACACATAGTCATGTATTTGTACGTGTTCATTTGTCTACTTGAGCAAAAATAGTAAGAGAAAATATCCATCAGTCTAAAATCAATATATTGCTCTGAAACAGTGTTCTCCTATTATAAAAAAAATGTGTTTTCCCTCTTTTAAAGGATTTTAATTACACTTATTTATTATTTACTTGTGTGTGTGAAAATGTGCATATGCACAAATAGCATAGGTTGAAGACCTTTATGCACTGAGTCATCTTGTTGGCTTTATGAATGCATTTTTAATATTAACATCAGCTGGTGAGATCAGTTTATTTTCCAGCCTTTTCTTTCTCTTCTCACCACCATATTTTTTGCATTTGCTCATGGTTGAATGGAATAATTGCTACTTTATACTAGGGATTTTATTGTACATGAGGGGAAAATGTTACCCTATCCTAAGTAAAAGTTAAACATAATACAGTCCCCAAGTCTTCAAACTATAAAAATTTGGCTTACATTTCCTTCACTATTCATTACTGAAGGAAGTCAGGACAGGAACTCAAGCAGGCCAGGAGCCTGGAGGCAGGAGTTGACACAGAGGCCATGGAAGACTACTTACCACTTACTGCCATGCTCTTCAACATTCGCTCAGCCTACTTTCTTATAGAAGCAGCATCACCAGCCCCATGATGCCATCACCCACATCAAGAACTAATTAAGAATGTGCCCTAAAGGCTTGTCCACTGCCAGAATCCATGGAGGCATTTTTCTTTTTCTTTTAAATGTATTTATTCATCTCTCATATACTGCATTGCAGAGATGGAGTCCGCATCTCCTCCCAGCCCCTCTTCTCTCCTCAGCTTTACACCATAGCAAGTCCTCCTCCATTTCTCTTCAGAAAAGAGAAGGCCCTTCAGGGATATCAATCAAACACGGTATAACAAGTTACAACCAGGCTAGGCACAAGCCCTGATGTCACCGTTGGACAATGCAACCCAAGAGGAGAAAAGAGTTCTGCGAGCAGACAAAAGAGTCAGAGACCCACCTGCCCCCACTGCTATGAGTCTTACAAAGATGCCAAGCCACCCAACTATAACATACATGTAGAGGACATAGCTGAGCTCCTGCCGGCTCCCTGATTGTTGCTTCATTCTCCGTGAGCCCCTATGAGCCCTGCTTAGTTGATTCTTTGGCCTGGGTTATTGTGATGTTCTTGACCCCTCTGGATGCATTTTTAAAATTTAGGCTCACTTCTGTCAAACGACTTTAGTTTGTGTCTAATTGACATACACCTATCTAGCACATCTTCTTGACCCTTGATTTTTTGGTGCTGTTGATAAGACCAGTGGTCTTGCCCATGCTGTGTGACTGTGGTATTATTAAGCAACATTGTCAAGCCATTTACTTTCTTTTTCTTTCAAATACCAACCATGTATACAATTAAGATTCTGTTGGACTTCCAATTGATGATAGCCTTTTGAGTACTGATGCTACAACTTTGTACCAAGCTTACCATCTTCATTTTTTCCCTTAAATGTGAGTTGTCTGCCACCAGGAAAATGAGCTATAGGAGAGAGGAAGTACTTTTGGGGGAAAATGCTAAATATGTGTAAAGTATCCTTTAACTTATATTTTAAAAATATCACACATGAATGCCATATTTACATTCTTTCTACCTCTCTTACTCTTTAGGATTCTCCTGTGTCCCCCACTTCCTCTCAAAGTTATGATATGTTCTCTTTTCGTTGCTACATATGCACAGAGTAATGGATGTGGAGAAAGAGAAAGGCTGTTGAGTTCATTCAGTGTTGTTTATATGTGTAAGTGTTTAATACTGAACACTTAAGATTGGATTGCCTATTGGGATCTAGTCTTTGAAGAAGTCTGATTCTCTCTCTCACCACAGCCATGAACTCCCTGTTAGTTTCTCATTTTGAAAAGAGGCTTTATGGTTCTTTAAAATGGAGTTTCTATTTTATAAGTTTTGTCCTTTTCATTTCATGAAAAAAATTAAAGTGATGCTGCTCAATGCTTAGCAAGCAGAGTTAGTTCCATAGCACTATTTAAAATGAATAGTGTCGTCTTCACTTCTCAATCATTACCCTGCTGTAATCACTATGAGGCTTTGGTAGGTGCTTTCACATGGTTCATCTAAATAAAACAAATCGGTATCATTATGAGGTATGGTGGATGAGTTTTTAAATTAATGCTGATGAGTAATAGGTTACTCTAAAGTGCCTGCATTCCGTCATAGCTAATAGTGCTTCAGTATTACCAGTCTTTTAAAATATCAGCTGTACTTAAGAGAAACTGGAATTAATACATACAGAATAAAGTGAAAAATGAAGACACTTTCAGGGTCTGTTTGGTGTCTCTGTTTCAAGCAGTATAACAAATAATGGACTTACACTGGGTTTTTGTTTGTTTCCTCTTTTTTTTTTTTTTTTTTTTGTTTTTGTGTTTGGTTTTTTTTTTAGGACTTTCTAGTGGACAGAAATGACAGAGGGAAGGAAAAGAATACCTTTGGGATACTCTCTCTTCCGACCACTGATTGTGCCTCTGGCTCTTGTCTCTTCTTTTACAGGAGTAACAACTGTTCTCACAATGACAACACTGAGCATCAGTGCTCGAAACTCTCTTCCCAAAGTGGCTTATGCCACTGCCATGGACTGGTTCATTGCTGTTTGTTATGCATTTGTATTCTCTGCCCTGATTGAATTTGCAACAGTTAATTACTTCACCAAAAGAGGATGGGCTTGGGATGGGAAGAGTGTAGTAAACGACAAGGTAAGTGGGCGCTCCCTTCTCATCTTACTTAGGAGAAGTTTGCACACATTCCAGCTTGTAGCAGAATTAGTCCTAAAATTTAATATTAAGAAAATCAGTAGCAATCTTCAAAAGTTTGCTCTTGCTTGAAATCCTTAAGGCTGCTTGTAATCACGACAGTTCTTAAAACCACCCCTCGGCAGCTGTGGCGTTCGATGTCTGGTGCTGTTGTGTGTTCACACATGCCAGGCACTGTTGTGTGTTCACACATGCCAGGCACTGTTGTGTGTTCACACATGCCAGCTGTCTCTCAGTCTCGGTAGTAAGCACAGTCTCTTCCTAATCCTAATCTTCCATAGTGAAGAATCCCAAGCTTAGTAAAGCTGTTCATGCGCAGCAACTCATACAACCGATCAGTGAGTTTACTGGAGGCCATGTCTGTCTGCCCAGAAAGGTCATGTCTTTAGTCCAACAACAATATACTAGGATAGAGCTTAGAAAAGAAAATGAGCATTAATTTCCCCAATTGAAGACTTCCTGAGTCTGTCAATAGCTCAGGGAGTCTTCATACATCCATATCTCTATTACTACTTTGTATAAGGGAAGGTGGCGTTTTTCTTCATGTCATATGTGGATACTAAAGTATCCAAGGATTTTAAATTGCTCACGTGGTCTAATTGGTGAAACTTATTTTTAATATTAATCTTTAAGATTATCAATAGCTACCTTTTCATATTTCAAATACCGAGAGGCTAATGGATATTTGTGTATAGACTCACCAGTGGATTCCTTTCTAATTTTATAAATTAATATATGTTTTAGGAAAAGATTTTGTACATACCACAATGTGGTAGATATATTTTTAGAACTGGAAGAAACTTCTATTTGGAAAATTTCTTCGAACACTATGATATATATTTTTTTCATAGAATTCGAAACACTTTTGCTTTGATTTGACTTTTGTTTCAGTTATTTGCTTGGTTTTAAATATTTATATATTTAATTTCTATACTATGTTACAGGCTGATGACACAAAGATTGAATGTTACAGTTTAAAACATCTGTTCTTTTTTCTAATTTTCTTTTTTAAATATATTTTATTAATTTGCTCATATTACATCTCAATTGTTATCCCATCCTTTTTTCTTTTTTTATTAATTTATTCATATTACATCTCGATTGTTAGCCCTTTCCCTGTTTCCTCCCATTCCTCCCTCCCTCCCACTTCCCCCCTTCTCCCCTCCCCCATGTCTGTGATTGAGGGAGACCTCCTCCCCCTATATATGCTCTTAGAATATCGAGTCTCTTCTTGGTAACTTGCTATCCTTCGTCTGAGTGCTGCCAGGCCTCCCCATCCAGAGGACATGGTCAAAAAAGGGTTATCCCATCCCTTGTATCCTCCCATTTCTCCCTCTCTTCCAATTTCCCCTTACTCCCCTCCCCTATGGCTGTGACTGAGGGGGACCTCCTCCCCCTGTATATGCTCATAGGGTATCAAGTCTCTTCTTTTTTTCTACTTTCAAAGTGATAGTAGCTGGTTCACTTGTAAATTGTGCTTGGCTACTAACAGAACTAGTAAAGAGATATGGAAACAGACTTGATCGATTTTCTATGCTTAACTTCTGATTGATTTGATTGTTTTCATCTCATTTTATTGCTGATTTGTATTGCTTTCATTTCCCATATTGTGAATTGCTTTTCATTTTATTTATGTGGTTACTTCCCTTTTGCTGTGTTGGTTATACATAGACTTTCTCAATAGATGACATGACTAGGGCAGTGCACCATAGGCTTTTTGAAAGGTTTCCTTAAGTAAATGATTTTTAATATTAGTATTGCAATATACATTGATGAGCGAATGTAATTATCTTAACCGGAACGTGTTTCAAAACCTTTGTAATAGGGAGTTTACATGAGCACTCCATTCAGTTTCATTATAAAATGAATTTGGAGAGATATTCCTTTAACTTACCTTTAAAATAAATAGGTCCTTAGAACTGGAAGGCAGTAAAGTAGACTACCATGAGGTGACTAGCTTCCCGGAAGACACTTCACTAAATCTTACCATCTGCTTTAGTTTTTATTAGATTTAATTTTTAAATGGAAAGTAGTGGTTTTCTTGAAATACAGAGGTTTTGTGCTTTCACAGTCCATTGACAGCAGGCAGTCCTCTGCTTTTGGCGTTTGTAAACATAAGTAAATGCAGTTATATTGTCAATCAATACAAAGAACAGCCATAGCTCATTCACTGTTCTGTAAAATACAAAAAATACCTGCCAGATTAAAATAATGCTTAGAGATACACGTCCATACCATGAATTGAAAACGAGAAATGTGCAGTTAAATTTGTGTGTCTAGATCCTAGACTTCACATACAAAGTGATGAACGAATGGGATTCAAAGATTTTTTTATGCTTCAGATACTTTTGAGCCCCAGGATCTCCATGGATCTTTATGCGCTTTTAGCCTCAGTTGCGACGTTAGTGAAGAAAACTTCATTCTACAAGTGTATACCTAGATCAGAGGGTGGATTCTGGAAGGACACACAGATGTGTGTTTATAGAGCACCCAAGTACTTGCAAAAGACTTCACATCCTGGGCCCTTCTCTAGCCACACCCAAGCTTTTCTTCCACTTATCCCACCCAGGTTTATTGGTTTTATTTCTTGAAAGCTTCGTTTTCCCAATTAACTGCCTCATTCATTTTTTCCTGATAAGCGGCCTAGTTAACTTGCCATGAAAGCAAATCTACAGCACCGGCCCCTCCCCAGATTTGATTCTCCTTTCACCTCTCGGGCTTTCTGAAATGAGTTCTCCCCAACTGTTCTCTTTTACTTCAGTTCTTAGTCCTCTGTAGCCTGGGATTCTTCCCTTCCCTAATTTATCTGTTCTCTAGTTTAACACCGCATGAATCTTGCCACCTCCCCTTGGAGTTCTCAAGAGTCTTCTGCCGCTTTGCTGAGGACACAGCCTTGGGTCCAACTCGGCAACTCTTCTCTTTTCATTGAGAAATGCTTTAGTGACGTCAGCATCCTTTGCCCGCCCCTGGCAGCTGGCACAGTTCATTCCACACTGCGAAGGCCTTTGGCCCCGTCAGAATGCAGCTCGTGTTTCCCCAGAGAAAGCCACGGCAGCCTTCTGTGATGCATTTGTTAGCGATCGTTGCTTACAATGCAGTTCTCAATTTCAAAGTTGTACTGAAAATATTTGCAGGGATATCTACAACATTAAACATATGATCAGCCCATTAATTGTCAAAATCATGTAACTCTTGCTCATAATTGACACAAATTTCAGTTTTTGGTATATCAGCTGAATATTCTTTCCATTATTATTGTGTCCCATTAAAAGTCCGTATGCCTTTCTGATTTTTGGAAAAACCCCTACATTCTTCATGACTGAATATTTGCACTTTAAGCCTGCCAATCATCATAATAACTGCTATTTTATTTTCAACATAGTTATTTTTATAAATCATTTACCTCTGTCACATTACACATTATGAATTGGCAACATTCTTACACACTTACATGTTCAGTAAATATGGCATGAACTATTGAAATAACACCAATTCAAAACTCTATAACTAGCACTCCTGTCGGATAGTTCCGTGTCACACCATCCACGTCGTTTGCCTTGCCCAGCACCATGCACCCATCTTCTTCCCTGGTCATTTCCACCTGAGGCTAAGACTTCAGTCTTTGAGAACTGCATATGGTGAGATATTTCCAGACATTTACAAATATTGTGATAAAACATAAAGGCCTGGGGCTGGAGAGATGGCTCAGCAGGTAAGAACATTGGCTGTTCTTCTAGAAGAGCCAGGGTCGGATTCCCAGCATCCACATGTGGGCTGACAACTATATGTACCTGCTGTCTCAGGGGATCTGACACCCACTGTGGCCTCCTAAGGCACTGGAAATATAAGCAGTACACCTGCATACACACAGAAAAATCAGGCACCCATACATGTAAAATAAATGAATAAATAAATAAATAAATATTTTTTTAATTAACAAAGTTAAGGATTTAGAAATTTGGGACAGAGTCATGTTCCTGGTATGTGCCTGGTCAGCTGTTTGGGGAAACTCTCTTGACTCAGTGTTCTTAACAGTGAAGCGCACCAGTAACTTCAACTCAGATTCACTCAGGTGTTCACTCAGGTGTTCACTCAGGTGTTCTCAGGCACTGGAATTCCTAGGGTTGTGTGTCTGTAAAATTGTTATGAATTGGCAACAATCTAATAATTAATAAACATGGCTATAAGAAACTCCTAAAAGACAAAGAAACAGCAACAACAACAGCTAAACAAAGGAAATCAAATGTCATGTACATCTTTGTCTTTTGCTCATATTTAAGTACTTCTCAGCAACTGATACCTCAGTCAGGGGCACGACAGACATGTCACATTCCCACAAACAGGAGACATTTTTCAGCATCTGACATTACCTCATGCTTATTATCCTTCTTACAAAGTATGCACATGTACCTCAATATTCTTACAGTTTATTTACTGCTTCCTGTTTGTAACACTTTTAAAATATACATCATCATCTTAGGGTTACCTATTTATTAGTACAGATCATTTAACTCTTCAGCTCTATAAGGAATTACTAAAGGTAGAATTCTACAACTAACATTATCCAAATATGTAGTTTTCTTATAGATTAGTTTATATGATGAATGGTAAGTAGAATTTTCTAAAAGTATTATGAGTTTATATTTATATACCCGTAAATATATTTAATTTAAGTCTGAGGATTAGTTTAGTAAAATTACTTGACTAAGGATATGTACTTCACAAGTTTTGAAACTGAAGTACAATTTTTCCAGGCTTGGTGCTCATATTCTACCTCTACCATTTATGAATCATAGTCATTTCCCTCAAAATATTGTGTGTATTCATGTCTCTGACATTAGACATGCTGCTCCTTCTTGGTGTAATATCCTCTTTTCTTCCCTGACTTTCGGTTGCCTAAAATGTCTTATCTTAGTCTGAAAATTTCCAGTCTTAGATATAAATTGAACCCCTCTATTGCTTTTTCAGAGCACCTGACACCAAGTTGTTTTGTATCAATTCACTAAATTACTATTTTATTGTAAATGATTTCTTCTACTACTGAATTAGAAAACCTGAGAAAATGAAGGTGTCTTACAGTTCATTGTATCTCCTGTCACCTAGTATACTATGTATCATATAGCTGGACTTAGCAAGGTTTTAAAGCCGTTTTAGCTTGAAATTTCATTTTTTATATTGTTTCCATCTATAAATCTGAGATAGAGAGTACAAGCTGGCAAAAAGGGCAGAGAATACACAGGAAAATAAATCATATAAAACCCAGATATAACACTGTAGTACTCAAACGAATGAAATAAGCCACTATTCTTTGGTTTGCTTTATTAATTTGTAAGTAACACCACATTTCAAAGTATACTTATTCATTTGTAAACTTAAATATTTTTATTTTATTCTGTGTATTGATGTTTTGACTGCACGTATGTCTGTGTACCAAGGGTGCCCATGGAGGCCAGAAGAGGGCATCAGATCATCTGAAACAGGAGTTACAGTTGAAAGTGAGCTCCAGTGTGGGTGCTGAGAACTGAACCAAGGTCCTCTGAAAAAGTAGCAGGTGCTTCCAATTGCTGAGTTTCCTCTCCAGCCTTTTCTTTGCAATTTTGATAACATTTTGGTCTGAAATAATTTGAGGTAATTTATTAAAGACCTTATGTAATCAAATAATAAATTTATCATAAAATTATGTATTAGCAGTAGGAAATAGAAGAAAAGCAGTTTCAAGGGTCCCCTATGATCTGTCTCAGTGGAGACAACTCACAGCTTAATTGTGCTTAGTTGTGCTTAACATTCTAAGGTTCTAAGTCAGCAAACTTGCAGGTGGGTTTGTGCTGATATGTTTTTAATCAAAAAGGAGGAAAAAAATAAATACATATAAAGAAAATTTTTTCTCATTTCACAATTGATTTTATGATAGAGTGATCTGGGTTCTGTGGTAAGTGGTGTCAACTTTTTCACAATAAATGCTGTAATGAATTTCATATTAATGTTTCTTGTAGTCCCCTTCAGCAAAAGCTGAAGGAATTATATTAAGACACAGGGCAGTAAAGGCAATTCTTCAAGGAGCTAAACTAATATGGTGCAAGTATATAACTTTCTCTTGGTCCAGTTTAAGCCAAGCAAAGCCTTTAGAGTACTTAGAGAAGTTGATGGACTGTTAAACCTCCAAATACTCTTCTGTAAGTATAACTTTTCCCTGTCAGGATGGTTACTCAGTTAAGGGTAGCATCCTCTGGCCAGAAAGCTTATTGTTGTTTTACAAGTACTGAAATTTCCAGTGGCCAAAAACAAACTGTAAAAGGACAACATGGCATGGCAGAAAGCAAATACCTTTGCTTTTGTACACTTAGATATTTTTCCCTCCAGTGCCAGTTGCATTGACTGTTTAACAGGAATTTGCAAATGCTCACTGTAAGGGCCGATTTCTGAAACCACCTGATAGTTATTTGCATTCATCTCGCAAGTCCTGCTTCTGATTGGTGCCCATATTTCACCTAGACAGTTCATTCAATTTGCAAGCACGTTACTTTCTCTATCACATAAAAGATGCCACGAGGTAAAGCAGATGTATAAAACCTTTGGATTTAGCAGTCAGGAATCATCTAGACTTGACATTTTAAATATGGATCAACAGTCCCCAATAATGTAATAAAGTAAAAACATTTTCAATCTTATCAAAGATAGTGTTCACTTCTCATTTTTAATGATACTTTTATTCTTTGAAAAATCCCATGCATGCATTTGATCATATCCATTAACCACCATCTCCATTCTCCATAGTTTCCCTACTCTGTCTCTCCCCAGATTCATAGCCTCTTTTGCTTATTTTTGTTATAGATAAGCCAAACCATCCAATTACTGCTGCCTGTAGGCCTATGAGTGTGTGCCCTTCAGTGGGCAGGAGCCCCAGCAGTAGATACATAGGAAAGCATCTAGTGTCTGTTCCTCCTTCCCTCCCAGTGATGAGATTTATAATATTCCTTTTTCTTTTTATTTCACTTCCCTGACAACTGAGCTGTCAACAGAGTGTGTAGCAGGTGACAGTTTATTGTTTTTTAGCAAGAGATGTATTAAAATACACCATTTTTGATTGAATATAAATCTCACCCCTGACCCAAGGTTACTTGCACACAATCCAAACACATCTTTCCCAGCACCACATATAAGTTGAGGTTATTTGTTCAGTCTTCCACAGCTCTGCATAGAAAAATGGTGAGCTTCGGGATAATAATGTAGTAAAACTGTGCATATACTGTTGGCTTTATTTCTGTCTCACAAAGCATTTTTTCTGTCCTATAACGCAAATTGCCTTATATTACACTTTTATTTTATTTAAACTTAGTTTTAATAGAATTTTACCATTTTGCAAAAGCATTTTTGAGTCTGTTGTGTGGCAGTAATTAAGCTAGGCTTTCTGCATGACATTCTGTGCTTTCAATCTGCTCCCAATTAAGTGAAAAAGACGGGGAAAGACCATATATGTGGTCTTTTGTAAAAACTAGTTCCTAAATGCTATGGTAAGGCGTGAAGGGCCACTTGAGGCCGTTGGAAGTGATGTCTCACTGAGTGTGAGCTGAGTGTAGTCATTACTAACATAGCAATGGTGCAAACTCTAGTATATCTGACTTGAGGATAAATCGCAGTTAATTATGAGGTCCATGCTGAATCATGGCACCAATCCAGGCCAAGGAGTGATCATGGGTGGGTACATTTGGCCAGCAGGTGGAAAGATTTAAGCTGAGCTTACTTTGAAATGGTTTCTGTTTTAGTTGCATAAATAAATAAATAAATAAATAAATAAATAAATAAAGTGAAGTTGAGTGATTGAGCAGTGTAGAGAGGATTTTTAAAAATTGCTCAGAAACACAGAGTTTCATTGACTTTTCCTCTCTGATTCTCTTTCTGTTTAAGTCTATTCTTGATTTTTAATGTTACATTTAAAAAGTTTGTTTCTGACATCTATCCTGGATCTGTATCATTCTTTTTTTTTTTCTGCTATAGGTCTCCAAGTGACAGAGAGTGACTTACATAGTGACTTAATATATGAATAGCCAGATGAGACTTCATAGCCTATGGCCATAGAGTGGAGGAGGAGGTCCCCCTCAGCCATAGACCTAGGGGAGGGGAATAGGGTGAAAGTGGGGAGGGAGGGAGGGAGGGAGGAATGGGAGGATACAAATGATGGGATGGCAATTGAATTGTAATCTGAATGAATTAATAAAATTAAAAAATATGAAGACTAGAAAAAAAAGATATTATGTTTGACTATAGGGAAATAGGTAGTAAGAAAAACAAGAGCATTTCTAATTTTCCAAAGAATCAAAACGATATGGAGATACAACAAAATGCCTTCATAGAAAGATTTCTGTTTAAAATAGAACAATGCGTTCAATAACATATTTTTCTATGTATATTTAATTTAAAACAATGAAGAAAGTTGGAATTATTTAGAATCATCATTATTTTCAAATGCACAGAAAGAAACAGTATTCCCTTTAAACTGGACTTGGTTATATCACGAGTCAGGGAAGCTGTGCTATGCTGTGGCTAGAACTGAGGAGATATGACACCGTACGGATGCCATGCACTTCATTTAGTGAACTTGTTAGAGCTCACCAGCCAGTGTAGGCTCCTGAGGAGACAGGGTGTGTGTCTGTTAAACTTTCTTTGATGCTGATGTGAAAATGGTAATGTTTCCAACTTCCAAGGGAGTGTTTTGGAGTCAAGTCAACCATTTGTTTCATACTTAGACCTCCTGTGAATTGTGTACTTATCTTTAAATATTAATATATATAAAATATTAAATATTAAAGCAATATTTTCTAGAATGAAAAAAAGATTCACTTTTTTCTTTTACAGTTAGGATAATAAAAATTCCAAACACATATTGGAAATGCTGGGGAGTTTTTCTTTTCTTTTTTTTTTTTGTGGTTCTTACAGAGTCATAGTATTAGTATAAAAGAAACAGAAACAATGCCACACATACCCAGGACTGATATTTGGTTAGTACTTACTGGGAGAGGCTTTTGCTTATTTGACAACAATGTGTACACTGTACACTTCTTTTTCATTTATTGATGACCTTACTAGTAACTTTATACATTTAAAATTGAATGATAGTAAAATGAAATGTAGAAGAATCATTAGTAAAATAAAATTCCATTTCTATCTATAAATGCTTATAGTGACAAAATATATCTTTATCTTTCTTAACTTCTATACCATAATTTATAGTTTTAATGCTCTATTTCCGTGAAACCCATCCTGAGTCTTCCCGTTCAATGTTTTTGTAGTCTTCCCTAAATACATAATAAGTTATATAGACCATACAAACATTTTACTGATGATGATTGTCTAAGTCAGTGGTTCTCGGCCGGTGGGTCAGGAACCTTATTGTGGGGGTGTGTTTAATGCCCTTTTCACAGGAGTCACCTAAGACTACTGGAAAGTGCAGATATTTACATTATGAACTATCATAATAGCAAAATTACTGTTATAAAAGAGCAAAGAAAATAATTTTGTGGTTGGAGGGTTTGGTTACCACAGCATGAGGAACTGTATTAAAGGTCACAGCGTCAGGAAGGTTGAGAACCACTGGTCTGGATTATTATAGTTACAATTTTCACTCCATTTCTCTTGGAAAAAAGTAATTTTATAATGTCAGTATGGAATATGTTAATTCATCTGTTTATCACAGTAAGTCAGTATAGCATTTTTAATCAGTATCTCTCCCTTTTATCAGTCAGGGAGATGAAACAGGGAGTGGCCAAAAGTTTTATTCAAGGTCTTCATTCTCTTTAAGCTCAATCTGATCATTATTTTAAAATGTGATATATACACATATATATATACATATATATGCATATATATTACAATTGAGCCAGTATCTGTCATGCATTTCTGGATTATTGAACCTTTTAAATGTGGACATGGTGATATAATCCTCAATTAAGATATTTTTGGGGAAAATGCTCTAATTCAAAACTTCAAACACAGTTTTCATACAGAAAGTCATTCATTGCAGGGGTTTAGAAGTTTGACATCTCTCATTTCTGTGACTTTTTTTTTCAACTATTTCTTTGATGAGAGTCCTTGCTGTGCTTTCAAACCTCCGTAGCCCCTGTTCTTAACCTAATAACATGGGGATAATATGAAAATTGCTTCCTACCTTTTGAGTAACTCATTGTTGGTTCGATTTTTGGCATACAGGTAAGTCATAATGTACTCATATTTGAGTAAATAGATAAGTAGTGTTTGTATTTTCAGTTTTTTGTCATGTATATTTTATTCCTTCTTCATGAAAGATATTTATAGGAAAGTTCTGTACCATGTGTTGAGGTTACAAAGATCAACAAGGCAGAGACACAATCAGTTCTCATTGAATTTAGATCCTAATGAGAATAGAAGATTTCAATCAAATAATCACATTGCAAAGAAAGTACTTATATACTTTAATAAATGTTATGATAGAAAAAAATTAAGTATTATGAGACTGAATATATGAGGAACAAAGATTATTTTGTGGTCAGTGTATAGGCAAGGCATTCCACAGAAATTACATTCAATCCAGGATAAAATATGAAACCAAATTAATACTGTGAAAAGTTGGGTGAATACAGAGGTATCTAAGATGGAATACTGCAAGGTACCCTAGATGTCAAATATTTAGAAAACTAAAGTTCTCCCACAGGTGTTGTATGTAGTGAGCACAGAGAAGCAATTGTTTGAAGGATACTGTTTGTATCTTAGGCTCCACTAGCTTCTGCTGTAGAGACTGACACTTGGGAGTGATGTATTCTCACTTGGTTCCTAAGGCCATCTCTGTTGCTATAGTGACTAATGGCTGGACAGGTCAGGCCAACCCAGAGGATCACAGAGGGGAATCGGAGCAAGTGATGGTAACTGAGGCAAGAACTGTGGGTACTTGAACTAGAGATTCTTCATTAATAAAACATAAAGGGATAGGCGGCTTATGGAGGTGAAAAGACAGAATTCATATTGTCTTATTATACTAGTGATTTACAGGTTTCCATTCACATAAAGTAACAATTTCCTGCAGCCTCACAAGTTAATCATAAGATGGGTGGAGTTCCGCTACCTGACAAATAATTGAGGTCATTCACTGTTGATGTTCAGAGCTCTTCTTAAAATCCTCACATTTTACATATTTATTTTTCATTAATTTAAAAACATATGTGAGTGATTTTTAAGAGTAAAACTATTATTAACATTTTATATTACCTCTATTGTTATTTTCCATGTACACAGCAGAAATTCATTCTGAAGGAAAATGTGCCTGTGTTGAACTCTATGTGTTTTCTCACCGATGCGTTAGGATTTACTGAACTTGCTTTGTTTACTTTTCCTCTTCTCTACCAATAATGATGTGGACTTGAGTAATATTTTTTCTAGATTTTTTAACTAAAGTTTGCAAAATTTTAAGCAGCAGGCTCAACTCACACTCAATACATTTTTTGTATTTTCCAATAGAAAAAAGAGAAAGGCTCCGTCATGATACAGAACAATGCCTATGCGGTGGCTGTCGCCAATTATGCACCAAATCTTTCCAAAGACCCTGTTCTCTCCACCATCTCAAAAAGTGCAACGACGCCAGAGCCTAACAAGAAGCCGGAAAACAAGCCGGCCGAAGCCAAGAAAACCTTCAACAGTGTCAGCAAAATTGACAGAATGTCTAGAATAGTTTTCCCAGTTCTGTTTGGTACATTTAATTTAGTTTATTGGGCTACCTATTTAAACAGGGAGCCTGTATTAGGGGTCAGTCCGTGAGTCTAGACGTTGGTTGTTTTTTGAGCTATATAGCAACATTACACTTTTCTTTTTTGCTGTGTACAGTCTCACCAATAACTGCTATTCTATGACCCAATGTGTACAGTATGTATATAGTGATATTGCTTACCAGTAGACCTCTAAAGAAGACCTACCTGCACTTGCTAACTCATGGAAATACAGGCAGAAAACACCCCGTGCCAAAAGAGCCATTGCCTTTTCTTAACAGATTTACTGTAGGATCTAGTTAAAGTGGATTTCAGATCACACAATTTCCTAATTTTCTAATTATCAGGAAAGTTGGAATCCTATGTCACTCTTTGGAGAATCTTTGATTTAGATATTACATAGAAAAATACTTCTATTGTTGCCTAGGGATGATCAGAGATTAATTTAGACATTCAAATATGAGAACAGCTGAACCTATGGTCAGCTACCTTCAGGAGTGTTCAGAACCCCTGCTAATGTAATTGGAACCTTGACACACATAAGGAGAAAGATAGTGATGTGAAAACAACTTTTAATTACTATGTAGAATATCTATAGCCATGTACATATTACAAGCATGACAAGCTCAAATAACTATGAGTCACCATGACAGGATGTTAATTATGCTTAAATTTAATAACTACTGGAATGTCATGGTCATTACAATTTTAGTTTCAGAGTTTATTTGAAAGTGTAACTGAACCTCACAGCTCACTTCAATCATTGGAAACTACCTAACATTAAAAAAAAAAAAAAGGAAGATATATGGAGTTGGTCTTTCCAGGTATGTGCTGTCAGCTGAAATTTTCTGGTGCTGGGGAATGGAAGAAAGCAGCCACCTGGGCTGCAACAAAGTGCAGTTCATTCGTGTCAGATTAGAAAGCTGTGCCAAAAACTCCAAGCGATGAGGATTCATAGGTGTCCCAGGTACAGATGAACACTTATATGATTCTCTTCTTTCCTGTTTACTGCAAATTCTGCCTTAAGGCTTCTTCTCATTAAGACTGAGAAGCCACTAATTATAAAGGAAAGGACAGTTAGTTGGCACATTTTTCTGTCCAGAAAGAAGCTCTTTCAGATAAGAATTAATGTAAATCTGCTTTTGTAAATTGCAACTTTCAATTTCATTGACTCAAATTTACAGCAGCTTTGTATACCAGAAGAGATTTTGGTAAGAGTTGAACATTTTTAAACCACAAATTTAAGACATCACATCATCAACAGATTGTAGGTTATGTCACACACACACACACACACACACACACACACACACACACCACACCTACACACACACAGCACATACATACACTGACAGAAACACACACACACACACACACACACACACACACACACACAATGTAGCTACATTAAAATCACGATTTTCAATTTTATAAAGTTACAGATTGTTACTGGGAAAATTTCATTTTTCTTTTAATATTTAAAGATATTTATGCCCCTGAAATATGCTAAAGTTAACTGTGTTTCTGTCAAAACTAAATTTACCTTTGACTGACATGTATATTAGCAGTTATTAGTTGACTTTTAAAATTAAATGCAACTTCTCAATGATGTTTTGTAGAAACCTAAGTAGTCAAATAGTGGAATTTCTTGTAATTTTGTACAGTATTTGAGTATAGTGCAAAACAGGTCTGTTCACAAAAATCAATAAAAGGGGCATCTCCTGGAAATAAGCAAACTCTCAAAGAAAAAAAACCCTACTGTTCCTTTGCCTCATTCAACTTTTTAATTTTCTTTTCAAGTGTGATTCTACTATGTTCTTTGCATGACTGTAGTAGTACCAGGGTCACAGCTGGATATCACCAACACAATTCGCTATGAAGACAGCCTTGACGTTAAAATCTTCCTGACAAAAGTAATCCATAAACCTTAATAAAATGATTATATGAGCCAATAAATGTATTTTGTTAATTCCCTTCCAGTAGCATCTTCCTTATCATCTAAATAATTTTAAAGTGTGAATATCATCCATCCAATGAAATAAAAGATACCGCTCTTTCTTAAATACTTACATGCAGCAAAGGCTCTTGTGCACAGCTTGGGGATGGGTGCAGCTGTATGTGAAGGAATGTGATATTTGAAGGCAAATAGTAAGGGGTTTTCTGTGGTGTTTGTTGCCAATACCATAAGAACAGTTTAGGGTGCTGAAGGGAGCTCAGAGGGTAACAGTAGCTATTTCTCTGTAGAGGACTTGATTTCAGGTCCCAGCACCCACTTAGTGCCTCACAAGTGCCTGTGACTCCAGCTGTAGAAGACCTGACACTGTCTTCGGGACTCCACGGGTACCACACATGTGTGCACATACCCTACCAGCCAACATAAACAAAAAAATAAAATAAATCTTTAAAATGAATAGCTTTTACTTCCACCCTGCCCTTTTACTGTTTTATTATTAGTCACATTATTATAAATATGTACATATGTAAAAATAGTTCTAAATAATTTTCCACAGGTAAACAGCAGAGATTCATCTATATCTTTCACAAGTGCTGGGATTATGTTGGTGGCAGTATTTTTGTTATTTTTGTTTATTTGTTTTATGGCAGAATAGAAGACTTACCATTATTGTTATTCCTTGAAGTAACAGAGTTGAATATTTTTCATTTCATCCATGAAAATCATATTTGAATCAAATGACATCCTGATGGATTAGACTTCCCAAACATGTCTTTCAGAATTTTCTATTGGTCTCTGACTTTGATGTAATTTCATGTATTCTTAAACTTTAAATATTCAAATATGTATGAATGACCTTTTACTCTTCCTGTAGAAATGTTCAATATCACGGAGCAAAACGACCCAATTAAAGCGTGTGGGTTTTTATAATTACTCTATAATAAAAAGTTAAAACATAAGATGAGGAGAATACATCTGTGTCGCTATAAAAAACATTTCAGAAGATACCCAACATATATTAATATTTGTTTACTTGGTTCATCAAAGGCAGGTTAAGTATGATCTAATGTACATAGATGAGGACCGTGTGCATGTGCGGAATGTACGTTTAGAGACACATGTGCACATCATGCAGAAACTTCTCCAGCGGTCTCTTATTTGCACTTCACCATTTGTAAACCTCCCAAAGCCCAGTGTGTACATCATTCATATCAAAGACACAGACTCCACATAAAGACAGTATTTCTTCATTATAAATACATAATTTACACAAAGGTGTAAATTAATTTTGAGAGGTTATGAGATATGTACCTAAGTGTCTTAAAATGGAGGCCATTTTTCTCTTTCTCCTACCTAATGATAATTATGGAAGTGAGGTGAACATAAATATTCCATAGATTTTTAGCTGAAAATCCTAATATTTCAAGATATGTTCAGGGATGTACTTTAATTGATCACTTAACTCTGGATAAGTGAAATTTTGAACAATATTTCTAAAAATCCCCTTCAATAGCTCACAATTTATTTACAGTAAACAAAACATGATTTTACTCAATCTTTGGTTGATGATATCTTTCATCATATCTATATCAATCTATTACTATCTATCTATATCTATCATCATTTATCACCTTCTATCATCTACCTATCATCTATCATATCTATCTATTATCTATCATCTCTATCTATCTATCATATATATATATATATATATATCCACCTAATGTTATATAGTGTTATATAGTTATATAATGTTATATAGTGATAGACTTTTTTCTATCATATCTCATAAATAACTTTGCTTGTATTCTTGGTTGAGGGAAATGAACTCTGACCCTATAGACTGTATGGAATCTCTGTAGTACAGATATTTTGAGAAAGCACCGAAGCTGTGTGGATAGTTTACTTTGTACTTCCTGATGGCCTGTGGTCATTCTATTGAGAGAAGGAGGAGGCTTTGTCCCCTTCTACTCAGTCATGGTGCCTCAGCAGCATGAGGACTAGTTCTGTGTGCTCAAGTTTGCTTCATCCCTTCAGACACAGACCGGTGGAACAGAAACATTTCTTACTTAACTGAAATCTAGAGACATAACACTAAACATGTGATACTTGTTATTAGGTTTTAAACATCCCTACATCCATTTTCATATTCTTGAAGCAATTATTGGACTTACTTTCATTTAAAATGATTCAAAATTTCAAGGGAATATTGAGAAAACTGATTGTTGACCTAAAATTCCATTTATTTCATTTATTTTAGATCTCATTAATACTTTTCCATTTCCTTTTATTAGCCTCAGGATTTTTATTAAAGCCAATAAACTGTATTTTATTGAAACATTTTTTAACGATATAAGTGTAAAGTTATCGCACACATGAAGGACAGATCTCTTTGCAAAGACTAGTATATATACAATAAATATGAGGTGTAAATACTTATTTATACACAAAACAGCCTTTAAAGTTTAAAGAAGAATAAAGTACAAAATGAGGAGGAGACAGTCACTTTTAACACATATGTATTTAGAAAAATATGCACTGCACAAAAGATACAGCCACATGGACAAGACAAATTACAAGATGTTTTCTTTTGGATGTATGTTTTAAATTGATAGTATGTGTTGATTAACATTACTATTAACATTTATACTGTTTATTAATATTTTCTATCAGTTTTTAACAGCTCATATTTTCAGCAAATTCAAAAAGAAGAATGAGAAAGAACTATCACAAGGAAAAGTGAAATCTCTCCCCCTTTTAACTGTTAAGAAAGTGGATAAGTTACACACACACACACACACACACACACACACACACACACACACACATCCATTTAATACTCACAAAAACTGCAATCATTTTATGATGAGAAATTCTTCATGTCTGCAATTTTATATAATAGACACATCCATTTAACTTACATACTTAGAAAAACGTAACAAAAATACGGGTTTTCTTTTGCTTTGGTCTCTATTATGTTCCTATCTTTTTTAAGATTGTCCATCCAGTTGGGAAGCCTATGTGTACTTTTTAATACAATGAAATCAAGGGAAATATATTTGTCATTCACCCAGCATCCATGTTCAGGATGTTGCCCACTCACTAACATTCTTAAGAATTTCTTGAATTTTCCATACTTCACTCACAGGAACTCATCAGATATTTTAAAACTAATAAAAAGTATCACTCTGCTTATTTCTTTGTGCTTTCTTATTTTGGCAGTATTTCTGTTTTCTATACTGTTAGTTTTGTGAAGTGCTAACCCACTGGACATAAAAGATTTTGCATTATTTTTATCAACACTTTTGTTTAAGTTCCTGATTTGTAGGGGAAAATAAAAGGCTAAGTAGATGCCAAACGAATGTTATTTCTGTGACTGTTGTAGGAATTAACTCACGTGGCATGGCATTTTCAGTTTTTACGCCTATGTGGAAGACTTCCTTTCTATGTAAAGACTCACAGACTGCCAGGTGTGAGCAGTGTTATTAGATGGCTGTGAATCGTTGCTATGGGAGCAATGTTACATATTTGTTTCCACATCCCCTGGTCCTTAATACAGGTTGGAGTTGGATTTTGCTTTAAATATAGATTATGTTTAACGTATAAATGGAAAGTGATTCTCAGCCACCATTGTCACACATTAAATTTGTTTCTCTGTTTCCTTATTTGTCTCTTGTATCTGTGCCCTTCTTGGTCTGATGCTTATTAATAAGTGTGTTGCTTTGGAGGATTTCTTGAGCAGATACAAAACCATGCTCTTGTGACCTTCTCACAGAGCAGCGGAAACCTTACAGCATAATCCTCTAAGACAAGACAACAGGGAAACTTTGTACATTTCTGGTGCTTTTACAGTTGTCGCTGAGATATATTTTTGTTTGTTTAATTCAATGCTTACCAAGTTTAGAAATATACCATGCTTTCCTTTTGGACAGAAGAAAAAATATATATATATTTTCTAAATACTATATTTTATTAATTTATTCATATTACATCTCAATGGTTATCCCATCCTTGTATCCTCTCATTCTTCCCTCCCTCCCATTTTCCCCTTACTCCCCTCCCCTATGACTGTAACTGAGGGTGACCTCCTCCCCCTTTATATGCTCATAGGGTATCAAGTCTCTTCTTGGTAGCCTGCTATCCTTCCTCTGAGTGCCACCAGGCCTCCCCATCCAGGGGACGTGGTCAAATATGGGGCACCAGAGTTCGTGAGAAAGTCATACCCCACTCTCCACTCAACTGTGGAGAATGTCCTGTTCATTGGCTAGACCTGGGTAGGGCTTTGAAGTTTACTGTCCATATTGTCCTTGGTTGGTGCTCTAGTTTGAGCAGGACCCCTGGGCCCAAATCTGCCTGTCATAATCTTCTTCTTGTAGGTTTCTAGGACCCTCTGGATCCTTCTGTTTCCCCATTCTCCCATGCTTCTCTCACCTATAGTCCTAATAGGATGTCCTCCCCTCTGTCCCACTTTCCTGGTAAGTAAAGACTTTCATGGGACATGCCCCTTGGGCTAGTGTCCAGATAATTGGAAAAAAATATTTTAAGTGAAGTTATTCCTCTTTCAAAAATGAAACACAGCCCAAAGTATCCTACCATCATTCTTGACATCACTCCAAACTGAAGTCAAATATAAAATTGACATGTACATATACATAGAGAACAAACCATAAAACTTCAACAATAAACACGCAGTGTCATTGCAAATACTTTGAAATTTTCCGGGTGATGCACTTCACTAGTCTATTTCCTGGTTGAAGAAAATATTCAAGTGCTAATCAATATGTGTAATTTGTTCCCTTATTGAGAAAGGACACTGCTTTTTACACATATAGTAAACAATTTGGTCAATATTAAATGTGTCATCATGTTAATTTCATTAAACATTCATAACTAATTACACACAAATTAGGCAAAACATTTATCCCTTTGTATCCGTTAAAATTGATTTAAATATATTTGATCTGAAATTAATGTGTTTTATTCTCTAGTTCATATATGACTACTTACGAATATGATTTATTATAAATGTGGCTTTTTGAGATATAACAACATACTTTACATATAATAATGATTCTAAGTATCCTCAGTTTCTTGATTTTTTTTTTAAAAGAAAGCTATATAGTGAAAATAAAGTAAAACTCCACCTTTAACTTTTGAGGGGAAAGTATGAAATGACAATGTGGATTTTTTAAATATCAAAAATATAGTACTATGAAAACTGTAAGTTCACACTGATAATTGGATCCCTTCTATAATCAAATAATCCTTTCTATAATTATTTAATTATAATAAAAATTATAATCAATAATTTTTATACTTTCATGTCCACATGAACATATGAAAAATGAAATAAACATGGCTTTCTGGCCTAGCTCTGCTTCCGCCCTCAGGGTGTGCTGATAATACTCCTGCATATTGAGCTGGAATGGAAGGAAGGAAGCTCAGCCTTCCCCAGGATCGTATTAAGTGAAATAGCTCTCTTTGTTGGGGGTGAATAAGGCCTATATAAACCTTGGGCATGTAGGTAGACGTTGGGGGGGGGTAAGTTTACATCATTGGCTGAGGATGAGGTCCTGGGAATCCTTCATTTTTCATGAAGAGGAATTTCAGATGTTAGCTAGACATGTCCTTATATGGAAATATGAAGTTTTAACCTGAAACCTGGCCACCAAACAACCCTACTATATCAAGGATGGCAGAGGTAGGAGATGGAATGCTACATGAGGCAGGGCATCGATGCCCAGCACAGGGAGGCAGCAATCCTTACTCCTGCAGGGCTCAGGAGATTTTCAGGGTTTATACATGTCTGGACCACACGCTTGCTTTATGCTGGCTCCCCAATCATACCTATCACCTGGTCCATAATGGCTTTTTGTTCTGTTTTGGTTTTTTAATGTTTATTATTATTTTATTCATATTACATCTCAGTTGTTAGCCCATCCCTTGTATCCTCCCATTCCTCCCTTCCTCTCACTTCCCCCTTACTCCCCTCCCCTATGTCTGTGTCTGAGGGGGACCTCCTCCCCCTGTATATGCTCATAGGGTATAAAGTCTCTTCTTGGTGACCTGTTATCATTCCTCTGAGTGCCACCAGGCATCTCCATCCAAGGGACATGTTCAAATATGGGGCACCAGAGTTTGTGTGAAAGTCAAATCTCCTTCTCCACTCAACAGTGGAGAATATCTTGTCCATCGGCTAGTCTGGGTAGGGGTTCGAGGTTTACTGCCTATATTTTCCTTGGCTGTTGCCATAGGTGTACGTCCCCATGAAAAATTGTACCTACCAGGAAAGTGGGTAAGAGGGGAGGACATCCTATTGAGACGTTAGGTGTGAGAAGCCTGGGAAAATGAGAAACTAGAAGGATCCAGCGGGTCCTGGAAAACTATAGGCAAGTCTGGGCCCTGGGGTCCTCTGTTTTGGTTTTCAAGAAGGCAGTTCTCTGTGTATTCTTGGCTGTCTTAGACTGGCTTACTAGACCAGGCTGGCCTTGAACTCATGATGATCTGTTCCCTATGTGCTGGGCTTAAAGGTGTGCACCACTACTCCTGGCTCCACAGTGACTTTTATTTCTTTAGATAGAATCAACCTCAAACCCCAAAATCTGACAGTTTCTCATTGGATCTATTTTAATAATCAACCTTATTGTCTTGGTTAATATGTTATTGTGAAGATTAGTTCAATAAAATGTTTATGAATACAAAAAAAATATACTGAGAAAATAGCAAGTATCCACATGTTAAGCTCTTCAGAGCATTTCTCAGAAATAGTTTTTCAAACCATTTGAGTTAGTTTTTAACTTTGCACTGATTTTTTTTAACTTTATATTATATACCCCAATCTCACTCATCTCCCTCTCCCTCCGTATCAGCCTCTGCCCTTGCAATTCCACCCGCCAAACAAACAGACAAATAAACAAACAAAACCAAAAATCTCACCATGGAAACTGCAGTAATATGTCACCGTGTGTCACACAATATACATTTTTTGCTCAAACATCCTTACATGCAAATGTTCATTGCAATGAGTCCTTGGTCTGGTTTGAAGCTTCTCTGGCTATTCTTTCATTACTGGATGCTCATCGGGACTCTTCTCAGATATGCGTGTTGTTCTGTGTCATGGAGACCCTACAGCTTTGGTTCTGCAACTCAGAATTTTAAGAGAGAAGCAGGAAAATTAAAAACAAGCAAACATACCTGAGTAATTCCACTCTAAAGGTTCTTTTATGTGCTTTATTCTATGATATGTAGGTAATCGTTCTTTCTAATGTTATGCTCCTTTGAAGACTTCATCTTGCTAATCTTTACATTTGATTTGGTCAATAATGTGCAAGACAAGATGACCCATATAATTAAGTGAATATATTTCAAGTCAATACAATCGACAAGCTGTACTATCAAATCATGATAACAAATTAGTTTTTCTGTAATTACAATTTTAATAGTCATTAAAAGTTCTCTCTCACCCTTTGTGTTTAATAAAATTAATAATCAATATGTGTAAGTTGAAGGCATAATTATCATCCCCACCCTGTGACTTTTTAATCAAATATTTTAAAAGTCTCATTGACATGTTTTTGTTGATATTTGCCTGAAATGAATATAATTGATTTAAATAATGAAATGAGAAGTGGCTATCCCAAAATTCACATTTTTTTGTAAAGTTGCAACCTTTGGAAATTAAAACGATTTGGCAGAATAACCCATTTCTGTAACATCAATTTGCCATACAGATTTTGCTTAAGTCATTTAACTACTAGTGAGCTATAAATAGAAACATTACTATCACATTTGTTCTGAAAGATTCACAAAAGAAAAGCCAAGGCATCAGGGGCTTCAGAAAGATGTAGAATAATTGTAACACCTTTCAGGTGAAACATGTAAAATACTCATATAAAGAGTGACTTTCATAACAATAGTCAAACTGTAAAGATGGTTGCAGGTTGATTTGAAAAGATTTGGCGTCTCAAACCACCTCCCTGTGACAGAATTTCAGAATCACTGAGAAATATAGACAAATGTGTACCTAGACACAGTTTCTGATGAGAAAATATGAAATTTTTAAGAAAGATTCTTAGTATGGGAAAGGAGATGGTTTTTCAATTTACTTTCATCCATCAATAACTGACTACGTTTTTGAGATTAGCTGAACTCACCTGTGGAATGCCACAGCCTATTAATGGCTTAAAAATTTTATAACATTTAATTTATGAATCAATGTTTTATAACATTGCCTTTAGATATATAACTATTTAGCTATGCATATTAACTATGGATCCATATCAGCTTTTTGTTTACTTAGAGAAAAAAATTTTTTTATTACTTTTGTTTGTTTGATTGGAGAGACAAAGTCTCAGAATGTAGATCAAGATACTTTGAACTTTTTTACATAGCTCAGCCTGGACTCCAACACATGGTGATGTTCCTTCCTTAGCACCTGTAACGTCTGGGTCACAGGCACTGAAAACTAAGCAGGGCAGTTTTTTTTTATTAATTTATTCTTGTTACATCTCAATGGTTATCCCATCCCTTGTATCCTCCCATTCTTCCCTCCCTCCCATTTTCCCCTTATTCCCCTCCCACTTATATTTACCTTTCACGATAGTTCTCTGTCAGTATGACAAAATACACAGGAAAAACAGTTTAAAGTGGAAAGTGGGTTTTCCTTTTAGGGAGTAGAAGCTTTAATCTGTGAGTCTATTGGCTCCATCGCTTTGAGGTCTGTAGTAAAGCAAGTCCATGCCAGAGGGTTCTGACAAAGGAAGGGTGCTTACCTCATGACAGACAAGAAGCCAGATGTCAGTGAGGGGAAGATTGGGACAAGACACACCTTCCAGATCCCGTGACCTGCTCCCTCTGCCTAAGCCCTGTGTTCATACAGTCCACTAGGAACTCAGCAACAGACTAATCATTGGACGAGGTAAGTGTACTCCTGGTATCTATGGCACCACAATGTAAGGCAAAGCCTAACATGTAGGAGCCATTTGGCACAACTTACACCCAGACCATAACATGATCTTCCATTGTAAAATACACATGAGACGTCAGGTAAATGCAGCAATAAAACAAATTGTCAATACTCAATATTAATTATCCCTTCTGCTTACACAAGTCTTTCTGCAACCTCAGCCACAGTAGGATTTTAATGTTCGTAAATAAAGGCCACTAAGGTGGATTAAAAATCCCATTGCATTCTGGATTCTAACAAAATATTCTAAATATAAAATTCCAAATTTTAGAGTATACCTCCTACCAATCACTGTTTTTCTATTATAATATAGTGCCCAATAAGTAGTCATAGTGAATATCGTGATTTCTGGTTTTGACTTTAACAAATACAAAGAAGGCTTCACTTTAAATCATATGTTGTCTACTGATTTTCACTATTCTGCCCATAAATCCTGAATTGAAAGCAAGAGAAATCTCAGGCTAATGGACACACACACACACACACACACACACACACACACACACACACACACACAAGTCAGAGAAAAAAATCTCATGTGATTATAATTTAATGGAAATTCCAGAGCTCAAGAGAGAAAGAAATTAGGCTATGGACTTAACTTTTGTAATCAAATAAAAAGAATCACTGTTTGAGCAGCTCAGCTCAATTTTTTTGATAAAATAATTTGATTAAAGAAGTTTGGTCCTATCTCCTAAATTATCTTGACTAAAGAGGACACATGTGGGTACTGAGTGCCCACTAAGGAGGTATAAAGGCTCCACAGACTTAGAAATATTGACTAGAATACTAAAAACGCATTTTGTTTTTTATTTTGTAAAGTTCCAGAAGTAAAAATGAAAGCTGACAACATAAAAGGAAAATAAGAACTAAACCACCAACACTCATATAAATATATTCTCTAGTTAACAAAAATCAATTAATGATGACAAATAATTGTTCACCCATTTTACTGAACAATGGTAGCATAAAGTATAAATATATATAAATAGAGTAATTAAGAGAAAACTTTTATTTCACATACTTCATTGTGTACATGAATATGAATGCATTTTGATCTTATAAGAATGTCTGTCCACAGGGACCCATGCCAGTGCAGACCCTTCAGAAACATGGGACGTACTTGGAGCTCAAGCAAGTAGGTCAAACCTAGCAAGTGAGGCTCCAGAGGACAATGTGAAAATCTTTCAAATCCAGTGCTAGGATTATGGAGATGTTTAAGTTAAAACAAGTTATTTGACAATATACATTGCACACAGATTTCAGTCAAGAGGAATGGTATGAACATGGCTAAGAGATGAAGCAGAACTGGAGTAGAGTGTGAAAACAAGCTATGAGGGAAAGAAAGGAATGTTCTCTTGTGTAATGAGAATATTCATTTTGTTGGCATTATTTATCTTCATGATTCCTGTTAGGTCACACTAACGTCATGGAAAATCAGGAGTAAAAGCTCTGAGAATGTTTCTTTTCTTTTTTGCTTTTGTTTTTGTTTTTTGTTTTGTTTTTGTTTTTTGTTTTTGTTTTGTTTTTGTTTTTGTTTTTTAGTGATTTATGGATCTTAAAGGAGATCCTACTAAAGCCATTTTTCTAAATGAGTATAAGTACTTTCTAAGTACTTTCTAAATATGGATCCTTATACCCACGGTAAGGGTTGCTTTCATCCTAGCAAAGAAACTGCTTTTTGCCACAGACGGTGACCTTCGGGGTTCAAATCCAGCTGGTACATACATACATACATACATACATACATACATACATACATACAGTCTCATCATACACTTACAGCTCAGAGAACATAGTAGAAGAGGGAGAGTAGAGATCGTAAGAGCAGTGAGACCATAAAGACTGGGGCAGTACTGTGTCTTCTAGCTAAGGCAGGGGAGAGTCACCCATGAAACCTCAACAATACGGCTGCTTAAACAAGAATTTAACAATTGCAACACCATCGACGTACCAGTATGTATGGAGGAAACCTCATGGGGTCCCACTGCTAAATGAAATACTCCAAGCAATTAAGAACTGCTGGGAGAGGGAGAATCAGCCTTCCACAGGGCTAAATTCCCTAATTAGTTTCCTGATACCAGTAGGCAGCCCTAAAAATATATACACAAGGAGCAGCAAATGGACTCAGCTGATGGGATTTATGTATGTTTGCATGCGTTTATGCCATCAGGGTCTGTTTCCACGCCTGTCACTGTGCTATCTGCCTGTTACTATATTGGCTGTTCCATCGAGGGGAGTAAGGTGGGAACAGCTGGAAGTGAGGGACACCTGGGGCAGCTGTGGGCCAACGAGAACTGACAGTAGGGAGACAGCTTTGGTGAGATAGCTCATTTAACGGGGTGGGGAGCAGAAAGGGTGTTTAAAACCTTTGGGGTGGGTAGCTGAATATGGGGATGCCTCGTTTGCATAAGGAGGGATTCCAGTTGCTGGCCCTTTGATCTTATAAGGGGAGAGGAGTTTTAACACGCCTACTGGGCTACATGAAGTCCTGGGGGTGGGGGGTTGTAGGGCTACGTGTGCTGGGACACTGCAGGCCCAGGGCAGGGTTGGGAGCCAGCCGGGGGAGGGGGGGTGATCCTACTGCTGTCTATCTCATGGCAAGATTTCTGGAGTTTGGAAACACCTAGACTCCATTCTTGCTCAGTGTGAGCTTTCCCCAGTCCCTGACCCCACTGTTCCCCTTTTTTGTTTTACAAAGGAGTGGCATCATCATAGTAGTCAGCCTGCAGCTTGGCAATCATTTGGTATTGAACCAGAACCTGGTTGGTGGTCACTTTGACAATGTTGCTTACTGTCTGATTTAGAAATTGGATGAAACCATGAGTCAAGAGGAGGAAGGCTCCCATGGCTTGTATGGGGCTAATGACAGAAAAAGCCAAGCTACCAGAGGGTTTGAGTACCATTGTGTGGAGGTGCCAGAGTATAGTGGGCTTGCGATCTCACTGCAGTCATAAGCAACTCTAGGTTTTGTTGTACTAGCCCAGATTCATTAACATAAAAAGAGAGTTTCTCTCCCAGTACAACACTAGTCCCACCCTGCTGAGTTGTCAAGGGTGCTCACGTTTTGTAAGGCAACTCCTGCAGGCAAGGTTATCTGCCACATGGACTCAAGGCTGTCCAGATGGAGGCCATGGGCTGATTGAGCTTATCCTGGAAGTTGTCAGCCAGGGAATATTTCTGCACCAGGGCTGGTGTCAGTTGTTCCTGCTGACACAGCCAGGCCAAAACTAGATAAGCAGAGGGATGAAGATCTCTCCTTTTCTCTAGAAACTTCCTGGCCACCAGGCAATTTTCTCTGGTTCATACAGGTATACACGTGGGGTAATCATTATGGTTATGTAAAAACCTTGGATGGAGGAGGAGTTAGTGCAGGGGCTGATGGTGTTATTGTACCAGAGATGGGTTCCACGTATTTGCTTGGTGACAGTGATGTTACAGGAACATGCAGAATGAGAGCTGGAAGAAGGTCCTACAAGGAAAAGATAGATTAAAAAGAGGAATGTTTCGTGACTTTCATGTGGCTTAGGGCCCACAGGGTTCGTGAAATGAGATGTTCATGGGAACAGCTGCCAACAATGGTGGGGGTGGAGGAGGGGAGCACAGAAAAAGCACTGGGAGGAGCTGGGGTGAGTTGTTAGAGAAAGGAGCTCAGCCATGTACTGGATGTATTAGAACAAGGAAACAGTGGCTCGGACCTCCTTGGTGACATTGATGTCCTGTTCCACAGTGTATCCGTAGGGTAGGACTGGTTGTGGATCCAAAACAAGTTGTTAAACAATGTGAAAGTCAGTGGCAAGTTTTCAAGCAAATGGTGAGAGTAAAACTTGCCAATTACTCCCGTCATCTGATGTTTGTTCCAGGGGTCTGGGATGTAGATGTCTGGCGGGTTGTGGTTGCCTTGGATATATCAGATCCTGTCACTTCTATTCTGAAATTGCCAGTGCAGCAGCTCCCATAGGTGTCAAGATCTTAGAGACAGGACTTTTTCCCGTTTGCTTGTCAATATAGGAAGCAGGTAAAGGAGTGATCAAGGCCAGGAGAGTATGAGTATATTGGGAATCTCAAAGGCTCCTGGCACCATTTTTGGAGGGCAATCCCATTTCTGTAGTGTTGTTGTATCTGAAGCAGGTTCCTCTAACCAAAAAAAAAAAAAAAAAAAAAAAAAAAAAATCTCTAGTGGTGGGTACTGGGAGGGTTGGGGAGCGGCTGAGTGATAACAGAATTAGCATGGAGAATTACAAAGACAGTCATAAGAATGGAAGGGAGAGAGGCATGTAGGTGTGACATGGCTTGGACAGCAGCCACCAGATCATAGATATCCTTTCAGGAGATCATGCTGTCCCACTGGAAATGGCATCTTCTTTGCCTCCTCATTCCTTGACCCATCAGGAAGAGACAAGCCATCTTTTTGGTTGGTATATGATATCAGCCATTTATGTCTGGGACCCAAATAGACTTGTGGAAAGACAAAAACAAAACCTTTTCTCTTTTTGAGAAGAGGGTCGGTTCCCTTTCATATCCCATCTAGGGGATCACAGCATCATACTATGATGGGAGGAGTTACTCCTGGTCTGTGTCAGTGGAGGGATATAGGAGGATGTTTGGAGCTTTTGTAAATATTAACTATATTTAGAATGGCTAGAGCCATTGCTAATTGTAAGTTAGGGGGATAGGTGATTGTTTTTGTTTTTCTAAGTAGGACTTTTAGAGTTTGATGTGTTCTTCCTATGATTCCTTAACTCTGGGGACTATAAAGAATCCCCTTGTGATGGGAAACCTCCCATTGTGAGCATAAGGTTGTGAACTGGGAGTTAGTAAAAGCAGGATCATTATCAGTTTTTACCTATTGAGGAATGCCCAGACTGGAAAGGTGGAGAGCAGGTAGTGAATTAATCTTTTTAAGCTTCTCCCACATGTACTATAGCTCATATGAAATATGAGTATGTGTCAGCAGTAACAAAGACATATTTTTAGCAGACAAATTGGGGAATATGGGTGGCACCTCACTCCAGAATCTGGAAACAACCTAGATGTATGTCAACCAAAGAATGGATAAAGAAATTGGGATACATTTACACAATGGAATACTACTCAGCTATTAAAAAGAATGGCATCATGAAATTTGCAGGCAAATGAATGGAACTAGAAATCATCCTGAGTGAGGTAACCCAGACCCAGAAAAATATGCATGGCATATACTCACTTGTAAGTGAATATTAGCCCATAATAGATGTCCTCTGAGAGACTCCACCCAGTGAAGGGTCAGGACAGATGCTGTGACTGGGTGGAGTGTGGATAGTGGTATGGAATAATTAGGGGGGGGGAGATGAAAGGACCCAGAAAGTTCAGGAGTCCCACAAGGAGACCATCAAGGCTGATGGATCTGGACCCAAGGGGCCTGCACAAACTGTTGGACCAACTAAGGACAATGTATGCAGTGAACCTAGACCCCCTGCTCAGATCTAGCCAATGGACAGCTCATTCTCCAGGCAGAGACTGTCTTTGTCATGAACCCTGGTGCCCCTATATGATCACTTCCCTTTGGTGGGGAGGCCGGACAGGCTGTGGTCATATGCTAGGGGAGGAGACTCCCTTCTGTCAGAGATCTAAGTGAGTGGAATAGGGCAGAAGGAGGGAGGGTGGGAACAGGAAGATACAAGGGAGAGGAGAATGTTCAGGATATAATCTTAATAAAGTATAATTAATTAAAAATAGAAAATTAAATTATAAAAGAGAAGTTGCTGTACAGGCATCGTTTAATCCTACCTAGTGAGTGCCATTTGTTTTGGCTCCTAATAATTGCTCCTAAAACCTCAACTCAGAATAGAAATTTTGCTGCTAGGATGGGTTTTTATCCCCTTTTAGGAGATCAAATAAAGCCTACAGGGTCCTGGTTGGGAGGGAAAGCCAATTAGTGTTTCCCAACAGCTTTGGAGGGGGGTAAGAGTTAAGGTTTAAGGGAAGGGAAGGATGGGCTTAAGTGGGTGTATTGAAGTAAGGGAAATTTTCATTCCCAAGAATGAGATGTGCAGAATAAGCTATATTTTGGGAGAAGCTATTTTAAATCCTAGGAAAGATGGAAGGTACTAATTGATTCTTAAGTTGGGTTGGGGAGGAAGAGAAGTCGCCCCACACCAAGATATCATCCATATAATGATTAACTGGATGCCTTTGTCTATTAGGGCCTTAATACTGTGGAAACAGCTTCTTTGCAGGTGGTAGGGCTATTTGTCATGCCTTGGGGGAGGACTGTCCACTCATATAATGAAGCCAGGCCAGAGTGGTTAATGGGGGGTGGGGTATTGAGAACACAAAGCAACAGCAATGCTGCTGGAAGAGAACAGCGAGGTAGGCAGGGATGGCACAGATGAGGAGTAGCTCTCAGGGGATGCCTGCACCTGCATGGTTGTATTAGCCTCCCTGAAGTTGTGTAGCAGTTTCCATCCCCCTGAGCTCTATTTTCTAGCAAACACAGGGGAGTTCCATGGACTGAGGGAAGGGCAAATACGGTGAAGCTGCCATTGTTCTACTAACTGTGCTGGTGCTCCAAGTTTCTCCCTTGATAGAGGCCTTTGTTCAACCCAGATAGGCTCATTAGAGAGCCAGTCAAGGCAGGGGTGTTATATTTAAAACAGCCCTCAGAGATGGGAGTAACCCAGGGGAGAGTTTTTACAGTTTTTAATGAGTATAATTATAATTATGGGTATAATCATTTACTCTACTGTAATTTTCTTTTTGCTGACTACTGAGATTAATTTCCAGAGCCTCCAGCATATTTCTTCGTAGAAGATTGGTGGTGATGTGGGCAGGAAGAGGGTGTATCATGCAGCTAGACCCATTAGGGCCGTCCCATTTGTAGGCTTCTTTGATTGTAAAGACATGAAAGCAACCTCCTATGGCTAGAAGTTGAGCCCTGGGAATTAGTTCCTTGTCTAGTGGGATCTCTTATTATCTAAAAATTTATTCATCCGCTCCAGTATCAGAGAGTCATTTGAACAGTTTGTCACCTATTTTCATGGTTATCTATGGGTGGGAGCCTTCTGAGATGCTAGAAACCCATAAAGCCTCTATCAGAGGAGTTTTTCCTCTTAGTGTCACGGCTGAAGATGGCTACATTTAAGTTTAAAGGCTCCAGTGGCCTTCCATCTTTGTCATAATGGGAGTGACAATCTCTCCTCCAGTAGTTGCCCTTATGGTATCTGGGGCAGATTGTATTGGGGGGTCATGGAATTTCTGGTGGAGGGAACGCCCATAGGGAACTCACTCTACAGTGTTTTGTTTTATTCAAAGCAAGCCCCTTCTGTCTTATCACTGCTGGAAAGGCCTGAGCAATGGAAGCAGCCTGAGGGGATGCTGCTCTAATATTCTTAATGGCCACAATCCATATACCATGGTGTTCATCCATGATGGATTATATCACATGAACAACAGTAATTAAAGGACATGAAATTGTTTTGAGATAGAATGGAAAGGCATAAGAGGGACTGCAAGGAGAAGGAGAAAAAATATAATGTAGTTATATTTTATTTAAATTAAAAAGTGACTTTATTCTAAAATTATAAAGAAAAATTGAAGTCACTAGCAGAATATAATGATTAAATAACTAGTGGCATGACCTTAGTAGAGAGAAATATCACTCAAAATATTTCTTCTGTTTTCTAGGAATAGATATTAGCATTTACACTCAATATTAATCTATTCCAGTAAATATATAATCTGTATATTATTATTTAATAATAATAAAGTTTTAATTTAGAATCTAGAATTTAGAATTGTAAATATTATGTGAGAGGGAGGAAGGTTAAGGTAGTAGGACATTATTTAAGACCCAATAAAGGAAGACTGCGTCCATCTTGTAAAACATTAAGGAAACCCAGCTATTCTTTTATATCTTGAAATTTATTTCTTTAGTTCCTTTTAGTCTACTCTTTTATACTAAGGTAATGTTTTGGTCAAAAGATGTTATATTTCATGTTTCTATAGATCTTGGTAAAGGCATGCATTATTTTTTTTTGTTAGGAACCACTACTATTATCTTCTCCCTAAATAATTTAATCCAAACGCATCTGTCAGTTGCATCAACAGGAAAATACCCTTCAGAAAGATGGATGAACCAAATATTTTAGAAACTAGCATCAATGTGAAGCTAGTAAGTAGATGGCACAATGTTCCCTTTGTCAATGCTCCCCATTGCCATGCAAGGAAAGTGTTTTCCTTTCAACAGTTCCCTTGGACATCGACAATGTTCATCTCCCATGATTCCGTATAAACTCTGTCCTCTACACTGCACTCAGCCTCATCTGAATTCCTTTCAGAGGCCAGAACAAGATCCTGGAAAAGATTAGCATTTTTCATGACAACACATTGTACTGAAAGCACAAATTTATAATTTTACTTTCTGCTCAGAAGTATGAAGTTCCAATATATACATAATGGCACTGGTAATGACAATATTAACCATACATAATTTGTACACTATCAGACCTCAATCTCTAGCAATATGGAAATGGTGCAGCTGAAGGTAATATTTTATTAACAACAGAAGCTAAACACCAGCTAATAATTTGTTATTTGTGTGACACTCTGATTACTGAGATTAAGTATTTTAACAAACCATACACTATTACATAAAATTATAATATTATATTGGGCAAGCAATTTAATTTTCCTCTTTCTTTAGAAAGGAAACATCTGGACAAAGGTTTGAGATGACTATTGGCTATCAGTACCGCAGCCTGCTTTTGTGGTTTATGGAATGTTTTACTGCATAGTTAAGGCAGTGAAATAAACAGAATAGTGGTGAGAGCTAGATCTGTGGTAATGGAAACAAGGTTATTAGTACTCCCTTATGGAAGGGTGGGGTCCGGGCTCTTTCGGCCCCCTACCTCCTAGGTACATGTGATTTTAGGAGACTTTAGATTCTATCTACCATGGAAAGATAATTGAAGCTAAGTATTAAATTGAAATTGTCCAAGATCAAGCAGGTTTGTCCAATAATGAAGATGTTTCCGTCATCCACTTCCATACAATTAATACCAAAGCCATATTTGTGCATATATATATAATACTCACTTTGGTGCAATGCTTCTTTTGGTCTGACACTTGTGTCTTACATTGGCTGAGTAGTTTTTGTTCATGCTTCCGAGAATGAGTAGCACAACACTCCTCAGCTATCTTACAATGAGGTGTTGCATTTGAGGAAAGTCCCATTGAATGCCTACTTGCTTCCATAAAGAGGACCAGAAAGTGTGCTGTGAGATTGTGCCTTCTAGCTATGACAAAGGAGCTACACCCAAGAAATCTCAATAGCACGGTTGTCTAAAAACAGTACTGAACAATTCCAACTGTTACATTCCAATTTAAATGGGGCAAACTTGTGGGATCTCACCCACAGATGAAGAGCTATAGGCAATTAACGACCCATGCATAAGGGAGAATTAGTCTTCCCAAGGGATAATGCCCCCGTGTTATCAGCAATAAATATATTACATGTAGGCAACATTGAAAAGACTCATAAGGTCAGATTTTTATGTATATAAACAACTGTATGCATATTAGCAACAAAGGTTAAAGAAAAGGTGGCCTTGAACTTGGGTTGGAGCAGACATGGGATGGATAAAACAAAAGGGGTGGAAGGGAGATTTATGCAATTATATTTTAATTAAATTAAACACAAGATAAGTACTGGTTTTATTTCCCTTGCCTCTTATTCAGAATATGAATCTAGTTCAAAATCACTGTTATTAACGTTTGTGTTTGCCGACTGTCCATGTTGCTCATAAGCACTTGGCTTCTGTTTTCTCCATTAGGCTGCGGCATGCTTAGGGACTGCAGTTGCATCCGTTCTTTTGGAAGCTCTTTCTTGTACTTTCCCTTACTTTCTACTATCTTTTGGAATCCTAGATATAGGCTAGAATGTTCTCTAACTGTCTTCTTTGTCTGTTAGTCCCTGGTTGAGGTTCTCATGTCTTTGGCCTACCTTTTGTGTAGTATGTGAAAAAGCAAATGCTTTGCCTAAAACCATGTGTTTAATATTTCCTTTGCAGTAAATTGTCCAGTTTTGATAGATCTTTAGCTTTAAAATAGGTCAATAAGATATGAAATATTTGTTAAGACTTTATGAAAATCATTAACTCACAGGAAACCTCCATATCTTCAAATTCTGGCAGTTGACTTGCGTCAGAATATCAATGCTCATATCACTCACATATCACCTTCTAAAATTATGCGTGACAATTACAGTTATTTCAAAGGTAATATCAGTATATATTCATTTAAACATAATCATTTTGAACATTTAGGTACTGAGTTTTTAAATATAGGATTCATAAGCGTGAAAAGTGTTTGTAGAGATCCTGCTAACAACTTTGATTGAATGCTGCAGGAGAGAAGCTGAGTTCGTAGGCTCTGAGATGCTGGTCCCACTGACCAGGGGACTCTGTGAAGTAGCGTATAGTTGGGGAACATTTGAAAGAAATCAGTGTGGTATATGAATAGGAAGCAGACCTCATTAAAAGCAGTTCTCCACGAGTGACTTCTAACACTGCATGTCTCAGCAATGCAGGCACCAAATGTCCTTTGTCCAGACTACCTAGTAAAATATTTTTGTACTCTGAACAGCCTTGGAAGATAAAAGTAGCAAGTACAGAACAGCCAATGCTACACACAGAAACCATATCTCAACCAACCAACCAACCAACCAGAGACGGCCACGCCTACTTATTTACAGCATAATAGGAGAAGTCTATCTTTCTGTAAGGCCAAGTGTAGTAGTCATTACAGAACATTGCTATCCCTAAGCTTGGGGTTTCTGTTTCCTTATTTGTTCCTAGAGTGTAATTTATTGAGTGTTTGTTATTCTTGTTGCTGTTGTTATTTGCTTGTTACTTTTATCTCTTTTTTTCCTTCAATTTACTTAGATCTGTAGTAATTGAGGATTCAGTTACTGGCATAAGCATGGTGTTATCCAGGAATTTTAACGTCTTTTGTTAATAAGCAAAAAAAAAAGTTGTATTGGGTTAACTTTCTAAATTTTATGTATTATAAAATGTTAGCACTAACAATATTTGAAAACTAGGAAAAATAAATCTAACAATGGAACTGCTAAAAAAAAAAGAGTAATAAAAAAGAAGTATTCCATGCATGGAAGAGTCTATGGAAGCCAGAGGCAGGCATTACATGCACTGGACCTGCACTTATTGCTAGTTGTGTGGCACCAAGCTGACGTTAGAAACTGAGCCTTGGTGCTTTGCAAGAGCCTTGACTTATTATAACTACTGAGCAATCTCACAAGTCAGTAGCACTTAAAATACATTAACCTATTTGTTTTTACAACAATGTTATAAATAGACAATATATGATTTAGAAAATTATGGCAGATCAGTGTGATACTTGGCTAAAAATAACTTAGCTAAAACATCGATGACCCTAGGGTATAATATAGAACATGAATTTTCAGTCTATGAGTTAAACAATTTCAAGTAGCCAATTACATAATTGCCTTCCAGCGTAGGATAGCCACAACTGTGTGAATAGTGGTGTCTTAAAGTAGAATTAAGTTACTTAACTCCAAATTCTCTCTTCCATGGGAGGCTATAAGTTTAAAATTCATTAGAGATTATTTTCCCAAAAAGTGTTCATATGCAAAGAAAAGTATCCATTAAATTTTGATCAGCAAAGGGTAATTTACTGGATAGGAATTACATGTAGTTATTGGTATAACATGAAGAGAAGAAACTAGGACAGTCTCAAAGAAGTTCAAAAACATGATTACAAACAGAGATGTTATCTTTTCATATGGGGGGCACTCATACCCTTCCCTTTACAGCTGACCATCACTATCAGGAGACTAATATGTCTACATGTAGAAGCACATGGAATATTTTAGCCAAATCAAAATGAATAAAATGTATGTTGTTGGCATTACTTTCAAGTTCTTTGGAGCTAGAAGCATGAAACTCCTGGTCTTACTACGGCAGGTAAAAACCAATTTTACCCAGCATGCTTTGAAAGAATAAAGCCAAGCAAGCCTCTCTTCTCTTGTTTTTCAATTTTCAAGTCCTGTGTAAGTGTAATTATTTGTTGGAGTCTAAATGAAATCCATAATTTTAGGTCCCTGGGAGTCTAAAAAGATATATTGAAAAAGGAGTGGAGAAAATGTAGAGAACCATGCAACAAATTTATTTTTTCATGCACCGAGTTTCAGTACAGCAGATAGAAACTCAGCTCCAGAAAGACAAACATAATATGTCCTCAGTTATAAGTGAACATTAGCAGTTAAGTAAAGGATGTTTTTGGTATAATCCACAGACCTAGAGAGACTGAGTAAAAAGGAGAGCTTTAGTGGGCAGGTGGGGGAAACACATGAATTGCCCTGGGAAGAGAAATCAGAATAGATCTCATGGGTAGACTGGGGCAGGTGGGGATGGGAACAGGAAGGGTCAGGTCGTGAGGGAGGAATGGAGAGGGAGAACTCAGGGAGAGACAAATGGAATTTGGGGCTCTTTTTGGTGGGTGGTGTGGAAAACTAGTGCAGTGGAAACTTCCTGAAACTTAGGCAGGTGACCATAGTGAGGACTTCTAGTAATGGCAGATATGAAGCCTGAACCAGCCACCATCAGTAACCAGGCAAAGCTTCCCACGATGGGACTGTGACATCAGCAAAGGCACTAAACTTTCAACCTACAACCTGTCCTGACTGTAAGATGTGATGGTGCCGTGGTGGCTGAGCGTGTGAGAGCGCTCAATCAATGACGACTTCTCTAACTTGAGTCTCATGTCTCACATTACCTGGATGGGCAGGAACCGGAAGTTGGATGAGGTAGAACCGAAGGCTAGAAACAAACATGACACAGAGAGAGAGAGAGAGAAGAGAGAGAGAGAGAGAGAGAGAGAGAGAGAGAGAGAGAGAGAGAGAGAGAGAGAGAGAGAAGAAAAACAAATCCAAACAGGTTACATATCTTATAACAAATAATGGAGCTACAGCAAAAAAAAAAAAAATAAGTTTTACTTACAACTCTTTTTATTTCATGATTCTATTCTATTTCTCATAAGTCAGTTAGGCTTGTTTGGTGCTACGTTGTAAAGCAAGACATGTAAACTTATAAATAGAAATGATTAGTGCTATATACGCCAATTACTTGAGGCAGGGTCATTAATGTTTATTTGCTACATTGTAGAAGAATGAGGAAAGGAAGCCTGGTCATGGGGATTGAAATTCACTTGGTGAGAGAGCAGAGTATTTCCTAATACCAATGCTATTCGGTTTTGTGATGCTCTAACAAAATGCCTGACGCAAGTAATAAAGATAAACAGTTCTTTTAGGTCACAATTTTCAGGCTTAAAACTGAGATTAAATTTCATGACTAAATCTAAGATCCTTGAAATCGTACGTTTGACGATAGGACGAACCAGTGCTTAAATCAGTGGTTCTCAACCTGACTAATGCTGCAACCCCTTAGTTCAATTCCACATGTTGTGGTGACCCCCAAGCATACATTTTTTTATTTTTATTTCATAGCTGTAATATTACTACTGTTATAATCACCATGTAAATATCTGATATGCAGGAGATCACATAGGGGACACCTGTGGAAACGTCATTTGATCCCCAAAAGAGGTCTTGACACGCAGGATGAGAAACACTGGCTTAAATCATGAAGCAAAGAAAAGAGAAAGGGACCATGCAGGGCACCCACATGGATATTCTGGAGCACGTTCCCAGTGGCCAAAGGGCCTTCAATATGACCCTACCTCTTAAACATATTGAACATCTCAGATACTTCCTCCATAGAGGACAAGTTTTACCCATGTACTTTTGGATATTATGTAACATCCAAACTATTGAAGGCAGGCATGAGGGCTATGTCAGGCTGGTTTTCTTCACTAACCATTGAACAAATTTATTGAAAGCACAGAATGAGAAGTTTGGTCCAAATTCTTTGAAACTAACTTGTATCTACACAAACCACAGCTGCACCTCTAAAAAAAAATCTCTTGAAACTATAGAATTGCTCATTGACTCATTGATTTGACTAATAGAACGTTTTGGAACACAGAGGACTGTGACAAAAATTTTTTTAAATGTTTTTTTTTTAAAGTGTAGTGAATCAGGGACAAAATCAAGAGTTACAAATATTTCCTGGGAGGTAGGGAGCAACTGTGTGTTAACTCTGTCTGAAGAAAGTAGGTAAGGACTTGGTTCAGTCCCTCCCTTAGAAGGTACATTAGGGGTACTCTCAGGAGACCCGCAAGGAGGTAATGAAGAAAGGAATGGAAAAGAACAGCTGGCGGGCAAAACATTGATAAATAAACAGGGAGACATTATTGGGGGAAGAAGCAGGTGACTTTTAAAGTTCTAATTCATTTTCTTATTGTAACATAAGAAGAACTGGATGTGAGGCAACTATGAAATTGTAATTAAGGAACGAAATCAATAACAATCACTGTTGCAAACACTTCTAAGAGTGACAGTGGGAAAGATTTTTAAACAAACAATTTTCAGGCCTATTGAAAAGATAATGGAGTGTAGTTCTCTCTTGGCACAGGAAACAGCTCGCTCTGTCCAGAAAATTATAGGGCAGCAATGCAGAACACTTGGGCTTCATTAAGAAAAACACAGCACTCTGTGGACTGGGAAGCAAGTCACCCCTTGAAACAGAAAATCCCAGGAAGGCGCTCACACACTGCCTCTTTGTTCTGCCATTCAAACAACTTTATAAATGTATTAAATTGTTGCCTAGTCTATGTCTCTTTAGAAAAAAAATAAGTCTGTTTTTGATTTGCGTCCAGCTGCTCATATAGGTTAAGAATAATGGGATGAGTAGACATGTATATTTAAACAGAGTACACAAAGAATAGCTATTTGAAGTGCAATTACAGATTGTAAGTTCGGAAAAATAGGATTCATCTTGCTGAGCTTCTGAGCATGCTGGTACAGCTACATGCGTGCCCATTCTTTGTGTGAGTCCAATTAAACTACCAACTTCCAAGAACTGCATGGCAAACTCACACATAGCACACTAGCTCCTCAGTGGGAAAGCCTCTTACTAAAAACAATACATTTTTGGTTAAGGATTTATTTTTTAAAATCTTCTAAAATATTTTGGGGCTCAGTGACACACAATTCCCAATCATTCAAACCAACAGATATCAAAGGAATAGGTTCACACATGGAGTTAAATCTTAAAGTCAAAGCAATATGTTCATATATCAAATTTAATCAGAAAGTCACATTTAAATTATTACTGGTCTTCTAGGTTTTATGGGCCAGACTTTATGTGACCACAGGTTTTTAATATTTCAATATTTAATATTTCAAGAAGAGTGGACAGCCTAACAAAGTAGGAGCCAGAAACATACTTGCAATGTCCATCCAAGCTCTATTCACGAAGAGACCTAGTCAATATTTTACAAAACTCTGTTTCTAGGTATTGGCTCTACAATGTCTACTATTAGATGACAGCATTGGCAGGGTGAATCTTCTTTAAAGTTTAATTCATCATGTTCTCTTGCTCTGGCTGTTGGCACTGTAATTCTGTTTGTATTTCATGTTTCAACTAAGTATCCCTACCGTGACACAATGTACAGGACGTATGGAGTACAAGGGACTTACTTTTTAACAATCACTTGGTGTTCATCATGTATATCAGCATCATCACTCTGCTGACTTGGACACATCACTTTCATATTTAAATTAATATAAAGATTTCATGCTGATTTGCTGAAAATTTTTGCTTCCTTTGGATATAGGTAAATTATCAAAGACCTAGGTAATATCTGGAAAGGCCTTTCAGATAATACCTGCTGGGCATTTTGCTGCTGCATTAGAAAGATAAAAATCGTAATAATTCTTAACCCAAGTCACAGTAAGTTGCTCAGATTAACATCATTACATTCACTTCTTCCCTAAATATCCTGAGTGCATTTAATGAAGGTGATGTTCACTATTTTAAAATCTCTGTGAATTTCATATTCATATTTTCTGAACTACAGGTAAACTGTGGCTCATTTGTGCTATACTTCTGCTGCCTGTATGCTTCTTATATCTCATAAGAACAGAGTTTCTGTAAATTCTGACAGGTCAGAGACAGCACAGTCATCCTTCAGTATAAGACCTTGGATGGGGAAATCAGAGACTTCACTGCTTTGTTTTTCTTTTTCATTTTCTCTGGAGAACAGTAAGTAATATAGCTGAGAAGCCTTCACACCAGCTTAAAATGAAATTATACACAAAGACTTTGAGATAAGTATGGGTTTTATACAAAGGAAAAACATAGCTGTATATTATTTGCTTTTGTGGTTTGAAATTAGGTTGTATGAAGTTTTTTATATATTTTTAAAATTTTATTAATTTATTCTTGTTACATCTCAATGGTTATCCCATCCCTTGTATCCTCCCATTCCTCCCTCCCTCCCATTTTCCCCTTATTCCCCTCCTCTATGACTGTGCCTGAGGGGGACTTCTACCCCCTTTATACTTTGAATATTAATATTAACAGATTCATATTTTCTTCAGTTCCTTAGAATCTCTGTTCATTTTGCTTATCTTTTCTTTCATCAGTGGAAGGTTTTTAATTTTATATAAACTCACTTAACTACTTATGTTTCTGGTTTTGGTGATGTGTGTCTATCATATCCAAGAAATTATTGCCAAGGCAGCTGACTCATTTTAATTTTTTTTATTATATGAGTGCCATAATTTCAGGTTGACATCTAAGGCTTTAATGTCCTATGGCTTGATTTTGTATATGTTTAAATTATCTATCCATCTATCTCTGTCCCTCCACTCAGCCATCTCAGTGTTATGAACAGAATCTAGTTGCTCACTCTTGCTGGAGAAGGACTCTACCATTGACCATCATATCCAGCTTCATGCAAGGCTTTGGTAAAAGTCCATTTACATCCTTTTCCTTTGAGTATTCTTGTTACTCCCTGCTACTGAGGAAACTGCTCTTTCCATATTACAGTCATAGCACACTATATGTGTTTGCTTACTTCTGTGTATCTGGTTTACTCTTTTGAACCATGTGTCTATTTTGATGTCAGTTCTATGTATCTTGATTATGGCACTATACTTTTAATATACTTTTAAAAACAGATAACATGTTGTGTTCAATTTGTTATTTCTCAAAAATTTCTGTCTTTTAAGCTTTCTGTTATTCTTTCTGATGCTAGGAGATTTTTGCTTTACATCTATAAAAACTACTTTTGTTGATTTGTTAATATTTTCATTTAATCAGGAGATTCGTTAGCACGGATATTTTAATATTAATATTTCTTATTTTAATCTATTAGCACAGGACATTTTTTATTTTATGTTTAACTTTCTTAACTTCTACATTTTAAAGTTTGGAATGACCTAATTTTCTTCAAGTTAAGTTTACTATTATTTTGATCTTCTTTATCCTTCCATTAGAATGTTTTTTTAAAGCAAGTTCTCTTCATTTTTGAATGGAGTGGATTGAAATGCTACCAACTTAGACAATTCTCCAAATATCTAGAAGGTAAAAAAAAGAGCATTTAATTCCAATTTTTAAGAAAATGAAAGATAAAACCCAATGGATCTGTGGCCTCGTCCTTTGTAAATAGTTATTGCAAACAACAAAAGCTAACTAATGTTGACTGGAATGTACTGAATATGAAATGTGCAGGAGCAAGTGTAGATTGATGCAACTATTGTGCAGAATAATATAGAAGTAAGTCAAATAATTAAACATTTAATTATCTCTCAGTTTGACAGGCCCAGTCCTGGTATATGTCAAGGAAATTGAAATTGGAAAGAGATATCTGCACACTTGTCTTCACTGTATCATTATTCAAATTTTCCATGATATGGAAGTAGCTTACGCGTTCACTGATAAATAATTGATATGTGATTCATAACCACAAAGGGTGTCTCTATCATTCAGTCCTAAAAACAAGAACTGCAGTTAATATATTACACCACACCAGAAAGTACACATGGTTGTCATAGGCTGTTAAAATTGGAAATCTGAGAGTGTGAAAAACGTTCATTTTAGGTGAGTTTCAATATCTCTCTATTAAGTTCTGATGCAATCCTTGTTTCAGATCTTTTGCCAAGGTCTTATGATACCCAAACACATTCAATAATATTCCATATCTAGTTGGTTTTTATGGTGCTGTTTAATTAAAATACCTGTATGCCCACCTTGGTTACAGGGGATTTTAGAACACCCAATAAATCACCCTGCTAATCCTAGCCTTTGATTTTCTATGTCCCAGTTTCTTCTCATTAACTAAAGCATTGTATATCTTAAAAACCTAATTCAGAGACATGCAGATAATGCCAAATTATACAATGGGCAATGCTAGGTATGTCTCCTTTGCTCAAAAAACGTATGGAAACTTGTGATTGTTAATATTCTTTAAATCCACAAGCATCAAGCTCTATTCCCATATGTTTTCGTTATTCATACACAGCACATAATTTTAGGGAAATTAAGCCTTCTGAAGTGAAGCATATAAGTGCTATTTCCATTTCTCAGCATCTGACAACCTTTTGGGATTTGCTGTTCAGGAATGGTAATATTAATATTCACATCAAATCTTTCTTTTTCCTTTCTTCTCTCTCTCCACCCTTCCCACTCACCTTCCTTCATTACTGCTTTCCTTTTTAATTTTTTTTTCTGAGACAAGGTTTAACCATGTAGGCCATACATACTGACCTTCTGTTGACTTCACTTAACCAAAGCTCCAGGTTACAAATTAGTACCCACACACCTGCCAGTATGAACTTCCTGTATCTAACATAGCTATGTTAACAGTGGTTGAGAGAAAATTAGCCTTGTTTGCATTTGGGTTTAAAATTACCTTTTAGACATTCATAATGTGGTCATGTCATATTTTTACATAATGCTATACCATCTTTACAATTAACAAATGGCCATAGTAACTGATCTGAGTCAACAGATCATTTGTATTGTTTGATTTTGTTAATCTGTATAAACTCTATATATTCAAATTAGAACTGAAGGAATTGTATCAGGCTTTGATAACCAGAGCTAGAAATTTCAGAGGTAATGTGTCTACTTCTAACATTGGTCATTAGTATCATAGTCTATGTGAATAAACCTTAAAAATCACAATAACGGCATATAACCAATAAAAAGACATTGCTTTCCTTTCTGAAAGCGGGAAGTTGAAGACAGGTTGGATATTGATAGAAAGGCAGTCTTGCTGCTGTGTTCCCATACTAAATAAATGACTAGGGTATTTCCTGAGGTGTGATAATAAAAACTCCAAGTTGATTCATTAGCTCATCACTTCTGAGAAGTTCCACATTTAAATACCATCATATTGAGATTATCATATCTTAGATATTAGCCCTCTGTCAGATGTTGGGTTAGTGAATATCTTCTCCCAATCTGTAAGCTACCATTTTGTTTTAGTTTCATGAGGAACCATTTATTAATTGCTGATCTTAGAGCCTGAGATGTTGGCGTTCTCTTCAGGAAGTTGTCTCCTGTGCTAACGAGTTCAAGGCTTATCCCCACTTTCTCTTCTAATAGATTTAGCATTTCTGGTTTTATTTTGAGGTTTTTGATCCACTTGGATATTAGTTTTGTGTGAGGTGACAAAGATGAATCTATTGGCATTTTTCTAAGTGTAGATATCCAGATAGAGCAGGAACATTTGTTGAAGATCTTGCCACTTTTCCCTTGTATGGTTTTGGCTCCTTTGTCAAAAATCAAATGTCTGTAGGTATGAGGGTTTATTCCTATTTTTTTATTTGAGTCCGTTGCTCAATCACCATATTTCTATGCCATTATCATGTCATTTTTATTACCATTGCTCTGTAGTACAGCTTGAAATCATGGATGGTGATACCCCCAGAAGTTCTTTTATTATTTAACATTGTTTTTGCTATTCTGGATTTTTTTGTTTTTCCATATGAAGTGCAGAATTGTTCTTTCAAGGTCTGTAAGAATTGTGTTGGTATTTTGATGGTGATTGCGTTGAATCTGTAGATTGCTCTTGGTAAGATGGCCATTTTTACTGTGTCAATCCTACTGATCTATAAGCACGAGAGATCTCTCTATCTTCTGGTAACTTTTCCAGTTTCATTCTTCAGAGACTTGAAGTTCTTGTCATATAGGTCTTTAACTTGCTTGGTCGGAGTCACACAAAGATACTTTCTATTACCTGTGGTTATTGCAAAGAGTATTGTTTCCCTAATTTCTTTCTTGGCTCATTTATAAAGAACCAAATATATTAAATATCAACAAAACAAATAATCCAGTTTTTAAAATGGGGTAAAAATGCTGAAAAGGCACTTGACAAAATACAACACTCATTCATATTTAAAGTCTCGGAGAAATCAGTGATACAAGGCACACAGTGATAAAGGCAATATAGAGCACTCCAATTGCCAACACAAAACTAAATTTAAAGAAACTTAAGTCAGTTGCACTGAAATTAGGGACAAGGCAAGGCTTTCCACTATCCCCATATCTCCTCAATGTAGTACTTCAAGTCCTAGCTAGAACAATAAGACAAGTAAAGGAGAGCAAGAGGATACAAATTGGAAAGTAAGAAGTCAAATTATCAATATTCACACATGATATGATAGCATTCATCAGTGACCCAAAAATCTTTCAAGGAACCCCTACAGCTGATAAACACATTCAGCGAAGTGGCTGATTACAGGACAAACTCAAAGAAATTAGTAGCCCTGCTGTGTACAAATGAAAAATAGGCTGAGAAAGAAATTAGGGAAACTACACCCTTCTCAATAGCCACAAATAACATAAAATATCTTGGTGTAACTCTAACTAAGAAAGCGAAAGACTTGTATGAGAAAAACTTCAAGTCTCTGAAGAAAGAATTTGAAGAAGATATCAGAACATGGAAAGATCTCTCATGAAGATGGAACAGGAGATTTAACATAGTAAAAATGGCAATCTTACCAAAAGCAATCTCCTGATTAAATGCAATTCCCATAAAAATCTCTACAAAATTCTTTATAGATCTTCACTATAGAATCTTCAATATCAGTTCTTCACTTCATATGGAAAAACCAAAAACCCAGAATAGCTAAAGCAATCCTGTACAATAAAAGATCTTCTGTAGGAATCTTCATCACAGACCTCAAGCTGTACTATAGAGCAACAGTAATTAAAACTGCATGCTACTGGCATAGAAAAAGGCTGGTTGATCACTGGAATTGAATTGAAGACACAAAAAGAAACCCACATTCCTATGGACACTTCATTTTTTACATAGAAGCTAAATCCATACAATGGAAAAAGACCTCATGAAACTGAAACGCTTCTGTAAGGCAAAGGACACTGTCAACAGAACAAAATGACAGCCTACCGATTGGGAAAAAACCTTCACCAACCCTACATATGACAAAGGGCTAGTATCCAAAATATATAAAGAACTCAAAAAATTAAACACCACCAAACCAAATAACCCAATTAAAAAATGGAGTACAGAGCTAAGCAGGGAATTCTCAACATGGGAATATCAAATGATTGAGAAACACTTAAAGAAATGCTCAACATCCCTAGTCATCAGGGAAATGCAAATCAAAATGACTCTGAGATTGCATCTTACACCTATTAGAATGACTAAGATCAAAAACACAGGTGACAGCACATGGTGAGGATGTGAAGGGGAACAATCCTCCTTGCTGGTGGGAGTGCAAATTTGTACAACCACATTGGAAATCAATCTGGTGCTTTCTCAGAAAACTGGGAATAGTACTACCTAAAGACCCTGCTATTCCACTTCCGAGTATATTCCCTAAAGATGCTCCACCACACAAGAAGGACATTTGCTCAACTATGTTCATAGCAGCATTATTCCTAATAGCCAGAATCTGGAAACAATCTAAATGGCCCTCAACCAAAGAATGGATAAACTGTGGTACATTTATACAATGGAATACTATTGAGCTATCAAAAACAAGGAAATCTTGAAATTTGCAGGCAAATGGACAGAACTAGAAGCAATCATCCTGATTGAAGTAACTCAGGACCAGAAAGATATGCATGGTATATACTCACTTAAAGTGGATGTTAGCCCAACATAGATACCCTCTGAGAGATTCCACTGAGGGGGACGGGGACAGATGCTGGGACTTGCAGCAGGACTATGGGAGGGAGATGAGCTGCAAACTGTATGCAAGAGTTGAGGAATGGATAGTCTGGGAGGGAGCGGGGGCCCCACAGGGAGACCATTGTGGCCTAGGGACCTGGACAAAGCAGATTCACCCACCAAGGACAGTGGAGGCAGAGAACCAAGACCCTCTGCTCAGAGGTAACCCAAAGAGACAGCCATGAAGAAAATAGAGGATGACAACACACTAGTGTTCAGCGTGGATATCCAGGCTAACAAGCACCACATCAAACTGGCCATAAAGAAACTCTGACATTGATGTGGCCAAAGTCAACACTCTGAGAGAGCCCGATGCAGAGAAGAAGGCGTGTGTTCGTCTGGCTCCCGATTATGATGCTGTGGTTGTTGCCAACAAGACTGGGATCATCTAAGCTGAGTCCAGCTCTGGCTATTTCTGAATATACACTTTCTGACCACAAAAAGAAGAAAGAAGAAAGAAGAAGAGGAGGAGGAGGAGGAGGACGGGGAAGAAGAAGAGGAAGAAAAAGAAAATCCCTCACTGAAATGTACAGCTGTTTCGGTTGATGTTGATTCCAAATGCAGTCAAGTTGACAACCAAGATTAGCCATATTATTCACCTCTCTCTTTCTTGCTTCCTATTTTCATAGTTCAGTTAAAAAAATTCATGTATTATCATGTATTAAGCTATATTTACTTTGACTCGCCCTTTACAAAGAATTTCACAAATAATTATGTGTCTACTATATTCAAAATATGAGAAATTCTCTACTCTCACACCCAGTTTTCTAGTGTGAAGACTGAAGTACAATTCCCTTAGGTAGCTTGCATAGTAACAGCATCAGGCAGGAGAAAATGTAAAGGATCATCCAGCAGGCTCTCTCCCATATACATATCTTCTGGATGCATGAAATCATCATGCCTTAACATACGTGTAATGATATTTACTTTTTTCATAGTTTTTGTAATTTCTTCTCAGATGGATATCGCAAGACTGGTCAGGCATTAGTGAAGAAATATAACTGGATAGAGAAATGATATAAATGCAAAATCATAAATAAAACTCAACCGTTGCATTTTCTATTTCCTGTAAATCATATTACATTCTTTAAAGTAGTTTTATAACTGATGTTCTAATTTCCCTTACTTATCCAGGCCCTGAGTAAGATGTAATCTTTGCTGCATTTTACTCTTTAATAAAACTTTGAGAGATTGTTTTTCTTCAATTAGGAAGACTCATTTAGCTAGACTATTAGAAGCTATTTTGAATGTAATGACACATTAAAACATTTTTCTTTCTGCCATAGAACCTTAAAGGTCCTTCCTTGTTTATTGCACAGATACATGAATGTCAAAGGAACTTGAGGGGGAACACACTAATTTGACGATCTAATGTTAAGTGTTATAACCATAAAAATCATCTTACAGCATAGTGAGAGAAATATCTAGTACATATTAAGAATCATTTTTAAATATTACTTATACACAAGTGACTACTAGGACAAGAGCATCTGTGATTCTCTGGAGGTATATGAATCACTCTTTATACATTCTCAGGGAATGTGCTCTTGCAAAAATCCTATTTTCCACTTTTTGCAGATTCTGTGAAATGCTCAAATCAGGACACAAATGAAACTTTTCATTATGAAAACTTCTATTTCCCCATTCTCTCTTGCTTCTCTTACCTAGAGTCCCAATAGGAAGTGTTCCCCTCTGTCCCAGTTTCCTGGTAAGGAAAGACTTTCATGGGACATGCCCCTTGGGCTAGTGTCCAGATATAAGTGAGTATACACCATTTGACTCTTTCTGCTTCTGGATTAACTCACTCATTATAATCATTTCTAGTTCAATCCATTTGTCCACAAATTTTGGGAATTCCTTGTTTTTAATAGCTGAGTAATATTACATAGTGTATATGTACTACAGTTTCTTTATCCATTCTTCCACTGAGGGACACTTAGGATGTTTCCATGATCTGGCTATTATGAATAAGGCTGCTATGAACACGGTTGAGCAAATGCTCTTGTTGTGTGCTGGAGCATCTTCTGATAATAATTAACTCTCACATTTATTCAGAACAGTAAATCATCTTTGGGTTATTTGGTGATCTAGATTTACAAAACAATTTACAATACCCATCTTCAAAGCAAACACCATAGTTTACGATGATAACACAGGGCTCAGAATGAGAAGAATGTCAGAATTATTTTTAGGGTATTTATTTATTTATATTAATTTAAAAATTTATTATTCTTCATTAAGATTACATCCTGATCAGTATCCCTTCCTTGTTTCTTCCAGTTCCCACCCTCCCTCCCACTTCTTCCCTATTCCTCTCCCCTAGACTTTTGATAGAAGAGGACCTCATCCATCAACGTATGACCACAGGCTATCAGGTCTAATCCAGAAACCCTGCTTTCTGTTTCTCTATGTGCAACCTAGGTCTCCCTGCCAGGGGAAGTGATCAACCCAGGACCACTAAAGTTCGTATACAAGGAAGCCGCCTGCCCCAAAATGAGCTGTTTCTTGTGTATATCTGAACAGGGGTCCTTGGTTGGTGCAATGATTGTGCAGCCCTCCACCCCGGGTCCAGATCTACCAGCCTTGATGGTTTCCTCGTGAGGATCTTGAACACTCTGGTTTTTCCATTCCTGGATTCTTCCATACCACTCTCTGTGCTCCACCCAGAGATCAGTGGTGAGTACCAGCATCTGTCTTGATTCCCTGCTTGGTGGAGTCTCACAGAGGAAATCAACATTGGGCTAATATCCATTGATAAATGAGTACATACCATGTGTATCTTCCTGGGTCTGGGGTACTTCACTCAGAATAATCATTTCTAGCTCCATCCGTTTGCCTGCAAATTTTAATGTTTTCCTGTTTTTAATAGCTGAGTAGTATTCCATTGTGTAAATGTACCACAGTTTCTTTAGCAATTCTTCAGTTGAGGGGTATCTAGGTTGTTTCCAGATTCTGGCTATTAAGAATAAAGCTGCTACAGTATAGTTGAGCAAATGTCTTGTTGTATGGTGGAACATAATTCGGGTATATGCCCAAGAGTGTTAGGACTGGGTCTTCAGGTAGAATGAACCCCAATTTTCTGAGAAAGCTCCAGATTGATTTCCAAAGTGGTTATACAAGTTTGCACTCCCACAGGCAATAGAGGAGCATTCCCCTTTCTGTACATCATCGCCAGCATTTGCTGTCACTTGGGTTTTTGATCTTAGCCTTTCTGATAGTGTAAGTTGGAATGTCAGAATTGTTTTGATTTGCATTTCCCTGCTTTCTGAGGACGTTAAGCATTTCTTTAGGTGGTTTACGACCATCTGATATGCCTATTTTGAGAATTCTCTGTTTAGCTCTGTACCCCATTTTTGGTTAAGTTATTTGTTTTGGTGGTGTTTAATTTCTTAAGTTCTTCATATATTCTGCATATTAGCCCTTTGCCAGATGTAGAGCTGACAGAGAACTTTTCCCAGTCTCTAGGCTGTCATTTTGTTCCCTTCACAGTGTCCTTTGCCTTACAGAAGCTTTTCAGTTTCACCAAGTCCCATTTATTAATTGTTGCTCTTAGAGCCTGAGCTATTGGTGTCCTGTTCAGGATGTTGGCTCTTGAGTTTAATGCTCTTCATCACTTTTTCTTCTAAGAGATTTATTGTGTATGGTATTATGTAGAGGTTTTTAATCCACTTCAACTTGAGTTTTGTGCAGGATGATAAATATGGATCTACCTGCATTTTCTACACGTAGTCATCCAGTTAGACCAGCACCATTTGTTGAAGATGCTATCATTTTTCCATTGTGTGAATTTGGCTTCTTCGCAAAAAAAAATCAAGGGTTTATTTTGGGTCTTGGATTTGATTCCATTGATCAACCAGCTTGTTTCTAGGCCAGTACCATGCTGCTTTTATTACCATTGCTCCATAGTACAGCTTGAAATCTGGGATAGAGATTCCTTCCGAAGATCTTTTATTGTAGATGATTGTTTTTGCTATTCTAGTTATTTTATTTTTCCATATGAAGTGGAGAATTGATCTTTCAAGAATTGTGTAGGTATTTTGATAGGGATTTCACTAATCAGTAGATTGCTTTTGGTAAGATGGTCATTTTTACTATGTTGATTCTCATGATCCATGTGCATGAGAGATCTTTCCAACTCCTGATCTTCTTCAATTTCTTTCTTCAGAGACTTGAAGTTTTTTTTTTTCATAGAAGTCTTTCACTTTCTTAGTTAGAGTTCCACCAAGATACTTTATATATTTTGTTTCTATTATGAAGGGTGTCATTTTCCTGATTTCTTTCTCCACCTGTTTTTCATTTGATTACAGGAGGGATATTGATTTTTTAAAAATTAATCTTATATCTGGCCATTTTGATGAAGGTGTTTATCAGCTATAGGAGTTTTCTGGTGGAAGTTTGAGGGTCATTTATGTACACTATCATACTAAAAATAGTGATACTTTTACTTCTTTATGAAGTGGATCCCCTTCATCTCCTTGTCTTATTGCTCTAGCTAGGATTTCAAGTGCTGTATTGAAGAGATATGGAGAGAGTAAGCATCCCTGTCTACTCCCCGATTTTAGTGGGATTTCTTTGAATTTCTCTCCATTTAATTTGATGTTAGCTATAGGCTTCCTGTATATTGGCTTTACTATGTTTAGGTAGGTGCCTTGTATCCCTGATCTCTGCAAAAATTTTAACATGAACGGGTGTTAGAATTTGTCAATATTTTTGTAGCACCTAAGGAGATAATCATGGTTTTATTTTTCAGTTTGTTTATATGATGGATTTCATTGATGGAGTTCTGTATATTGAACTACCCATGAATGCCTGGGATGAAGTATATTTGGTCATGTTGAATGATATCTTTGAGGTGCTCTTGGATTTTGTTTGTGAGTATTTTATTGAGTACATTTTTCCATTAATGTACATAAGAGAAAATGGTCTCAAGTTCTTTTTGTTTGTTTGGTCTTTGTGTGGTTTAGGTGACTGTGGCCTCATAAAATGATTTTGGTATTGCTCCTTCCATTTCTATTTTGTAGAATAGCTTTGGTTTTTGTTTGTTGGTTTGTTTGTTTTTTGTTTTTCTAGTTCATATGTAGACTCCAGAAGATGTTTCACTCTTACCCAGAAATTTAAATACAGGTGGATTTTTAAAATGCCACTCCCAATCTGCATTCTTAGATTTTATACAACTGTTACCATGAAGGTATTGGATTTTGTCAGATGACTTTTCTGCATCTAATATGAACCTGTGGCTTCTGTTTCAACACCATTTTGTGTTGTGTTGAATTTATTGTTTTACATATGTTGATCCATGCTGCATCTTTGAGATGAAGTTGATCATGATGGACTATATTTTATGTATTCTTTTTTAATTTTTTAAAATTTTATTAATTTATTCATATTATATCTCAATAGTTATCCCATCCCTTGTATCCTCCCATTCCTCCCTCCCTCCCATTTACCCTTACTCCCCTCCCTTATGACTGTGACTGAGGGGGATTCCTCCCCCTTTATATGCTCATAGGGTATCAAGTCTCTTCTTGGTAACCTGCTATCCTTCCTCTGAGTGCCACCAGACCTCCCCATCCAGGGGACGTGGTCAGATATGAGGCACCGGAGTATATCTGCATACTAGTCCAAGGAGTATGTCCCATGAAAGTCATCACTTACCAGGAAACTGGGACAGAGGGGAGGACATCCTATTGGGACTCTAGATGAGAGAAGCATGGGAGAATAGCAAAGTAGAAGGATCCAGAGGGTCCTAGAAACCTACAAGAAAATTATGATAGGCAGATTTGGGCCCAGGGGTCCCACTGAAACTATGGCACCAGCCAAGGACAATATTTTATGTATTCTTAAATTGAGTTTGCAAGAACATTATTGAGAATTTTGGCATATATGTTCATTAGGGGAATTGTTTGATAATGTTATTTATTGTTGTTTTCCTTGTTCTTGTCTTTGTTGTATCTTGCATATCACATGCCTACTGTCGCGGCTCAGAGATCTGGGAAGAAATAGGACACAGAAAGATTATAAAAGCCCAAGATAGAGATAAACATTAAACAAAGATTTTTTTATCTATTCAATGGGGGAAGTTAAAACATATAATCTCAGAGTAGTTTCAACATCATGTAAAGACCTATGTCAGCTCCAACCAGACAGAATTCCACTAAAGAGGGGTAAAATTAGACCCACCACTGGATGGAGACCTATTAACGTTCTATAAATGTTGGGAGAGAGAGCTTCTGTTTATATTAGTGACGTGACATTTTGTAGGGTAACCACAGATCAGGGCTCAAAGTTGAATAGGAAGGAATGGGGGTGGGGAATGTAGTTACTGGAAGACTTAATGGAGGTTAATATGTTCAAAAAGCATTGCATGAAATTATCAAGGAATTATTTAAAATAAGATTTAGAAGGCAAATGTTTCATACTTGTTGTTTATTTTAGTAACATAACAAAAAGATTCATGTTTAAATCGGTGTCTTTGTTTGATTAAATAACTTTGCCTGGACAACACATGATGAGTGTCAGGACCAATCACCATCTTAATAGTCACTTTATCTGTCCGTTTTGTTCTAGTGTTTGTCTTAACTTCATGCTGGTGATTAGAAGCCTTTTCAAAAATGAATAGCATTTGAAAAATCTTGCAGAGGCATATGCATTAACAACTTTCCATGAGTGAAGATTCTTATACTTGTTACCATAAAAGCACAGGCCTGGCAGAATTAGCCACTCAAAGTGATATGGTAGGAACAGGTCATCTCAGTGCCCCTATCCACACTGCCAGTTTAAGAAAGCCTACATCTATGCATGCTTATGTTTCCTTTCTTCGTTCTCTCTCTCTCTCTCTCTCTCTCTCTCTCTCTCTCTCTCTCTCTCTCTCTCTCTCAACAACTCTTGTCCTCACTTTTGTGAGTAGTTATATCAGATAGTAGTTTTCTCTATAATAAAGCTCTCTGACCAAAAGCAACTTTTTTTCCTTTTTTTATTAATTTATTCTTGTTACATCTCAATGGTTATCCCATCCTTTGTATCCTCCCATTCTTCACTCCCTCCCATTTTCCCCTTATTCCCCTCCCCTATGACTGTTCCTGAGGGAGATTACTTCCCCCTGTATATGCTCATAGGGTATCAAGTCTCTTCTTGGTAACCTGCTGTCCTTCCTCTGAGTGCCACCAGGTCTCCCCCTCCAGGGGACATGGTCAAAGGTGAGGCACCAGAGTATGTGAGAAAGATTCAAATGGTATATACTCACTTACATCTGCATATTACCCCAAGGGGCATGTCCCATGAAAGCCTTCACTTACCAGGAAACTGAGACAGAGGGGAGGACATCCTATTGGGACTCTATATGAGAGAAACATGGGAGAATGGCAAAGTAGAAGGATCCTGAGGGTCCTAGAAACCTACAAGTAGAACATTATGATAGGCAGATTTGGGCCCAGGGGTCCCGCTCAAACTAAGGCACCAGCCAAGGACAATACAGGCTGTAAAACTTTAAACCCCTACCCAGATCTAGCCAATGGTCAGAACATTCTCCACAGTAGAGTGGAGAGTGGGATATGACTTTCTCACATACTCTGGTGCCTCACCGTTGACAAAAGCAACTTAAGGAAGAAGTGGGCTTTGACTTACGCTCTGCTTCAGAGTGTTAGAGTCAATACAAGCAAGGAGGCGTGACAGCCAGTGGCTGGAGCAGGGAGCTGGCTGAACATATTTTAGTCACTGTCCTAGAGAACAGAGATCTAGAAATAGGGAGAGGTTCAAAGCCCTCCCCTAGTGACATACTTTCTCCAGGTATGTTCTCAATCCTAAAAGTATTAATTTACCCCAAGTAGCACTGGGGATCAAATGTTCAACTACAAGAGTGTATGGATGACATTCAAACCATCATAGTAGATAAAATGAACACTTGGAATACTTTTTTGACCTTGAACCTATCACTTTTATTTCCCCTTAATGCTATTGCTCCTTTAAGTCCCCTTCCCCATCCCTCTAAAGAGTTTCTCCCCTAGAGTGTCTCAATTAATGCTGACTATTCATGCCCAGACAGAGTTTTCTAAACCCTAAATTCAATTATGCCAGGGCATGGCTTAATGAATAATCTCAGAAAGACTAACTTTAAATTAAATGTAATATGACCTTTGTACACATTCTAAATTATAAACAGCATTCTATTGCCATTTTTCTTTGAGATTAAATTATTTTATGTGCCATTCCCTGGAGATGTTTTCTGACCTTCAGATAGGCTCTGTTTTATCTTTCTTTGAAACACTTTGCTCCACTTTCCCACTTGGCCTATTGTAGACCCTTCCAGATTTTAAGAAATAGCTTTAAGACCTTTAACATCATCTGCAAATTACTTATATATTTCCCAGTGCTACTTCAAGGCTTTTTGGAACAAAAAAATTAATGTCACTGTCTTTAAGTTGTGTTGAGAAGTACTTGTCAAAAGTGCATATTTATTTTGTTCCCACTAGACATCTTATTCCAGTGTTGCTAAGACTAATAGTCTATGGCTTCTGTGACTTCTGTAGCTCATATTTAACTTTCATTTTAACTACTTTTTTTTTTATTTCGAGACAGGGTTCCTCTGTGTAGCCTTGGCTGTCCTGGAGTCACTTTGTAGACCAGGCTGGCCTCTAACTCACAGCGATCCATCTGCCTGAAGTGATATATTTCTACTTATAATTGTAATGGAAATGACAAGGCACTAAATTTTTGTCTGTTTCATATGTAATAATTCCACTTGGAATGCCATTAATCTCTGCAGTCATATAATATAATTTCTGAATTCCTGTTGAAGAGTTTTATCCATCTGAAATTAAACCCTTAACCTATCCAGTTTAGGTCATCTGGTGATGCCCATAAACTCACTAGAAATATTCAGGAGATATATAGATTCCCATTTGTAGCAACAATTTCATGCAGGCATGGCCAGTTATGAGCATTAACCCACAATGACAATGATTTCTGACATATACTATGGTTTGAAGTTTTGTTCACCATTTTGCATGAAAACAAAACCACCTCATATATAATTACCAACAAATTTGAAATAATTTGTAATGACTTTTTTTAAAATGGGAAAATGAAAATTAAGGTGCATTGACTTAAAAATGTCTGCAAAGGCAGAAAATTTTTAAGAGGTAACACTGAGACAATGAAACTTTAAGGTACTTTCTAAATCATGACCACTGAATCTGTGTATAGAAACTTGTATTGAATAGCACAACTGACTGTAGGAATCATATGGATTTGACAATTGTAAAATGTTTCTGAACACAATATGTCTAAACATTAATTGTTTCAACATAATAAATCTGAATTGTTCTTAGCAGCACTCAGCCATGTTCGTTCATGAAACGTCACTGGAGCCTTGGATCTTAACACAAATCTGTGCTTTGCACCTTACATGCCTTCATACCATGTGGTCCCAATGAAGTTTTCCTCAACTACCAGGGACCAGAGTCCAGACTACTCTGTGTTTTCAACTACAGTATTTTTTTTTTACTGAATATTTTTCTTAACACGCCATTAGGAACTCCTGAATATGTTTTTGATGTTGGTGTGTATCTGTTCAAGTCTGATCGATCTGCATTAGATAACCAATAAGAGGTCTCATCCCTAGGAGGGACTAATTTTCAATAATAATCAACTACAATACTAAACATCTATGCACTAAACTCTTGTGTGCACAGTTTCATAGACAGCACACTAGTCGAATTAAAGGCACACATTAACATAAGATCAATGATAGTAGATGATTTCAGTGCCACATTTTTTCCAATAGACAGTTTATCAGGATCAAAAATAAACAGGGAAGCCTGAGAACAAAATGACTCATAAAATCACCTAGAAGATACCTACAGGATATTACACACACACACACACACACACACACACACACACATTTTTATGAACTGGGGCAAGGAAGAGTACATAAGTAGATTAGCCTAAATTGTAAAGCATGCTTCAGACATACAGGGCCTACTAAGGCTGGACATATTGATCTTTGAATGGTTGGGTAAACTTAAACAGGCTGAGTCCACTGTAGGGTAGCAGATTAAATCATAAGAAATAACATTATTAACTTTTCTGTGAATTGTGCCAAATGTTCTGCCACGTTGCAATCAAGAGACATGTTCATAAGTATATATCCTGGCATATAAGTCATAGAACGTAACTAAGGAGACTATTTCCTGAAATTTTGTTAAAGTGTTAAAAAAAATCTGTGCTCAAGAAAAGATGGGAAAAGGGGTGAAATTTTATAGAAAGTACAAAGCTTTGCACAGTGTAGATAGCAGCTAAAAAAGCAGAAAGAATGCCAGTCTGGTCAAGGAAAATAACTCAAATGAGACTACACAGGCTGGGATGATATACATGAGGTAACAGGCATGGGGCAGGTCCTGCCCAGCAGCACATTAAGAAGTGAGGATAAACTGTTCAAAATAAATAGCCAATGAATGAATGCCTCGAAGGTTGCTACTGAGCTTTTTAGATTCTCATCACGTGAGTGAATACAGCTTTATGGATGATTGTTAAACTTGGGCTGCTTGTTAGAAATCACTTACGCAAAGCCAGAAAGGTCTTTTGATTTTATATTCATTCTGTTTGAAGTTAGTGTTTCCCAAAGGTACTGTAATTATTGTTATGGAGGTAGAGAATGTCTTTTGAATCTGCTACCATATATTCTGTGCAATAAAAGCTTAGATTTGGGAGCCTGTGAGTGATTCCATTCAGGATGAAAGACAGATGAAATTCTCTGTATATGTTTGATCATCGACTGACAGCTGTACAACTGAGAACGACAGGGATGAAAGGATGAAAAAAGATGGTTTCAGTCACAGCAGCAAAGGTCATTTGTAAAATAGACTGCATGTAGAGGTCCATTTTACTCAAGGAAGGATTTGTTCCACAGAAGTTTGTTTTTCTTAATTGATAAAGTATATTTAAAGTTCAGAATTATTTACATTTACAATATTTATAAATCTATAAACTATTATTAGTAATACAGTAAAATTTACTATACAACAATGATATTCTTGGTAGTGCCTGAGTGATCCCTTGTGTATTAACAGCCTTATAAGACAGAGAAAACATTCTAGAACTTTTCTGAACAAAGAATACATATGCACAAGCAACATTACACAGACTAAACAGGTTATACCTAAGCATATACATATGCATCTCTTCATAAAATAATAATTAGTGAAAGGAAGAGGCCATGAAATTGATGGTGGTTAGGGGGTATATGGGAGAGTTTGGAGGGAGGAAAAGGAAGGAACAAATTTTGTATCTATATTATAATCTCAAAAGTAAAATAAAAATATTTCTAATAATAAAATTAAGACTTAAAATAGCACCTTCCTCATATTCATATGTGTAATATTAAGAAGCAGTCCAAGCACAGAGTAACTGGGGACATTTAGCTCGAATGCATATTTCAGCTGCAATATATTAGATGTAAGTATCATATTAAAATAGTTGTAAATTTGTATTTAGTTATTAGAGGTATGCCTGCAAGTGTGTGTGTGTGTGTGTGTTTGTGTGTGTGTGTATGTGTGTGTGTGTGTGTGTGTGTGTGTGTGTGTGTGTGTGTGTGCACATTCACTCACACATGCACCTGCACATGCCCATGAACTTCAGATGACAGTTTATGGTAATTTTCTCTCCTTTTACTTTGAATGTCTAAGAAATCTATTGTAGGTCATTAGGTTTGACAGCAAGAACCCAGTCATCTTGCCATCCCCAATTTCCACCTTTGTTGCTTAGTTTGGGCTTACTGACATGAGATTAGGTTTTAATAACTCTGTAAAATTACTATTATTTAGGTTATAAGAAGGATGACTAACTGCAGTTAAATAAAACTTTCTGTATAAAACACAACTTATTGGGTGTGTTGGTGCTCCCCTCCCTCCACCAGGAATCTTGTCTTGTGAGAGGGTGTCCTAGTCAGTCCCCATGAACCCTGATACTAGTAATCTCAACTAGAGTCACCCCCACATCCTCCCAGAATCCTACCCTTGCCTGTCTCCAGCTTGTCTGAGAGATGCCTCTGTCCATGATTTCTCTTCTCTCTGCAGGCTCTCTGTCCTCCCACCCTGTTCTCCCTAGGTCAGATCTCCACCCACATTTCGCTGTGTTCCCTCTCCTACCTTCTTCCCTCTATTCAACCATTTGATTGTCTATTCTATTTTCCCTTCTGAGTGAGAGTTAATAATCCTTCCTTGGGTCTTCCTTGTTACTTATCGTCTTTGGGTCTGTGTATTGGAGTATGTTTATCCTGTATTATATGGCTAAAACTTGTGAATACATACCATGTGTATCATCCTGGGTCTACAGAGATTGAGGGATACCTAACCAATGCCTGGCCTAAGCCAAGATCCACCTCATAAGAGAGAGCCAAACCCTGACTCTATTAACAATACTCTACTGTGCTCACAGACAAGAGCCTAGCAGAGCTGTCCTCTGCGAGGCCACCCATAGCAGCAGATCCAAACATATGGAGACTTCATAGCAAAACACTGGGAAAAGTGTAGGGAGTCTTGTGGATAGAAGGACTTGGAGGTGACAGGAGCTCCACAAGGAGACCAACAGAGCCGACTAACCAAGGCTCAGAGGGGCTTATGTAGAGTGAAGCACAAACCAAGGGCCGTGAATAGACTGGACCTCTGCCCCCTACAGAGATGTGGCAGATGGGCTGCTGAGGCCTATGTGGTCCATAGCAAAGGAAGCTGGGGAGGGGTTGGCTGTCTCTGACGTGGCCTTGATTGCCTGGTTTTTTTCTATTCTTTTATTTTTTAAATTGTATACTATAATTTATTCACATTACATTCTAATTGTTATCCTCTCCCCTCACTCTTATGTCCTTGTCCTGACCCTCTCTCCCTCTTCCACCCTATTCCCCACCCCGAGACCTCTGGTGGGGGTGCATTCCTCCTCCACCTTCTAATCACAGCCTATCAAGTCTCATCCTGATACCCTGCATCCCCTTCTTCTACATGCCTGCAAGGCTGCCCTGCCTAGGGGCAATGATCAAATCAGAGGCACCAGAATTCCTGTCAGAGGAAGTCACTGATGTCCTCCCACCCTCTACCCCCATGTGAGGAATGATCTGTCCGTCAGCTACATCTGAACAGTGGATCTAAGTACTCTGTATGCATTGTTCTTGTTGGTGCATCAGTATGTGCAGGTTCCTCACTCTGGGTACAGATTTGCTAGCCTTGATGGTCTGTAGGTGGAACTCCTGACTCTCTGGGGCCTTCTGCTCCCATATTCTTCCATAAAACTCTCAGCACTCTGCCCATAGTCCAGCTGAGACTCCCAGTATCTGTCCTGATTTCCCACTGTGTGGAGTCCCACAGAGAACATCTATGTTGGGCTTATATCCATTTGTATGTGAGGATATACTATGCGTGTCTTTCTGGGTCTGGGTTACCTCACTCAGGATGATCTGTTCTAGTTCCATTCATTTGCCTGCAAATTTCAAGATTTCCTTGTTTTTAAAAGTAGCATTCTGTTGTGTAAATGTACAACAGTTTCTTTATACATTTTTCAACTGAGGGACATCTAAGTTGTTTCCAGAGTCTGGTTATTATGAATAAAGTTGCATGAACATAGTTGAGCAAATGTAATTGTTGTGTGGTGGAGCATCTTTGGAGTATAAGCCCAGGAGTGGAATGGCCTAGAAACACTTAGAGAAACGCTCAATGTCTTTAGTCAGCAGGGAAACGCAAATCAAAATGACTCTGAGATTCCATCTCATACCTATCGGAATGGATTCGATAAAAAACTCAATTGACAATCTATGCTGCCAGGATAAGGAGAAAGGGGAACACGCTTCCATTGCTGGTGGAAGCACAAACTTGCACAACCACTTTGGAAAACAATCTGGCACTTTCTCAGGAAATTAAGAATAGTGCTATCTCAAGACCCAGCTATGCCCCTCCTAGGCATATACCCAAAGATTGCCTGCTTTTTATCAATCACTGGCTGTGCTGCCTGGGCAGGCCACAGGGGAAGAAGCAATGCTCAGTCCTGGTAGGATTGGATGAGCTAGGGTAGGTGGGTAGGGGAGCACTCCCCTTTCCTGAGGAATAAGGGAGGGGAGGAGGGAAGAGGAAGGGAGGGTGGGACTGGGAGGAGAGAAGGGAGGGGGCTATGATCAGGATGCAAAGTGGTTTAATTAATTAATTAAAAGTACAATTTAAGTTGTTAAAAGGTTTTAACTCCATTCACCTATGTCAAATCAATAATAAATTAAGGCAGGCATTTTTTCACTTGTCATTCATTGTGAGAGCTCTGTGTGGAGACTGCATACTTTATGTCTTTACTGTTCTTTCATTACAATGATTCGGGGTGGGTATTATAGTGAAACATCCAGGAGAAGTTTCTTTGAGGCAAGGATATCTAAACTAAGAACTGAAAAAAAAAATAATTAGGGTAAGAAAAGGCTGTGCCATAAGTCTTGTATATAAAACACATAAATTGAAAGGACTCATAAATGATATGGTCCCAACTGTGTGCAGAAAATGTGGGCACAAACAGAATTGATATGTTTAAGGACAGAGCTCAATGATCAATTAAATTATGTGATAAAAGGAAAAGAAAATTTTATAATCTCTCTCTCTCTCTCTCTCTCTCTCTCTCTCTCTCTCTCTCTCTCTAGCATATATATGCTTTAGAAGCTAGCTGGACAATCTGACACTTTAACTAAAGTGATCTGGGTTGCTTTTAGGGATTTATAAAGCCATTGTTTTAGATAGGAAAGTAATAAAGAGAGGAAAATAAGTGCCAGCGCACTAAGACGGGGAAACACTGTCATTGTTAAGTTAAATTATTTTATCTATTCACTCTACATCCCTATCACAGCCCCCTCCCTCCTCTCCTCTTGGCCCTACCTCCCCCCCTCTTACCCCTTGACTCCCTACCTTTTCAGGAAGGGGAAAATACATGTCCTCCACACAATATCATAAGAAGACTGGCAATGATTACCATTTGTCTAAAATTCACAATCAATCTTAAATTTTTTACCCAGAATCTCTGAATTATACTCTGTTGTTATGTGCATTTTAGCTGTATAGTACAGGATAACCATGTTACAATTCACAGACCCAAAGAAGATAAATGATAAGGAGGACTCAAGGGAGTGTGCTTAAAAAGATCACTCAAGAGGAAATAGACTAAACATAGGACTGGTTAAAGAGGGGGAGCAGGGTAAGAGAGGGAGCACAGAGAAAAATGGAGAAATGAAGGTCAATAACAGACCTAGCGAGAGTTGGGGGGTGGGAGGACAGAGGGCTTGCACAGAGAAGAGAAACCATGGGTGTGGGCATCTCTGTGACACGCTGGAGACCTGCTACAGGGTAGACTCCTGGGAGGATGCAAGGGTGACTCCACCTGAGACTCCTAGTAGCAGTGGTGCAGCAGACTGCAAAGGTCACCCTGTAACTAGACATGAATCCTCCTGGAAGGATTCCACCAACCAATCCACAAAAACTTCAATCCAACACTTACCCTACCTGTAAGATATGCAGGGACAAAAATAAAGCAGACATTGAGGAAATGTCCAAGGAGTGTCTGGCCCAATCTCAGACGCACCACATAGGAGACAGCCAACCTCTGACCCTATTACTGATACTCTGCTGTGCCTGCAGATGGGAGCCCAGCATAGCTACCCACCCAGAAACTGATGCAAAGGGATGCAGAGACCCACAGCCAAAAGATTCTCGAGCTCAGGGAATCTTGTGGAAGAGTGGGAGGAAGGAAAGGAGTACTCAGAGGGGAAAGGAGCGCATCAAAAGGCCAACAGAGCCAACTAACCAGGGACATTGGGGGCCTGTGGAGACTCAAGCTACAGCTAACAACTAAGCATGGGCTGGAGCTAGGTCCCCTACACAGATGTAACATATGGACTGCTTGATCCTCATATGAGTACCCTACTAAGGAGAATTGGAAGCTGACTCTGACATGGACCCTGTTGCCTGCTTTTATATCACTTTCCCCTGGTGGGGCTACCTCCCAAGGCCACAGGGGAAGAGGATGCTCTCAGTCCTGATGAGACTTGATATGCTGGGGTGCATGGGTAGATGGGGTTCCCCTTCTCTGAGGAGTAGAGTAGGGGGTTTAGGGGAAACAGAGATGGAGCATGGGAGCAGGAAGAGAAGAGGGAGGGTCCTATGACGGGGATGCAAAGTGAACAATTAATAAAATAAAAAGAATAAATAAGTAAATAAAACTATATCAAAACCATCCCTGCTGTTTTATTCATTCTTCACAGGGAAAATAATGTTCTTATATTCAGTTAAATGTATTTATTTGTACTTGTTACTCTACTTTTGTAATTTTTATTACATTCTACCTCTGTGTGTGCATAAACATGTCAAACAGGTGGAGATCAGGAGACAATTTGCAGGGGTTGTCTCCTCCTCTTGAACATCTCAGGAATCCAACTCATACATTATTTTTGGTAGCATCATGTTTATCTGCATGTTCTCACCTTTTTTCATAGCAAAATGTTGAAAACATTAGGTGATGGTTTTATATGTCAGTCCCCACTATTATTAATTTCCCTTATTTCATTGCCATAAGAAATACACATATGACTGAATGTCTTGTGCTGTATTATTTTAACTAAGAAATCATATTATTTACATGTAAATACCATGATTTTTGGAAACAAATCCTCTATCACTCTTCACCCTATGTAATTTACAAGTATACTAAGTATCAGTCAAAGAAAATAGCTCGAATATAAATATTGCTCTGACAAACTTTAAAAAATAAAATAAATTCAAGACCATTAATACAAGCCATTGGTTAAATTTCATTTTACTCTGACTCCTGTGTGTAAGTCTGTAGTCTGGGGTACATCACTCCTTTTGAGGTAAGCAGAGATACATCTGAAAGTCTGGAGAATATCAAGAATAAAAAGTGTCATGTTTTATTTGTGAAGTACTTTTCATTCTTCTAGAGGTCTCAAGTAACATCCTTTTCTCTTGGTTTTCTAAGAAGGAATGAAAGATACAATTTGACATGTTTAGGTATGATGATTCATTTCTGCCCTCTGCCTCTAATCTACTGACACCTGAATCATTTTTTATGTCACCTTTGTCAAATAACTAAAAGATATTATGAAAACCCACCAGAAAAAAAACATGTTAGCAAAAACATCTATCTGAGACTCCACCCATATCTTTGTGGAAGAGGAAGCAAAAAGGATTTCTGGACTCAGTTGATATCTTTATTTTCCTTTTTATTCAGTCTAGAATCATAGGCCATGAAGAGGTACTGTCCACATTAAATGTACATTTTTCTTGTTCAATCAAACAGCTAAAAATACACTCACAGATATGCCCAGAAGAACTGTGCCATCTACTTAGTTCTCAATGCAGACAAGTTGGCAATGAACAGTCCATTAAATACTCCATCTTACTCTGATTTCATTCCTTTTAGTTAGGAATTTTACAGGTAACTTTTATGTGTAATTTTTTTAAAGCATTGGACTATGATGTAACTGAACTATTCATCATATTCAAAGTACTTATATTGCACATTGAATAGGTACTTTATATATGTCAACTGTAAACTCTATATGGAGTAGGTTCTTTATCATTTGCTCTTTTTAATTTTAAATATATTTTTCTCATACAATATATCCTGACACCAGCTTTCTCTCAATCCCCTCCTCCCAGTGCTCCCTCTTCCCTGTCCACCAGGCCTCCCACTGATATAAACTGAACTCAGGATAACAAGATGAAATAAAACTTGGTATGTACCCTCATATCAAGGCTAGATGAGGCAACCCAGTCAGAAGTAAAAGGTCTCACAAAAGGCAAAAGAGTCAGAGGCTCACCACTACCATTGCTAGGACTCAACAACAACAACAACAACAACAACAACAACAACAACAACAACAACAACAACAACAACAACTCCAAGCTAAAGATTCAAGGTAAGTATGCAGAGAGCCTGGTACAGCCCCATGCAGGCTCCTTGGCTGCCTCTTTCTTTGTGAGCCCCTATTAGCCCTGCTTAGTTGATTCTGTGGGCTGTATTCTCTTGGTGTCCTCAATCTCTCGGTCTCCCCCATTTCTTCCTCATCCTCTCTTGTGGAGTTCTCTGAGATATGCCTAATGTTTGGCTGTGGGTCACCATTTCTGTTCCCATCAGCTGCTGGAGGGATCCTCTGATGACTATTGGGGTAGGCACTTATCCTATGAGTATAGCAGAAATCATTAGGAATCATTTCATTGACTTTTTAGTCAGCTTTGTTTTATTCTATCATAACCTCTAAGCCACCCATCTTCTGTATCCTGGCTATCTTGGCAGCAGTGTTAGGCACGGGTTCCCTCTCATCCTGTGGGTGGACTGGCGATGCGTCAGGAGGGGAACACAAGGGGTCAGGTGGGGAAGGGTACATCAGAGGGAGACAGTACAGGTAGAGACAACTAAAATAGGTGTGCACCTAGGGGTGAGAGAGACACCTAGTGCAGTGAAAACTCCCCGGAGCCTATGATTGACACTTGTGAGGACTCCCAGTAATGGAGGCTATGGGGTCTGCACCAGCGTTCTCCTGTAACCTAGCTAAGCTCCCATTGGTGGGACTGGAGCACTAATCCAGCCACCAAATCTATGACTAAAACCTCCTCTGCCTATAAGATGTTCTGGGGAAATGTTGACTTGGAGCTTATCATATGCTTCTTAATTTTTCCAATATCATCTCACTTACATGTGATAAAACTCACATTCGCCACTGTGAATTGTTTACTACATCCTGTGGACTCCCTTAGGAGCCCATTGGACAATTCTAAAATTTACCCATAATAATGCCTTTCAGTAATCTCTTTTCCATGGGGTTAGGGGTAAGCCCCTTACATCAAGTTTAAGTAAAGACGCTTACCCTGTCATAATTATAGATTTTCTAATGCTAAGGACTTTTAAAAATGAGCACCATGGAGTAAAATAGCTAAAGACAATTTAAAATTAGACCTAGCATATTATCCCTGGAGGAACAATGGAGTTACCTCTTTTAATATAACTCTATTTAAGCAAGCACAATATTTTCTAACAGGGAAATAAAAAACAGAACACCACAGGAGTGAGGTCACAGGTGATATGAAGGAAAACACGGTTGTTATGTTTTTCCTAGTCAATGTACCAGACAGCTAAGCATTTAAAGATAAAAAGAAGGATCTTGTTAGTCCACCTAAGTCTGTGGAGAAATATCAATTTTATCTGAATTACAAAGGAAAAGGAATCTCAGCAGGCTGCAAGTCTTAAGAATATCAGTTGAGATCTGTATTACAGTCCAGGGTGTCGATAAGGACCTTCTAATTCAGAAGCCTTGCATCTTGTCTGAAGCTTCCATCTTATTGAAAATTCTTGGCAGTCAGCCATGGAACAGTTGGGACCATGTTCAGAAATGGCCACCTTTCTCTTTTTATGTGCTTAACTGCTCATTTTGCCTTAGTCATAATACGTCATCGTGGACTCGCAACAGTCTCTTAAGCAAAGACAATCAAGTCTGTGCACACTCTGACTAATATAGCATTTTAAATAAGAAGCACAATTTGTCACTCAAGAGTCAAACAATTTCTATTTTGAACACTTTGGAGAAGTTTTGTAATTATTTGTCGTTAGTTTTAAGTAACAAGAGAACTCTGATTTTTCAAGATAAAATGTGGATTCATTTCCAAGGTTAATTGTGCATTCTATCTACTATTTGAAATAACTTAATGTGGCATATATTTAAATCATACTTAGGGACTTTCACTGTTCAAAATATTTATTAAAATGTGATTTAAATTTGAATGTAGTTTAAAAATAATAAATGCCAGGTTAGTTAGCTAGGGAGTTAATATGTTTAATAGGTATGTATATCTATTAGATGTACACATGAAGAACAGAACATACACATAAATTTTGTTATTGTTATTCAAAGGAATGTCATGTAGCAGTGAAATTACATTCAACATTAGGGGTAAACATATGTGCTTTCATTAGCAAACTGAGGTGAAACTATTGCATATGTTAAAAGTATTTAAAGTTGAGAGGTAATGAATTGGTGAGGACTGTGAGGAAATATATATACATACATATGTATATATATGAATGACATGTATGTTTCTTTCTCTATATATTTAATATGCATACTTATTAAGAATTTCATAAGTGCATTATTTTTACTATAAAATGAGAGAAGAAACAAATCTATCAGCTTCTTAAATCATATGTCTCTATGTGAGAATTTTCCTCTCTATGTTTTTGAGGTCTTAAGGTACGGGAAGTGTATTCATCATTAAGAGTCAGTTCCTGCAACTGATGTAATTACTCTGTGCTTCATAGATTTCAGGAATAATTGATATGGTTGGATGAGTGCCTTTGAACTCTTCTTGTCTGTAAGCATAGATCTGGATAGAAATCAATTTTCCTTGCTTTAATAATACACATATCCTACAGCAGCTAGATAGGGGAATTGACTGGAGTTACAGGCACGATCCAAGGCAAAAGTGTACTTGACAGGGACCCTGAGTCAGTATTTGGAGCAGAAGTACAGCTCGGTCACCTTCAGTTTACCCTCTGACTTCCAAAGGTACAAAAACGTCATTTCACATAGTTTTCATTTCTGGCTTCGTCCTTGAGTTTGGCTGTATACCAACACCCTGAACTTAATTTTCTATTCTGACTAACACTCCATTTTATACTATTGAGTGGTTGAAATGAATCTAGTTTAGTTTTACTTCAATCCATTGATTCTATTACTAAAATCCATGGGTTACAGAAGTTAAGAGAAAGCTGAAGGTATATTTCCATGAAACATACATTTAAGTCACTGTAATAATAACTTAAAAGTCTATAGCCACTTGGCATGCTACAGGGTGCCTAATTTTGAATCATTCAAGTGTGAAAATTGATAGGAGAGTTTTCTTTCTTATACTATGGGTTTCTGTGTTCTAATGTCCCTCAAAAATACAGAGGAAGTGTCACTGGGCTAAATCCCCACCTCTCTATTCTTCTTTGAAATAAAAAAGCATGTTATGATAAGACAACTTATTCACAAATGTCCACCTTTTAGACCCAGGATGCAATTTAGGACAGTGCATTGCAATAATAAGTGATATTGTTTTGGGCAATGCAGACCTTATGTAACTTGGAATATACACTGTGTCCAAAAAATGACCTTATAAGTATTACCAGCATTGTTAATTGCCTATCATTCTGGTTAACATCTGATTTTTCCCTCACTGTACTACAGAAGGAAAATGTTAGTTCAGTATAAACAGGGTACTTTTTTCAGGTTAATGGCATTAATAAAGGGATGTAAAACTTAAAATAAAAGGCCATATCCTGCAACTGGGCATGGTGGTGTACATCTTTAATCCCAGCCCTTGGAAATGGGTGTTAGAAGCCAACCTCAGCCTTGCAAGAGGAGCATGTATTAAGTGAAGAGTCATCTCTCCATCTCAAAGATTTATTAATTTTCATTTAATGTATATGAGTGTTTTTACTACATGTATGTATATGAACCTCATGCATACAGTGGAAACTAGAAAAGGACACCTAACCACTGGAAACTAGAGTTGCAGATAGTTGTCAGCTACTTTGTGGGTGCTTTGAACCAATCCTGGTTCCTCTGCAGAAGCAGAAAGTGCTCTTAAATGTTGAGTTATCTCTACAAAAACATGTGTAATTCTGTTCTTGACTTACCTAATCTTTGTATAAAATTTTGTTGCTACATTAATTTCTAATTATACTCTTCCATATTAGAGGGAAGTTCATTAAAATGCAAGATGTTAGAAAGAAGGTGAATCAATAAGGATGTTATAAGAGAAAGTAAAATATTCTATCCTGTAAGGAAGTTCAGTAAGCTCAGGAAATCTCTGAAACTGACTTGATTTACTAGTCCTCTACCATAAGAGTAGCTAAGAGACATTCCCACACAAACCGAGCTGTCTACCTAGAACCCGTCAATGAGGTGAAAGTCTGTCTCCAAACCTTTGAGCTCCTGGCAGGCTGGGCAGGGTGTTCCAGGTTTCCAGGTTCAGTGATCTGTCACCAACACTAAGATACAATTTTTGGAATGTACCTGTCTTTGAATCATTTCTCGCCCCAAAATAACCCCTCAGCCATATTCCTGAAGGTACATCCACTATAAAAACCAGTGGTTCATTGAGTTGGACTTTGGCGCTTTCTGTTCTTTGGTCTATCATCATTTATCTATCTGGGGTTAGTTGATGTTTGTTAATGTCTCCCCAGAAGTACTGTTACACAACAGCCAGAAATGTGTCAAATCACTATACATGTATGCGGGGCAGCACAGCAAATATGTGGAAAGAGGAAGGCACTGATTCATGGCTTAGTCAACACAGGCTTAGTCTTTAAATCATCTTACAGTGTTGATGGTTAAAATCAAAGGATCAAGAGAGAGTTCACTGCTGTTCCTTGTCTAGAGGTAAGACAACAGAATTTATTTACAAATGATGAAAAAATTAATGAAAGATTTTTAGTAATGAAAACATAGTCTGAGTGCTGGCACACAGCTCAACAATAGGTTTCTTATCAGTGCATCAGTGAATTCCGTTCTCATCAGTGGAGTACAAGGGGGTTGTTCTATTGAGTCTCATCCTGAACATCTATTCCGTCCAAAAACATTGCTGGCGAAGATTCTTTTTCCTTGAGATACCTTTTCTTTAAAAATTAGGAAAAATTACTGGAGGGCACTCTGTCTCCCTCCCTCCCTCCCTCCCTCCCTCCCTCCCTCCTTCCCTCCTTCCCTCTCTCTCTCTCTCTCTCTCTCTCTCTCTCTGCTACTGTTTTTTTCTCCTGATGAGGTATTTTCTTATTTTGAATGGTGCATGTGAGTGAATCAGAACTTCACCTAGAGTGAGTCGCAGCATCAGTCCAGACCCTCCAACTGGGTGGAGTCTCTCAGAGGACATGTATGTTGAGCTACTAAGTGAGTATATACCATGTGTGTCTTTCTGGGTCTCGATTACTTCACTTAGGATGATCTTTTCTAGTTCCCTTCACTTGCCTGAAAATTTCGAGATCTTATTTTGTTTGTTTGTGTGACTGTGTGCCACTTGGATGCAGTGATGGGGGAAGAGGGTGTTAGATCCTTTGGGAATGAAGTTACAGAGACTGGGAGCTACTGAGTGGGAAAAAGGAATTGATCTGGGTCCTTTGGAAAAGCAGTCAGTGCTTATAATTATAGAGCCATCTCTCAAGCGTCTGATTTAAAACTTAGGCCTTTGGAATGATGTGAGGGGGTCTGCTTTTGACAAGGAAAGTGCATTTGTTTGTCCTTCTCATCTTCTTTAAGATGAGATGTAATTTTTTGAGTTTTGCCTCTTTTTTAATTAATTTATTTATATTACATCTCAATGCTTATCCCATCCCTTGTGTCCTCCCATTCTTCCCTCCCTCCCATTTTCCCCTTACTCCTCTCCCCCATGACTGTGACTGAGGGGGAGCTCTTCCCACTATATATGCTCATAGGGTATCAAGTCTCTTCTTGGTAGCCTGCTATCCTTCCTGAGTGCTACTAGGCATCCCCATCCAGGGGACGTTGTCAAATATGGGGCACCAGAGTTTCTGTGAAAGTCAGACCCCACTCTGCACTCAACTGTGGAGAATGTCCTGTCCATTGGCTAGATCTGGGTAGGCGTTTGAAGTTTACTGCACGTGTTGTCCTTGGCTGGTGCCATAGATTGAGCAGGACTGGGCGCTATCTCAGAAAACTGGGAATAGGGCTTCCTCAAGACCCAGCTATTCCACTCCTTGGAATATACCCAGAAGATGCTCCAACACACAACAAGAACATTTGCTCAACCATGTTCATGGCAGCCTTATTCATAATAGCCAGATCATGGAAACAGCCTAAGTGTCCCTCAGTAGAAGAATGGATAAAGATGTAGTTTTTTTTTTAATTGCTGTGTAGGCCATGCTACATGCCCCATGAGCTATGATGGATTCTTATCTCATTATAGGAACAGGGATCACAGCCCTGTCTTTACAACCCAGAATTACTGAATGTGGCTGTATGCTGACATGGAACACTTCACCTACAAAGATATCTATAGTTGTCTTCAGTTAGCAAGTCAGCTCTGCATGTAAAACGCCACCTGTGTAACCTGGTGACTTGTTTCTCATCTCCAGCACCTACATAAATGTTGGAGACAATCTATTTCATGGTGTCACCCTCAGAAATCCACAGTTATGCGATGACACGCATGTACCCACAAATGCAGAGTGCCCACACACACACAGTCATATGTGATGATCCTGGCAGAACTGTGTATATTTTAGACATCTCTGAATTATTATGTTAATTTTAAACCAGAGGTCATTTAAACAGAGTGCTTCTTCAAACAATTAATTCTCTGAGAATGCCATTATTCTACATTAAATACTTAGTCTAAGTATCCAAGAAAGCAGGAATAATTTATAATTTTGTAAAATACAGATAAGAGTAAAAACTAAATATTATTTCTCAATTACTTTGCAAACAAAACATGTATTGCTTTTTTTTATAAATGCAATGCACTTATGGGTGGAGAGTTTAGGAAGTCTGTGGCCATGTTCCAGATATTGTGAGGGGATTAGTATGACAGCTTTTCCTGGGGTTATGGCTCATCAAGCTAGAATGCACATTCCCCAGATCATAGGTTTATAGTCTTTGTCTCTAACAAATAAGCTGCATTTGTTGTTCTACATTTACTTTTATCTTTAAAATAAATGTTATTTTTACAATGTTCATTTTTCTTTTGTTGCAAATTAGCTTAATGATGATTACCTAGTCTGAAAGTGTTCAATTCAGTAGTGAAATAAGATTTCAGATTAATAACAATTATAGACCAGGGTCACAAATTTCTTAGAAACTTGTTACCAAAAAGAAACAAGAATAAAATGTAAAACTAAAAGTCATCTGTTATAGCTTCCTTCCAGATTTAACTATTGTCAAAAATTCTTTGGGTAAAAAGAAAAATTGCAAAAACTCAACAAAACTAAATATTGCAGCAGGTGGCAGGGAGATTAATGTTCAGAGAGTTCAAAGTTCTTTAAACTCTCAAAACAATCAAAAGGAAAAACAATTGAAGCGCCTCAGTTCTCACACAGTGTTAGAGACAGAAGTCCCCAAAATATGCACTGTCCTTCCACATGGACAGATTGCTTCCCTTTTGATACCTCAGGCTCACCTTTCAAATATGAGAATAATATACCCCAGCTTAACTGCCTTGGGATGCTTATGGATAAAATTAGACTACAAATGTGACGTGTCTTTGAAATCTCTTTTCTCTTGCTGGGCACTTTCTGGCAAGTATATTCTACTCTGATCTCTGACCTGTCTTCACTCCTGGGAATCATTGTGTCTAAGTCGGGACTCTTCTTGCTTTTGTTAATGGAGCATGGAAAATCGCCACACTCTGGAGGCTTCTTCCTGACTTATTGCTGGTGGAAAATGGTATGTTTTCTGGAGGAACAAATGCTCAGAAATGGGGTAAAATGTAAGGTATTTTCTTCCAGTGATTAAAAGTGGCATGTGAACTCCAAATAAGGATGTTGATTACTACACCTTAAAGCACTGGATTATTTCATACATACTGCTTGCTTCATTTTTACCATTTCCTTGCTGTTTCCCACTTTTATATTCACTTTATTTCCCATATGTTTTCTCTTTTATCAGCAATTAATATCTTATAAAAAGAAGCCCTCAAGCTCTCCTTTTTTTTCTAGTTTATTGAGTCACCTTATATGTAGTCCAGGGCCACTCTTTATATTGTCTACAGGAAGAGGCACTGTTGGCCTTCCACTCCTCAGTTCATTATGAAAGTAACATACACAGTAATAGTTCACATTGCCCAGAAGGCCAGTCTCACAAAGCAAAGTGAGATTGTCAAAATCACTCTCAGATCCTGGAGGGTACGAATAGTTTCCTTGCAAATGACCTCCTCATTGGTGATCTCAAAACAGGGCCAATTCTTTAAGACCAAGAGGGAAATCTCTACGCACCATTTCTTCTTCTTTCATGGAAAGGTTAGACTTGTTTTTAAACAAATACTGGCATGATTTTTTTTGATTCTATGACCTCTTATACTTATCTAAACTCAAGGAGGAATAGCAGTATCTGCTTGCTTCTGTTCTTTTTTTCAGAAGCTAAATGTTACTAAAAGGTTAAGGAGAGCTTATTTTTCTTCTGAGTCATTCAAAGTTAATTAAATGAGCAGTTATTACATTGTAAAATTATTTAATCTCTGCCATAGTATATAAAAATGAATGAATTCTATATGTTTAAAGGAAGGTTATATGAACCTGATGTCATTAGTTGGTTGTGATTATTATAATCCTGTCTACCACACATTTATTGTGATATTTTCAATTGAGTCCCCTAACAACCTTCTGTTTCTAGATCTTTAGATTGTTAGACAATCTCAACTTAATATTTTCTTTATTTTTAACATATACATTTATATTAATACACATAAATAAAATACACTACATAGACCAAGAAGAACCACAAAACAATCAGGGATTATAAAACTGTTACATTCATAGGGAATTAGCTGTTCATATTTGGCAAACTTGAAGTAAACTTCTTTCCTACCATGTTGAGTCTAAAATTCCGAATGAAAATCCATATCTATCATATCTCATCTCTATTAACTTAAAACATCTGTCTAGATCTAAAAACATCTTAACTCCTAACCAACTAAGCTTAATCGTAAGATGAAACTATCTGATATTACACCCCATCAGAGACTTGAGAAGGAATAAAACGTAATTACTTGGGTGAACCAGAAGTACAGGTTAGAAGCTTCCAAACTGAAAAAAATAACAGAGACAACTTACTGGCTGAACAGTCATCTAAAACTCTATAATGTTGCAGCATCATCTTTAGGTTTCTGGTCCAATATAACTGACAGACATATTTGCAAGGCAGGAACTATTGAGGACTTGTTTACCTTGTCTTGGCAGACCTGGACCATCAACTCTGCCTGTATCTAAGCTTGCCCATTTTTAGGCAGAATTCTGTGTGTGGCAGAAATGAGAACGTTTTGCCCAGTGACTTGTTTGCCACATTTGAAGCCGTCTCCATAAGGAGGTTCTTTGATGTTCATCATCTTCTTTGTGGTAGGCTGCGTGTTGCCTGTCTTACTGTGAAAAAACCTTTAGAATAATAAAAACAGATAAAGGGTTGGTTAAGATCTTCTCCCAGTCTGTAGGCTGTCACTTTGTTCTGTTGACAGTGTCTCCTGCCTTACAGAAGCTTCTCAGCCTAATGAGGTCCCATTTATTAATTGTTAACCTTAGAGCATGGATTGTTGGAGTTCTGTTTAGGAAGTTGTCTATCACACAAGAAGGACATATGCTCAACTATGTTTATAGCAGCCTTATTTGTAATAGCCAGAAACTGGAAACAACTTAGATGCCCCTCAGTTGAACAATGGTTAAAGAAACTGTGGTACATTTAGACTATGGAATACTATTTAGCTATTAAAAAAAGGAAATCTTGAGATTTGCAGGCAAATGGAGGGGGCAACTAGAGATAATCATCTTGAGAGAAGTTACTCAGACCCAGACAGACACACATGGCATGATCTCACTCATAAGCAGATACTAGCCACTTATTTCAGGTTAACTGCATTACAATACAGAGACTGATGAGCCAACCATGGTCCATGTAGGATGTGGACCTAGACCTCCTACTCAGATGTAGTAGCTTCAAATGTTGCAAACAAGCCACTGGGCAAAGTGTCCTCACTTCTACCACGGACAAAATTCTGCCTTAAAAGCGGCAAGCTTGGATGCAGGCAGAGTCAACAGTCACACTCTGGCAAGACATGGTAAGCAAGTTCTCAATAGTTTCTGCCTCACCAGTATGTCTGTCAAAATTTGGGGACAGAAGGCTGAAGATGATGCTCCAGTGTTATAGAGAGTTTTGGGTGACTGCTCAGGTAGCAAACTGTCTCTGTCATCTTCTCATTTGTGAAGCTGCTAACCTGCACTCCCAGCATACTCAGGTCATGAAGTTTATTCCTTCTCAAGTCTCTAATGGGGTTGAAGGCCAGATAGTTTAGTTTTACAAATAAGCTTAGTTAATTAAGGGTTAAGATGTTTTTAGGTCTATTTAGAAAATTTAAGTTGATAATGACAAGATATGACAGATATTGATTTACGTTCAGAATTTTAGACTCACTAAGATAGGAAAGATGATTCCTTCAAGGCTGCCAAATACAAATCACCAAAATACTAAGAATGTAACATTTATATAATTCCTGCTTGTGCCATGGTTCTTCTTGCTATAGGTAGTTTATTGTATATATGTGTAATAATATAAATATATATAAAAATAAAAATATTTAATAGATAAAACAAAATAAAATATATACATACAAAAAAAAAAGATTTCATCAGGCTGATTTAAGGCAAATAATACCTTTGAAGGGGCCTAAATAAAACTAGGCAAAATGGTTAAACAGGCCAGGGACAGCATTTGTGCTCAAGTTTCTAAATGTTGAGAAATTCCAGGTTTAACAGGAGTCCTATGTGGGACAGTCTGAAATACTGGACCAATTGATATCAGAAGCTTCCTACAAAGCTGTCCTGTTCCAATGGTAAATGCTACTGAAGTGCCTGGGGCTGGAACATGAAGGATGCCGGATGTCAGTGTTCAGCATGCTGAGAGGAAAGAATCCTGTCAGGTCTTATCCAGGATTAGTGTCCAGTTCTTTTGTTCTGAAAACAAATAATTTCTCACAAGCATTATACAGTTCTATAATTATAATTGTATGAGGTGCGTTGGATGCACCGAACAATGAAGGCTGGTTCTTTGCTCTTTGTATGAGCAGAAGTAAGACATCTGCAAATCTGTCTTCATGTCATAAAGAATGGCATCTAATAATAAGTCATATGGACTTTGACCAACAAGGAATGTTGTCTATATAGACATTCATATCTCAGCCGGTCTCAGAGCTATTGCCATGTAGTGGGATTATCAATGTAAGTTACCTCTGCAGTTTGAATTCTTTACATCCCAATTGTAGCCCCCTCCATCATCACCTCTGAATCCCAACCCCTTCCTCTCCCTCTCCTAGTCCTCAGAAAGGTGAGCCATCCCCCCTAACATTTGAGCTTAGCCTATCCACTATAATCTGTACTACCTGTGACCTCTTCTTCTGTAGCCTGGCAAGGTTACCCTGCCAGGGGAGAAGTGATCAACACTAGGAGGCCAGAGTCCATGTCAGAAGTAGTCTCTATACTTTAAGTTGTGGAACCCACAAGGAGACTGTGCTGCCTATTTACTGCATCTGAGCAAAGGGGCTAGGTACACATTATACATGGATGATGGTTGGCACATCAGTCTCTGTATTGTAATATGGTTATCCCGAATTAAATGGTTAAAATCCACTTATGAGTGAGAATATGCCATAGGTGTCTCTCTGGGTCTGGGTTACCTCACTCAGGATGATTGTCTCTAGTTCCATCCATTTGCCTGAAACTTTCAAGATTAGCTTGTTTATAATAGCTGAATAATATTCCATAGTGTAAATGAAGCACAGTTTTTCCCTTCTTCAAAGGAGGGACATCTAGAATGTTCCCAGATTCTGGCTATTATGAACAAGGCTGCTATGAACATAATTGAGCAAATATCTTTATTATATATATTCCCAGGAGTGGTATGGCTGGGTCTTGAGGTAGAGTTATTCTGTGTTTAGCTCTGTACTCCATTTTTTAATTGGGTTATTTGGTTTGGTGGTGTTTAATTTCTTTCCCTTTCCTAACTACTTCCAGATACTCTTCACCTCCTTACCCATGCAACTTTATTTTTTTCCTTCTCTTTCAGAACTACAACAAAAAACAAAACAAACAAGAAACCAATGACAAACACCCCCCCCACACACACACACACAAATACATGATAATGGCAATCAAGATAAACAGGCAAAAGATCAATAAGACAAAAACCATGTCAAAACAAAACTAAGCAAGGTGGGCTTGGTGGTGCACTCCTTTAATTAAAGGCCTCGGGGGAGACAGAGGTAGGTAGATCCCTATGCATTCAAGGCCAGCCTTGTCCACAAAGTAAGTTCAGAACAGCTAAAGCTACACAGAGAAACCCACTCTCAAATAAACAAAACCAAACAAGGATCCAACCAACCCTCACACACACAAAACTAAACAGAACAGCCACAGAAGACCATGGAATCAGTTTTGTGTTGACCAGTTGCTCTGTGGCATGTGGCTTGCCATGGAGTATGGTTGATATACTCAGTAGCATTTACTGGAGGTACTGATTATCCATTTGCCAGCAGATATCAATTGCAAATAGCTTTCTGTTTAGGCAGGGACCCCATGTCAACTGCAGTGTCTCAGTGTTGAGGCTCCATCTGCCTTGAAACTGTGTAGGTCTTGTGCTGATGCCATAGGTTCTGTAAGTTCACACATAGATCCGTCTTGTGTCTGGAGAAGGTTTTTTTCTTGGAGTCATCCATAACTTCTGTATATTACAATCTTTCTGTTTCCTCTTCCTCTTCCTGGGATGTCCTTGATGGTTGGTTATTGCCCTAACATTTGTGCCACTGTTACAACAGTATATCTTGTAGGCAGGTCATTATTATAGGTTACAGGCTTCATAATTGAGTGATACTCCATATGATGTTTCTCCTCCGGTAGCATACAGAATACCATATAGCACCATGAATGCTAGTCAGTAGGGGAAACACTTCTGGTTAAACAATATCTCAGCTTCTCTATGTCTGATGACATAAGTAAGTTTTGGTTTCAGCAATAGTATCTCACCATCAGTTTGTGAAAAGCAACAAATAGTCTTTGAAACAGCTTGTGGTGTTAAATGGATTCCATGGGAATTCTTTGTCCAATAATTCAACAAACTGTGATCTACTTCTATCTCTGGAGACTTTAATAAGTGGTTTTAAATATCCACTTGGGAAATTCTCTCCTATATTATTTGATGACTCCTCTTAAACATATTTCTTATATGTATATAATTCAGTAAGCTTTTTCAGTAATAGGTTTCTGATGTAGTTACTGTTCTATTTGCTGTGAAGTTATACCATGAGCAAGGAAACCTCTGAAAAAAAGCATTTAATTGAGAGAATGCTTACAGTTTCAGAGGATGACTCATAGCACTGTCGTGGTAGAGATCATGGCTTTGGGGATACAGGTGGCACTGGAACTGTAGCTAGAAGTTTGTATCTTATCTACAAGTTGGAGTCAGAGAAAGAGATAATTGGCCTGTCTTAGACTTTTGAAACCACAAAGCCCAACATCAGTCACAAACATTCTCTAATACCATGAAACCTCATAAGCTTTCCAAAAGCAGTTCTACCAACTAGGTACCAGTCATATATGAGGCTATGGGTGCCATTCTCATTAAAACCAGCACAGATTTGTTTCAACAAAATAGCAGGGTACAAAATTAACACACAGAAAGTAGTAGCCTTCCTATATACAGGTGAACTAGAAAGAAATCTTATAAATAGAACCTTTTGCAATAGTCTTAAAATATCTTTGGGTCACTCTATCTAAGAAAGTGAAAGACTTATATAATAAACTATTTAGATATTGAGAAAAGAAATTGAAGAAGACACCAGAAGATGGAAAGTTCTCCAATGGTCATTGACTGGCATGGCTAATGTTGTGACAATGGCCATCTTACCAAAAGCAATCTATAGATCCTGTGCAATCTCCGTAAAAATTGTAGCATTCTTTTTACAGAAATTGGAAATAATTCCAACTTCATATGTAAATAATACAATTTCATGATAGATAAAAACATTCTGAATATTATCAAAACTGCTGAAATGAATCACTATCCCTAATCTCAAATTTTACTTCAGAGTTATAGCAATAAAAGCAACATGTTATAAAATAGACAACTTGGTCACTGGAATTGATTTGAAAATGTAGATATAATGTCCACAAAACCACTGGCACCAGACTTTTAATAAAGAAATCAAATATACACATTGTAAAAATGATAGTATATTCAACAAGTGATGGCCATCAAATTGGGTGGCTGCACATAGATCCAACTTATCACCTGTAAGGCGCAGCCATGCCCGATAATGGCGGCGACCTTTACCACTTGGTGGCAACTGTTACAGTTGCTACAGCTCCCGCACATGCGCAGACATAAGCCTTCTCAATGCACCCCTCCCGACAGGGGTATGCAAATGAAGTACTCCAACACAGCCTCTCATCTGTGGGCATGCTAATGTGGGCATGCTAATGGGACATGCTAATGAGACATGCTAATGAGGCATCTGAATGTAACCAATGAGACATTGACACGCCACATCCAGACAGTATTTAAGCGGCGTGCTCGCAGGCATTTGGGGTCTTTTGCTTCAGCTTCAAAGGATGCTCCCAATAAAGCGTGATTGAGAAGGATCCTGGTGTCTGCGTCGTTCCTGCCAGCAGGAGGACGCGACAAGTGGTGCCGAAACCCGGGAGAAAACAGCAAAACAGCACAGGGACCACTTGACACCTGCGAGGACCCTCGGGATCAAGAGACCCCGGGAGGATTCAGAACTCAACGTGCGGAGCGGCGGCGGTACCGGTAAATCTCCCCTCAAGGGCGTGCCTCCATTTGGCATAGACCCCCTTCTGGACGCTGGGTTGATTTTGCAACTATGTTGCTGTGCTGTTTCTTTTTGAGGTGCCGCCCCGGTAAAGAGTAAAGAGTGCTTTTGTTAGGAATAAGAGGCCCGACGAACCAAGGTAAACAACTGGGCGGGCAACCCTTTTGTTAGCCGCTTGTAGAAAAAAGCACAAAATGGGAAATCAGCACTCTACAATTTTCCTCAAGCCAGTGCAGGAGTTTCTTAAACAGTGCAAACTGAAAGTCTCAGAATAGACTATTCAGGGATTACAGCAAGTTGCCCCCTGGTTTGAGCCCTCTGGCGCTTTAAACCTCACTAGTTGGGATAAATTGGGCCGAGACATAGACAGAGCAGCAGAAGATCGAAAGCTGCGGGGAGGAACGAAACCGTTATGGCACCTGGTACGTGCTTGCCTAGCAGATAAGAAATGTGAGGATGTCATAAAATACAGTCAGCAAATGTTAGCTAATCACCAAGATAGTATGTCGGAAACAGAAGGAATTAACAGGAAAAGGGAGAGGAATAGCAAGAAAAAGGATAAATATAGTCAAAGAGCAGCTCAGAAAAAAGAAAACGAAATGCAGGAGGAGAAGAAATTTAACAATAAGCTGTACCCGGTACTCGATGAGTTCACTGACTTGCATTTAAGTAGTGAATCAGAGGCCGAGAATCATAGTGGAGAGGAAGAGCTAAGTACTGAAGAAGAATAAGATTTGGAGGAGGCAGCTGCTCAATATGAGCAGGAGAGATATGGGCCGTATGGAATAACCCTGTCGGCACCCCCTCCATGTAATCCTCAGTTCATTAGTGAGCAGAAACCCCCTAAAGGTGGGCAATATTAGCTCAGCAAGGCATTAAGTCTTGCTAACCCACTTTGGAGAATACCCTGATGTCATTATTACTCCCTACAACACTCAGCAACTGCAAGTGTTGTTAGCCACCATTGATGATTGGGCAATTTTGAGAACAATTTTCCCTGGTAAGATTGACAACCATCTCCCTAAAGACCCATTGCTACATTTTGTGTCTACTCATCTTGTCATTTTTCCCCGGATGACGGCTAATTCGCCTATTCCGAATGCTATTGGCATTTTTACAGATGGGTCTAAGACAGGATTAGGGGCCTATATGGTATCAGGACAAAAACCAGTCCTGATTCAGTTCACTCACAATATCCCGTAGTTGGTGGAATGCCAAACGGTTTATGCTGTTTTTCAATGGTTCACTGACCATTTTACTTGATTTCTGACTCTCACTATGTAGTTAATGCAGTGCACATGCTAGAAGTGGCAGGAACAGCTATCCCAGAAGTCCAATAGCACACCTCCTAAGGGACCTTCAAAAGATTATATGGTCCCGACGCCACTCATTCTTTATACAGCATATCAGAGCACACTTAATGTTGCCTGGGCCTATGGTCGAAGGCAATAGATTGGTGGATGCTGCTACCAGATCCATAGCCTTTGTAGTGCTAGACAATGTCAAGGCAGCCAAAGAATTTCACTCCCTATACCATGTACCTACAGCAACCTTAAGAAAGATATTTCACATCTCCCGTGCCACGGCAAGGGATATAGTCACCAACTGTGCTGCCTGTGTGCCTTTTCATCACCCTCCTCACACAGGGATTAATCCCCGTGGTTTACGTCCTGGAGACCTCTTGCAAATGGACGTAACACATGCCCCACAGTTTGGGAAACTTAAATATATGCATGTGTCCATTGATACCTGCTCAGGGATAATCTTTGCATCCCTTTTTACTGGAGAAAAGACGACTCACACTATCACTCATTGCCTGGAGGCTTGGGTGGCATGGGGCAAGCCCAAAGAACTAAAAACAGACAATGGCTCTGCCTATACCTCTAAAGGTTTTCAATCATTCTGTGACACCATACAAGTCAAGCATGTCACTGGGTTACCATACAACCCTCAAGGGCAAGACATTTTAGAACGAACAAATCGGACCCTAAAGAAATTGTTACAAAAACAAAAAGGGGGAATAAATTCCGGGCTTACCCCCAAGAATCAATTATCACTAGCCCTATTTACTATTAATTTTTTGACGCTTGATTCTGCCGATCGGACGGCAGTGGAACGTCATGGAGATACCTCCTTTACCAAATTCCCGTCCATAAAATGAAAGGATGTATTAACAAAACAATGGAAAGGCCCAGATCCAGTAATCGCTAGATCCAAGGGAGCTGTCTGTATCTTTCCACAGGAACAAAGTGATCCAGTGTGGGTTCCAGAAAGACTTACAAGAATCATCAAAGAGGAGGAACAAGATTCTACGTCACAATACATCGAAGACCAGTCTCCTGATCCTCCTGGTGTTCCTGACGAACCTGAGACAACACAACAGGAGGCAATAAGGGGTGGCCCTGGTTCCAATGGATGCTGAATAACGATGCCGGAGCGTCTATGGACATTTCCGCATTATCGAACCTTTTTGGTCCCACAGGAAGATGTAATCAAGCCAGGCTATAGAACATAACTTATAACAAAAGGAAACTGGATGCTGGAGGCTGAAGAGCTATCCCAACAGCTCTTGAGCCAAATCGCTCATCTTAATGACACTCGATTGAAACCTTTGACCCTTGGGGAATTTACCTCTTGGCTGCATTCTGCATTTTCCTACTTTAAGGAATGGGTGGGGGTAGGAAATTTTGGAGCCGTCATGGTCTGTGGCAGTGTGTTCTGTCTCTGGTTACTATGTCGGATGAAAAGAAATCACACCCGTGATAAGATGCTTATGGTCCAAGCATTGCTAGCGGTTGAGCAAGGTGCCTCTCCTCAAGTATGGCTTGCAAGCCTAAGAAAATGAGACTCCCTCTTCCCTTCCTCCTTTGCGTGACCTTTGCACCCGACTGAGCCTTGTTGCCATTGCATGTCGGAAGGCACGCGTTCCCTTTCTCCCTTGCGTGGCCTTTGCACCCGGCTGAGCCTTGTTGCCATTGCATGCCGGAAGGCACGCATTCCCCTCCAATGCTCAATGGCCATTGCACTGCACAGGGACTCTGCCCATTGCACGTGGGACGGCATTGAGTGTTACCCCCACATTGGTCCTCGATCGGATGGCCATGATGATGGTCCAACCTTGATCAGACTGATTTCCCTTTGCTCATTTCTTATAAAATAAATAAGGGGGAGATGTAAGGCGCAGCCACACCCGATAATGGCGGCGACTGTTACCACTTGGTGGCAACTGTGACAGTTGCTACAGCTCCCGCACATGCGCAGACATAAGCCCTCTCAATGCACCCCTCCCGACAGGGGTATGCAAATGAAGTACTCCAACACAGCCTCTCATCTGCGGGCATGCTAATGCGGGCATGCTAATGGGGCATGCTAATGAGGCATGCTAATGAGGCATCCAAATGTAACCAATGAGACATTGACACGCCACATCCAGACAGTATTTAAGCAGCGTGCTCGCAGGCATTCGGGGTCTTTCGCTTCAGCTTCAAAGGAGGCTCCCAATAAAGCATGATTGAGAAGGATCCTGGTGTCTGCATCGTTCCTGCCGGTGGGAGGACGCGACAATCACCCACCCCAACTCAACTACTAATATATCAAAACATCAACGTAAAATCATATAAACTAAGAAAAATAAGAAAGAAAGTGGGATATAGTCGTCAACACATTGGCACAGCAAAGGACTTTCTGAACAGGACACTGGGAGCACAAATACTAAGAACAGCAATTAACTAATGAGACCTCAGGAAGATGAAAAGCTTCTGTATATAAAAGGAAATGATTATTTGAACAAAGCATCTTTCTACAGAATAGGAAAAGTTCTTTAGCCATTAGACATCTGATAGAGGGTTTGATTCTACAATATATAAAGAACTAAATAAACTGAGCATCACAATATATAATTGAACTAAACAAATAAATTGAGTTGGCACAATTAAAATATGGCATACAGAACTAAGCCGAGAGGTCTCAAAAATAAAACACAAACAGCTGACACAGTCTTTAACAATGCTCAAAATACATAGCCAACAGTGAAATGCAAATTATAACAACTTTAGCATCCTATACAGATCAGAATTGTCAAGAGCAGTAAAACAAAAGATGGCTCATGCTGCTGAGGATACAGGGAAAGAACACTCATGCATTGCTTGTAGCAGTGCCCATTGGTACTGCTGTTATGGAAATCAGGTGATTCCTCAGCAATCTGGGCTTAGATAAACCTCAAGAACCAGCTAAACCACTCCTGAGTATGTTTCTAGAAACCCTATGCCCTGCTACAGAGACCCTTGTTTATCCATGTTCATTACTGGTCTATTTATAATAGCCAGAATGGAAACAATCTAGATGTCTACTAAGATATGAGTGGGTAATGAAAACATAGTAAAATTATATAATGCAACACTATTTATATTTCAGGAGACACAAAATTATTAAATTTGAAATTAAATGGATGAAGTACACCAGAACTAAAGTAGAAATATTTTATGTTGTCTCTTTTATGTGAAAGTTAGCTTTTAATCTTTCATATATGTACTATGATCTGGATAATAAGAGAGGTAAAGTATCTATTAATGGGCCATGGATTTGAGTGGACCTCTTAAGAGAAGGGAAGGAGAATATAGTGTAGTGGAGAGGTAAGGAGGAAACTGAAATAGGAGGGTTAAATGGGGGAGGGGAATAGGAAAGCAGGTAATGTAGGGAATACGAGGAAGTGCAACCAGCAATAAGGACAATTTGAACTTGTGCCCTCTTAACAGTGTAATGGTGGTGAACTTGTACAGCCACACATGTGAGAGAAATCAGCTGTTTGGGGTTTTCCCCTAGGCATTTTTCATAAATCTTTCTTCCTCGAAATTTATTCCTTTCCTTATTCTCCTTCTCACTCTTCTGAACCATGTTTTCTCAGGTACCACTCCTGCATGCTGCTCAATTATTATGTATTTGATGGTGCCCTCAGCTCTGTAAGACCCCCAAACCCTTCTCACTAAGCTACATACTTATTCAAAACTCTCAGACAGCTGAACTACAATAAAGTTAAAACGAAGCTTACTGGCTTTGCTTGAACCTTATCTTCTGCTAGCCCTTTACAAATCCATAGTGAGTGAGATCATTGGAAACGGAATCCCAGTTCCTGTGTTAGAAGAAGGTCCATGATGTTCCCTCTGACAAGGGTTTGGAGTGTTACACCCTCCCTTTCCCAATCATTCATTTCTCCTTTCTGTGCTCTCATCCTCAACTTCCTTCATTTCAGTAACTCACAGGAAGGTATCTCATTATACTCATTTATCACATGGTCTTCTATACCAGACTGTCTTGGTGAAATATGATTAAACCAGTCTACTTCGTGGCACTGAGTCTGTGAACTTAACCTTTGTCTGCCTTCTAAAAGAGTACAACCCATTACAGTGTGGTAATAATGATATAATCACAAATGTATGAAGTCATAGTGCTTGTAAAAAAAATACAGAAAATGTTTACTCCTTTTATAAAATCCCAGAAACTCTGGAAATAAATTATTTCTTGGAATGGGTGTAGCACAAATAAAAAGCGGACCTATCATGACCTGTACTCACTCAGAGGCAAGATCTGACCCGAAGTGCAAGTATTTTTTGTTTTTCAATTATAATAATAAATAGTTCTTTACCGAAATAGAAAAAAAATTACATATAATGGGCTGCAGAACCAATTCCCATTAGTATTGTGGTAAGATATGCTATGTGTACACTCTGTTACCTCTTTGTAAACTATAGGAACATCTGAAGCTGAATGAATACATGTGCCCCGAAGATTTCAGAACAAGAGTCACTACCTCCATTAACTATAAAAGTTAGTTTGAATAGTACCAAGTTTACTGAAGCCATCTGTGATTTCCAAACCCAGGTTAGAAATATTGTTGCATATTGCAGTTGTTTCCCAAGTGATTTTGCCTTAGCATTTTCATAATACATTTGCCTGTGATATATATACTCTAGTACCCAACATATTAACCGGAACGCTGTAGAGATTCAGCGAGGACCTGTAAATATGCTGTACAGAGTTTCTCTTCACAAAACCAGTCACCATAACATTTAGTTATTGTTTTGCAGATTTACTTTGATGCTAGGATTACAAAAAAGAAAGGCAGAATTTGTCCTTGATCTTGTTGTAAGGTAACAGTGATGCTAAAATGTAGACATTGAGATCATTTTGATGATGTTTATAAATGAGATGGAGAAATCCATTATTGCGTGCATAAGGCAATAGGAGGTATCTTCTTGGTTCTGATAATATTCACAAAGATATCATGGTGTAAAAAAGAGAGTTAATATATAAATGCATAAGAGGTAGAACCTGTTAGAGGAAAGTGAGGAAGCATAACTTTACAATAGAAATACCTTTGTCATGGACAGGGAGAAGAGATTAACAGGAGTATGTGTACTTTTGCTCTTAGTTGCCCACAATAAGTAGATAAGACCGTTCTGTTGATGATGTCCACATTTTGGTTCTGGAATAAAGAAATGAATGGTAAATTGGTCAGGAAGCTTTCTTTCTGGTTAACTTTAATAGTTCTGGAAGTTGATAGGTAGGTTTCTCAGGAGAAAATACATTAGTGGGCTTTCCCAGTGCGACGCCATGTATTCACACAGGCAAGATATGTCAAGACTGTTAATGGGGACAACCAACTGCTCTCTGAATCAGGCTGGATGAAATTCATGTCTTGTACTGTAAGTGTAGTCCAAAACCATGAATATAAATGTCATAGGCACCCAAGGAAATTTATTATTGTTTTTTTTTTTTTTTTAGTTAGTTAAGGTTTAGTCAAGATTTCATGGTGCTTTTAATTTCTTTTTTTTTTTTCCTTTCTTCTTTTTTTTTATTAATTTATTCTTGTTACATCTCAATGGTTATCAGTTATCCCATCCCTTGTATCCTCCCATTCTTCCCTCCATCCCCTTTTCCCCTTACTCCCCTCCCATATGACTCTGACTGAGGGAGACCTCCTCCCCCTATATATGCTTATAGGGTATCAAGTCTCTTCTTGGTAGCCTGCTATCCTTCCTCTGAGTGCCACCAGGCCTCTCCTCCAGGGGACATGGTCAAATATGAGGCACTAGAGTTTGTGTGAAAGTCAGACCTCACTCTCCACTCAACCATGTTCATAGCAGCCTTATTTATAATAGCCAGATCATGGAAACAGCGTAAATGTCCCTCAGTAGAAGAACGGATAAAGACGCTGTGGTACATTTACACTATGGAATACCACTCAGCTATTAAAAACAAGAAATTCCAGAAATTTGTGGACAAATGGATTGAGCTAGAAATGATCATAATGAGTAAGTTAACACAGAAGTAGAAAGAGTCAAATGGTATATACTCACTTATATCTGCATATTAACCCAAAGGGCATGTCCCACGAAAGCCTTCACTTACCAGGAAACTGGGACAGAGGGGAGGACACTCTATTGGGACTCTAGATGAGAGAAGCATGGGAGAATAGCAAAGTAGAAGGATCCAGAGGGTCCTAGAAACCTACAAGAAGAACATTATGATAGGCAGATTTGGGCCCAGGGGTCCCGCTCAAACTAAGGCACCAGCCAAGGACAATACAGGCGGTAAACTTCAAACCCCTACCCAGATCTAGACAATGGTCAGGACTATTGTTTTTCTAAATGGTCTGATTTTCAAACTAATATCTAAATGTTTTATGTATAGCCATAGACTAATGTTGTTCTTAATCTAGACAGAGGAAGTTTCTTACAGAAGTGGGTAATTGTTCATGCAGAGATTTCTAAGTGTTCAAAGGATCAGGAATAAGTGAGTGTAAGTGCTTAGCTATACATAAGGCATCAGTATTAACCCCTTACCCTTCAAGCTCAAGCTATTTTGGAAGAAGGGGTATAAAAGAAGTTTAGGAGCTGAAGGATGACAGTGCAATGTGTGTCTGTGATGTGGACACGGCACAGCTGTTGTAGACATAAACACACAACAACTCTTATTATCCTCACAACACCTGGACAAGCTCAAACCAGTTAAAAGTTTCAGCTTGGAGAGGGGAAGTTTTACTGAGACCCTAGCTGAGATGCTGTTGAGAGTTAATGGATGCTGGGGATGGGAAAATAGCTTTTCTTGAGACTGCGGCCACCTGTCTATTTCCCATGTCACATTAGTTAAAGACAAATTCATGTGCGTATAAACCACACTAATGGGACATAGTTTTTGAAAAGCAAATAAATAAGCTGGGTATGGTGGTGCATGCCTTTCATCCCAATATTGGGAAGGCAGAGGCAGACAAATCTCTGTGAGTTCAAGGCCAAGCTGGTCTCCAAAGTGATTCCAGGAAAGCCAAGGTTACACAGAGAAACTGGTTTGAAAAAAAAGTAAATAAATAAAAAATTTTAAAAAAGAAGAGGGCTATATGGATGTGCTGAGGGTATTCCTGGGAAGTTGCAAGAGCAATGGTAGATGTATATGAGCAAGATGCATTGATCTCATGTGGAAATTTTCAAAGAACATAGAAAGAGTTAGTAAAATTGTTTCTCTCTAAATATATTTCTTCACAAAGGCAGGTGATCAGAAATATCTAAAGCAGATTGTCAAGTTCATGAAGATTAGAACAGCACACATTATTGTGAATCTGTTAGCAAGATTTTGATGAATATGACTGAAACCTCTTGAATTGATGCCATGGAAGGGGTTATGGTTTGTGATGCTCTTGACAGTATTCAGTATCAGCAACCAGAGTAATAGTCTTTATTGAAATGAGAGGAAATTGATACAATTTGAATCTCTACAGAAATTATTGAGTTGTCTTGTTGTGTAGTTTCTGCATGTAGTTTCAACATTATTTTACTCAAAATATAAGCATAAGTATTTCAAAATATAAACAACACTGTGCACTTGAGTTAAAATAGAGGCAACAACCTTCCAGTGCAAGGCTAAGCATTGGCCCCTTTGTTCCTTCCAGCTTCACATGCTATTCTGAAATCATAGGCTTTGGGCTCAATACTTAAGTATCTTGCATTGAAAATGCATATGTGAGGTTTTTTTCTTTTATTTTTAGTGTTTTAGGAACATACTTTTATTTCTTTACAATCAACAATTGTGTTTTGCTGTTTGACAAACAAATACTATTTGCTTTTATGATTTAAAAATAACTACAGTAAAGATAATTCTGTGCCCATATAATACCATGAACAATCAACCAAAAATGGGTTATATGAAAATTGGTTGAGTAAAAAAAGAAACTTTAGACAAATATAGAAATTTTTCTTCATGTACTTTTTAAATGAAAGTAGATTGTCTTTATATAACATGCTATGATTACTGTTCTCCTTCCTCCCAATTCTTCAACAACACCCAATTCTACACTATTTCTGGCTTTCTCTCATTAGAAAACATATCAATATCTTAAAAAATAAAAATAATAATAAAATAAAATAAAATAAAAGCAAAAAAAAAACCCAAACAGAACAAAACAAACAGCCAAACAAACAGAAAAACAAAGAGCCAAATAAAAATCCCAATAAATGTATATAGATGCAGACACAAACACAAAAATTACATTGACACATTATCAGAAAACCATAATATACAAACAAAAGACCCGAGGGTAAGACAACAAAACAAACAAACAGCATACCAAAATAAAGCATTATGAGATATAAAACCTCCTAAAATATCACTGAGATACTTCATTTTGTGCTGTCTATCTTCCGCTGAGCCAGGCCTTAAGAGTTGTTTGTTTCCCTAATGAGACTCTATTGGGAAAACCCTAATTTTTTATTCACAAATGGTTATTGATTAGACTAAGCTTTTATGTTAGGGATACAGGCTTGAGTCCACTTCTAACCCCAGCAAATGGATCACATTTAGGCTCAGATCTGTGCAGACCTTGTGGATGCTGCCAGTCTTTGAGTTTATTTATGCAAGGCCATACTGTATTCCGAGGGCCTTGTTCCCTTGGTACTGTCCTTCCACTCTGTCTTTTACAGACTTTGTGCTTCTTTTCACTGGTGTTTCATACGCCACGAGGAAAAGGAATTGATGGATACGTCTCATTTACGACTGAGTGCTCCAAGGTCCCTCACTCTCTGTACCTTGTCCAGCTGTGGGTCTTTGTAGTACTCCCATCTCCTGTGGGAAGAAGCTTCTCTGGTGATAACTGAGCAAGACATTGATTAATTATCATAACAGAATATCATTAAGAATCATTTTGTTTAAAAAAAGAATCATTTTGTTGATATGCTTCTTTAGCAGAATAGTAATATGTCATTTACCTCTAGGACCCGGACCTACTAAGTGTTTGGTTCTTGGCCACCTGAGCAGTTTCAGGAATGGATTCCATCCCATGGATTGGGCTTTAAATCCAACCAGACATTGGTTTGTTATTTCCAAAAGATTTGTACCACTATTGTACCAGAGTAGCTTGCAGATAGGACACCATTTTAGATCAAAGAGTTTGTTGCTGGGTTGGTGTCTACCTTTGTCTTTTGGTACCCTTCACAGCAACCTTCAGTACCATGAATACCATAATGTCTATAGGGGTAACAGCTATAGTAGGCACCATCTCAATTTCTCCATGTTCAATGAGTCATGAAGATATTGTATTCAACAAATAGGCCCTGGTAATCATTTTATGGTGAACAACTGATAACACTGGTAGTAGCCGGGGTTCTTTGGTCATTACCCTGAGATGCCTCTGGGCAAAAAGTCAATTAGATGTAATCCATTTCTGGAACTGGGGTCTTCCTTTGCCGATGAGAGACTGGAATGTCTAGTCAGCTGGGACTCCATCCCCTTCAAGGTTTTTTGAGATGCCATTCAGATTACCTTGATATATGTATAGTTTAGGAAGCTTCTACTCTATTCAGTTTCCAAATGACTGCTTACATGGCTTTTAGTATTGCTGTCTCTCTCCTTATTTCCTCCCTCATCTTCCACTTCCCCCCCCCTGACCTGTTTGATTCTCCCTTTCAACACCCCCCTGTTTATATACCTGTCTACTCTATTTCCCCTTCCTAGGATAATATAGTTCTGCCCTCTTTCCCTTACTTTATTCCTAACAATTTTGGTTATATGACCGTAGCCTGCTTGGTAAATATTTCCTATCTAACATCACATCTTTGTGAATAAGCACAATATTATTTGTGTTGCGTCTAGGTTAACAAACTTGGGCTAATTTTTTTCAAGCTACATCCATTGCTATGAAGGTCATGACATTTTCTTAAACAGCTAAGTGTTTGAGAAAAAGGAAACATTGAAAGGTATTTAAGAATGGAATCCTAGCTGAACAGTTTGGGGAAATGCTTACACAGTAGGTTTTTAAAAGACAGAGACGTTAAAGAGGAAACCTTGACTATTAAGAAAATATAAGCATGCAGAATGGTCATGATACATGCATTCAATAGCAGCACCGGGAGGAAGGCAGAGGCAGGAAGATCTTTGAGCTCAAGGCCAGATTGATCTACAGAGTGAGTTCCAGAGAAGCACTGTCTTGAACACCCCATTCAAAAGGAAAGAATACAAGCGAGATTAATTGGGAATTTTCAGCAGTGGTGAGAATCGAAAGGGGACATGTACATAGGGGCCACGTTAAGCTTCCTTCTACAGTAGTTGGGAATAAATACAGAAATCTTCTTCTGGACAAGGTGAAGAGTGAGAGCTCTTGGAAAACGTGGTCCTAATTGGGATGTCTCCATCAACTTCTTCTCCAGACTCATCAAATCTTTTAAAAGGGAGGTGCTAGAGTGGGACTTATGGACCCACCAGCAGTACGCAGAGGCTTTTTAAAGCTTAGATGGTTTATCTAGGCAGATTTTCAGCAATTTTTCTAGCTTAACTCAACTAAGCATGTCACTGTGTCCCTCCACATGGCCAGCCTTTCCTCTCTACTCCTCTTCTCATGCATCTGTTCACCTTAGTGATCCGGTGGATCTCTCATGCTTACCTTCTTCTCCCAGAGACACCCCCCCTCTCTTAGAAGTTCTGCCCTCCACTTCCTGCCCAGATATTGACTGTTGTATTACATACAATAAGCAGGTGAGGAAGAACACATATTTACAAACTATGAGAAGAGCTATGAGCCATAGAAATAACAATATAATATCCATCTAGTAGGCTAACACTTAGCTCTCTACTAGTTTACCAATCAGCAATCCAATATACAGAGACACATCTTTAAACAATGTCCCTAACATCTCTACTCTTAGTCTAATTAATGGCTTTCTCACTAACACTAGTAAATTACATACAATAAATACAATTATGAGAGCTATCAGATAAGAATTATATTAATAATGTCTAGTGTATTTGTATTTGGTAACCTTGGAGAAAGTATTCCACTACCTATCCTATCCTGGTGAGTCCAAAAGTCTCTACCTACATCATTTTCTATCTGTATTCAAACTTTCACACATCTTCTTAGATTTTAAAACATTTTCTTTGATCCTAAACATCTTATTTTTTATGTCTTTTAATTTTTCTGAATCTAATAATAAATAAAACTATTACTACCTAGTCTTCAACCCCATCAGAGACCTGAGAAGAATGACGTCTACCTGAGAAACAGGAAGTACAGAGCAAGCAGCTTCCAAACAAAGCACGGCAGAGTCTTGTAGACTACCTGGACACTCACTCAAGATTACTCTGTGTCCTAGGGGCATCTGTCTTTGGCCATCAGGCCCAGAAGCTCTGACAGACTTTTCTGTAAAGAAGGAATTTTGAATGACTTTTCTACCTTATCTCCACAAAGCTGAATAACAGACTTCCCAGTGTCCACAGTGTAGAGAGCATTCTATTTACAGGTGAGGTAAGAACAGTTTTTGTTTTTGTTTTTGTTTTGCCCGGCGGCTAGTTTTGCCCCATTTGAAGCTAGGTGCTGCCAGCAGCTGATGTGTCTTTCAGAAAAGCCTTTTGTTTTTAAACCACCTTAAATGCCATATTCTGTAGATCTCTGAAGCATTTGAGGGCCACCTACCTATCTAAATAGTTATCCTAAACAGTCTACAATAATAGCTTCTATAGGACTAGAACTTTGCATTATATTTAAATGAATTGCATATGCACAATACCTTAAACAAGAGTTGAATAATATATAATGTATATTGCTGCAAATATACCTTAATCTTCTATCATCACTCAGAAATCCACACCAATATAAAATATTTGATTCTTGTTGTTTTCTTAGTTTAGAAGGAGATATAATAACTAGAACTGTACAATACAACAACTCTATAAATAAATGAAATTATACAGTGACAATGTACCTTATTCCATAGTGGTTTTCTTTTCTTTTTTTCTATGATTAATAAAATGTGTATATTTATACAATTTACATCCTTTTTGTAGCCTCATCTCTCCTCACCTACCAGTACTATGCTCCCTACCTCTCCTCCACTCCCTACCTTGTTCCTCAGAAGAGGGGAGGCCCTCTTTCCATCCACCAAAGCTTTTGTATCAGGACTGAGTGTGTCCTCTTCAATTCTGCCAAGAGGAAGTATTAAAAAGTGGCAAGAGTCCATGTCAGAGAGAGCCCCTAGTCTGCTTACTAGGGAAGCCACATGAATTCTGAGGTGACAATCAGCTACATCTTTGCAGGGTGCCTACGTCCAGTGCGTACAAGGTCCTTGGTTGGTGCCTCAGTCTCCGCACACCTTTCTAGGTGTTGGTTAGTTGTTTCTGTTAGTCCTCTTTTGAAAATCCTGTCCCTTTCAGGTCCTTTTCTCCTTCCCCTGACTTTTGCACAAGGATCTCTACTCATTGGACAAGTTTGGGTGTGGGTCTCAGAATCTGTTTCCAAGCACTTCTATGTGGAGCCTCTCAAGGACACCTGTGTTTGGCTTCTGTCTGCAATCATAGCAGAGTATCCTTAATAGTGTGAGGGGCTGGTGTCCCCCATTGGGTGGGTCTTGGGTTGGGGTATTCATTGGTCGGAAATTCCCTCAGTTGCTGCTATACCTGTTCTATCTATATCCCTGCACGTCTTGTAGGCAAGGTGAATTTTGAGTTGAAGTTTTTGTGTGTGGGTTGATGTTCCCCTCCCTCTATGAGGAGACGTGCCTAGTTAGAAGCTGTCCTCTTCTGTCTCTATGGCTCTGCCAGGGACCAAAAGGCCTGAGGCCGACCCCCACCCATTCAGCATTTGCAGCAAACATCCTGCTGGGCCACTCATTAGGTATGCAAGGCATCCGGCTTAGTCCTGAGAAGACAGCGATCTGATCCTAAGATAACCACAGAGACATCCTGCTTTGTCTCACCTGAAAGACCCCTCCCCTTGCAAATGTTCCCGGGGCTCAACCCAGAATATTTTGTACTTTTCCACTACTCTCCTTGCGTACCCCCGCCCTCACTAAAGCAGGTTTTAAAAAGCCTGCCATTACCTTCAATAAATGGCTCTTGACAAGCAACTGTTCGCTTGAGCTCTACATCTCTCTCGCCCATTTCTTTAAATACAGGTTGCGACCCCCCTCGGCCCCCCAATAACTGACCAGCTGGACTGGTCGGTGGACTAGTTATCGTTACATGGACTAGTCAATCTGGCGCCCAACGTGGGGCCCGAGCAGGGTGAGGAGAAGGGTAGTAAGCCAGGGGGAGGCAAGGTTAGGGTTAGGGAATGGCTCCTGCTATAGGTGGCTTTGCTAGAGTCTCTCTCATATTCCCTGGGAGCCTACTATGACTTAGGTCTCCAGCTTGTCACAGAGGTGCCCCCAACTACAGTTTCTCTTTTCTCTACAGGCATTTTGCCCTCCCACCCCTGCTCTCCCCACATCTGATCTCCCCCCTCATATCTCTTTGTGTTTCCTCTCCTATTTTGTTCCCTCTCTTCAACTACTACCTCTGTCTATTCTATTTCCCCTTCTGAGTGAGATTTAAGCATCCTCCCTTGGGTTCTCCTTGTTACTTAGCTTCTTCGGCTCTGTGCATGGCAGTCTGTTTATCCTGTACTATATGGCTAAAATCCACTTGGAAGTGAATACATTTCATGTGTGTCTTTCTGGAATTGGGTTACCTTACTCAGGATGATTTTTTTCTACTTCCATACATTTATCTGCAAGTTTGATGATTTAATTCCATTGTACAGACGTACCACAGTCTATTCATCCATTCTTCAGTTGAGGGACATCTAGGTTGTTTCCAGCTTCTAGCTATTACAAATAAGGCTACTATGAACATAGTGTGCAAATGCCCTTGTTAAATAGTGGAGCATATTTTGGGTATATAGCCAGGAGTAGTATATCTGGGTCTTGGGGTATCACTATTCCCAATTTTCTGAGAGAGTTCCACATGATTTCCAAAGTGGTTGTAGAAGTTTGCACTCCCAACATGAATGGAAAACTGTTTCCCTTTATCCATATCCTCACCAGCATATACGTTCACTTGACTTTTAGATCTTAGACATTCTGATTGGTGTAAGAAGAATCTCAGAGTTGATTTTATTTACATTTCCCTGATGACTAAAGATGTTGTGCATTTCTTTAAGTGCTGCTTGGCTATTCAAGATTTCTCTATTGAGAATTCCCCGTTTAGTTCTGTACCACATTTTTTACTTGGGTTATTTTGTTTGTTGACATTTAATGTTTTGAGTTCTTTTTATTTTACTATGTTTCTTTTTACATATACATATATATTATTACATATATAGACAATAAACTACACAGAGCAAGAAGAACCATGAAAGAATCAGGAGTTATATAAATGTTTGTCCTTTGTGGGTTATAGGTTTGGTAAAGATCTTTTCCAAATCTGTGGTCTGTCATTTCATTCTATTGACAGTGTCCTCGGTATAACATAAGCTTTTCAGTTTCAAGAAGTTCCATTTACTAATTGTTGATTTTAGAGTCTGAGATATCGGTGTTTTTTCCAGAAGTTTCTCTACTTTCTCTTCTAATAAATTTACATTCTCTGGTGTTATGTTGAAGTCTTTGATGTACTTGGCGTTGAGTTTTATGCATAGTGATAACTATGGATTTATTGCAGTTTCACATGTATTCATCCAGTTAGACAACACCATTTGTTGAAGATGCTATCCCTTTTTGGTTATATGGTTTTAGTTCCTTTCTCAAAAATCAAGTGTCTTTATTTATGCGGGTTTATTTCTGTGTCTTCTATTTGACTCCATTGATCTTGTCTATTGCTATGCCAACACTATTAAATTTTATTCCTAATTCTCTGTAGTATAACATGAAGTCAGGAATTGAGATATTTCTAGAAGTTGATTTATTGTGTAGGATTGTTTTGGTTATTCTTGTTTTGTTCCATTTGAAGCTTAGAATTGTTCTTTCAAGGTCTATAACGAATTATGTTGGTATTTTGATGGGGGGGTGTATTGAATCTGTGGATTGCTTATGGTAAAATGGCCATTTTTACCACATTAATCCTATCAGTCCATGAGCATAGAACATCTTTTCACCCTTTGATATATTCTTCAATATTATTTCTTTAGAGACTTGAAGTTCTTGTCATTCACATATTTGACTTGCTTGGCTAGAGTTACACTAATACGCTTTATATTATTTGTGGATACTATGAAGGGTGTAGTTCCCCTGATTTTTTCAGCCCCTTTGTCATTTGTATACAGGAGGGCAATTGATTTTTCAAAATGAATCTTGTATCTGGCCACTTTGCTGAAGGTATTTATCAGCTGTAGGAGTTCTCTGGTAGAATTTTGGGGTCACTTATGTATACTATCATACCACTTGCAAATAGTGATACTTTGATTTCTTCTTTTCCAAATTTTATCCCCTTGATCTCCTTTGGTTGTCTTATTACTCAAGCTAGAACTTCAAGTATTATATTTAAAAGATATTAAGAGAGTGGGAAGTCTTGTCTTCTTCCTGATTTTAATGGAATTTCTCTTCATTTAATTTGATGTTAGCTACAAACTTTCTGTATTTAGCCTTTATGATGCTTAGCTATGTGCTTTGTAGCCCTGATTTGTCCAAGACTTTTATCATGCAAGGGAGTTGGATATTGTCAAAGGCTTTTTCAGCATTTAATGAGAAGATCACGTGCTTTTCTCTTTAAGGTTTGTGGATTACATTGATGGATTTTCATATATTTAATCATCCCTGTATCCCTAGGATGAAACCTACCTGATCGTGGTAGGATGATATATTTGATGAGTTCTTGGATTCGAGTTGTGAGTATTTCCATGGAAAACTTGAAATTTTTGAATTCCTAGCCTACTACATCATTAGAAACACAATCATTGTTTCCACTGGGCAGTGTTTTTAATCAAAGCATACAACTCTAAATGAAGATTGATCTACTTCTTCCTGTGTAAACTAATCATGTGTGATGGGTTGATGGGTTTGCATGAATTAATTTCACCCATAATAAAATACTCATCTTAATTTGTGTGTTTATATATAGTCAAGACTTCTCTGTCAGGATTAGTAGATGATACACATGCCTGTTCACACACAAGAGGCTTAACATGTACTCATCAGCCTGTCAGGAACTAGGCAAGGCAGTGATACTTTTCCAGAAGGGCCTGTGAGTATGGTACACCTAAGTGGATGCATATGGGATGGCATGAGTTTGGAGGTCAGGGGAAAACCCTGTGCACATTGGTTTTCTTATTTCCCTTTTCCATGATCTCTGTGGAGTGAATTTAGGTTTTCTTCTTCTTTCTTTGACTTTCTTCTTCTTCTACTTTCTATGACATCATCATTTGTTTGGCTTTTCTGAACAGTTTTTCACTCTAAATATGAAAGAAAGAAAAAACAACAAACAAACGCAGTAGCAACAACAATGTCAGTATCATCGTGCAAATCTTTTCCGTGGTGAATCTTGGCATTTCTCTTCAGAAAACATTCAAGTTATAACAATTGTCTACCATATTTTCTTTTACTAGCATTTTATTTGTGATCCTTATTATTTTACATAGATATGATCAAAGTTTCCTTGGACAGACTTATTGTTGACACTTCCTCTCCCTCTTATGTATTGCACATTGAATCACTAAAATAAGCCAACTTTTGTATTCTAAACAGATAAAACAAAATAAAATTAAACAAGCATATTATTAAACAACACTATGGCAAATTATAAAACTCTTCTGAACTTTTAAGACAAATGCTTACAAAGGGGAACATAGCTAGATGATTAGCAACAGATAAATGTATAACAAAAGTACAGCACATACAAATAGTGGATTACTAGTTTTCCACATAAAGAATTGCATCTTATAATTTGTAGGCAGATAAAGTATGTCATTTTAAGTGGAATTATCCAAACACTCAAAAATTATGAAATGTTCTATCTCATATATGAACATGAAAATGTGTGATATAAAATTTATTCATCATTACTGGAATTTAGGAAAGATGGAGAAATTAATTAGAGACTAGAAAATAATTGAAAACACAGACAGAAGAAATGAGTCCTCATGTTCTACCTAACAGTGGGAGGATTATAATTTAAAATTACCTAGCATAACTTTATGATTTGCAAGGATGGAGAAAATCAAAGATGTTGAACTCAAAGTCATAATAGTGAAGAAGTATCATTGACTATGCTAATTTGATTTTTTCATATCTTGTATGCATGACTAATGATAACCACAAAGAACCTTTACATAAGTACAAATACTATGTTTTAAGCAAAACACAAAACATTTATATAGTATTTTTAGGACACCAAGATGCTAATAACTCTCACTTCCTCATTGCAAATTATTCACTACTATAGATATACTATAGTTTTTTCTATAAATGTGTACAAATAAAGTAATGATTAATACAAATAAAAATCACTTTTGAATTCATCTTTATTATTTAATCAATGTAATCAGTTGCTGATATAAATCTTGGGAAGTATTTATGTTTTTATATGCAATCTATCTTCCATGAAATAAGGCTTTTGAATCCCTACACACAACTAAAAATATCAACCCACAAGCATTATTTATTATCTGCTTTCTGTAATGAAGTATTATGAATTCCTTAACATTGTGCCCAGATGCTGCTTTGATGAGTTCTGCAAAATCAGTAAAGTCACATGTTATTATGTGTATTCCCAGAATACAAAGCACACTCACCTTACTTATTTTCTTTATAATACAATGAGAGGGATCATAATACCAAGAATTTAGAGGCATTCTAATGAATGATAAACAATATTACTGAAAAATGTTTAAAGATTAAGTATACACAAAGATCTCATGTTCTCAAGTATGGAAGGAATGTTAGTAGACTTCAAGTTATAGTTTTGTCAAAACAGAAAGTAAGATAGTTACTGTAGCTTCTCTAATGTCTAGCTTTCGGTTTGACATTTATAAATCATTCCTCAGCCAAGTGACCTCCATTTCAGTGGAACAATATTATTTTGAGGAGCACAAGCAAAGAATAGGCATGGTTTTCAAAAGAGAAACAAAGAAAACAATTTTTTAAAGATGAGGAATGTTTGATTTTGTCAAAATAAGCAACAAAAGTAAAGCAGTGAACAGCTTATATTTCATGGCAGAGTGATCCCTACAGCTATGAGACAATGAGAAAGGTGGATGAATATCTAGACCTGCAAATAAATAGCAGTGAACCCGAGGAGAAACCACAACATTCAAGGAATATAAATACCACTTTGTGGGTGAGATAAAATCAAACATTCTGGGAGGATATTGCTTTTCTACTCTTTTGCACAGAACTATCAATAGAAAAGTATAAATAAAATCATAAACTTATTAACTAAAATTTATTAAGTTTTTTGAGATTAAAATAAAATTATACCAGTTCCTCTTTCCTCCATCCAAACTCTTACATACAAATCTTTGTGCTTTCTTTCAAATGCATGATCTATTTTTCAGTAGTAATTGTTATACACACACACAGACACACCACAAAACAAAATGTGTTTTATTTGAAGTAGAATTATGTAACTTTCCCCCTCTCTTTCTTCCCTCCATCTTCTTTTGGGAATCTTATTTTCAATCTCTCTCATGCTCCTCTCTCAAGTGTGATATTCTATTTTCTTTATTTATTGCATAAATATATAAATACAACCTATTTAGCTTATAAAAATCTGTGTTTTTACTTCTCTTAGAAGCCAAAGGCCTACAAGAAAGAAGTAAATCATTTTGTTTTACAGAGACTAACTTTCAACTATTGCGTAAAAATAAAATAAAAATAAATAAATAAATAAATAAATAAATAAATAAATAAATAAAAGGTTGGATTCTAGAAGCAGTCAAGTAAGTCCATTCTTACCACTGGGTCACATTTTATGGTAACCAAATGCAGATTACTATTATCATAGTGTTTTGTCCTATAAAGACAATACATTTGGATATGTTTTTAGAGTTGAAAAAGTTTAATTCTCTAAAAACAGAAACAAAACATAAGATCCTACAACTTCAGGACACAACTGTAGTGAATTAAAGATGTTATCTCCTACTGGTTCCGATTTCCTGGGGTACAGCATATGGCTGAAAGCTTTATCTGCCTTTAGTGACCTGCTCCATTTTGTGAGATTATGCCTAGAAAGTTAGCAGTTTGGACTGCTGTTAGTTTTTGTATATCACATCCTAACACTTGACTTGTCTTAACTCATCAGCCCAAAATAAGAATGCCAGGATTCAGTACTTAAGACTGATTCTTGTGAGCAATACTTACTGCACTAAAAGAGTCAAGAAAAAAAAATCAGCTAAGTTTCACTTTATCCATAGATAGCTGAATATTGACAGGAAGAAAGAGGGAGAATCATGGGACAAGCAGCCACACCAAAGTTAGAGAAATGGAGACTTTAACAGGGATAATATATGCATTTATTGGTTCAGATATATCCAGTGCCTGGCAGTAAACATGGACATTGAGAAGCCACCTTCCCCTAGAGACTGGGGCATAGAGGCACTTTCTACCAGTCTTCACAAGAGGCAAAAACAAATTATTTGTGTAACCCTGAGTTTTCTCCAGCTTTTTATGGGAAGGTTGAGGGATATGACCTTGAACTACTATAAATTTTATTAATGTTTTCTCCATTCTAGAATCCAAACTAATAGGGAATGGATTTCAAACGAGGTGTCCTGAAGTTTGGTCTTTGTATGAATTTGTGGTATCACTTGAGACCACAGCACTGCACTGGGCATCTCTTCCTCTCCTCTTGCCTTCCCTGCTTTTTATCCAATCCATAACTAATCTGTTAAGCAGAGTGCCTTGTCTTATTATTTACTGTCTTATTTTTCAACTACAAATAGTCCTGGTTTTTCCTGCAGTCCTAGTGACATATCAAGTCTTGTCATAGTGACAAATTAAACATTCCACAAGTAGTGTTTGTTATCAACACTGTTTTATGTTTCCTTTTAAAACAAGAAAGAAGGATGTTTACTGTGAAAACATCTCCACAACTTCAATACCCATAATTCATCTGTGATAAAAAGTACTGAGACACATAGGTGGTACTGACATAAGTAACATTTATGTGGCTACTACTCAAAAAGTTTAAAGTAAAATATGACTTTAAATACGTTTTATTTGTCCTGGAAACATTGAACTAAAATAATCAATAGAACTTGTCTCTGTAGCTGAGTACATTATAACGGAAAACACCTAAACCCTACCCAGATCTAGCCAATGGTCAGAACATTCTCCACAGTAGAGTGGAGAGTGGGATATTACTTTCTCACATACTCTGGTGCCTCACCTTTGACCATGTCCCCTGGAGGGGGAGACCTGGTGGCACTCAGAGGAAGGACAGCAGGTTACCAAGAAGAGACTTGATACCCTATGATCATATACAGGGGGAGGTAATCCCCCTCAGGAACAGTCATAGGGGAGGGGAATATGGGGAAAATGGGAGGGAGGGAAGAATGAGAGGATACAAGGGATGGGATAACCATTGAGATGTAACAAGAATAAATTAATAAAAAAAGGAAAAAAATGGAATTCCTAAACTGGTAAATATTAGTAACAGCAATTAATGGTGTAAGCTATATAGATAGGATTGTGCAGTTAAGACTACTGTAACTCTAGATCTCTACCTTGTGATTAGTTTAAACAGAGACTAATAACTGGAGCTTATTCACAAATAAGTCAGTTGTCCTGTACCATTTCTGAGTTTTCCTTCATTTTGTATTTCAGGCCTAAATTCTAGCTTATCCTTGATATTTTCTAATGCTTAGGTCATAGTTACTACCATGTCAGTCTATGTATGAAAGACTTTTTATGATAAGCCTTGGGCTATTTTTTGAGCATCATTTTGTTTTTGTTATGATAATGGGTGTGTCATAGTGGCAATATCTATAGAAGATAGGCCATATTCTCCTCCATTCCAATCATATGTTATGATTTTTATAACCAAAAAATACAAATTACACATAATTTTAAGAATGTGCTTCATAATTTCTGTTTAAAAATAAAAACATTGAGAAGAATTCTGAGTACTCTCTTAGGATATATTTGAACTGTATGGCTTTCTTCATGTTACATGTAACAGCTCTTCCATCTCTTGATTTTTATGTTTCCTGTCTGCCATTCATTCTTTCTGGTTGGCTAATTTTGTATCGCTGTTCATTTCAGCTTATGATGAATAGGCTTGGTTTTGATCTAGTCATTAAAAGGTTACAATGACTAACAATGGTCTATAATTTTAGCAAACAAAAACAAAAATGCCAGTATGATTAATATAGGAGATTGGCTTACTTAATCCCTATTGAACTTTTTTTTTTAGAAACATGCTAAAATTATGGTTTTTCTGTATTATTTAAAAATTGGGTCCTCTTCACCTTTACAAACAAGATGCATTACTATAAAATTTGAATTTAGAAATAATATAAAAATTAGAGGTACAAACTTCTGTCTCACCCTCCTCCCTCTGTGGAGAAATTAGGAATATAGTTTTGAGCCCAAAGCTGGAGGAAGATTCTTGGTTCATACCTGTTATAGGCAGTTCCTCTCAAAAGCCAACGACTGTAGTGTTGCCTGTCTGATTCTTCACTTCCTGGCTGAGAGAGGATTAGGTAGTCATTGCTAAAGGCTTACCCCTGGTTCTGTGTCTATATTTCTTTTTGTTTAACATCCTAAAAATACCTAAGTGGGGCCTGCACAACTTAACTCATCAAGAAAAAGGTATTATCATTCATGGATTTTTTTTTTGCATCTTGTTCATTATATACAAAGCCTCTATGAAAACAAGGACACACTATCTAGTTCAGTATTTTGTACAAACTGCAGGATAGACATAAAAGCATACTTTTAAATTTTCTTTTGTTCACAAATGCACACTGTGAACATGTGTTAGGTTTGAATTGTACTTTTGAAAAAACAGTTGAGACTTTATTGTATTTCTTAGGCAGTAAATAACTTTAAAGGAATGCTTAACTTCAATTACCATAAAACTTGAACAGCACATTGAAACTGAGCTCTTAAGACACATTAAGAATATTAACTATCCTGGTAGAGTGGGAAAACACATGCATGTCATAACTCAATACTCATGCCTGGATGACAAAATGAATTCAATCTATATCACACTTAGAAATAAAAATCCTGTCATGCAAATTAAGCCTGTTTAAATGAGTATTTTGAGCATATTAATAGAAAAAATTGACTGTACAGTTTCTCTGTGCATTCATTACTGGCAGCATGAGCTAAGTGATATTTTAATTAGATTAAGAAATTATCTTTCAAATTAACTGAAGAGGAAAATATAGGATTCTGAAAGAACCATACTTATGATAGAATCCTTAATCTTTAATTATCTTCTAAAATGTTATATACTTTAGTAATTATAACTACATTATTCATTAAAATTAAGGTGCTTTAAAAGAGTCACAGAGACTCTTCTAAAGAAGCATATGCTCAGTTCTGGTGCAAGCTGATGAGCCTTTGGTGAGGCAGGGGCGCTCTCCTCTGAGGAGTGGAGAAGGTGGGTGAGGGACAGGGAGAGTGAAACTGGGAGGAGAGGAGGGATGGGGCTGCCACCAGGATGTGAAGTGAATAAAAGAAATTAAAGTTGCCAATAAATGTTGAAATTATTTTTAAAAACCATGCAGAAGTATAAATATAAGAGCAAAACTGTTTTTGAAAAAGTCAAGAAAAATTTCTATCATTAATACCTAACTGACCATTATATTTGGTTTAGCTGTATTCACAGTTTTTTTCCCTTCAAAATCCTAACCATTGCTCAGTTGTAGCAGCAAATATGTGTTAGGGTTAGGGCATTGTGCTGGCATATGACATATTAAATACTTCATGATTCAAATTACTTGTAGGCAGACACATAAACAATGTTTATATGAATTGTGGTTTATAAACAGCTTTTGGGAGTCCAAAGGAAAAGCCACATTAATGAATATGTTTACCAGATAATGTAAAGTAAGAACCAGAGTAAATCAGGAATTTAGGCGCAATTTCCCCTGAGTTGGTTTCAGCCAGTTCATGCATCTATTTCTACCTTTTTTTGCACACCGAGATTCATGAAAAGTTTGCCTTGGAGTGTAAAGTTTCATAACAGAAATTGATAACAATTAATTCTTTCAGCAAAACTCATTTAAATGACTGGTATAGTTCAAGGTCTAAGCTGTTGAGAGGGTGGTAACTCAAGGCCTAAGTAATGCTTTGATTAATGTTAAAGACATCATGTAAGACCATTTCTTCTTTTATGATGTTTCTCTTTATAAAGCACACATTGCTTTTCTTTGTGCTAGTCTTTATTCATTCATATTTTATTCAATTTATTTTTAAAAACACTAAGCCCCAGCTGTATTCTTTGCACAATGCTAAGCACTAGAGACATGAAAATGAATAGTGCTCAATTCTCCCTTCAAATTCTCAGTTTACTTAGAATACAAGTGCTAAATATAAATTTTCAAATACAGAGGCAAACGCTCCTGTGATGTTCAGCATACTCAAACAGAATCAGGGCTTTTAAAAGCAGAATTACTTCAGCATACTCAAATAGAATTAAAGCCTTTGAAGGCAAAATTATTCTTGGTTTTATTCACTCTGTATAGCAGACCTTGATTCTAACATTCAGAAAAGGCCCTTGTGGTTCATACATCAATATCTGAATATGCTCATTTTTGTCTTAACTGAAACTGTTTTGAAGCCCATAAAAATAATTTAGGTTCATTTATGAAAACCATATGGAATTCTTTAAACTACTATGTATAGTGAACTCAGAGAAAGAATATCTTTTGTCATCAATATCTAGTTCTTCATATGTAAATTATAAATTTTATTAATTCAACAACAACACATTTCTGGTTCAGTTTTTAGTACCTCTTTCCCCCTTAAATGCAGCCTATGGCTTTCACATTTTTTTGTTATGCTGAAATGTTCATATTTGATTTATAAAATCTATTTACCAAATAAACAGTAGTAAGATTTTTTCTGTCATTCTGGATGGTGTGTGTCTGTGGGATCTCCACAGGACCCATGTATTCTCCTAGGTATCACTTTCTGCATGTTGGATGAAGTGGGTAGCACTGAGGAACTCAGGACAGGAACTCAAGGCAAGAGGAAAGTGGGTCAGAGGGGAGGACATCCTATTGGGGCTCTTGATGAGAGAAGCATGGGAGAATGGGGAAATAGAAGAATCCAGAGGGTCCTGGAAACCTACAAGAAGAACATTATGACAGGCAGATCTGGGCTCAGGGGTCCTGCTCAAACTGTGGCACCAGCCAAGGAAGATATAGGCAGTAAACTTCAAACCCCTACCCGGACCTAGCCAATGGACAGGACATTCTCCACCATTGAGTGGAGAGTGGGGTCTGACTTTCACACGAACTCTGATGCCCAATATTTGACCATGTCCCCTGGATGGGGAGGCCTAGTAGCACTCAGAGGAAGGATAGCAGGCTACCAAGAAGAGACTTGATACCCTATGAGCATATAAACGGGGAGGAGGTCTCCCTCAGTCACAGACATAGGGGAGGGGAGTAGGGGGGAAGCGGGAGGGAGGGAGGAATGGGAGAATACAAGGGATGGGCTAACAATGGAGATGTAATATGAATAAATTAAGAAAATAAAATTTAAAAAAAAGAAACTGTAGGCATGAACTATTGCAGAGACCAAAGAGGAATGCTGCTTACTGGCTTACTCCCCAGTGCTTACTCAGTCTACTTTCTTGTAGCACTCAGAAAAACAAACTCAGGGGGCAGAATTGTTCACAGCTAGCCAGGTTTTATCTTCAATCACCCATCAAGAAAATATACCACAGGTTTGCCCACAGGCTTTCTGTATCAATTGATGTTCTCTCTTCCGAAATGACTCCAGCTTGTGTCAAGTTGACATAAAACTGTGAGGACCAGGGGTTTAATTCAAGTCTCTTTGCCTATAAGATTCTGCTCTATGAAAAAAATGGAGCCCACATTTGTGTACATGGTAGTTCCATGACTGCCATGAACAATAGTTTGTAACTGACCCTTAAATCACATTTTGTCCATAGAAGATGGACCACATGCAAGGTTACATTCAATTTAAACATAAATTATCAGAATATACAGCAGATTTTACTGAGAACCCTGTCCTGATGGAAGATCTTACAACCTGACAGACATGTCACTGTTTTGCATTATACATGACACTAGCTTCAAATATCTTTGAGATATTACTAAGCATTTATTTTACTACCACAGAGTTGCTTAAGGCTTCAGAGACCATAGCTTAATATTTGCTTATATGATTGATTTTTTTCTTTGTACTATTCCCTGTAGTCATCTTTACTGGATGTATTTCTATGCTTGATAAATTATGTTCATCTGTATAACACTGTGGCCGTTTAATCTTGTCTCTGTGTAAGCCTGTGATGTCTTTGATGAAAGAATCTAATAAAGACACTTAAACTGATATGTGTGAGACTGACTACTTAATTAATAAATTCTGATGCCCTGAATTTAATCTGCAATCATAGAATCCTGTTAATGAACCCATGCATGTAATAAGCAAATTAGAAAGAACAAAGGAAACCGTGGAGGGCCTATTCTTAAATTTAGATGGCAAAAGTAGTTTTAGTTATTTAAGTATTCAAGTCCCAAGTTTCATTATGATTATAGAAATCGATGCTTCCTGTGCCATTAATATCCAATTTGCGATTTCCTTCTTTGATGTTCTTCTAGCACCATGTTAGTTAAATAAAGGAAATGTGCTCTTAGCTTTAAGCAGCTACTTAAATCCTTTGAAGTATGGTTGGAAGCAGTAGGGAGTTATAGCTAGGAAGTCTGATATAAATATTAGTTTCGCTATTAGATACTATGTAACCTTAGGCAACTAATTCAACTTCTCTGGGTTTCCATGACTCCATCAAGAAAATTATCATAATAATGTGGCAATATCCTTCTAGTGACTAAGAAAGTGATAAATCTATGTGAGAAAACACAAATCCCATCCAAATCAATTATCACTCATAACAGCTTTTATTACTTTTAATCTACTAGTGTACTAAATTTTTAGTCAGTTTGAATATAAATATTATAAACAATGTCTTGAATGTAAATGCTGATTCTTTAGAATATTTTAGAAGATTTCAATTAGTCTTGCAGAGCTGATTTTCTTCTTGTTTCTCAAGTTGTCTTTCCATTTTGAAGCATGTTACTTTATTCTTATATAGAATGCTTCACAACTGAAAAGACAAAACACAACTGCTAAACCAGCACTCTAAAGATGCCCTAGGTTTGTGAAGACACATGAAGATGATCGCAGTAAAAAGGCATTTTACTCTAATTACAATTATAACATATATATATATGTACATGCATGCACACACACACATATGGAGTATGTTATCATAGTAAAATGTGATGTGACTAACATTTTGAAGAATTTTTAATTTGGAGAGATGACTTGAGAAAGCAAAATTAAAACCAATTAATGTGGTGAGACACTCCTTTAATCCCAGCACTTAGGAGGCAGAGGCAGGCAGATTACTCTGAACATGAAGCCAGCCTGCTCTACAAAGTGAGACCAGGACAGCCAAAGTTACACAGAGAAACCCTGTCTTGAAAAGCCAAAACAAGACAAAACAAAAACACAACCTCAAATATGAAGTTGATTTCTGTCATTAAATAGTAACTATATATCTTAGATATTCGTAGGTTACATAGAGCCTTTGTTATTTCTGTCGGAATATTACCCAAGTCTCTATTGTCCAGCATTGTCACTATTTTAAAAAATTAGGTATATCCTTGGGAGCAATCTGTATAATTTTTAAAAGGCATGAGATTTTTAGAAAATTAGTTTTAACATGGCTGGAAAATCTTTTTGGAATATTTGACACTCGAAATGCACTCAGGTAGAACTGCGATGTGTCATGATCAGTGTTGGACTACATTCACTCACATCACTCTGTGAATTCATTTCCTATGATCTAGACTAGGTAGAGTCTTCTCTAATATACCCGCAAATCTCAGTTAAACTTTGGGGATATTAGTGGCCAGAAGAAGTGTTAATTATTCTACCAAATTGAACAAACTTATTCTAAGCAGAGAATTAATTACTAGATTTATTTTTGTGGAGTAAAACAGAGTTATGGGCCTTCGATTTGAGTAGAAGGAGAAATTCAGAATTTTCAAAAGTAGCCATTAAAATTGTTAAAATACAGAGATATGAGGAAGATGTGAGGAGTTTGTTGTTGTTGTTGTTGTTGTTGTTGTTGTTGTTGTTGTTGTGTTGTCTTAAAGATTTATTTAGTTTGTTAATATATATGACTTCTCTATCTGCATGTATACCTGCAGGACATAAGAGTATCACAGACAGCTGTGAGCAACCATGTGGTGACTGGGTATTCAGGACCTCTGAAAGAGCAGACAGTGCTTTTCACTACTGCCCTAGCTAAGACTCCTAGCAATAGGGGGCATGGAACCTGAAATAGCCACACCTACAACAAGGCAAGACTTTCCATTGAGAGATGAAGACACCAACCCAGGTGCAAAACCCTAGGGTCACAGTTTTTCCTACCTATAAGAGGTGCAGGGATAAAGAGGGAGTAGAAATTGATGGAATGTCCTACGAATAATCCCCCAACCTGAGTTCATGGCAAGGGAGAAAGCCACCTGCTGACACTATTAATGATATTCTGCTATACTTGCAGACAGGAAGCTAGCAAAGTTGTCATCTGAGAGGCTTCACCAAGCAGCTGATGGAAACAGATGCAGAGACCCACAAACAATCTTTAAGTGGAGGTTGGGGAGTCCTATGGGAGAAGGGGAGGAAAGACTGTAGGAGCCAGAGAGGCCAAAGACACCACAAGAAAATCTACGGAATCAGCTAACCTGGGCCCACAAACCAGAGAGTAAGCTTGGGATGGCCCTACGCCCCATACACACATGTAACAGGGGTACTGGTTGTTCTTCAGGTAGCACTCCTGAGGGCAGGAGAGGGGCGGTCTTTGTTGCCTACCGTTGGATCCCTTTCCCCTAACCTAGCTGTCTGTCTATCCTCAATAGAAGAAGCACCCAGTACTTGTGCAACTTGATATGCCAAAGCTGTGCAAGATCCACTGGAGGTCTTCCCTTCTCTGAGGAGAAAGGGAGGATAACGGAGGGAAGGCAGGCGAGAGGGAGGGACTTTGAGGAGAAGAAGGAGGGGAAGCTACATTCAGGATGTAAAGTTAATTAATTAATTAATTGATGAAAAACACAGAGATACTTTATACACTTACTGTGTGTTTGCGTTTGTGAGCGTGTATTTGTTTTGTCCTGTGTATACTTTGTTCTACCTGGCTCATGTGTATCAGAACTAAGGTCATCATACTTGTGAGACATAAACCTGTTTTTAATGAGTCATCTCCTTAGCTCAACAGCACACTTATATTTAATTAATAATTTAGAATTTTTTACATTTTTTAATTAATTTATTCTTGTTACATCTCAATGGTTATCCCATCCCTTGTATCCTCCCATTCTTCCCTCCCCCCATTTCCCCCTTATTCCCCTCCCCTATGACTGTTCCTGAGGGGGATTACCTCCCCCTGTATATGCTCATAGGGTATCAGATCTCTTCTTGGTAACCTGCTATCCTTCCTCTGAGTGCCACCAGGTCCCCCCACCTCCAGGGGACATGGTCAAATATGAGACACCAGAGTTCATGTGAAAGTCATACCCCACTCTCCACTCAACTGTGGAGAATGTTCTGACCATTGGCTAGATCTGGGTAGGGGTTTAAAGTTTACCACCTGTATTGTCCTTGGCTGGTGCCTTAGTTTGAGCAGGAACCCTGTGCTCAAATCTGCCTATCATAATGTTCTACTTGTAGGCTTCTAGGACCCTCTGGATCCTTCTACTTTGCCTTTCTCCCATGCTTCTCTCATTCATTCAGGAAGCTGCTAACTTGCATTCCCTCTGTACTCAGGTAATTAATTTTATTCCTTTTGAAGTCACTGATATGGTTGAAGACCAGATAGTTTAGTTTTACAATTAAGCTTATTTGTTTAGAAGTTAAGATGTTTTTAATTTTAGATAGATGCTTTAAGTTGGTAATAATGAGATATGACAGGTATTGAGTTACATTCAGAATTTTAACACACCAAGATAGGAAAGATGTTTTCTTCAAGGCTACCAAATACCAATAGCCAAAACAGTATAAATGTAACATTTATATAATTCGTGATCATTTCCTTATCCTTCTTGCTGTAGGTAGTTTATTGTATATATGTGTAATAATATAAATGTATATATAAAATATTTAATAAAAATTTAAAATATGGAAAATTTTTTTCTGAAAATTTAAATGCATAGGTAGTACTGTACAAGACCACAAATCTCATCTATCTTTTCATTAAAATGTCAATAAATCCTCAAAGGAAGTCCAGTGAAATTTCACCAGTTAGTGAATATATATTAAGATATAGAAAATACTTTAAGGTTGTCAGAAAAAGAATATATTTCCCAAAACCATAATCAAGTCTTAGACTGCAATTGCCGATGTATTTTGTATCTCTGACTTAACTTTTTTTTGCGTAAGAATCTCTTGAGAGGGCTTGAGAGATGGTTGAGCAGTTTAGAGTAAGTGCTGTTCTTCTGCGATTCCACATGGAATCTCACAGCCAACACTAACACCAGCGCCAGAGGACCCAGTACATCTGAAAATGTAAGCTGCTTGTACACACATGTACTTTGCCCCTACACACATTTAATGAAATAAATCAATTCTTAATAATCTCTTGACAAATGTCTTTACCACATTCATCCAGGATTCACCTCTTCAAACTGTCCATCAAATTATAAAGTGTCAGGAGGTTTGCATTTTTCAAGTCTTCAGTAGGTCTTTTTGTTAAAAACACAGTGTGAATATGTGGCTAAAAATAAGTATTACCAGGTTTCACAGGCCAATGTTTTCTTGTCTTTTTATTAAATCATATCCTGCACCCAAATCAAGTATGAGACTGTCTAATTTGTACTTTGTTTCCTTTACCATGAAGAATATTCCCCATAACAAATATAATGTAAACCAACCATGGAGGATTATTTCATTCATAATAACCTTAAAGCATATCTTTGGGGCAGAATGAGTAGCCGTTACTATTAGCAATAATTAATGTACCGTTACTGAGTGTAAGATTGACTTCATAATTAAAATAACATTTATATTTTCAGAACATTTTGAAAATACTAGTGTTCAAAATACTACACTTGAAGAAGAGCCCTGAAATTGCCTAGCTCCAAAGATTTTAGCCTGGGAACTCTTAGGCAAATGTGCAATTCTGTTAAAGTAGTCACAATCACATGCACATATCTTGTGAAACATCTCTCACAGATTTCTCCTCTTTTTCTACACCACTTGTAAACTTTTCTGACTTCTGTCTTATGTGCCTTATAAGGTTGCAGACTTTAATGTAATTATTGCTGACATAATTTGCATTTCTACCTTTCCACTCTGATTTTGTGCATTCTATCACAATTATAAGGGTTCAGCTGCAGCAAAGCTGGAATCATTTTGATTTCACCTTTATATCTCTCTGTGTTTTATTTATCACTCCTGTGCTGCAAGGTGTGCTGATAATGTTTAATTCTTGGGATTTTTTTTTCATGAAAAAAATTATCATTTTACCACTGCTTGGTGGAGCCTCTCAGAGGACAACTCTGCTAAGCAACTTTCTACAGGCATAGGCGAGTATCATTAATAGTGTCAGGTGTTGGCTCTCTCTCATGGGGTGGGTCTTGGGTTGGGCCAGGGTTCGGTTGGACTTTCCCTCAATCTCTGCTCTATCTTGACTCTGCACAACTTGTAGTCAGGCTACAACTATTGGCTGAAGTTTTTGTGGGCTGGTTGGTGTTCCCCTCCCTTTACTAGGAATCTTGTCTAGTTATAGGGTTTCTGCTTCAGTCACTATGGCCCCTGCTACTAGATATCTCTTCCAGAGACTTCCATGTTCACCCAGATGCCTACCCTGACTTAGGTCTCCAGCTTGTCACAGAGATTCCCCTGCCCATAGTTTCTCCTTTCTCTGCAGGCCTTCAGACCTCCTGCCCCCACTGTATCCCAGCAGTGGCTCAACACAGATGTTGAGACTCACAGCCAGACATTGGGCAATGCTTAGGAAGTCTTGTGGAAAAGTGGAGGGAATGAGAAAAGGACCTGAATGTGACAGGAGCTCCACAAGAAGACCAACAGAGCCAACAAACCAGGGCCTAGAGGGGCTTTCTGAGACTAAAGTACCAAGGGCCATGAACAGACTGGACCTAGCCCCCCATACAGACATAGCCAATGGGCACTTCAGGCTTCATGTGGGTATCCTAGGAAGGGGAGTGGGGACTTTCTCTGTTATAGACTCTGTTGCCAGCCTTTTTATCACTTCCCCTTGGTGGGACTGCCTTGTCGGGCAAGAGAGGAAGAGGACACACTATGTCCTAATGTGAATTTATGAGATAGGGTGGATGGGTAGTGAGGCTCCCCTTTTCTGAGGAATATGGGAGGAAGGAGGGGAAAGGAAGGAGGGAGGGACTTGGAGGAGAGAAGAGATGGGCCTATATCCAGGATGTAAAGTGAGAACTTAAAAAATATATCATTTTACAAATAAACTACTTACACGTAAACTCAGAGTATGATTGCAAACATTTAGTTGTCTGTTTTTTGCCATTCCAACAAATTACGTTCAATTATTTTCAAATAATGTCATGTTTTCTTTTTCCCCCCTTATATAAATAGCTCAAGGAAACCCTCAGAGAAACTCTATGAGTAGAGTCTATAGATAGTATATCGCACCTGGAATACAGGGTACAGTATTTGAGCTTACAATTGTCCGTCTAATTCATTTTTTATAAATGTAGACATAAATGTATAAATCTCAGCAAAATTATTTAATTCTATACCTGTGTCACTCACAGTAATACCTTTCTCTCCTGCCAGGTTTGCTTTGTGTAGGCATGCATTAATTAAGAACAGGACTGGCTGGAGAGAGAGGCCTCCTGATGTTTACCATATAGCTCATCTCAATCCCACTAATCTGATTTTGAATATTCTATTCTGTTAAGGTTTTTTTAGTGAGAATTCACAGCAGGCATAAATATATATCTTCATACCCTATACTTGTTTAAATTATCCATCTAATTTTTTTCCTCGGGATCTTTCTTATCACCAGTTTTCTAATGGTGACTCTTGTGCCTCTGAGTGTTGGCCACGACCTATAATTAATGTACATCCTACCTCTATGAGACTATCATTTCATCAAAAAGACTCTAAAACTTACATATGTTCAGAATGTCCTGGAAATACTGCCTTTGGGACTTTATTACACATAAACTCAGAGTATGATTACAGAAACTTAGTTGTCTGCCTTTTGCCATTCCAACCACTTCTATTCAATTATTGGCAAATAATGTCATATTTTCTTTTTTCCTTTAGATAAACAGCTAAAAGAAACCCTCAGAGAAATTGTATGGGTACATTCTATACATAGTATATTGCACCTGAAATAAAGAATACAGTATTTCAGCTTATGGTTGTCCATCTAAATCATTTTTTTATATCAGGTAGTACTAATGAAGCATAATTGTCAATTCACAATGGACTTGTTTTCATAACAATTTTATGATGTTAGTCAGAATGAATCAGATCACAATGGGTACCTCATGTTATATGAAATACAGTCCATGATTAGTAAAAATGTTTAGTAAAGGTATCTTATAGCCTTCATATGACTTTCCTCTAAGGGATTTATGATAATTAGAAATCAGTGTGTCATAAATTCAAAGAGTCTGGTTTAATGCCATCTACAAATATAAAAACCAATAGCATCATTCTTTGGACAATAAAGACTAAAAAGTAAATTTACAGGATAATAGTTTTGTTTGTATTAGCATACCCGAGGTTTTGAAAAAAAGGTAACAGAAATAGGTAAAATGGTCTTGTTGTTATTATACTAATTCAGATGATAAATTTCCTTATCATATTGTGATATTTTTCTCCTATATTCATCCATCAGTGAGGCTATAGAATAATCCTTTAGTTCAGTTCTAAAATTGCATGCATAATATAATAACAACCATAGTTTGGCCTAGTATAGCAGAATAACACACTTAAACATAAGGCATGTGTTTCTTATAAGTCTGTGGGTTTGGAAATACAAGATCATGAAGCCATCAGGTCTGTTGTCTGGTAAAAGCTTACCTTCGTGTTGTATGCTTCTACGTCCAAATAAAATTTCTCCCCAAAGATTATTCTTATAAAGGCACTAATTTTACTTGCAGTGGCTCCATCAGCATAGTGTATTTACATCACAATGATCGCATTATGCTATATCTTCAAATTGGGCATAAGGTTCAACCTTAATGAATTTTAGGGGGAAACACTATGGTAATTATGTGACCCTTTGGTGCTAGAGATCAAACTCATGGCCTCACACATGGATGACCAGCGTCGTACCAAGTGAGATATTTCCCAGGCTCTACATGAGCCAATGTTGTTCTTAAATTATGATGACTACTTTATGTGTTCTGTTGTGTATTGATGTAACCAAACATACACAGCCTCTGGTAAGTTCTGCTACTTAGTCCTGCAACTCTCTAACGTCATCATACCAACAAATGATGGCAACTTCTTTATATTTACTGTCAAGATTATTTCTCCTTCTAAGTCTTGTTACAGAGAATTTAGAATCTGCTGGAACTTGTTTCAGAAACACGTTTAGGCTAAGAAAGAAAGTATATCTAAAAAACTCAAACATGTGCATGGGGATGGCTTATCAAGTCTTATAGGATTGGAATATCTAATAATTTTTCCATACTTCTTTGGAAATTTATTTTTTATCCAATGGCATTTCGATTTAATTAATGTATGTTACCATAAAACTATTAGAGAGGCAGAAAAGTACACTCTTAGGAGACACTCTTTCTCTTTATTTTTACCAGATTTGTTATATTTTCTAGTGCTCTCCAAGGATTCGTGTGCTAAAACATATTCTTTACCTTGTGGTGATATTTTGAAATGTTCTGGAATATTTACGAAGTCTGGTGTAGGTGGAAGAAATGGGTCATTTGAGGCATGCCCTTAAAGGAAGGATTAGTTTGACGTTTTACTAACCTTACCACTAGGTGAAGAGACGGCTCCTCCAAATACCTTTTTCTCAATGATATATATTCTGTGTCTCTGTAGAGTAAGCATCCATGGAGCAAAGGCCTAAGTACTAAAATTATTGAAATCATGAGCAAAAAGAAATACTCCTTCAGTAAGTTAAGTTAGTTGCTTTATCCCAGTTATACAAAAGTAATACAATAGCAAATGTAGATTCTTTTCTCTATGTATTGACATCTTTGAAACATTCTCTCAAAGGAGTATTATAATCTTTTTATGATGATCAAACATCCTTATATATAATTCTCAAAAGAAATTCCAATATTTCTATTGTGTAGAGATTAGCAACTCTTTTGGTGTTTATGGCATCTCCTTGGGTGGGCTAAGAAGACACTTGATAATAATATATACTTCATTACCATTGTCACGCAATTGTTATGTCCCTTGGTGTACCGATGACAGGACAAGTGAGGGGAAAGTATAAAGTAGAATCTTCCTGTTTTCCTCTCTCATTTGCTCTGCTTCAGTCTCTCTCAGTCATAATGAGCAGGAGAAATTATGTTATTCTTCAACTACTAGTCAAAGTCACAAAGGTAGACATATTATGTGCTATAAACCTGATGAGTAGGGAGTTAGGTACTGGATAGGTCCCATCTACAGGTGCTCTGGGGCTACTATTTCAATGTAGATCTGCTAGCAAGACATTTTAAAAATAAAATATATTAGGCTATATACAAGATGAGTTGAGTAATTACATAATAAAGCTCCATCGAAGCCTTGAGGGTTTTCATTAAATGTCAGGCTACAATAAATCTTCAAGTCCTGGACTTCTTTCCTGCAAGTGTCTTATAACTTAAACAAGACTATATACCTTTGAAACATAGCTGATTGAAGGTCATTCTTCAGAAATTCTTTCTCCCTTTTGACATTTTTATATAATGACCCTTTAAAGTGAAATATGAAAACTTTTCATGTCAAATATGGCCTAAAATGTAGTCACTGAAATAACAGTATTGGTTAGACAGAGGGACAAAGATCATCTTCAAAGAAATATGAACCCTTTCCTTAAAGGCATGTGCCATAATTTATTTGTAGTGGGTACTATCAGGTAGCAAATCCAGACATGAATTCAGAAACCTTACTCTCTAGGTTCATATGTGCTTCTTCCAGACACTTAATAACCCAGGGATATTAACTCTGTCATCAGATTTCATACTTGAAGAATGAAGGAGTCATAGTAACAAATAATAGACAGGACTTTGAAACCATTTAAATATGCTAATTTATCCAAATCAAATAACTATTTCCCAGTTATCAGCTCCTGATAGTTTACATTCCTGAAGAGGAAAAATAATACAAACTTCTGAGTCATCAAATATGGTAGTCTAGAGAATAAATACAGGATAAAATAATGATTATGAATACATTTTAGAGTAAAATATATCTTAATTTAAGAAATATAGAACGTGATAGACTATTTGGTATCTTTAGCATACTGAAGAGTGTTTGAGTCCCAGGTGTTCTGTGGCCTTCTTGAACTAATTGAATCAATGAATTATTATAATACAGAGTAGCGTCAGGAAGGAAATGTGCTGAGTGCCATTAGATGTGGTAATTGGATGATTAATTCATGTTGAGAGGCCAAAAGTTTCTTGGAGGACATGTTTTAACTATTATAAGAAATGATTGAGTACTTTAATAAAAATTTCAGAGTTTTATTTTCTAAATAAAGGTACATGCGGATATAATCAAATAAATAAGGGATAGACAAATCAGGAAACAGACTGTGATTGTAAATATCCAAGTGGGAGCTGAAGCCAATTGGAGTACTTGTCAATAGAGGTCTGAATAGTTGTGTGATAATATTTACAATTAATATTGGTAAATGCATATATTTATATAGGTAAGATTGGAAAAAGTCATATGTTGATATAATAAGAAAATAAGCTAAGCTGGCATTTTATGAGTACAAAATATTATTGTTAAGAACGTAGAAGTAAACTTAGTAAAGCCTAAAAACAAAGCCAAAGGCATGGAGAGTTGGAATAACAAGATGTTGTTGAAATGCAGGCTTTTGAAAATGAGGGAAGTGGCAGCTGGATCAAATGCACCTGATTGGTCATATGGAGACTATCTACCAGTATTATCAACAGAGCAGCGTTACTGTAACAGAGACAAAAGCCAAACAAGGATGTTTAGTGAGCGAACATGAGATGAAGCAGCAGAAAATGAAGATAGAAAGAGCAAAGGCTTTTAATTATTTATTTTTTAATTTTTGAGATTTTAATCGAATTACATTTTTCTCTTCCTTTCCCTTCCTCCATACCCTCCTATTTATCCCTCCCCACTCACCTTCAAATTTATAAGGGCAAAGACTTTTTTAAACCATCTATGCAAATTGTAATGGTATACATAAAGATATATTTGCATGTTAGTGAAAAAAATCAGACACCAAGAAAAATTTATATATAAAATACATCCATTCAAAACCCCAAATAGACATGGTGTGCTAGCAAATAAAAACCCATTATATGAACGGGTTATGTCTCACTGAGTTGTTTTACTGTGGCTCCCATAGTTCCCAAAAAATTACAGGATATTTCCAATGTTCTTGGTTATCATCCAGAAATTGATGGTGAGATCCTACTCATAAAGACAAGTCATAAAACAGAGACTTCAAGTTGGTATTGATGAAGAAACTTTATTCGTACAATGTGGAAGGTGCTATGAATGCTATTGCAGGATAAAAGTAATCATTAGTCTTACCTAGCAAGGAAACCTTTGAGTAACTAGAGTGGAGGTCCTGGTTCACTAGTGCCACAAATGTTAGGAAAGTAACTATACAATATTTTAAATTATATTTTTGACATGTTCCTCAAGATAGAACCAATACTTGCCACCATTATCAAGAGTCTGTGACTTATAGGTCATAGACCCTAGGGGAAAGCCTAGTACTATTACTCTGTTAAGCGGACATAGTATCAAAATGACTCCTAGTGACTTGTTGCTAGCCTCGTAGACTAGTGCATCTTTCAATGTTCATTAGAGAAAATTCTTTCTGCTGTTGATTCAAACTAACCCTGAGATTTACAACTGGTCAAGATGCAGAGAATAAGGAAACACGGAGTATTCAGTCATAAATAGGCCATGTCTAACTCACTTGCCTTACTTAGGGCTTTGTTGCTGTGAGGAGGTACCATGGCCATGGAATATTTTTTAAAAACAAAACCAAAAGCAAAAACATGTAGTTGGGGCCAATTTACATTTTCAGGGCTTAAGTTCATTATCATCATAGCAGCAAGCACGGCAGCATCCAGGCAGACATAGTACTCGATTAAGAGCTGAGGGTGCCATCTTGATTTAAAAGCAACCAGGAGAGAATGGCTCAACACTAGGCATAGCTTGAACATATATATTAGACCTCAAAGCCTGCTTCCACAGTGTCATACTTCCCCCAGCCAGGCTACGCCCACTCCAGGACTTCTAATAGTGCCTCTCCCTATGGACCAAGCATTCAAAACCATGAGTCTATAGGAGGAGGAAGATTGAGTGCATATCTGTTCAAACCAGTACAACACCTTTTTTTCTCAAAGCTCAAAGAATATCATGGAAGATAGGGCAAAATGATTTTAAGAGTCAGAGGTACTAGAAGAATTCAAAGAAACAGTGTTTTCTGGGCTAAAAATGGTGGCTTCACAAAATAACCCATAGTATTGGTGACACTGTGCACAAGACATGAGCAAATTTAAGCCAGACTAATCCCAATATGAAGAAAGGAGGGGGACTTGAAATTAAATCACTACCTTCAGTGCTATTGGTATGTAATAGTGAGAGGAATTCTTTAAGGTCATATAGCCTTAAAGCAACTCCTCATCCAAGATTAAGTATTTGATCAACAAAAATGGGACTCTATGTGTTAAGAGAACAAAACGTAGGAATTATGTTTGTGGTTAGGGAGTTGGGGTGGAATAGTGAGAGCAGGAGAATAAAGGGACAAAAATTCAAACATACAAAATTTGTTTGAAACTCTCAAAGAATTAATAAAAATATATTTTAAAATAGTCATGCACACTTTCAAAAGGTTACAAGCTGAAGACTATGTCCTTGTTCTTGAATGTAATCACTAAAATGTTTCTTAAACCTGATGGCTCTGACGTAATCAGTGGAATATTCTTTAGCTAGATACACAATCTGACGCAGTTATTAGTGGACTATTCTTTAAATAGATGCACAGTCTGATGCAGTTATTAGTGGAATATTCTTTAGATACACACACAGTCTGACGCAGTTATTAGGAGTCAGTGGAACTAGAAGGTGGAGTCTGGTTTGAGAACTTCATTACTGGGAGCCTCTATTTGGAGACAACATTCTTATTCTACATTCTTATCCCCAATTCCCAGGTGAGGTCTTTACTTATTTTAACTCTCATTGCAAAACTGATATATTTTTTCAAAATTATTTACTACACTTATCTATTTATTGGAGAGTATGTGTGTATTACAATATAGGAATGGAGGTCAGAGTACAACTTGCTGGAAATGGTTATCTTCTTTAAAGATATGAGTCTTGTGGATCAAACATAGATTATCATGCTTGGTGGCAAAATCTTTACCTACTAGGTAATCTGGCCCTGATATTTATAGTAACAAAGTGCTTGCTTATTTATAAAAAAAGATAAAAAGTGAAAAAAGATACCTGGCATGAGGATTGATGGGACGACTCAGCAGGAGAGAGGAGTGCAGCCCCGATTAGGATCCCAGGATCTTAAGGAAAGATGGTACTTAGTTATTAAAACTTGTTCTCTAACCCCAATAGGCAATGCACTAATAATATATGATAGGCAAACACTAAGAATAAAAAACACACTAATAAAAAATCTCATACAAACCAATAAGATAAAATAATTACAACTGATAAAAAAAGGAAAGAAAGCTATAGAACAAGAGAAAACTTTCCTAAACCTAGGTTTTATGAAATTTGTGCTATTTCTGTTTCTTTACTTTTCTTCCCATTCTTTGTTTCTGATAGTCATAAGTTGATCATATTTTTGCTATATTAAACATAATGATATTCTATGTACTTTTTAACCAGCCATTTATGAGCCACAGTCTCAAAAGCTGTGAACCTGAAAGCCTTCTTTTTCTTAGTTGTCATTTGCAAATTATTTGCCATAGTGATAAAAAAATACTAACACAAATGAACATGTATAACAATTACTCTAAAAAGCCATAGGTCTGCCCTATAATGCAGAATACTTTTCAGTGAGCAATCCATACATCTTTTTCAGAAAAAATTACAATCAGAAAAAATGATGAAGTGTCTTGTAGAAAATGGAGCTGGGAGAACCACGGTCTAAGATACTATGTGAAGGAAGAAAACACTGTGCTATTCAGTGGTTATAGTTAGATCATAGAGATCATAACAAAAGCATATCAAGACAGAGGAAAATTAAATTAAAATCTATCTTTTCCAGATCTCTGTGAGTTTGAGGCCAGTCTGGTCTACAAAGTGAGTCCAGAACAGTCAAGGCTACACAGAGAAACCTTGTTTCTAAACAAACCAAAAAAATGTATCTTTTCTTGAAGAAGGCAGATAGAAGGGTAATATTGAGGACATAAGAGATCATCTCCACTCATCTTCTCTACACCTCAGACTGTGCTATACCAAGGTCAGAGCAAAATTACTTATATTTGAAATATACCATTGATAGTACAGTAATAATAGCTGACATTTGGACTTATTTCTATTATTCAGGCAATTCATTAATTTGACATGCTATTCAATGTAATCCTGAAAACAACTTTGTTACACTCCAGACGATACAAACACACACAGAGATAGATGATAGATGACAGGGAGAAAGATCAATACAGAGATGATTGGTAGACGATAGATAGGTAGATAGATAGACAGACGACAGATGTATAAATATTATATATATTATGTATAAATAATATACATATATTATGTATATTATGTATAAATATTATATATATATATATATATATATAGAGAGAGAGAGAGAGAGAGAGAGAGACCAAAGAATGGGCTGAGTTGTGGATAAAGTGCTTGCTATCCAAGCGTGACCACTAGAGTTTGGATGGCTATACAGCTCATTAAATAGTAAGCATGACATGGTTGAATGCCCATATAGCTCATTCTGGGAGACAGACAGGAACATATAGGTCTTATTAATGTCTCACTGGCCAATGTGGCATCTCCATCACTATCTCCCTGTTAATAAGAGATACCCCAACAGAAGGTGAAGAATGGTAGAAGTAGTCATTTCAACTGATGTTGAACTCTGGCCTCCTCCTGTGCATGCATACATGCACCTGCACACCAGTGTGCATAAACACACACACACACACACACACACACACACACACACACACACACGTGGAAAAAAACCCTAAAACAACAAAAAGAAACAAAGGGACAAAGAAGTACCTTTGTAGCCATTGCACTTTAATACCAGCCTTTGTACCTAGGTCATAGTTTATAAATGACAGATTGGCTTGTAAGTGGTTCCTGTTTGCCTGTGTCAGTGATGCACATGGCATCATAAATCCACTTTATCACTAGTGATCTTTTGAGATGATGAAATGGAAACATCTTTCAAATTCTAATGTGTGAAAACTTTAAGTGGTTGCTACTATAATGCTTAACCCATTAGGTCCACCTGTACGTGTAACAATGGTTTTATTTTAAAGAGATTTCAAAACCAGAAACAACCCACAAACCTTTCTAAAATGACAAGTAGTGAGCCTTCAAGTTGATAGTCATTACACCTACGTATAAGACTTAATAGGCATGTAACTGGCATGGCTATAGCAATATATCATTAGAAATTACTTTATGGCTATTTCCTTTAGCAAAATAAGATCAGAGAACCGCTCAGCCCTCTTTAGGCTTGAAGCTTCTTTTTTGCAGCAGATGGTAAATAATACATGACCACACCATTGACAACGTGCAGAGACTGAGAGACTTTGGAGTGCTCAGGCCTAAATGGGATGTTATCAAACACATCCCTCCAATGATCAGGGCTCTACGTAAAGGAGAAGACAGGGAGACTGTAAGAACCAGAGGAGGTGGGTGACCCCAAAGAAACAGTGTGCTCCGGACACAGAAGACCTGATAAATGTAAGTACTTAGAGAGACAATGAGCGTGCATACAAAACCTGCATGGGCTCATAACAGACTTCCAAGATAGAAAAAGGGAGGTAAACACAATGTTTTACCCCTATCCGAGAAACAATTTGTAACTGATACCTGTTGAGAGAGAGGAAATCAGTATTCTCCAGGGTATATTAACTATACTCCAGGCCAGGCCTCATGGTGAGGAGCAGTTGACTCACGTCAAATTGACTCCATATTCCTTTTTATTTTTAACACTTAAACATTTTTTGTGTATGTGAGATGATTTTTATCATATCCTTTTTTACTGTTTAGTTTGCTTTTGATTTTTTGTCTTATTTTTTGAGAAAAATTGAAAACATTAAGTTGGGTGGGTAGAAAAGTGGGGATGATCTTGGAAGGGAAATATGTTCAAATATATCATATGATACTTGTTTAGATACAAAATTGAAACATAAAATGAACAGGTAATGACAGAGGGTCAGTCATTCAAAAGGATGTTTAAGGAAATGTGGACTTTAATAACAGTCAATGAAAAAATATTTATAACTGTGGTAAAGTCTACTTACCCACCCTCTTCACTTGTAGTGAAGGCCTTTTGTTCCCTGGTACCAGTGAGATTTTAGTGTTGAATTCCTCATCCTAGGACGAGGATATATATATATCCTCTGATATATATATCAGAATATAAAGCAAACATATTGGCTTCCATTTACTAACATTCAACAGCCCACTCCAACTTTCCTCAGTCCCCAATGGCGACAATGGAAAATATCTCCCAACATGACCAAATCTCATGGGAGCCAACTGTCCCCACGTGCACACCTGTGGCTACTTCTGGCCTCCTAGCCTTGAGTCAGTAGGACACATGGACTGTTCTTCCTACGTGAGTACTCCTGAGACACATCAGGTTTTTTGATGGATACACTGGAAGATACTGGATGGTTTTAGAACCTAGGCACCCTAGTCACAATATGTGTAAGACTATTTTATTTGTTAGAGTCAAGTGTTCCAGTTGTGGCCAGTACACAAACCTATCATGTTCCTTTCCTTTCAAGTTGCAGAGCCCTTTCATCGATTTTACATATTGTAGGGTGAACTGTGATTAGCCATACTAGCTACAGACAGTGAGATATTTAAGAAGAATGCCTCAGCACATATTGGGAAAATTATATTTTAGAAAATAGAGAAAACTCCCATAGTTGTAGCCTTTTCCATTTTATGAATGTAACTAGTACTTTGATACCATCCAAGGCAACACCCTTCACTTTTCCTGTCCATTAATTTCTTGTAACTGCTGTCAGCGCCTTCCAGTCACATATGGGAAGAATAAGAGCAAGTCCTTCTTAAAAGTCATTGGCAAGATTACTGTTGTGGAATGTTAGATGGTATTGTGTTTCCATAAAAATGTGGTGAAAACCCATTTACTATAAGCCAAATTCAAGGAGTAACCAGAAAGCGTTCACTCTCCACTGTGCTTCTAGTGAATTAATTCCTGCCTCAGTGGCTAATCAGATCCTTGAATTTGTGGGTGCATCCTGGTAAACAGCTAACTAATCCTGCAGAACACATTGTTAACTGATATAGGGGGCTAAGCAGCTTAGATTTATATTGATGTCATGGGCCACTTAAATGCTCTTATTTCAGAATCTACTATAATGAAGTTTAATTACTATTTGAATTATTAGATGTGATGTGCTTTAGTCCACATACTTTATGGAAGAGAAAAATGGTAAATAGTGTGGAGAAAGACAATAGAATCAGGAAGGCCAATACGTATTTTCATTTGATGAGGAGTCAACGAGAAGAAATATATTGCAATGTCTGCTATTCTGAACAACAGAAAAAGGAAAGGAAGAAAGAAAGGGAAAAAGACAAAGGAAGTCGATCAGTAACCCTGTAAGGCTCATCTCGTTCCTTTAATGGAGTTCAGTGGCTACTGTAGCAACAGTTCCCTTCCTGCCTTGCATGCACAAACACTGTTGCTTCTGCTTTGAACTGTTTGCTCCTCAAGTCACTACATGGTACATTTCACTTCATCTCCGAATTTGGGCAATTCCAGGTGGTGTGGAGTGATTAATGATGCAGCCTAGGACCCCATCCTTGGGCGACATGCCTGGGACGCACAGATTTAGCAAGGCGTAAAGGCAGAAGATGGCTGGGCACTGAGCCTGTTTCTCCACAGCCACGGTCCTTTGCAGTACAGTTGTTCCAGCTGCCAGAGGCTTTCTGGTTGCCATGACAACCCTTGGGCTCTGTTGAGAACTCAAAGCAGAGCCTCTGAAGTTAGGAACCAAACACAGGGGCTCCACAAATGCAAATGAAATGCGCTTGGGCAGGGGTAAAGGAACAAGATCATCTGTGTCAAATGCTACAACGCCTTTGACTGGGGGAGCTAGGACAATCAGTTTTGTGGGCTTTTGTGTTTGTAAAATGACAGAGTTCTTGCCCGGTATTCTTCATTCCTGTCATCTTCCAGTGACTGATGGGAGATGTACATTGCAAATGAGCACACTAGAACGCAGGCATTAGGAGGGGGTGGGGACGAAACCGTGACTAAAGGGAATGTACCCAGCCTGCTCATTCATTCAATGAGTTTTACAGTCTCTATCTCCTGAGAGCTCATGTGTGCAGGGCATTGTGTCAGGTCCTATGTTTGCAAAAAGAAACAAGACACTGTCCGGAATCAAAATTAAGTGACGGTAATTAATCAAAAATAACAGCGTTCTCGCCAACGCGGAGAAAGTCCATTAGGCTCTGTCCTCAGAGGGACACTTCCGGGGGAGGGGGGCGGTGTCTTGAAGGCAATTAAAAAAAAAAATAAACAAATAATCCCAGCTCAGGAGAGAAAAGAGGTAGTGCCCCCGATTGTAGAATGGAAGGGCAACGGAGAGGCAGCGTCTGCCTGGTGAGCCCGACTGTCAAGGCCACGGCAATGTTTCTCTGGGGCTGGGAGGGAGAAGAGCTTTATTTTTCTATTATAAAAACGGAGTCCTTTTCCCCACTGGGCTTGATTTCTAGTATGGGAAACCCCGCCTTTCTGGAATACTGATTGGTTCAACTCTTTTTGAGATAATTTATGCCGGCATCCTCCCAGTCTGATTGGCTCCTCAGCTCAGTTCTGCTGGGAGTCGCATCCTACCTGGTTCGGAGGTGTACTGCTTTTCCACAATCTTCTTGTACTCAGTGGGCTGCTGCTGAGGCAAGAGGCAAACTCTGGGCTTGGAGACTGAGCTAGTGGAGGAGGGACCATAAAAGCGACTTGATGGGTTCTAGGAAAGCCTCCCTCTTTCCTTCTCTCCTGTGGAGTCAAACTAGAGGCGTGAGGTTGATGTTCTTGTTACTAACCCTGCATTTGGGAAACTGGTGAGTAAATTCAAGGACTTAAAATTGTCTCCTTTACTTTCTTTTTCTTAAAAAAAAAAAAACTTCCAAGTAATTTTCATTTTCCAGGGCTATGTGCAATATTTGCCATCATTGTATTTCCTGAGCCTGTTGACTTGGAGACAGCATGAAATTAGCCTATTTCTGAAGCATGCATGTTAGTACACATGTTTTTAAATCCTACAGGATTATAAACTAATACAGGCGTCATTTCTACAAAGAGAACTAGGAATAGAAATGACTTTACCCTTAAACTTAGGATTGAAGCTGTTAACGAACTTTCTGGATGATGCTGCATTTTAAAGGCTAAGTTACTTCAGAAACTTTTTGCTATTTAGCATGATATATATGCTGCTTGTATATAAGCCAATACTGTGGGATTTTTCTCATTCATTGTGGGGTAACTTTCTTGGTTAAGCCAGTCTTTTATAAGCTATATTTGACTATGTATCTACGAGCTGTGAAATATATATGTATATAAATACATATATTATCATAAATGGTTACATATATTTTATTAGAAAGTCTTCATTGTAATTGCTTGCCTATTAATTAAAATTTATGATTCTATGCATGTCTATGCGTGTCTTGGCTGTATTTGTGTGTGATACTACCAGACACAAATCTCCAGTCTGACAGGAACAAGACTGGACTGTAAAACCTTTCAAAAACTTTGAAGTCGTGCTGATACTGAAAGCAAATGCTCATACTTGGACTGTGGAGAAGGCAGAGTGTGAAAGAAGTTGTCACATTTGGTTAAGGCATAGACACTTTAAAAGGCTTTTTTAAAAATACACCATTCATAGATTGTTTAACTTGTTTTTAAGTACATTTGCATTCACGTTATGGTATTCTATGCCTTATTGCTGCTTAGAATTCCAGTAAAGAACAATTGCTATGAAGATAATTTTTGTATATAGATTTTTGTTGCCATTACCAGTAGATAGAACATCTGTATATTCTCAGAATGTGAGCACTGGATAAAAGCAGAAGCAATATTGCCCTTTCTGGATTCAAATTGGATATTTAGTATGTTTATGTTTCATTTGAGTATTGCAGTTTTATTTGTCTTTTTGCCTTAGGATTTTAAATGTCCTCTATGTACAGACAATGTAATGGATGATTATTCTATGCACTGCACTGTAATCACTTACATACTTGAATATATCATGTTTTATAGGAGATACGTAAGGAGAACAGATACTTTTAGACCACTGCAAAAGAAAAATCAAATTGGCCCAGTGGTTTTGTGGAGTAGCAACATGCATGCTCCTTTTGTCTTTGTAACTGCACATTTCTATTTCAATCATGTAGGCATACTGTCTCACAAAGAGCATACTGTCTATCCAAACAGATGTTTCGTTTTGAGTAGATTTACATTACATTCATTGTAGCTGTCTCCCGAACTCTCATCAAGCTGCTCAGGGGCAAAGAGCTCTGTGGTCCAGTGAGCAGGGAACTCACTGTATGCATGCTCTTACCTGCTACAGCTCTTTAAAATTAGTGCATACAAGAGTTTCAGCTATAAAATGTAGGATAGGGGTCGATCATGTCTGACTGCTTCAAATATTCACACTTAATACATCTGAGATTTAAAATGAAGCACACAGTGATTTAAGGGTCTATTCAAAGGTCTGAGTAACACTGAAAAGGAAAATTCTAACATGACTAACACGTTCTTCTCTAAATTTATTTATGACAGAGTGAAAATAAGTCACAAGTTTAAATTTTATAATTTTTTCATTTCTCATTATTATATAGATAAACTTGATTACTTTGTCAGATGAACAATACACATCAAAACAAACCTAAATATTACCATTATTCTATGGATGAATTATATATTCTTTCAGTACATGCTTGGAAAAAATTACCATCAATACTTATAAACTTTGTGTCTTCATAAATATTACTCTTCCCCCCCCCATTCATTTCTCTTCACAACAAGACACAGACATTTCTGCCTGTAAAAAAAAAATTGAATGTCATACTAGTTTCTAAGACACACCTTCAAAGTAATTTATTTGAAGATTTACTAACTGGGATTATATTTCTTTTTATATCAAATCAATGAGGAGGTCTTGTTTCCCTATTAGTTTCCACAAAGAGCAAATGGGGGACAGCATATTGACTTTCCACACAGCTGAATTATGAAAACTGATCCCTCTGTTCTATCTAAAAGCTTTGCTCATGGATCCCGTGCCACATTCTCCAGGAGAGTCTGTGGCATCTTGACAACTTGGTTTATGTTTCATCAGCTGGATTTCACTTTTTGTAATGTTAAAATAAATGGAAGTGTAATCAAGTTTGCAAAGAATTGAAAAAGTGTCTTGAGAGTTTAGCTGTTCTAAAATGTAACCCATGGTAACCTTTGTATGAAAGTTACATTTTTGGAAGTCTGAAGATATATGACATATTTACATTTTTTCCATGGATAAAAATGCATTGCAGCAATCATTTTTCCACATTAAAATATTCAATGCAATTAATTTTAAAATCTATTATTCTAGGTCGTTTCAAGAATAACTGTATGAGTGAGTTAGTTCATAAAATATTTTTCTTTGTGTTTCAACTTTTAGGCTTATTTTTTCTAGTACAGTGCCAATGGCAATCATGTAAATGCTTCTTTGTTATATCTTCAAAGGACCCAGAGATAAACTGATTTTAAGATGAGAATATTTTAATTGATGAAAGTTCTTGATAGAGAGCCCTTTAGATTGCCCAAACACAAAACTCCAGTCCAGTTGCTTTCCGTTCTATATATTGAATCACTTGTTGGCTAAGCAACAAAGGGAATACTTCATACCGAAATCAGGTTTTGTAGGTATTTGGGATATTAATATACATGGGGTTCTATTTGTTTAGTAATTTAAGAATAAAGTTAGAGTCTCAAGGAGTAAAGGTAGGATAGAAAACTGCATAAGGGCTGCTGAAGTGCTGGGGAAATGAAGGTCACCTGTGGCAAGTGAACTCTGAAATAAACGAGAGAGAATGAGCAGGAACAACGTAAACGAAAGATTTCAGGTCAATATGCTATCATGGGAGGTAGCAAGCTAGACTCCTGGTCTTCATCATCAAATTTCAAATTTACGCTCAAGTCTCATTCCTTCCTGAGTGATTTCAGGCAAACCTTTGGGGCACAGAGCACTTATTTTCCAAAATTATTTCCAGAGTATTAAGAGATTTTTTTGGGGGGGGAGGGAAACCAACACATAACAGATATTCTGAAGACCCAGCATCATTCTAATACTATTTATCCTTTTCAGGTGGTTTTAAGTACAGTAGAATTAAATATTGAATCATTAGGTATTATTAACTATCACTTAAAATTTGATGAGAACACCCATTTATTTATCAAACTTTTATTGAGCACCAATTGGTTACAAATGCAGCGAATGTAGCTTTAATCTATCAAATAAGATAAACATAAGCTTTACACAAATGGAGCTTGTCTCACTACTATGTTCTATATGTGGTGTATTAAAGAAAACTATCTGGCCAAAATATGGAACCAGACTGTCAAGTGTCCAAAGAAAGTTTGCTGATAGTTCTTCACCTAAGGACGAGACCTTGTGAAATCCCCCCACCCATGCTAGGATGTCAAATGGCATTTTGCTATGTAAGTTTTGTATAGGCAATTACAGTGTTGAGAGTTCATGGGTCATGTTTAAAAACACTGTCTAGCACTATGGTTCTCAACTTGTGGGTTGTGATTCCTTTAGGCTTGCATAGGAGATATATCACGTATCAGAAATTTACATTATGGCTCATAACAGTAACAACATTATAGTATTAATATAGCAAGGAAATAATTCTATGTTTGGGGATCACTGCATCACGAGCAACTGAATTAAAGTGTTGGAGAATTAGGAAGGCTGAGAACTACTGGTCTAGCAGAAGGTGTCCAGATTCTTTTGCCCTTATAATTGCTCCACCTCCTCTTCTTCAGTTTCCCTTTATCCTTAAGTGTACATGTACCAATTGAGGATGGATAGCCCATGGTCTCTGCGTTTAGACCAATTATGAATCTTTTCAATCATCTCTATTTGTTGGGAAAGAATCTTTTTTAAATGAAAGGTTAGAGCTACTGTTATCTGTAAATATAAGAATAAGTATTGAGGATACAGTTAACAATTATATTAGTTTAGGGAAAATGTGGTAGGAGGCGCTCCTCTCGGGTTCATGACATCTCTGTTCATGGTAGTTAGCTAGGTTACAGGATCACTCATTAATTCCCCTCTGATTGAGCAGGCCTTAAGTATAATTAGGCAGCTGTTGGTTACCAAACAACTAAATAGTTCATTGGTATAACAGTGATGGTATCTCATTAGGTTGGTAATTGTTGCGGTTACTTGGTTTTTATGCTGGATAGGACTATCAGTTGATTTTCTGTCTTGGCAGGTTACTCAGCATTTTATGATAACATGGGAGCTAGTACTGAAAGAGAGGGCTCTCAGATCACCTACAGCATGGTTGCTCCAAGTCCTGTGTCTGAAATGTGGGGTGTCTTCAGCAATAGGATTTTACCTTTGAATTCTCGGAGGCAGCCAAAGGCAATGATAATAGTGTATACTGTATATTGCTGTGGTAGTCTATTGGATCCACCTGACCAACAACTCAACAGGTGGCCTCTCATGCCTGGTACTGAGGTTTTATTAGTTTTGGGGCATTAATATTAACATTAGGACAACATAACAACTCCACTGAGTCATTAAGTCAGAAAAAGTGAAAATTGGTTTTCTCTAGGAAGGAGCTCCCTCTTAGCTCATCTAATTACAGTGCTCAGCCAACATAAGAGCAACACTAAATGGATTCAATCAAATATACATATATGTAGTAGGGTTTGTGACCTCTCTAGTCATGAAGAGCCCAGCTGTATATGTACTGTTAAATAACACATTAAAGGAGATGAGATACTGGATACTGCTATTTGCTTCAGTTTACAAATAGAACTAAAAACGTACAGACACTTTTAAAATATATTAAGAGTATCTTGCAGTTAAGTGCTAAATTCAAGGGATAAATTCCTGTGTTCTCTGGCCAGAACCTAAATTCTTAATACCAAACATTTCATATACCAAATGCATTGTAAGTCAAAACGATGAGTGTGGTTCTTGCTGAATGGTGACTGATGAAAAAAGGAAGAAACAGGGGAAATACTATGAAAATAGAAGAGGATAGAATGAGACAGAAAAGAAAGAAATGGAAACCCATGACAGCGTAGTTGTAGGCTTATTGATGTGAACACAATAAATAGAAAGTCTAGTGTGTGCTTAGCACATAGTTGACTGGCTATCTTATGCAATGCTATATTCATTATTTTAGGGAAAGTATTTGGCAACCTGGAGTACTTGATCATTAAAAATGACAACTGAGAAAATAACAAAAAGTAAGGACATACAGTTTAGGTACAATTTGTTTTAAGGAATGGCTACTTTTTTTTCAGGGTTCTATAGAAAATCATGGTGGAATTATTGTGTATTGGTGTACCATACACTAAAGCCAAGTAATGAAAGTCAGAGGAAGCCACATTTTCTGCACGAAGAGATAATAGATGCCTTATCACCAGACCTACTCAAGCAGAAGCTTGTTAGAGTGTTCTACCCAGTGGGAGGCTGATGAGATTTATGGTTTTTATCTATTTTTAAGCAGTATCTAATTTTCTCAGTACTAAAATAGTTTGCCCAATTGAATTCTAATGCTTTAACAAATAGCCTTACCTATTAATCCATTCAATGAATACTTCTTGCCCATTATTCATCCAACAACTGTTTACTCAGTCCTCACCATGTGTTAACCAGTGTCCTGAAACCTGGTGCTAAAGTGATAAACAAGAAAAACCTTTGGTCCCTTTCATTTGTAAGGTATAAAAAGGACATAGATATGACACGTATGCTAGATAGACAGGGCGGAGATATGAGGTCTTACTTCTATCGAGCTTGAGTGGTTTTGCTCAGTGTGTTGATGGCTTGTTACTAGAAACAAGTAAATACAAAACTCCAGTAAGTTGTGCTACATATGCTTGGTGAGGAATGATGCTAATGGTGAATACTCTGCTATCAATGTAAATTCAAGCAAAGATTATATGTTATGAGATGTAGTAAACTAAATTCAAGTCAAAGTTACAGAATGAGAGCTGAAAAAGGTCACAGTCCTGTCTGTCTGTCTGTCTGTGTCTCTCTCTCTCTCTCTCTCTCTCTCTCTCTCTCTCTCTCTCTCTCTCTCTCTCTCTCTGTCTCTCTGTGTCTCTCTCTGTCTCTCTGTCTCTCTGTCCCTGTCTCTGTCCCTGTCTCTGTCTCTGTCTCTGTCTCTCCCTGTGTGTGTGTGTGTGTGTGTGTGTGTGTGTGGCTACTGGAAGTTTGGTAGTTTTGGAAATTTTCTTTGATCATCTCATGTAGAATTAAAGTAGAAGCAGCATTTCTGTAAAGGATCTGTAATTTCCTATGACACTGAAGTTCTGAATTATAAGAATCATTTTTACTCTGAAACAGTGTAGTCTGTGGTTTGACATTTGTCTTTATGTTTTGACAGCTGACTAGCAATGTTAAGCAACTACCAAAACTCAGGGACATGAAAGCACACTTAGAGATTCTAGACTCTAACCTGCAGCTTCACGGGTAGGTCAGAAAAATCAATGCTTTGCATATGTTGGGTTTAATATTAACATTTTACTATTAGTGTGATCAAGTTTTAAAGATAGGTTTAGAAGGGTTAATATGAAGGGTTCTGGCCATTAACTTGTGTACTCCTGAGACTCCCTTACAGATGTGCAATATGTGAATTTCTTAAATGCAAGGATGTGCGTGTTCCTCAGCCATCCTGGATGTATGTGATGAGCAAAACACTCATCTAGAACATGTAGCTCAGTGTCTTTAGTGAGGAGCACATTTTCTCTAAAGAACTCATGTTAAATACATTGAATTTGATCTTACTGAGACAACTGCACTCTATAAGATCATTTGTTATTTGTGCAAGTGATTTATGGATAAATGGTTATTTCCAGGATTTGTGTAGTAGCAATTCATTTTTAACAGTCTCATATTGTCACAATTAGCATATGTGAGAAAGAATCATTGCTTGTCTCTGCTACACTCATTTGTATCCTTTGCCTTCTGAAGAGAATTTTCCAAAAGAATCTTATGTTAATGGATATTGAACTCTTATTTTTAGATCCCAGGACAAGAAACTCATATGCTCTTTTTATTTGGATGAACTAATTCCCAATTCTTTCACTTAAAAATATTTTAACATCATCTGCAATCGAATAAGAAGCAACATGGTGTCTGTGCTTTGCAAAACTCTTGCAGATTTAAAACATTTATCTGATGCATAAAGGCATCAGAGATATAGAAAATGTAAATGTCTTGAAGGATTGTATCATATATAAATCTAATTTATGTTCTGTCAGGCCATGTGAACATAAACTGAAATTGAAACTTTGCTGTTCCTCTTAATATAATTTACGCATAGTGGCCACTTAAAATATACTACCCTAAAGATTGTGCTTGCTTGCTTTTCCTAAAAAAAGAAACAAAAACAAAAACAAAAACAGAACAGAACAAAACAAAACAAAAAACCTCCCATGGAAGTGTTTACAAAAAGCGTTTATAATCTTTGTATAATCACTATATCCCTGAAGACTTTCATACAATGCATAGTTCCTAGTTTTCTAAAGTCAGTTGCAAGTGATAAAGAGGTGACCTAGCAGTTAAGCCAGCAGAGTATATTCAGAATACCAAAGTTTGACTCCAGGAATTGACACTGGGTGGCTGACAACTGCCTGTAATTCCATCTGCAGGGTCTCTATCACCTTGTTCTGACTTCTAGAGGTACTGGTGCTTGTGTGTATACCCCCACTTCCACATACACACAGACTTAAAGTATAATCTCTGATATAAAGGACAGAAAAGAAATAAAACAGATTAAAATAAAAATGTTGGCAAGTTGCACCTTTAGTAATATTTGTTACTATATTTTGTACCATTGTATGGATCAATAAAAAATAAAGTTTTCAAAATGGCTATCTAAAATACTAAGAAAATTTTTCTATCATTTTATCTTTCAATATTCCTTCTAAATATATGCTTCTAGTCATGATGGTTTTTATTATTAATTTGTTTATTCATGTTCCCTCCTGGTCATAGCCCCCTCTGCCTCATTCTGTCCTTCTGGTCTCACCCTTCCTTCACCCTCCATGCTCCCCTATTCCTCAGAAAACAGGAGTACCCCTACTCACCCACCCCAACTCATCAGGTCACATCAGGAATGAGTTTGCCCTCTTCCCCTGTGGCATGACAAGGCAGTCACATCAAGAGGAATTAATCAAAAAGCTGGTGTCAGAGTCTATGTCAGAGGCAGCCCCCTCCCCTTACAGGTGGACTCACAGGAAGCCTGGGCTCCCCATGGGCTATTCTACGTAGAGAACTTAGGTAGAGTCCACACATGGTCTATGGTTGGTGCTTCAGACTCCGCAGGGCCTTCTGAGCCTTGGTTAGTTGTCTCCTTTCGTCTTCTTGTGGAGCTCTTGTCAACTCGAGGTCTTTTTATCCTTCCCCCAACTTTTTCACTAGGCCCTCTATGCTTCACCCAATGTTTGGCTGTGAGTCTCATTATCTGTTTTGCATCGCTGCTGGGTGGAACCTCTCAGAAGATAACTCGGTTAGGCTCCTGTCTGGGAGCACAGCAGAGTATTGGTAATAGTGCCAGGGGTTGTCTCTCTGCCATAGGGTAGGTCTTGGGTTGGGCCAGGCATTAGTTGGACATTCCTTTAATCTCTGCTCTACCTGTTCTGTCTTTATCCCTGCACAGCTTTTAGGCAGCGTAAGTTTTGGATCGAAGGTTTAATGGGTAGTTTGGTGTTTCCCTCCCTTCGGATTTCGAATGGCTCAGAAGTACTTAAAGAAATGATGAATGTCCTTAGTTAACGATGTTTTTTAAAAAGTCTACTCTGCAATAACTCTCTCTCTCTCTCTCTCTCTCTCTCTCTCTCTCTCTCTCTCTCTCTCTCTCTCTCTCTTTCATTAGTGAAAAAGTTTTAAATCATATAGCTCTAATCTGATCAAATAAGCTACACTGCAAATGTTTAGGAATGTATAAAATATTTTTAAAAAATCATGACCTCCCACTTACCCCTGTGGGAGGAGGTTATGGGCAGTTTATAGCAGCTAATGGATGGAGTGACACTGTCTCTCTCTTTGGGGACATGGCTGCTCCTGCTGTAGACAGAGTGGCACTAATGGATGCAGGAATCGCACTAATAAGACTTAGTAAGTTATTTAAAAAACAAAATATAAAAAAAGAGGAAGTGGATCTGGGGAGGAGGTGGGTTAGGCACTACGGGAAGTTGGGGTGAGAGAGTATGTATGGTTATTATCAAAATACATGTGTGAGATCTTCAAATAGTAAGAATCATAAAATGATCCAAGATAAGCAACGGAAGTAAAGCATACAGCATCAAAAAGAGACATTGTTATAGACCAATGTATTTAACTATTTTTTAAATGGTTTAGTATTTTATACTAATGATAAGCTGTGGTTTATGAAAGTATTCTTTAATACATATTCTCTCAGTTTTCAAACATGACTGTGTATGTATGTGCATATATAAGGAATATAAATGTCTTTTATTTCAATAAATTAATCAATATTTCTAAATTACTTCACACAGAGCAAGTCTCACATTCCACTAATAGTTGTAAATGCCGTTTATCCAGCTTTTCATTTCTAATGGACCATTTAATATTTTCCCTGTGTGATGCTTAAAAGTATTGTTATATTTTAATCTATGTTACATTACCACCAGTGAGTGTTAACATAATAACACATATTCACTGGCCTGTTATAGTCTTTGAATTCTCATATTCATACCATATATCTTTTTTCTCGAGTGTTGTCTAAAATATTTTCCATTTTTTCTGTTTCCTATTGTCATTTCTATATGGCCTTTAATAGTTGGAAGTTTAAGACTTTTTACATTTAACTCTATCTGCAATTTTCTGTTAGGAATCTGACTTTTATTCCTTCTTATTTTTTAAGGTACTTTCTTTAATTGTTTTTTATCTTATTTTTATTTTTTAACTTGTTCACTTTACATCTCAACTGTAGCCCCCTCTCTCATCACCTCCCTCTCTGATACTCTCTCCCTCCCTCCTCTAGTTCTCAGAGAGGGGATCACTCTTTCCCTAACATCTGATGTCAGCCTCTCAAGTGTTATCTGTACTACATGTATCTTCTTTCTTTGTGGCCTGGCAAAGACACTCAATTAGGAGGACGTGATCAACGTGGGGGAGGACAGAGTCCATGTCAGAATTCCATATCAGAAGTAGTTCCTACTCCCCATATTATGGGATGCACAAGGAGACTGTGCTGACTAGCTACAACATCTAAGCAGAGAGTCTAGGTCCACTCATACATGGTCCTTGGTTGGTGTATCAGTCTCTCTACTGTAGTGTGGTTATCTTGTAGTATGTGGCTAATAGCTGCTTATTAGTGAGTATATACCACGTGTGTCTTTCTGGGTCTGGGTTACCTCACTCAGGATGATCTTTTCTAGTTCCATCCATTTGCCTACACATTTCAAAGAATACTTTCTTTGAGTAGTATTTCATTGTATAAATGTACCACAGTTTCTTTATCCATTCTTCAGTTGAGGGACATCTAGATTGTTTCCAGATTCTGGCCATTATGAATAAAGCTGCTATGAACATAGTTGAATAAATTTCCTTGTTGTATGGTAGAGCAACTTTCAGGTATACGGCCAGGAATGGTATAGCTAGATCTTGAGGTAGAATTATCCAAAAATTTCTGAGAAAGTGCCAGATTGACTTTTATTGCTTATCATTGAATTAATTACAATTTTAATATAATTTGCTAGATATTTCACTATCTTATTCCTAAGGAAACTAGTCATTTTTCCCATCCATCAAATTTCCACACCATTGGATCCTATTCTATTTACTATTACTTAGTTATTTGTTTTTTGTAAGTTTTAAAAAATCAATTTATTTTAAATATTTTTATTGTTTGAGAAATTTTGCATGCATATGATAAAGGTTTAAATAAGAAAATTCCCCATAGGAAATGACTTTCACATGAACTCTGGTGCCTCATTTTTGACCACGTCCCCTTGATGGGGAGGCCTGGTGGCACTAGGAGGAAGGTAGCAGGCTACCAAGAAGAGACTTGATACCCTATGAGCATATACAGGGGGAGGAGGTCCCCCTCAGCCACAGACATAGGAGAGGGGAGTAGGGGGAAAGTGGGAGGGAGCAAGGAATGGGAGGATGCAAGGAGTGGGCTAACAATTGAGATGTAATATGAATAAATTAATAAAATATTTTTTAAAAAGAAAATTCCCCATAGGATGTGTCTATTGGCTTAATCCTCCTTGAACATGGGTGTTCACTGTCACTCAGCCACAATCTTACAAAGTTCAAAGATACTAAAAGAAAAGTTTGTAGGACTCAGAGGAATTGAAGACACCACAAGAGCAAGACCCATAGAATCAAGTAAGCAGAGTTTACAGTGGCTTACAGAGAATGAAGAAACAAAGACCCTACATGGGACTGAGCTGGGTCTTTGCATATGTGTTATGGCTGTGTGGCTTGGTGTTCTTGGGGGATTTTCAACAGTGGAGTGATACAAGTGTCTCTGACCCCTTTGTTTATGTTTGGGAACCTTTTCCTGCATTGTATTGTCCAATCTTGATATAAGAGTTTGTGCCTAGTCTTGTTGTAAGTTGTTAAGCAGTGTTTGGTTGATATCCCTGGGAGGTCTGCTCTATTTTTATTTTTATTTTTATTTTTGAGGGGAAAAGGAGGAGCAATGGATCACCAGGAGAGGGGAGGTAGAGTGGGAAGAGAGGAGGGACGAAAAACTGTAGTTGGGATGTAACGTATAAGAGATGAATATTTTCTAAAAGTATGAGCCGAAGGAAAATGAGAAAGATGAGGAGAAAAGAAAGGAAGAAAACAGGAGAGAGAGAGAGAGAGAGAGAGAGAGAGAGAGAGAGAGAGAGAGAGAGAAGCTTTGTCAACTTCTTCTATGCATGACTCAACAGAAAAGACTCATCAAAGTCAGGTGCTTTGGGTGCAGCCTGTAGCCACTGAACTGAACAGCAGGTCTCCTGCTCACTGCAGATTACCAGCTTCGTATTTATAGAGGAGCAAACATCTTGTGTGCACATTAAATTGCTATGTGCTGTTTGAGCTCATGCAGTATCTGGCTCTGGAAGTGGAAGTTGGCACTCACACTTCAGAGCCACGCATATTTCGCCTCAATATGTCCTCCAGGGTCCCCTTTCCTGAGTTGCCTGTCTCCTCATTCTGTGAGAGGCAGAAAGAACAACAGAGCAGCCAAAGATAAAGTCACTGTGGTTACCATTTATCTCATGGTAGATATAAAAATCCATCTCTATCTCCTACTCACACTCCAAAGCAAAAACATGGTTCTGGTAGATCACTCTGTGTACTTACGTTTTCTATGGGGTCATCCTGGGCACTTCCCAAACCCCACTGTGTTAATGGTATATACACAGGCAATATTAACTTATGTGTGCAGTTTGGGTTCAACTATCTTTTATTAAGGTGGTGTTGCATTGTACTATGATCCAAGTCACACAACTGCCATCTCATCAGTATTATTGACTTGCAGAAGATCATCACAGATAGATTTGGTGACTGTTCACTTGTCAATGTTATTGATTTTTTAAGGTGGCTAGGTATTTTTCCAGAACAGAGAAAAGTTCTGGAAAACTTAAGGAAAAAAAGGAAAAGAATATTTTTGAACACTGTTTCCACACTCGGGGGGCACTGTTTATGGAGCTTTAAGAGTATGTCCATATTACAAGAAGTAAGTCACTGGTGTAGGCATTGGGATTAACAGCCTCACCTCACATCATTTCCAGTTCAATCTCTCTACTTTCTGCTTGTTGGTGGTGTTTTGAGCTCTCTATTCCATTCCTTTTTTCATGCCTCACTTTGCTGCAATGCCTTCTGCAGTGGTCGAATCTTATCCTTCAGATGTTTAAGCCAAACAAACTCTTTTACTAATTGCCTAGGTCCTGTGTCTCATCACAGCATTTAAAAAAGTAGCAAGCACACGTGTGATGTGTTTGATAATGCCTCCATTCCTCCTGCCTCAGTGTCTAGTCCGTCCTGACTGTTACTTCCTTCCGACGTATGTGCTCTGTTTTTCTCTTTCCTCCACCAAGTCCATGCAGCACTGCAGGTAGACATGTGCGCAGATCTAAGAACAGATACTTGACTGCCTGCATTCTCTTCCTCCTAGGCCTGGCAAGGCTGTCCCACCAGAAGGAAGTGATCAAGGAGCTGGCCACAGATTCCATGTCACAGATGGTCCTAGCTCCACAAAAGGGGACCCACATGGAGACTAAGCTGCTCCTCCACTACATCTGAGCAGGTGGTCTAGGTCTTCTTCATGCAATGTCCTCGGTTAGTGCATCAGTCTCTGCAGGCCACCCTGGGCCCAGGTTTATTAGCTCTGTTGGTCTTCTTGTGGTGCTCCTGCATCCTATGGGTCTTTCTGTTACCCAACTCTTCCATGACACTACCTGTGCTCTTCCCAAAGTTTGGCTGTGAGTTTCAGCATCTGCAGGAATCCCCTGCTGGGTAGAGTCTTTCAGAGGACGTCTGTGCTGGGCTCCAGTGCTGTTCTCTTGCTTCAGCCACTTCTCATGGGTCCTATATTTTCCCTTCTGAATGAGCATAGGCTCGGGTCAGATGGTAGGGTTGCCCCCTTCTGAGGACCTGGTTAAGGGAACTGGGGGAAAGAGGGAGGAAGGGGGAGAGCAGGAAGAGATGAGGGATGGGTCTACAATTGGTATGCAAAATGAACAAACCAAAACACACACACACACACACACACACACACACACACACACACACACACATATATATAAAATGAAAATCTACTTGGAGTATTACTCCTAAGGGATGAATCCTTAAAGGAAAATAGGCTTTCTTTCTCCCAGCAGTCTTTACTCCCAAAGGATCCCTACCTAGGAGTAGGGCCTCATTCCACCTTCTTGAGAAATTTTAGGAAAGGTACACATTTCCTTCCTGAAACCTGTCCCTTGAGATATCATTCCATTGGAATAATCTTCATGTTTACTAATAAAGGGAAAAATCAATGACATTGTAAAATATCATAAGAAAACCTACTACCATAAAAACTCCCTAAAATATTTACACACCTACATACAGAACTTAAATTGAGTTATATTATAATTTGGTGACAATCTATTACTACATAGAACAGGCTAACAAATAAACAGTCTAGTTTCAGAAATGGGTTATTATTTTTGAAGCAATTGTCCAGTGAAGTCCTATTTCCCCTTATATTATAGATTAGTTTGATTTCCCTTTATAACTTTCTGGTAAGACCCTATTACTGAAGATACTATATACTTGAATCAGAGCACAAAGAAAAATAAAAATGCAACTCACATGGAAGATTCAGACCTACTGGCTAGCTTTTACAGTTCTAGAAGGAGCAATGCATAGTGCCAGAGTACAGAGTACACAAATAATAATCAATATTACAAAGTTCCAAATGAGTGGCATTGTGAGATATGTTTATTGGTATAATAGTGACACAACTGTAATCGATTAGGCACCCATCACTTTATGATTAGACTTAAGACCCACTCGAACAGATGAAAAGTATATCAAGTGCTGCTGTTGGGTGGATGGACATATGGCTTCCCAGGACAATCTGTTATGATTCTGCTATATGGACATGTTTTTAAAACAAATTCTCATGAGCTATTATACCCATGGAGTAGTGCAACTATGCATTAGATGATGATTAATACAGAGACTCTCATCTAGGCAAAATGCAGAGGATAAATGAGTGCTGAATGTTTAGTCATAAGTGGAACATCTGTATCACACTCTCCCCTAAACGCTCAATGAACAATATGGAAGAAGGTGCAAAACGTTTGAAAATATTTGAGTGGGTGGATGATAGAGATATAATGGGGATTATATTCATAAGAGCTCAAATTTTTGTGACATCATTCACAAGATGAATCCAGACAAAACCCACCATGAATGTGGAGCTTCTGGATGAGGGCAAGTCAATTTTCTTACAGGTGTGGACCCTGGTCTGTGGACCATCCAGTGGATGGTCATACACACAAAAGAATAATTTTGACTTGATTGGGGGAAAAAGGAAAGATATGTAGGTAGGGAAGGTGGTGAGTCTCTGGAATTGGGCCAGGATTTTGAATATGATCAAAATGAATTGTTAAAATTCTCAAAGATCTCTGAATTTTTCTGCTTTGAACTTCATGAACTTAACTGCCCAAACTCAACTGTACTTCCAACCTCTACTGGCCTGTCTCCATGAATTCTACGGTATCCCTGTATTGCACTTTCCTTCTCCTGTCTGTCCATCTTCTATCTGATCTCCTCACAGTACCCTACCCTACTGGATTGTCTTTTCTACGCTTTGTCTCTACTCTATCTCACTCTACTCTCCCAAATCTACCGTGCTGCTCTTCAGTCAGCTCTCCTTCCTGTCTGTTCTCGTGAGAGTTGCATGTATCCTATCTTTGAGTCATTCTGCCAAACACTTCTCTGATTCCTCACTTTGTCTGACCCTCAATCAGATGTCGCTTACAAACATGGATGCTTCCTTCTTCAAATTAATTTTACCATCACTGTTTGGGATTAAAGGTACATACTAAGGAGGAAGTGATGAGGGAGCTGGCAACAGAGTCCATGTCAGAGACAGCACTAGCTCCACATATAAGGGGACCCACATGGAGACTGACATGCTTGTTGCACATACAACATAAATAGCTGAAGAAATATCCATGATAAATGTTTGAGGAGAAAAATTTGAGAAGGAAACCACAGTGAGGGATCTGGTTACATAGAAAACCATCACACTAGGATCCAAGAATCTGAAAATGAAAAATAAGCATGTATACAGGTATGCATGTCATACCGTGCCACGCATTTTTATAGTATTCAGTGGGTGTTGTATTGATAATTTAGTACAGGGATACAAGGAATGAAATCTCAAGATCTAAGAAAGTGTCTCCAAAAATTGAAACTTCCTAGTTAATTCTGTCTTTATTTTATTTTGTTTTTTGAAGGCAGTTTAATTATACATCTATTTAATAAAAACATCAGCAATCAATTTTCAGAGCTATGTTAGAAGTGAACCCATCACAGTTCTTTTTTCGGCATATACATTTATATTATTACACATAAATAAAATAAACTACATACAGCAAGAAGAACCATGAAACAATCAGGAATTATATAAATGTTACATTCATGTTGTTTTGGCAAATTGTATTTGACAACCTTCAAGAAAATAGCTTTCCTATCTTGGTGACTCTAAAATTCAGAATTAAATCAATATCTATCATATCTCATTTCTATCAACTAAAAACATCTATCAAGACCTAAAAACATCTTATCCCCTAAACAACTAGGCTTAGTTAAAAAGATCAAACTACTGGTCTTCCACCACTTAAGAGACTTGAAAAGGAATAAAATGTAATTACCTGAGTCAACCAGAAGTGCAGGTTAGCTAGAATCTTTCAGAAACTTCCTTGTATTTACTTATCAAAATAGGACATAATGCATAATTATGTTGGGCACATGCATATGTGTTCAGTCATGAAGCAAATAATAATAATTGATATCCTATTTTATGCCATGAACTATTATAGACAATAAGGTTACATAAGAAAACAAAAGAGGAATACCCTAACAGAGTTACCTTTGTGAATGCATGTTCAGAAACCATCAGAGCACTTTTTTTAAAAAAAAAGATTTTCTTGAAGAAATGAATTTCTTTCACTTTAAACAACTTTTAAGATCCTCAGAGGAAGGATTGTCCAACTTTAGCTACTACTTGATGAATGTATACCCACACAGCACACAAGATTGGCCTGCAGGGGGACCTCCTCCCCCTGTATATACTCATAGGGTATCAAGTCTCTTCTTGGTAGCCTGCTATCCTTCCTCTGAGTGCCACCAGGTCTCCCCCTCCAGGGGACATGGTCAAATATGAGGCACCAGAGTACGTGAGAAAGTAATATCCAACTCTCCACTCTACTGTGGAGAATGTTCTGTCCATTAGCTAGATCTGGGTAGGGGTTTAAAGTTTACCGCCTGTATTGTCCTTGGCTGGTGCCTTAGTTTGAGTGGGACCCCTCGGCCCAAATTTGCCTATCATAATGTTCTACTTGTAGGTTTCTAGGACCCTCTGGATCCTTCTACTTTGCTATTCTCCCATATTTCTCTCATCTAGAGTCCCAGTAGGATGTCCTCCCCTCTGTCCCAGTTTCCTGGGAACAGTCATAGGGGAGGGGAATAAGGAGAAAATGGGAGGGAGGAAAGAATGGGAGGATACAAGGGATGAGATAACCATTGAGATGTAACAAGAATAAATTAATAAAAAATTAAAAAAAGATTGGCCTGCAGTTACAAAGCCTTATCTAAAGTTATTCCTCAGGAATTTACTGACATAGTCAAGATTACCAGGACAAAATCATGGCACATTGTAAGAGTAGGACCTTAAGAAGATTGGATTTACTCTAACAACATAATTTGAATTATATAATTTGAATAAAGACCATCAACTAGAAAAAATTGGGCACCTAATTCTTATTGAGCATAAAACATGGAGTATCCCAAGATTAGTTCAGTTGAGTAAAGCAGAACCAAAGGTGGTAAAATCAGACTAAAAATGTATATACAAATATGAATTCCTTTCCTTTTTATCAGAAAGCTTCCTGGATAATAGGAGAAGCCTTGCAATTTTTTTTATTCCATGCTTATTATTGTTTTTCACAGAAGATCAGGTTTACATACTTTCAGTTGATGGTGGAATAATGAGCAGTTCTAACAGTGCTTTGCTAAATGTATTTTTCAATGAATGCTCAGCATGTGCTGGGAAATCCATCGTTATTTGTCTCCCTTATGTCTTTAGAATCATATCTTCTTCTTTACTAATAAAAATAAAAAGGACCAACTATCTTTTTTCCCCTAACAATGTGTTTTAAACTATATGATAACTCTCATACTAACCCAAACCTGCGTTCAGGCATACTAAACAAGCCAAGGACCTGTACATGACTGATGTGGAAGTGGAGACGGAACAATTTTAAGAGCCACAGCCAGTGGCTCCATGGAAACAGCGTCTTCCAGACACAAGGCTGATGTATGTACAAATTTACGGAGACTGTGCACATGAATTCACAGGACTTTCACAAATTCAAACTAGACAACTTGGTGACCTAGAGAAGAGGAAGCCCGTACAAAGTCACACGCCAGCAAGAAGCTATTGCAAGTGATTTGGAGGGAAAACACAGGTTTCTCCAATACATTCCACTGCACATAGAAACACAACACAGGACAGGCATCATGCTTAAGACTAGCTGACCAACACAGAATGGACTTCATCGTGTGTGTGTGTGTGTGTGTGTGTGTGTGTGTGTGTGTGTGTGTGTGTGTCTGTGTATGTGTATGTGTATGTGTGCACTTATATTTGGTACTTTTTTGTTTTTGTTTTTGTTGTGTTTATGGGGGAAAGAGTGATAAAGAATGAAGTTTGGTAGGCTTGGGAAAGAGGAAGGTTTGGGAGGACTTGAAGTAGGGACAAAAGTATGATCCAAATACTTTGTATGTAATAAAGGAAAAAAGTACTATACATTCGGTTAGTGAAAACAAAATGATATAGAACCTCAAGAAAAAAAATAATTCTGGTCAATTCCTTGTATAATTTTGATCTTTTGCATGATCTATTTAATTTTAACTATTATTTATTTATTTATATAATTTTTGTTTTTTCTAGACATGGTTTCTCTGTCTTGGCTGTCTTGGGCTTGCTTTGCAGATGAGGCTGGGTTCGAACTCACAGAGATCCTCCTGCCTATGCCTTCCCTAGTGCTGGGATTACAGGATTGTGCCACCACACATGGCTAATTTGATACAATTTTTTGTAAATGAAGTTTCCTAAGACTAAAACTTTATGTGTTTGTAGGATTGTTTACTAGGTTTATAGACTGATACAGTTCTGCCTGTCTGTCTTTATTTGAATTCAGCCCATCATAATTACATGACAAACTATTTACCCGCTGAATCCTTCCCAACTCTGTGAATTGACAGTTTAATGTCAATTCAATCTTTATATTGTCAATGCAAAATCTTTAGAAAAACCTCTGTATTTTATATTTAATTATCTTTAAATGAAATTTAAAGTTCTCAACTTGAATTTATTTACTGAACTTTTTATGAAAATAGTAAGACATGTAAGACATATTTTGATACTCATTTTTCCTTGCAAGGGTATTAATCATTATGTCTTTTTCAGCTCAGTCAACCAACACTAACAACTATTCCAAACAATATAGCTAACTTTATTTATTAATATTAACATTACAAGATTAAGAGGCTCATCTAGTTAAACTTACAGAGTGTTATGAAAATAAGATCAAAACTTCTAGTCATAATATCTGAGTATATTATTATCTTTTTGAAAATGTCAAATAGTGCCAACTCAGCTTCTCTGTCCAAGTACACTCCTCATGTATCATTAAGTGTCTATTACACATTCTTATTTCTGGAAAGTAAAGTTAATATACTCTCAACAATAGTAGTAATGATAATGTAAATTCCCAAATTTGATAATTTTCATAAATGTAGTAGTAGTAGGAATTTTGCTTGTGATGATGCAGCAATTAATTAACTAATCTTGAAGAATGAGTAACATTCTTTGTTACTGTACATGTACTGTATTTATTACCTAGGGATTTTCTCTCATATAGACTCAGAGCAATAATCAGTCGTCAACCTGTCCCTTAACAGAAAAGGGAATACCAACTTGAAATTTATGGCCTTGTCATTGGACGTTACTTGAAATTATAATCTTTGTTTTTCAAACTATAAAGAAAAACAAACAGACAGATGATACTCCTTTAGAGTTTAGGAATTCATTAAGCTGATCTGGATTACACCCTGGCTTTTTTTTTTTTTTAAGATTAATGAGAGAGGCTCCTCATGTGTCAGAAAGAGAACACACTGCCGCTTTTATGTGAACTATCTATAAATTTACTCTATAATTCATCATCCTAACTAGGTCACTTTTTAACAGAGAAAGAGGTGTTTAAAATTATTCCAGGGCAACAGATCTAAAATAGCCTTATCCCAAGTATACCAAAGGAATATTTATTTTATGCATGAAAATTGGTCAATGGTATTAGATTGATTTGCTTTAGGCACATGCCTGTTACCATAGTGATAAACGTGACTCCTCTCTTGATTATATGATAAAGTCTAGCTCCTCTTTACTCCTTAAATTATCTCTTAAACACCAGGTGAAAATACTTGCTACATGAAAAATGTGTAATATATCCAGCAGAGTAATTTCCATATGTGATAATGTGTCATCAGAGAGCTCTGTGTAGTTCATTACAGGGAAAGTTTAGAAAGACATGATACATATGACTTAAAAACTTTCCTCAGTAACTGGTTGCAGAGAACTGTAGAACCAGAAGGTTCAGGGTGTAGTACAGACGCCAAAATGAGATTAGGACATATTTTAGATAACTGAAAGGAAGTTACGGGAGAAGGTAATGGAGCTGGGGCAAATAGAAGAGAGGATCTTTGTGCAAAAACACGTACTTCATACCTGGGAGGCTAGGGAGGAAAGAAGAAATTTTGATCGGTTGTCTCAAAAATACACTGTTCTTCTGAAGAAAGGCCTGGTTGCCAGGAAGCCTTACAAGAGGCAAGCATCCGGTGTTGTTCTGCACAGTCTAGCTGCTGGTAGCCAGGGTCTGTCTAGTCCCAGGGCTGCTCCCCGGTGCCTGCAGTTGGAGAGGTTGGAGAGGACTGTCCCAGGCCAAGGAATCTAGCAGCATGCAGCGCTGCCATGACAATTAGGTTGGCAGAAAAAAATGTTCTACCTCACCCTATAAAAGGCTCCATTTAATTATTGACTTTTTATGATTAGAAATTCAATTCAGAACACTTTTGGTATAGATGAAGCAGCAGTTCATTCTTAGGCTGTGATGTTTACTATATTAGCTTTTGTCTGTGCATTAATATTGCAAATTATGTACTGGAAATTAGTATAATGCTATTTTAAAAAGGAAAAACTTCTATGATTTCTCTTGTATAAAATGTTAAGTATGTACGTTGCATGTTTTCTCACCAAATATTTAGAATTACATAGGTGAGAAATCACTTACTGTTGTTTTCATATGCTGTTGTGATCATAATACCATATTTTAATAGCCTTAGTTAAGTAATCCTGGAGATTAAATTCAAGACTTCTTGCATGCTAAGAAAGTGCTTGACTCCTCAACTGCTTGGCCTAGTTCTAGCTCCTTTTTCAGATTCTTTATGAGCAGTAATTGATTAGATACAAGCAATCTATTACGTACATATTTATTTATTTACTAAAACATACTCATATTATCTAAAATATCTGCTGTTTTTAATTCAAAAAACATTGTTATGTTTGATGTTTTTCAATATCATTTGTTTAAATACATCTGCCACATATTAGGAATATTCACTAGGTCAGGGATGCCAGGTTTTATTTTTCATTTCCAGAACATCACACATTTTAAATACACGGCAATTTCTTAATAAATGAATGTAAGCTGTATGTTGGAGACCAAGCTCCTTAGAAAGGCTTTTTTTCCCATAGAGAAAGTGTTATTCCTCAGTATTCACACTTTCAAAATTGTGATCCCTTGAAGTTATTATTTACCATCATTGAACAAAAGAATGAGTGAGGAACCCTTCTAGGCTTACCTAATCCCACTAGCATTTTAATTACATGCCATATATATTGTGCTCATTCAAAGTAGCAAATCCACATCCCACCATCTGGATTACTTAGTAAAGATAAATCAGGTGACTCAGGAAAACTTCAAAAGAAACATTTTTTTGACTATCTAAAATTTAGAAAAGAAGAAAAGGAAATTCCTTTTATATGTACCCAGTGACATGGCCTGTAAAACAAGCCCTATCTTGTCTGTAAAATGTTATGTATATTATTTTCCCCAGAATTAATGCATATTAGAAAGTATAAATTGTGAAAGTAACCACCACAATATACTTTTTTAGGCAAAGTTACATAAGACCATAGGTATTTGGTAGGCACAATTGCTGAAAACATAAATAAGACGCTCAATCACTATAATAGACAGTTAGGAAATTTGCATATTCAAGAATGAAAGACTCACTGAGGTTACAACTACATACATTTAAATTGCTTGTAAACTTTTTTGAGAGTGATTTCACAAACATTTATAGTGTTAGTGAAGGAAATTTAGTATTGAATATTGTTTCCATAATGATTAGGTGCCTAAAATATGTCAGTCTGCCATATGTTTATAAGAATGACATAACAGATAGAGTGTACCCAGTATGTTTCAAAAATGGTATTTTTAATTATCCAAATAAGACTGAAATTATATTAAAATACTTAAAAAGGATTTAGAAACTGATTTGGATACCTTGAAGGGTTAGAAAAATTAGCATTAGTTAAATTTATTTTGTGACATTAAATGAAGAAAGATAGATCTGTACTATTGCCAGGGTCAGTTTTCTGTGTTACCTCGTGAAAGGAGAATAGAATTCACTGTGGTGTGTGGTTTTGTTTATCAAGATGTTGTGACCATACAAAGTAGAGTGAAAAGCATTTAATTTATTGAGAAGTTAACACCCACTTATATATTCAGTGCCTTTTCCATATCCACCAAACAGTTCCTTCTATGCAACGATGATTGAGAGGTGAGAGGAAGTGTAAAATAGTTCTTTTTTTCTCAGTCACTAGAAGTTTACCCACTTGTTATAACAATATTCCAAGATGTCTCACCTAGAATGTCAGTGTTTTCGGTGTCTAAGTGTACCAAAATATGTACTTATGTATTTTATAGAAAGCAATGAGATATATTAAGAGTAAATAATATAAGGTTATATGAGGAGAATATACTAAATACAACAAAACAATTCAAGTAATAAAATACTTGTGTAAAAACCTAATAACCAAATATATGTGGAAGGTTAACTTTTCATTCTTTGGAATAGCTACCACATCATTTGACGTGTAAGGGAAAGCCTTCATCTTAATTTATAAAAATATTTCCACAATGAAAGCTGTATTCACTGTCTGAGCAGTGCAATTGTTAGAATCTTAGATCCACCACTGGATCAGAATCAAATCAATTTATCCCCCAGGGACTCTTCCCCAATCTACAAAGTACAAGATTACAGATAATATGGCAGAAGCGTGCAGCTGTGTTTTGGCAATTTTCTTGTGACTGTACAAAAGATATTCCCTGAGGTTGTACAAAAAGTACATTTTGTTTATTTTTACTTCATCATCGTTTAAAAGGGATAAATTGGAAGGGCAAAGACCAGACTAAATCTGATGCTTAAGATGAATCACTGGTGACAGGAACTGACGAAGGTTTGAAGAGGTCAGTGTGAGAGCAGAAGTCACAGGACATGTCCACCTGTTTCCTAAGATAGAAAAGGAAAATCAAACCAACTGCGGTGGATTTATACATAGGAAGCTACCAGGTTAAAGTGTGTCGGTAACTAGGCTGAAACGTTCGTGGCTTACAAACCTAGGCTGTTTGAACACTTTAGTTACGCCATTGCTTATCCAAGCCACCTTTGCTCTTGGCCTGAACAGATGGCCTTTAATACAACTAGTCGTCTGGCAAGGTAAATTTGTATGGCATTAGGATTTCTGCTTGCATATGGTAAATAATTTCATTTTCAAAACCATTTAAAGAGTCAAACCTGAGTCTAAGAGGCCAAGGTTTGCATAACCCTCTTGCAGAAAAAGATGGCCTACTCAAAAGCTAGTGGGCTGATAGGTATGCCTGGAAAGAAAAGAACAAACAGACATGCAAGAAAGTAAACACAACTTACTGTAAGCTCCAAACATTAGCAAGACTGCAGAGATGAGCAACGAACCAAATACTTTAAAATTCAGTGTTTCTTTAGTGTTTTATTTAGTAGTTCATTATTTGCCTTTATGTACTATAAAATAGAACTGATACAATATCCATGTGTGTAGAAAGGTCTCATTTTGGCCCATGATTTTGGAGGATTTACCCCATCATTGTGGGTCAGTTAAGTAATATGTCAGGAAGGTGAAAGCAGTATTGGCCAGCGTGCTTGCCTCCTGGAAGCAAGGATGGAGGGAGACAAAGGACGGGGGTGGGGTAGAGGGGTGGGGGGTGGGCGGCAGGGGGCGCCAGGCCTTTCAAAGGCACATCCTAATTATCTAACTTTGCGTTACTAGTGTCCACCTCTAAAGGTTGTGTTACCTCTCAGTGGTTCTACAGGCTGGCGATCAGAATTTTACTCCTGGGTCATCAAAGAAACTTTAACATAACAACACACACACACACACACACACACACACACACACACACACACACACACACTGAATAACTAAAGACAGTAAAACAGAAGCTGGTGCCAAGTCTAGAATGATCAAATCAGAATGAGATGGTTACGTTTTGTGTGATTAAAACAAACAACAAGCAAACAAAAAAAAAAAAAAACAAAACACTATTTCTATTTTTGCCTGCATTTAAATACCTTTAACTGCATCTTTTTCTGTGTTACTAGCCTGTCTCTAACTTTATTTGTTAATACATTTAATTCTTATGCTTGTTATAAAGGCATCTTTGTTTCTTTGTGTAGACATAAGCAAATGTACATTGGGGTACAGTATAACATGAAAGGAAGGGAAGGAGAAAAGTTACGTGTAAGGAGGTAAGGACTGAAGAATGTGCACTACGGGCCTGAGCCAGGAGAATGTATAACGCCGCCTGTTTTCTAGCTCTAATTCTTTCTTGGGTTTTGTTGTTGTTGTGCTGGTTGTTGTTGTTTTGATGGTGAATAAACGCATAAACTGTTACTAAAAGTATAAAATTTAATATGGTTTTCTATAGCCTAATTTTACAAGATAATTCAAATTGTATGTAAGTTCAATTAGTTGTATAGACTTTGAGTCTGTTCATCCTTAGTGTGTGATTTTTTTATTGATTTACAAAATTTTAATAATATGTTTAATAACAGACAATACAATCAATAAATATTTTCAAAAGATTACAGTTGGGTTAGGAAATATTAAAGTGTTACCTGGACTGTTACTGCTTTGTTCCCAGTTTTGTGGCTAAGGAGATTATACTTTAGCTGGTTTCCTGGGGTGGTACTCCTTTCTCATTTAGAAGCTAAATTCTCAATATTTAGTACTCAGGTTCTTCATGCTCCTTAAAAATATATTAAGAAGGCAAATGGCCCTGTCTTGATCTGATAATTAGGAAATCTTTAATGAAATCCCTGAAATAGTAAGTCTGATTCTTTGGTCTTTGATGAAAGGATTATAAATACAAAGTTTTATTCTTTGTTTAGTAAAATATTTCTTCTTACTCTCTCTTGACTATTTTAATATATTGTGTTTTATATATTTTACTGGATTATTGTAACTACCCCCATGGTTGTTCACTTTTCCTTTCTATCATTTCATGTGGTCGTTATTAGGTCACCATATTCAGCTCTGGATATTATATCCTGAATAAGTCCAGGGAGCAGCATTCATATTTTTATTGAATGATCTGTTTAAGTAATGGGCAGTTTAAAACAGATTAAGCATTTACTTTAGCATGTTTATTGTGCTTTAATTTTATTTTTTCTTTCTTTAGTACTATCTTGTAAGCTAACACAATTCTAGAGTAATATATATGTTTGTCATGTTTTCATACTACCATAAAAGTTACAATAATTTTGAAGTAACCTACATATTTATAAATACACAGGTTTTGATAAAACTTTTACTATGCAAATTCTTTTCTGAAACATATAGCGTTGATAAAGCAGATGATGAAGATGATGAAGATTTAACTATGAACAAAACGTGGGTCTTGGCACCAAAAATTCACGAAGGAGATATCACACAAATTCTTAATTCATTACTTCAAGGCTATGATAACAAACTTCGTCCAGATATAGGAGGTAAGTCTGAGTTATCAATCTTAAACTTTGCTGACTTCAAGGGATCTATTTTAGTCATTACCTCATATTTAATGGATGTTTTAGACTGTTGTGGTTGAGGATTGTTGGCTCCTGTGGTAACTAAGTGTCTTTGAGGAGACTGAGAGGAGAAAAAAATCAAACACTTTTAAGGTTGTTTGTCAACTGTAGTATACAAGGTATTATCAGGGAATTTTGATGAATCAGAGTAGTGACAGTGTTGGGAAATGATTAAGGGTTCTAATTTTATGGCGACAGAACACATTTAATTAGCATATAACTACATGTAATGATGATAAAGTTAGTGAAGACCATCAACTTTGTTTAAGATAGTATCTCTAAGTCCCTTTGCAGCATGTATGCATTTAAGAGTACAATTAACTGGAAGTTTCTCATGGTAACCTTAAAGCAAAACCAAATAAACAAAGACAAATCTTCAAATTTTTTAATTGTAATTGTGTTAAAATTACAGTTAACAAACTAATCTTTTCTAATTGAAAGTTCATGAGGATAATATATTTAATGGTGTAAATAGTTTTTTGCTTGAAACTGTTATAAGAAATGTTGCTAAGTATACTTAGATATGTTTGAAGTTTCATGAACAGTAATTATATCTTCTTAAAATGTACATTCAGTTTATAGGAATAAAATCACTTTTGTGTATTTACTCAAAATTTGGTTAACCTTTATTTTTACTGTGAAATAACTCTGCATTTACTTTATTAACATAAAGACGTGATTATCTTTGTATTAGTGAATACTACATTTCTTTAACTTCATTCAGAATAAAGATGTTTTCTTCAAGGTTGCCAAATATGAGTAATCAAAACACTATGAATATGACATTCATATAAGTCCTGTTGCTTCGTGGTTCTTCTTTTTGTATGTAGTGTATTGCATTTATATGTAAAAAAATTTTAAACCTACAAAAATAAATAAATCATAAAAAAATAAAATTGCTCTGGAGGGACTTGAGTAGAGTGTGCAATAATTTTAAGAACTATTTCGAATTATCAAAGGCCAAATTCAAATTTGGTTAATATACAGGAATGATGGTGGCTATGAGAAAATTTTAACACACTCTGCCTGCTACTGTTTCTTCTTATAATGCAAAGGTTCTTTTTCTTTTTTAATGTGCACTTACATTAAAATTTCAAACATTAAAAATGAATACAATATAGAAAAGAAGTATATATATCAATATATCTCTGGGATGATAAATAATTATCAAGTGCCATCCTTTTTCACATACACTTATTTTCTTACACATGCAAAAACAAACTACATACAGCAGGGAGAACCATGTGACAATCATGAGTTCTATGAAACTTACATTCATAGTGATTTGGCTATTTGTATTTGTCAAACTTGAAGTAAACATCTTTCCTGTCTTGTTGGGTCTAAATCAGTATCTATCCTATGTCATCTCTATTAACTTAAATTCTTTATCTTCATCTAAAAATATCTTATCTGCTAATCAACTAGATTGTAGAACTAAACTTTCTGTTCTTCAAGACCCCTCAGAAACTTTAGAAGGAATAAGACTTAAATTCCTGAGTGAACCAGCACTGTGGGTTAGCAGCTTCCAAAGTGAACAAAATGACTGAGACGGTTTACTGCCTGACCACTCACCCAACGCTCTCTACATCATCTTTGTCTTTCTGGCCCATGTCTCTGCCAGGTTTATTTGCAAGGCAGGATGTGTTGAGGACTTGCTTACCCTATCTTGGCAGAGTTCGGCTGTTGACTATGCCTAATGCAAGGGTTCTTATTCCCCCAAAACTTCAAATACTTTTTGATATAGACCATATTTTGTCAGTATTTTATATGTTCTCTCTTCTGCAATTAAGTTAATAATTTAAAAGCTTCAGTCAAAAATTAAGTGAATTATATTATTTATATATACATGTGTCTTGAGTGTAGGTTTCTATGCTTAAGTGCAGTGCTCCTGGCAGTCAGTAAAGTATTCAGATCTCCCGGAGTTAGTTGGAAGTACAGACAATTTTGAGCTGCCTAATATAGGTACACAGGACCACACTCTGGTTTCTGCAAAATCAACGTGACCTCTTAATCATCTCTTTAGCCACAAGCCAATTTTTCCTTCTCTCAAAAATTAGTCAAGGTATTGTTAAACTCGTTTTTTAAAACTGCCATTACATTATATTTTAATTTTTTCTAGAATATCATTAGTATGCAGTTTCTGTATCTTTATGCCACTCTGAGACTCACATGTTAATTTATAACTTGTAACTCATTTTATAAAAGCATATCTGTTTATATGTGATAGTAACTTGTCATGTTACTGTTTGTGTTACCCAAATGTTTTGGAAAATAATTTTAGTGACATATACATAAGAGCTACACTTGACATCTCTTTTATTTGCTATATACCTGAGAATTGATGTCAATATGTCCTTAAATATTATAAAATAAAACAGAAAATTTAGGCTGGGTTAGAGTGTGATTTATGAGAAAGATCTACAGTATATAAATGTTTTTAGTAGGTATAATTACACATAATCTTAAAATTTGTTTTCCAGTTTTGATAATGTTACAATTAATTTTCTGTATTGTAAAATTACCCATATTAAATAATTTTATATTATTTTTGTGTTTTAATGTTCCAACGGTCAGCATGTTTCCATTTATTAATCATTTCATTGACAATCCACTTCTTTATTTTAATGAAACTATCTTGAATAATGTTTCAAGTTTATTTTTGTATCAGAATTAAAGTTTTGTTTTTTCCAGTTTTCTGTGGTGAACAATTGCATGACCACTTCATTGCTCTAAAATATTTCATTTATTATATTAGTCTATTTTAGCACTATTTCATTATCACTCTTTCTAGGTTTTTTAAATAATTTCAAATTAAAATTGAGATAATCAGAACTATCTGCATGTGTAGTTCAGTAATGTTGACATTACAAACCCAATTTAAGAGTAAAGAAGAGAAGACACTGTCACAAAGCTATCATTTATTCATCAGATCTGCCCTATGGCTCTCCAACACACTGCAACGCTTGTGTTTATGTGAGCATAATAAATTGATAAAGAATATTCCCTGGTAATTCAGGATCAAATGATCAGCACTAAAATCACACACACACACACACACACACACACACACACACACACACACACACACACACACTCATACATATACATATGGATAATATATAGCATATCTAAAAATATGTGTGCATATGAAAGAGTAAACACTAAACACAACATTCTAAACAGAATGTTTTATATATACAGAGATTTGTGTGGGCCTATAACAAAAGGGTGGTTAATAATTTCTTTTGTCTCATACTGAAAATATTTTTATACAATATATTCTGCATTTTTCTCCCTCTTCTCCCTTTCCATGCAGATTCAGACTCTATCTCTTGTTAGAAAACATGAATCCGAGGAATAGTACTAAAATAAAATACAATAAGGTAAATTAAAATGAACAAATTAGATATGACAAAACATGCAAACAAGAAAAAAAAACAAAGAATACACCCAATAAACTCATATAGACGCAGAACAAACATGTTTGCATACAGGAATTCCTCAAATGCCTAAACTAGAAGCCATAATATATACAAAATATTTATTTAAAAAAAGGCCCAACAACATTTAGAGACATCCAAAGGTGTTGAGTTTGTTTTGTGTTGGCCATCTCATCATGGCCCTTTCCCTTAAAATGGGTTTGTTTCCCTAGTGAGACTTGTTTGGAGAAAATTAATTTTATATTTGCAAGTGGCTGTCAGTCAAAGATAGTATCTGGGCTCTGGGAGGCGCACTGTGTCCCTTCTTGGGTCAATCCTGGACACACCATTTGCTGCAGACACATCCTGTCCCTGTGAGTGCTCCATCTACTGTGACTTCACTGCCTCTTCTCAAGAGGCCCTGAGGGGAGGGATTTGATGAGTTAATTATTTCAATTGGGAGTACACAGGAAGGATTGGAGGGAGGAAAGAAGAAGTGGAAAATTATGTAATTGCATTTTTAATTTAAATAAAAAGATAACACTGGAGTGCCTTGAGTCAAAATTGGCCTAAAAGTTTTGCCACATTTTTTAAATATCCTTTTGTCTAGAATACTACAGCAATGATGCAGTCTCTTTCAGCGCTCTGCTTCAGGGAGATGCGGCACTGCTCCATCACAGTTCAACTTACTGCCTGTGATATTGACGTTGTTAATATGCTTAAGTCTTCCAACTTTCTCCGCTCAAGAGTTTGTTTCCCCTTTTTCTGATAATATATTTTAATGTGATACTATGAAAGTATGCAAAAGTTTTTCAACATACTCTTTCCTGTCCATTATTCCAGAATCATTATTAAGTCAATCCTCTGACATTAGTTACTGCCGTATTTTCCAAACAGACTGAATATTTTCATTATTCATTCTATGCATATTTACTACGATTCTGCCGTAAAGTACAGTGGCTCTTTGCCTAGCAATTGCTTACCTATTACTAGCATCAACAAAGACCATGAGTAATTATTTTGTTTTACATTTCATAATCTATTATTGTCATTATTCACTGTATTGTACAATGTGAAACATTCAGCCACAGGAGCCTCAAAAATTGTTTTCTTTGTTTGTGTATGTGTCCCTATTGTTTTGTTAGCTCAGGGTTTGTTTTTTAATCCAACCAAACATTGTAGCACATCTTGACACAGAAGCAGAATGTGCTCATCCTCCAAGGACACTGAGTTCTTCAGTACCTTTATTTTGGTTTTTGCAATGACATTTATAATTCAAGATCTAAGCCCCGGGTATATTCATTACTCCCCAGTGTCACTTATTTCTTATCTTTTGATGGGTTACAATGGAACTCTACATGTTTTCTACACACATTCATAGGCATCAAGGCTCTTAGATATTTCTTTTTACACATGCATTATGAGGCATGATTTTCATCTATAGTTTTGACTTAAATACAAACATCACAGCATTTATTCTAGTCTGGAATACTTTCTTTCTTACAGCTCCCCTTTCCAGAACATATAATTTGGTTCTCATGTCTCCACAATATATACTCATATGTGATTAACCCTTATAAACACTTATAATATCAGAAATTGAAGTATTTCTATGCACAATTTATATCATCAAAATAAAATTCCCTGCTGACTGAACAAGCCATACTTAATTTTATGCTTCATATTTATTTTTCTCATATATTTCGAATTAATCCTTGAATTTAGATTAAATTCTGAATATAACATTTACCAAATTGTTATTTTGTTGAATAAGTATAATGTATTATTTTACTTATTACTTAAGATATTTTCTTATATGTTTACTTTAAGTCTTTAATTTTGTATTTTCTAGTATATTGTTTGAATATATCAACACTGCCTTAGCCAACAACATTAAGTATAATATGGAGGCTAAAGTATTTGCATTAATATATTTTAAAGACAATGACATCTTATAATTCTACATCTATTTTTCAGTGCTCTCCTTACATGTTTTTGAATAGATCATCTTTATTTCTAATATATTTGTCTTAAAAATCTTGCTGCTTTTTATAGGAATAGTACTAAATTTATAGATTTACTTTGAGAAAACTCACAGCTTCATAAGATGAAATAGTGTAAAGAAAGATGTGGGCTGACTTTCTATTTGTTCATATTCACTTTGTGATCTCCAAAGGTAATTAAAAGTTCCCTACATGGTTTCTTTATATGTACTCCACTTAATCTTAGGGCTTTATAATGTTATAAGGAAGAGTTTCTCATCCATCATATCATAGGTCGGTGATTTATAAATCCTCATTACACATTCTGCTCTTTTATGATCTTTATTCTGAACATTATTTTTTATAAATTTTCAAAATATGCTATAAAAGCATATTAGATAATTATCTCCTGCCCTGTCAGTTAATATGCATTCTCACTTCATAATGTTTCCTAGTAGTCTAGCTATCTTGATATATTCTGCTTCCTCACAGAAAGTATTTTCTAATTAGGTTTCACTTTGTTCTAACATCTTTTTCTATTTCTGCATTGTTAAATATAAAAATTATCTTTTTTCTGTCTCATCTGTGGCTAGAACATCCTCACATTATTTATCAGTGGGAAGCCTTTTCTGTTTGTTGACGTGGTCTTCAATTGTAGAACGTGCAGATGCGAAAGCGTGGGTTCCCTCTTTGTTTTGAATTGAGTTTGTTCTTGATAGGATATTTCGCCTCTCACATGATAGGCTTGTTTCCCTGCACTTATTTGATATTAAGCTTTTCTTTTTGAGAAGGGGCCTTAAAATCTTTTAATAGTTCAGAAGAATAGCTTCCCTAACATATACCCAAAAGTTATTCAGTTTAGTTAACTTTCCCCCAAACTCTTGATTTTTTTTAAGGTAACTGGGATTTTTGTTGTTGTTTTGTTTTGTTCTTTGTTTTTTAATTCCAGGAAGATTTATTTATTTATCTATTTATTTTACATGACTCCACTGTCAGTCCTATTCTAATGTATTGATTTCCTTGTGGGTTTAGTTATCAATAAGTTAATCACACTTGCCTGCCTTGTATTTGTCATGTATTCTCTTCTCTTTATATTGATCACAGTCCATTAGTAAATTGCCACTATATTCTCATTGGTCATCTTGCGACTCCATGTTTGTGTCCTTTTTCACATCATGTGGCAACTGGCTTCTTGCTTTAAAAGACAGGGATTGTGTATCTGGATTTCTTTCTTTCTTTCTTTTCTTTTCTTTTCTTTTCTTTTCTTTTTTCTTTTTTTTCTTTTTTTTTTTTTTACCGTTAAGATAGTTTAATGGTTTTTTCTCTCTACAGTTTAGCAGATTCAATATGATTAGTATTTTTCCTGAATTCTTCTTTGAATTCAATTAGATTCAGTATTTTTCCTAAGAGGTTTCTACTGCTTACTTTTTGTAAGCATTTCTTCCCAAGTTGGATTATAATGACTCTTTAATAATTTTTGCAATAATTTTTTTGTCTAATTATTTTGTGGTTTGTCAACATGTTGCCATAATTTCATTACACTAATGTTCTCACATGATCACATATGTGGCGTTCACAGATTGGCTGGCTGTAATGGTGGTATTCCTTTCATGTTGTACGAGGACTGAATGACATTCACATCATTGGATTCTGTGTCTTTGTAGAAACATATAATTCTCCTTTTGCTATTTTTCTCCTTTCACGTTCAATTTTTAAAGCATGTTTCTATTTTCTCTTTTGACATTGTACTCTGCCCAGAAACACCTTGTTTTGAGGAATGTTCTTTTATAACACGTTCAGTCATAGATTCCTTTCTTTTTACTGTTTGTTCTAGTCTCAAAACACTTTTTTAAGTACCTTCAGATTGATGACACACAGCTTCTCTTTAATGGGATTTTCACATCAGTCTGAAGCTTGTTAATGACTCCCTTCTCTCACAGACTTTATTTCATTCTGTTAACAGAAGAAAAAGTTGTACATGGAGCGAGACAGTGCTTGAGGTGTTTCTAACACCAGTTCTTCTCTCTTCTTTCTCTGCCTCACTTCTTTATCCTTTCTCTGTTGTTTTCTGATTCTTTCTTTCCCCCAGAAAGTCATTTGGGAACTTGAACATAGATGTTTTCTGTCTTCTTTGTACCACTATTTCTCCCCCTCCCCCACCTTTTGGTTAATCTATTGTTTTGTTGGAAATGTTAAGGGCATTGATATACGTATTTCTTAAAGTATCACTTTTGCTACAGGGAATTTATTCTTTTTTATTTTCTTCCTGGACTTATGGGAAATTAAGTGAATATTACCTAATCTTAATATTTAAGCAGTATTTTAGAAATTTTTTTTTTCACTGTATATTTCTTTCTACTGCGCAATGGTGATTTAGTTGTTTGAGCTGAGGAGTCGTACTCAGAACCTGCTTCTTTGGTTGCACAGATACCCCTGGAGTAGCTGATTCTCTTACATCATCATAAATCTTTAGAAGCATTTTATATTTGCTTTGTCAGTATCACCAGTAAAAATTAGAGATACAAGATATCTGGACAAGTTTCATGCAGAATATCCAACCCCACTCCAAGTCCTTTCCCTTCTTTTTTTATTAAATTATTTTACTTGCCTAATTTATTCAGATTACAACTCAATTGTTATCCCATCACCTGTATCCTCCCATTCCTCCCTCCCTCCCGCTTTCACCCTATTCCCCTCGCCTAGGTCTATGACTGAGGGGAAACTCCTCCTCCACTTTATGGTCATAGGTTATCAAGTCTCATCTTGGAAGCCTGCTTATTCTTTCTTTGAGTGCCACCAGGTCTCCCCACCAAGGGGAGGGCATCAAATATGGGGCACCAGAGTTCATGTCAGAGTCAGTCCCCGCTCTCCACATAGCTGTGGAGAATGTCCTGTCCATTGGGTAGATCAGAGTAGGGGTTCAATGTTTACTACTTGTATTGTCCTTGGTTAGTGCAATAGTTTGAGCAAACTCTCCTGGGTCCTGATCCACCTGTCATGATGTTCTCCTTCTAAGTTACTAAGACACGCTGGATCCTTCTATTTCCCCATCTCCTATATTTCTCTTACCTAGATTCCCAGTAGGATGTCCTAACATCTATCCCAATCTCTTGATAAGTGAAGATTTTCTTGGGATGTGCCTTTTGGGTTGGTGCCCAGTTATAAGTGAGTATATACCATGTGAATCTTTCTGCTTCTGGGTTAACTCACTAAGTATGATCATTTCTAAGAAATTAAACATCTCCAAACCAAATAACCCAACTGAGAAATGGGGCTCAGAACTAAACAGAGAATTCCCAACAAAGGTAAATCAAATGGCAGAGAAACAAAGAAATGTTCAATGTCTTTAGTCATCAGAGAAATGAAAATCAAAACAACTCTGAGATTCCATCTTACACCCATCAGAATGGCTAAGATCAAAAACTCAAGTGACAGCACATGCTGACGAGGATGTGGAGAAAGGGGAACACTCCTTCATTGCTGGTGGGAATGCAAACTAGTACAACCACTTTGGAAATCTATCTGGTGCTATCTCAGAAAACTGAGAATAGGGCTTCCTCAAGACCCAGCTATTCCACTCCTTGGAATATACCCAAAGATGCTCCACCATACAACAAGGACATTTGCTCAACCATGTTCATAGCAGCCTTATTCATAATAGGCAGAACCTGGAAACAGCCTAAACATCCCTCAGTTGAAGAATAGATATAGAAACTGTGGTACATTTACACTATGGAATACTACTCAGCTATTAAAAAAAAAACAAGGAAATCCCAAAATTTGTCCTTTTCATTCTTGGAGGGAAGTTACAGCTGTTTCAGTAGGACTTAGTAACATTTTCCCTCCAAATTAGTGAGCTAGTACAAGCTATGATATGGATCTGAGATTTTCTTTACTGAAAGATATGCAATCACAAACTCAGTGTCTTCAATAATTCAGAAATTCTTCAATAATATCTATGAGATCTTTTAAGGCTATCACTCTCTTAACTTTGCTTTCATTTTTGAACATTTGTTTCCCCAGATTTTTTCTCATCTCTGCATTGTTTAGTGTGCTTACATCCAAAGTACGTCAGGATTTTCATATACACGTATATGAGGTTATCACTATATATTTGTATTTACTTTTATTTCATATGCACACTTTACAACCACAAGAACTATAATGCTAGTACTAATATATTGATATTGATTATTCAGATCTCATTTTAAATAATTTCAATGATATATTTATAGGCTAAGGCTCTATCAAAGTAGTAATTATCTTTTTGTTTCCATCTGTCTTTTTCATATTTGTAATAAATGAATAAAGTTAAAGTCTCTCTCTTCCCCTTTCTCCCTCTCTCTCTTAATATGTATAATCTTTGAGGAAATTTTCATAAATCTTTGAACATAGTTTGGTAACTAAACTTTGTATTTGAAAAGAGCTATGAAATGTGAAAGCAGCCATTGTAAAAGAATGATTAGACCAGGTGGCTCTTTTTATGCATGGAATTGGTTTTGTGCCATTTGTAAACAATAATATTTTTAGTTTCAAGAAGTTATTTTTAAAAGCAATATAATTCATAAACATTAACATATGGTATTTTGTACCTAAAATTTCTCAATTCTATGGTTTAATTGTTTAAAGACGATTGCTTTTTGACTGCATGTCCACCTAGGTGAGGGTGCCGGATCCCCTAGAACAGGAGTTAGAGACGTTTATAGCTGCTATGTGGATGCTGGGAACTGACCTGGGTTCTCTGTAAGAGAAGCAAGTGCTCTTAACCACTGCACCATTGCTCCATTCCCCCTAAGTCTTCTTTTTAAATATATATTTTTTCTTCTTTCTCTTTTGTGGATGCCCATGTTGTCCTGAATCTCTGCTCTTTCTGTATATTCATTCTTTCTGGAACGTCTCTTAGAGTCTTGGTGTATGTTTGTCGAAATGCATTTAATCCAAATGTGAGCCCTACATGGGCATGCCATAGTGGATAGAGAAAGAAAGGTCCGTGAGGCCTCAATCCTGCACCAAGAACTACAGGCAGCTGAGGAAATCTTGAAGCAGGAAAAGTGGTATATCACAGGGAAGGGAATACCAACTGGTTGTTCAGCGCCAAATGGTCGTATTTTAAAGCAAGCAATATTATACTGACAGATAAGACTATATAGAGGAACATATATGTTTATATGTGCACACGTGTGTATATATATATATATATATATATATATATATATATATATATATATGCATGTGATAACAATTAGTGAAAAAATAAGGCATGAATTTTAAGAAGAGTGCTGGGTATATAAGAGAGATTTGGAAAGAAAAAAGAATGGGGGGAACTGATGTAATTATGTTGTAATCCCCAAAATAAAATTTAAAAATAAATAAAATGTATAACGACTCAGAAGAGAATATTTAAAACCTCAGCTCAGAAAGGACTCTTACAAAACTAACTAAGTGTCTGTATGTAAGAAACATAATTTTTCTTGTCAGTGCATGGGTTCTTATTTATATTTAAACTGTAACAGAGGCAATCTTTGATATCTGTGTGTATTGATGAATTAAATATAATCTGTGCTGAGTGTTAAGAAATCATTTAAAGAGGCCAAATAGGATTTCTCCCTAAATTTCATTTCTCTCATGTTGAGCTAGAATATGTTTCCCTCTTTTTTGTTTGTTTGTTTTAGGAATACACACTTCTCAAAAATATATTGGATATTTCTTACCCAAATTTAATTTTCTTATACAATAAGTCAGTCATTTATATAATAAAATATTAAAATAAGAAACAGAATATCTATATCAACAGCACATATTTACTGTAAGCTGATGGTGATCCTTCCCTTTTAGAAGCCTCAGTGCCTTGTTTTATTGTGCTGGGTAGCAATTCTCCCAATAGCAGACTGTCATGTCACCTGTGCCCTAACAACAGAGATAATATTTGCCTAACATACATTATACTTGGTCCAGAAAAATTGATATTATTGAGTCAGAGTAACTCATTAATATTGTAGAAGTTCCCTCATTTTATATGACAAAATGTCTTGCAAAACAAATATTCTGAAGAAACATTTGTTTTTACCGTAGGCATATCCAATAGTAAGTCTTGTGCATTAAATGCAGAAACAAAATATTTGTTGATTTATGAGTATAAATGAAAAATCTGATTATTAAAGAGTTATGTGTTTATATTTGTTGTAATTGCTTAGAAATGGCAATAAATATACTTAGAAATTCAACTAAGGAACCTGTTATATTGCTAATTGGCTTCATAAAAATCATGTTTTAAATCCTAGCTGTAATTAGCTTAATTATCTATTTATTGCCTCCAGTAAATAGTTAGCAGAAATAAATGACAGTTAAAGGCATTCATCTCAGAAGTCATCACTCTTATGTAAATTTCATATGTCTAAATGGTGTGACCTATTTTTATTTAAGACATGAGGCTAATAATTTAAATTACCTTTTCTTGTGCTATATCAGTCTGAGAACTCAAGTTTCTTTTAAACTATTTCAAAATGACTTATTTATAATTCTCACTAAGAAAATGTGTGCAATTCTCATTATTTTTGTCTGAAGGAAAATATAGACATATCTCTGTAAACCTTCAGATGCTAATTATTGTCCTTGGCTGATGCCTTAGTTTGAGCAGGACAGGCGGTAAACTTTAAACCCCTACCCAGATCTAGTCAATGGTCAGAATAGTCTCCACACTTGAGTGGAGAGTGGGATATGACTTTCTCACATACTCTGGTGCCTCATATTTGACTATGTCCCCTGGAGGGGGAAACCTGGTGGCACTCAGAGGAAGGACAGCAGGTTACCAAGAAGAGACTTGATACCCTATGAGCATATACAGGGGAGGAAGTCCCCCCTCAGGAACAGTCATAGGGGAGGGGAGTAAGGGGGAAGTGGGAGGGAGGGAAGAATGGGAGGATACAAGGGATGGGATAACCATTGAGATGTAACAAGAATAAATTAATAAAAAATGCTAATTATTGCTATGGATTCAGAAAAGTAAGTGATTTGCCTTTGTGAGTACTGCTTATCAAAATGCCTACCAATTTCTACTGAATATTTGTAGCTTAAGGGTTTTGTCAGATAGACCAGTAAGCCACATCTAGAAAATCATTGCAATTGATAGATTTGTCCCTGTGTGAAAGAGAAAGGGACTGCAGTGAAGACTAGCCTGACCCTTGATCACGGGTGAGGAACGTCAGGTGAGACCGGGAAAGTGTACAAGACTTACTTACAATGGTGCAACTGTGACCTGAAAAAACGTAGCTAAAACCACGCTGCGACTGCAGACAGACATCTAGCCACAAGGTGATTTTTCTTGTCACTCATTTTTTTTATCATGTACTCAGGAAGACAGGACAGATCTTCTCCTTGAAATGTTTCTCCACTCATGTCAAATTTGTGAATTATGCTGTTTCCTCAACTAGAAGCCAAGGAAGCAAAGCAGAGTGATCCTCTGCATGCTCGATTATGGGGATGATGGATACAGTTAAAGAAACTATGTAAAAATATTCTTCATGGCAGAAAAAAAATTCCAAATATTCTGGTAAATGTCATTAGTGGGGATTTTAAAAGAGAACAACAGTCCTCAATCAGCATCAGATACGGGACTGTAGTTGATAAGCTTTAATTATATATCATATGACTTTATAAACATTTAAAACGCTGGCCATTGATGCGCAAAGATTAGATGTACCATCCGAGGACTACCTGAGAAGCCCCTAATAGCAACATAGAAAGCAAAATATATAAGGACCATAAAAAATGTTTATATAGTGATCAATGAAACAACCAACTATCAACAACATAAAGGAATACTGTTACCGAGACAGAGAGTGCGGAGGAATGAGTGAATATTCATTTGTTAAGATCCTTGTGTGAGTCCCATCTGGAGCAGTTTGTTACACACATTGCCCTCATCAGTATGTACGCTGCTGCCTCTCCGGAGGCATTCCTGTATCATCTCTACTCTGTATTTATTCACTTCATATTGTATCTTTAAGTTAACTATCCTAGGAAAATTAACCCCTCAGAAACCAGCAAAAGTCAGAAACCAAGGCCTTTTCCCTTATTCTCGGAGAACAAGACTCACCAACAAACTGTTCCTTAACTTTAAATAAATGTACATATTATTATGTTAAAAATATATTCTAATCCAAATGGCCTATAACAAACTCTGAAAAAAAATTCTCTGGTAAATATTTTATTGAATTTAAAGTCTTCAATTTAGGTGAACAATTTTTATACATCCGTATCTTCAGATTATAACCATGAAATATTTTGTCAACCCCTTGATATATATCTAAGTAAGTGATTTCAAACTGAAATGGTTTTATGATTTTGTAACTGGCTCTTTTGCTACATTTCATAATGAGATATATTATGATTGAAATAATAATATAAGATACATTACTAAATTTAAGGTTTCTCTAAAACAATCCTTGATATTAATAACTATTCTGTGTTACTTTGCAGTGAGGCCCACAGTAATTGAAACTGATGTTTACGTAAACAGCATTGGACCAGTTGATCCCATAAACATGGTGAGTAAAAATTGTTACAATATAGGATTCACGAGTGTGAGCCTCACAGCAGAATGAGTAGATGTGTGAATTAAGGTAGTTCATTGTGAAATAATTCAGGTTCAGGATTGAAATTCCTATTACAGTGGTCAGTTGGACAATTTTACACAAAGTTATTCTGGGTAGAGAGAACCTCAAATGAAAGAAAATGACTCTGTTGGTTTGGCCTGTATGCAATTGTGTAGGGAATTTTTTGTAAATGAATTACATATGTGAGGGAAGGAAGCCCACGTACCACTTTTGGTAGTGCCACATCTGGGCAGGTGGTTCTGGGTTGTGCAAGAAAGCAGGATGAGCCAGCAATGGAGAGCAAGCCAGTAAGCAGCTTTCTCAATGGTCAATGCTTCAGTTCCTTTTAGAAAGGTTTTAGCTTGGCTTAATTCCTGCTGAGGCTTTCTGAATGATCGACTCTGACCTGTAAGCCAAAGAAACACATTCCCCCTCAAGTTGTTTTTTGGTTGTGGCCTTTATCACAGCAGTAGAAAATAAACTAGGAAAACTGTGTGTCAAGTATTGGCAAGTGGAGGTAGAACACTCCTTAGGGAAGAACCAGTAACACATCTTACTCCACCGGATTCGATTTCTCATGCATAAATAATTATCGCCTGACTATCAAGAGTTAACCTCAGGGGAAATCTAGGAAAAGAAAAATGTGAAACCCCCAATGAGAAAACTGTCTGGGAAAACAAACTAAGTAAGAAAATAGACATAGTTTATGCCAGCAATATTATGAATAAAGGTATTAATTAAGAACAAGCATTTCAGTGTTCCAAGGAAGCTACCTAAACCCCATTCCCTAGAGACACACTCCTACATCACAGGGTCAGTAGTGTGCTATGATACGTAGCACTACTTACATTGCCATCAGCTATTAATTTCCCAGGGTTGCTGTAAGCAGAGACTGTTGCGGGATAAATTCACTTCATAGCTAGAAGTACAAGTGTTTCATGGGCATCGCTCATGGCCACTTTCTACTTGGATCCTTGCAATGCTGCCTTGTGCTTGCCTATTCCTCGTGTCTCTTCAGAATGTCTTTAAATATTTGTTTTTCTCTATAAAATTATGTATATGAAAATACCTTATTCTGGGTTGATATGCTTAAATATAAAAAGTTTAAATTTAAGAAGTGCATGTGTCTGTGCGTGCATGTGTGTTTGTGACTGTCTGTCTGTCTGTCTGTGTGGATATGCACTCATGAGTGCAGGTATCCTGGAGGCCAAAGACTTCAGATGGACCTAGAACTGGTGCCATAGACAGTTGTCAGCAGCTCAGTGTTAGTGTTTGGAACTGAACTCTGGTCCTGTGGAACAGCAGTACATGTGCCTTATCACTCTGACTCCTCTTTAAGTGTCTTTATGTTTATTTCTAATTATAAATCCTATTGAATCACACACTAAAACTTTTATTTTAGAGTAGCATTTTTCTTAACATTTCCTGTATGCCAATAAGGTCACATTCTGAGGCACATGACAAGTAGAATTTAGTATGAAACATTTTTCTCTTTTGTTTTCCATAATATTTGAATTATTCAGTATTACAGGAGTCAAATTGTGTTTTACTATAGACCATAACTGTTTTTAATGAACAGTCCTTCCTAGGGGTTGAGCTCAGAACCCACTAACCTGCCAACTAAGTGCTGCACAGCCGACTTATGTGCTAGCTCCTTAGTCAGTTCATTGGGACATCTATCATGATATGCCTGTTTCTTCTCATCCTAATAGTACCAAACTAAACTCCATTTCTCTCTTTCTTCTTGCTTAGCAGTTATGCACACTGATCACCTCCACAGAAGACCTGTGTTTGATTCCCAACTCCCATACGTAAATTCATAATCATCTATTACTCAAGTCCCAGGTCTCATCTGCAACTCAGTCATGTGTGTCTCAAGTCTCTTCTGGGGGAACTTCACACATGTAGTGCATGGATACATATGCAGGCAAAACACACATACAAATAATAAAATGGAATTGACCAATTCTCTCTCTGGGTATGTTGCTCTCTTGCTTGGCACTAACTTCCACAGCTGTTTGCATTGATGGCTGTAACAATGGCATTTTAGTTACCTCTAGCCAAAAAAGTATAAAGAGGCTGTTAAAAGAAACCTGAAATGATAATGTGTTGCACCATTAGACTGCACTAGAAGATGGTCTTAATTACGGCCTAACACTCAGGGGAAAGGCAGAGCTACAGCCAGATATTCAAGAATTATCTAAACCCCTTTCTTTAAAAAGCTAATTAAACAAAATTACTACTGACACTACTGATGCTAAAATACATATGAAAGAAAAATAACCTCCATGGAACAGTACATAGAACTGATTGTAAAACAAACAAACAAACAAACAAAAATCCATGGTTATCAAGAAACTAATAAGAAGCCTGTGTGGAAGACAATTTTAACTAAGGAGTTTAGGACAAATAGAACTCACATTTCACACAATGAACAAAATTGCTTTGATGTGAGTATAGTCAAGTAAGGGAACATAAGTACAATTTAACAGACAAGAGGATAGCTTCAAAATTTCCTCAGTAATTGCTCGTACAATTGAAGTACGAGAGAAAATATTCATGTACCTTTATAACTGTCTTATGGAACAGAGCTTGCTTTGTTACAAAATGTTTCCTTCTCTTTCGAAACTTGTATACATTAAGTAGCATATTATAGGACCTAAAACTACATTTTATAATTAGATATATGCTTTGTTCTTGTGTTCAAGGTTTGATTATGAGTTGATAAATCATATTCATATATTAATGATATAACTACATGAATGGATCAGCAAAATAATAAATCATTTCTTTATTTCTTACTTTGAGAAGTTATATTAAAATTATACAGGATGAATTCTGAAAATAACTAAGTAATGTGAAAAATGATTATATCTTTGTTTACATTCTGATTAAAATGAACAAATATAAATAGAAAAGCAGGTGTACCCAGATCTGAGTCACGATAATGTCCAATAAAGTTAGTATAATGGAAGTAAAGTACTTTCCTCCTTGTAAATTGTAATCTTTGAGAAGTGGATAGGATTTTACTTTGCTCATCACCTATGGATCGTTATTACTTTCTGAACTGTGTGTAAAACTATCAAGGGTTAGAGCAATTCCTCCGGTGGTGAAGACTAGCAAAGGGAAACCACTAGAAAGTAAGAGATCTCCTGAGTATGTAGAGGAAACTACGGCAGGAGATTAGATGGTGTAATGCCTCTTCATTGAAAAATGCACAGACTGATGCACCAGTCAAGGACAACGCATACAGAGTCCTAGACGCCCCTGTTCAGATGTAGCCAATGGACAGCTCATTTTCCACATCAGTCATGTGACAAGAGGTGGAGAAGTGGGGATTGTCTTTGATGTGAACTCCTGTGCAGAGATATGATCACTGCCTCTTGGCAGGGCAGCCTTGCAGGCCCGCAAAGGAAGGGGATGCAGGCTATCCTGATGAGACCTAATAGGCTGTGATCAGCTGGTGAGGGAGGAGGGTCTGCAACCCACTGAAGCAGAACTTTAGGGGAGGTGAAGAGTGCAGAAGAGGGAGGGAGACGGGAAGGGGAAGATAAGAGCAAAGGCATAACAAGAGGAATGTAATGTGAATAAATTATAGCAGATTAAAAAAAAAAGAAAAAGAAAGAAAACTGCAACCATGGAGTGGATGAATTCCTTTGTGGGAACACTAGAAATGAAAGCAACTTTTAAAAACATGTCGAGGGTAGAACCTAGACCAGATTTTCAGAATGTAACCCTTCTTATCATACCCGTGGCCTCCCACAAAGTCACATAATACAGTACATCAAACTGCATAGATTCTTCTTGCTAGGATTTCAAACTGGCAATGCTAATGGAGAGAGAGAGAGAGAGAGAGAGAGAGAGAGAGAGAGAGAGAGAGAGAGAGAGAGAGAGAGAGAGAGAGAGCGCTGAGGACCAGGAACCCAGATACAAGGTATATAACTCAGAGACTGTATTCCAAAATAACTGACTACCAGAGTGGGCCTCGGCCAACAGTACAAATATGATCGGATCAAATTGGTAAATTAAGTGAACTTATATTAGCCAATATAGAAATAATTAAGGAACACAATTGTTTTTAAATTAATTTACATCCCATACACTACTCCATTCCCTGATCCCCTCCTAGGACCACCCTCCCATCCATAACTTCCACCATAACTTGCACCACCGTCCCCACCACACCAACCCACCCTGGCACATCAAGTTGCATCAGGACTAAATGCCTCCTTTTCACTGAGGCAACGCTATTAAGGAAACAGAATCCAGAGCAGGAAACGGTGTCTAAGTGAGAGATGACCTCACTCCAATTGTTAGGGCGCCCACTTGAGTTGGTGGTTCAGTTTCTCTGAGCCCCCATGGGCCCAAGTGAGTTGGCTGTGTCAGTCTTCTTGTGCTGTCAATGGCCTCTCCAGCTCCCTCAGTCTTTCCCCTAACTCTCCCACAAGTCTACCTTAGTTCTGCCTAAAATTTTGTTGTGATTCCATGTATCCATTTCCGTTACCTGCTGAATGAAGCCTCTCAGATGAGTTATGCTAGGTTCCTGTGTACAAGGATTGGAGAGTATCATTAATAGTGTCAGGGATTGGGTCTCTCCCATGGGGTGGGTCTCAAGTTGGGCTAGTCATTGGTTGGTCATTCCCTCAATCTCTGCTCCATCTTTTATCCTTGCACATCTTGTAGGCAAAACAAATTTTGTGTCAAAAGTTTTGTGGGTTTCAACTGGGATGTAAAATGGACAAATAAATACATTAATGAAGAAAAAAAAGGGAAAGAGCTGAGTAGCAGAGCGCTCCCTAACAATTCTGAAGCTCTGGGTTGTGTTCAAGGTAACTCCATCATAATAAAGAAAATAGGCTTTTTCAGGAAAAATTAAATAAGGACATATTTTATTATATCAATATAAAATAAAAGTAGTAAAATTAGTCTTAGAGGAACAGGAAAACATTAAAACAAAGAGCTTCAATGTTAGAAGTCCTGTTCACAATGAAATAGGAAGAGAGGGTGCTTCACTTCTAGCATAAGCAAGAGACTTCATAATGTTTGCTTTTCCATGTACAGAATAGAAAACTGTCAAAGGGGTGTGTGTGTGTGTGTGTAAGTGTGTGTGTGTGTGTGTGTGTGTGTGTGTGTGTGTGTGCACATGCCTGTGTATGTGTATCTGTATTTATCTGTGTGTTGGGGATAATTAAATAATATGTTTGATTTTTTTACCATATTGTTTTACGAAATATGATAGCAGATGTATGTTGCTTCTTGACCCCCATTTTTCTTTTTTCTCTTCTTCTCAGTGACTTCTACATTTAAGAACAAAAAAATCCAAGATGTACCTTTTACACATCAAAGAAAATATTTTTTCTTTTACTAAATTAAGAGGAAATGTTCCTATGCCAAGTGCATTAACGTGAGAAATTATGAACAGGAAATATGGCAAAAGAGTAAAGCCTTTTTTCTTATCAGATTAAGTAGTCTACATGTGCTGTGAAGTGGAGAAAATAATTTGGGTATTTGTGAAGTGAGGAACAGTTGTTATGTTTGAAGAAACCCACCTGCAGTTTTGACTTTTAAGTTTATTATCATTGTTTTTATGATAGTAAAAATCTTGCCATCATAATTTAATTTTATTACTCATGCAGCCTGTATGACTTTTTGTCACCAACTACTTAAAATTGACTTTTTACCTCACATCTTATTTTAGAACATTATAAAAGATTTTTAATATAGCACTAGCAGAGAAAATTCAGTTATACATGATTAATGGATAAGATTTCTCTCTCCTGGCCTCTTTTATCTGGTATGTTCACGTGCAATGAACTTACTTATGAGATTGAAATTATGTTAATGTTTAAATACCCAAAATTCAAGATAAAATGAACTTTTGTCTTAGACAAAACTGTTTTTTTTTGTAACTTCACTTTGTATATTCCTGAACTATTTGCATTTATGATGTTTGTGTATGTAGGTACATGCACCACAGAAGGAACATGGAAGTCAGAGGTCAACCGTGGGGAAATAATTCCCTTCTTCCACCCTTGACCAGGCTTCTGAGGGTCAGGCTCAGGTTGTGAGACTTGCACAGGAAGGACTTTTACCTGATGAGCCATCACTTTTAATTTCATTGGAGTTTGCCATGTTCATTGTTGCTTATCTGATGAAAATTTGTGCAATTGCTTGTCAATTGGAAAGATAAGGGGCCTTTCTATGAGAAAGGCAAAAGAAAACTTATCAGGGAAGCTGCCAAATTTTGACAGATAAAGTTATTTGTCAGCAAGTAGATAAATAAATAGACATCAAGACCTATGTGTGAATCCATATTGATTTAAACTTTTAACGGTGTTCCTATTGACATTTGTTGTAAAAGAAGGGTTGATACTGAGTAATACTTACTTATATTGTAAGATAAGTGTGGGACTGGCTATTTAGGCTGGTGATACAAATCCCCAGTAACTCTGGTAGGGAGAGAGAAACTGTGGGAAGGAAGAAGGGATGGAAGGAAAGGAGTGGAGGGAGAGACTGACGGAGGAGAAGAGGAGAGGAGAGGAAGGGAGAGAGGGAGAGAGAGAGAGAGAGAGAGAGAGAGAGAGAGAGAGAGAGAGAGAGAGAGAGAAGGAAGGAACTTGCTGTGTAATAGTGAAATTACAGTTGTAGCAGTTTTGACCAAAATTTCCAAAACGTTGCAGGCCGTTATGAAGATGCCCCCTGCATCACAATTAGGACACACAATCAGAGGAGCAGGAAAAGACAGAGTTTGCACAAAATTATAGACTCTAGAAGGAAAATGAGAACACTTTGAGAAAAATTATATTTAGTCATCTGTGCAATGAAATATCTAAATGTGCATATGAATACACTGGTGTCTTACAAATGATGCTTCACACACCCATTTCTGACTCCTAACGCCTTTTCCGGTTACATTTTCTGAGAATGTCTCTGAATAACACTTGACTTCAGGGTTAGCCATTTCTTCCTAGAATTGATCTTATCGGTAAAATTCAGATACAGTGGAAACACAAACATAAACCTTTAAACATAAATTGTTTATTTCTCCCATTCAGCTGAGAAATATACAAAGCTGAATAAAAAGACGAGATGAGATCGCATGAAAACAAGTGTGAACATTCTTTGAAAAGTACAGATGAGACTTGATAGACTGAGATCAGAGGGTAGGAGAGGAGAGCTCCCCGTTCTGAGGACTAGGGGAGGCGGAGAGGATAAGAGGGAGCAAGAGTGGGATCTGGAGGTGACAAGAGAGGCGGCTACAATCAGGATGTAAAGTGAACAAATTAAATTTTTTTTAAATTAAAAGGAAAAACACTAATGTGAAAAGCAAAAAACTAAGAAAGGAAAGAAACACGAGATAATTTTCCTTCTACCACTCCTTATTCCTTGTCTAGAAATAGCGAGGTGGGTAATTCTTGTTAGACATTGCAAACCCAAAGCAAGCTAGCCATTACCAGTGTGACAACGTTATGATGAGTGATTTCTGTGTTACTTTGCCTTGGTTAAGGTTTCTAGTTATTTGTCGAAAAATACTATCCTGGGTCTTTTGGATAACGGTTTTTAAGTTACTAACACAGGCTACAGCAGTTTTTTCATAGAGCGAACTGGCTTCCGTAATGGGGGTGAGAGTCACTCAGTCATGTGAAAGCCTAAGAGAAGAAATTCAGCCCCCCTCAAATGGGAACTTGGCCTCCGGAGTGTCAGCTTGAACCTGAAGTGTCATATTCTAGCTAGCTGTCTGTCTGCTCTGAAGACTTTAGCTACCATCAGTCCTAGAGGCGTGGCCGATCTCCTTTCTCTTTCACCCGTCCTTCTAACCCATCTTCTCTTTCTCTGGAGACACTGATCAGCACAGATCCATGGAGACATCTCTGCGGATCTGAGTGCTGAATGCTTCGCCTCTCTGTTGTGCTAGAGTTTGTTTTCCTTAAGACCCTGGAAGTTCTTATTCTCCACAGTACGGCTAGAGCTTAGTTGTTCAGTAGCCATACTTGGTTTGATATTTTACTCTTTGAAGTGGCACGGGATTATAATGAAACTTACAGCTAATAGTAAATATGTGTTTAAGTACGATACAGAAAATCAACAAGTGAACTATTAGGATTTTAGGATTTTTAACCCAGTAAAGTAGCACATGGATTTGGGGCTATATTTATATCTCAGAAAACAATTGAGAATTTTACATTAAATTGATAAAAAGCCTATAAATGTAAAATATCCTGTGTATTTGAGGAAAGGATGCCTTTGATACACACAAAAAAAGACCATTCATTTTTTTATGTGAGGTTTATGCTCCTTCATAGTTTTACTATGTTCTGCATTTTAGAGTCTTATTATCAATTTATAAATTGCAGTGCTTTGCACATTTCAAACTTCTGACTACATGTGCCATGTATCAATAAATCATTTAAAATTACCCCCAGCTAAATAGAATTTCTAGCAGCTTATTTCCACTTTGCTACACCTATTCCAACTTCTATTGATTTTCAAGTGTTTATTAAGCTCATATTCATATCCAAGAAGTTTCCAGTGTTGTCTTTTTGAATCAAACAAATTGAAAGTACACAATAACTAGACCAACAAAAGTTTTTGCTGAGCGAGTTAAGTTAGTAATCACGGTCTTGTGTGGTATTTGCAAACTACATTCACAGGTACAAACAGACCTCAGAGCTGAGGCTCACAACTTAATTCAAGATTCATGAGAATTGCTTGAGTCTCTCCCATTTTATTGTGTCATGACCTTCATGTTCTCACAGAAAAATTTAGAAAATAATGCCCATCAAATATCTGAATTATTGTGATAATCTCAAGAGGCTTCTATTTCTACAATAATTGAATAAAATACAGTTGATAACTGTGACCTGTTGCCACTAACACTCTGGTAATATGGGTTCACTTTCAACTCTCCCTGGTCTCTATCTTTATTTTAGTTTACAGATGATGATAGTTTGGCTTATTATTTCATTTGGCCATGTGACTCAATAGTTTAATGAAATATTAATATGAAGGTAGACAGAGAAGATCAGGATCTATCAAACCGTAGAATAAAGTTATACATCTCTGTTACATGATTAAGAAGATTATGCATTTTGTGTGAAGATTTTTCCTATTCTGAAAACAACAAAACCCCACCTGCAATACTGAGTTATCCAGTACACCTTGGCCATATCAAACTTTGGTTACTATAGTAATAGACACCTATGATTTTTGTCTGGCCATCTTATAAGTCTGAGTAGCACATTTTTTCACATTTATTCATTTTGTTGGTTAAATTTCAAGGAGACAGTAAATTTTACAAGGCATGTCAGATCTCACGTATTAAATGTACTGTTCCTTATCTAAAATGTTTTTCCTAGAAGCTATTGTACTTGTTCTGAGTCAGTAGAAACGCCATTTCAGATTTTTTCCTTTTTTATGTAGATGATTATAACCTTTAAATAGGAACATGAAGTACAGGAACATAGTTTGATCATTTTCTGGAAATTAATATGAATGAGTAAACAAAAAGTGGATTTTTATTACATATAAAATGGCACAGACTTTAATAACTTTCTTATCTCAGTAAGACATTTATTAAGAGTTATCAGTTTGAAAGCCTTTGTGGAGGGAGAGTTATCAAGAAATGTGTCCTGGCTCTCTCTTGACCATAGGATAATTGTGAGTAGAAACCTTTCACTTTCTGTAATCCTTTCTATTTAGGGAAATTTGACCTCTTAGAAACCACAAAACCTCCAACAGATATGAGCATATTTGGAATTTTGTATTATGCACTAAAGTCCCATGCTGAGCATATTCCCATACTGGTAGAAAGCCCTGTGTTTGTCACCCACAATTGAGATTAGCACATTCCATGAAGCTGCTGAATGGTATTTGTGTTGTTTGCAAAATTCTATTACTGGAAAAAAATAGTTCTCAAATGTCCCTTTTGATGCTATCTTAGGAATCCTGAAGTTAAGTATGGCTGAGTATCGTGATGCTCCAGACCACAATCCTGCCTGGTTTCTTATGAATTTTCTTCTGTATTTGCCCATCAAAATGTATGTGTAAGGATAGAGTTGGCCCTGCCTAGCTACCTAGAGAGGTATTTATTATAGGCTTTTCAAAGTAGAGTCTATGGCTCAAGAGCACAATGTGCCTTCCAGCTCCTGAGATATGGATGCACTCCCTCAGGCACTAAGCCTTCAGGCTGCTTGGTGTTTCTCTGTGTGTTCCCTTACTAGTCAAGGAAGCATGGGATGTTAACAGGACAGTTGTTCTCAGACATTAATTTTGTGTATCCTGTGTAGCTTGAAAACTTCAGTGTATCCCGGCAACTGCAACTGTACTGATCCTGGCAAATGTTAATATATTCTTTTTCTGATAACAGTATTAAAAGGTGGTATTGCTCTAAGTAAAACTACCACAGACCCAGTTTTTCCGTGGCCCCTCCAAGCAGCATGATTTAATTCTGACCCAGTAAGTGCAGGAACTTACAGGCTACATTCGCTTTGCAGGCTGTGCTGAGCCACCTCTCTGCTTATGTGTACTGTTACAAACCATCCTTCCTTCACTGGCAAAATTACTGCTCAATGTCAAAGAGTTAATCATTTGAGTAAGTGAAGAGGATATATGAACAAATCTCAAGTGATACCCAATATATATTAGTGACATTTGTCCTGACAAGAAGGTGATAAAGAAGTTAGAGATAATAACCTTTTATTTTAAGGATAATAACTATTTTCCAGACAATTCAAAGAGTAGCTGGTGAGTGGCAGTTATTTAGAAATACATTTTCATTGCTAAACCAATGCAGAGGTTATGTAGCATGCCAAAATAATATTCAGGAAAGATGATTAATATGTCTGTGGTAAAATGAAGTCTCCCCTCCCCTTAACCTATCTCTATATTCCAGTAACTGAATAACAAATAATCTTTCTGTAATCTAGGATTTGATCCAAATTACCTATTGATAAGTTGACTCCCAGACTGTTTACTCATTAGTATCCCTGGCTTAAAAATAGATATTAAACACTCATTAAGCAAACTCACACTCATGCTTCCACTCTTTATGGAAAATACTTGCTTTTAGGGAAATTCACCAACTGCAAATATCACATCAAGAGTGAGGACTCACTCTGTCCTGCCCCAGGTAGCCAAATCATACCTCATATATTAGCCTGTTTTTATTTCCTCTTCTAAAGTCAAGGTTGTGTACACACACAAGCAAATGCCCACACGGAGGCACATTTTTTTTTTCAGGTCCCTGTCCTCTATGCTATTTACTATTGTTCTTTCCTTAAGTTTTAGGAAATATTTTAATGCTTATAAGTTGGCACACATTTTTTTTCAGGTGACAAAAGTGAACAATACCTGATCTTATATTTGTGATTTATAATCACAGTAGTTTATTTTGGTAGCTGCTTCCTGTGAGAAGAGTCCTGCAACCTAGGTCCTCACTCTGAGAACGGTAATGGAAATTTGACATTCAGCCTTGTAAATATCCAGTAGAGATTATTAACTCTGACATGGATTAAAGTTCTTTACCTTTCATCATTTGAGTTTTTGAAAAATAATTATTATTGTGTTGTATACTTCAAAAATTCGGGAAAGTTTTAATAGCAGGATAGGATATAGAGCCAACAATGTGACTCTTTGAAATGGAATAATTGCTTAGTTGGTTTTGGTATACTCAATAAGACAGTTAACACTTCTGCACTGAAATAATGAGAATCCAGATTTTAGACTAAAGATATTTTGAGTGATTTTAGATAATTTGATGGATATTTGCTTCTTGATTGGATGTGTTTATAGAAGGTATGATGTAAATAGAACCATATTATTAAATAATGTTAATGTGTATTAATAATTAATAATAATAAAACACAATTATTAATTGATAATATTGAAGATTGTGAAACTGGAAAAAGCAATTAAAACCACAGAGGACAACTGGAATTTTTGGATTTTACTTTATGTGAGTCACATGAAATTATTTTAATGGAAGTTTAAAATACCAGAATTATTCCTTCAAAGAGACTCAATCTAAGTGCTATTCATTTACAGGAAATTTGTGCTATAAAAATTCAAATATCTGAGGTAGCATCTATAATAATCACCTTATTAATTTATCATTATTTTTAATCTTATAGGAGTACACAATAGATATAATTTTTGCCCAAACCTGGTTTGACAGCCGTTTAAAGTTCAATAGCACCATGAAAGTGCTTATGCTTAACAGCAACATGGTGGGCAAAATTTGGATTCCTGACACTTTCTTCAGGAACTCAAGAAAATCTGATGCACATTGGATAACAACACCTAATCGCCTGCTGCGGATTTGGAGTGACGGAAGAGTTCTGTACACTCTACGGTAATATTGATCATAAACTGCAGTCACGTTGTTAGCTCCCAAACAAGCCTTCCTCATACCCACTGAGCAGCACACAGGGTCTCCTTTCATTTGCTAAACTCTGGAATGGGGAATTGTTTGGTGACACATTTTTATAGTCATAGTTGCTATGAATTGAAAGATCAGGGGAAAAACCCTCAGACTTCCTACTTGGAAGCAGAAAGGTTTAAGCTTACACTTTAGTTTTTAATGACTCATTTATAAATTCAATGTTGTTTTCAGTACCTTTATCTTATATGTATATGGATTTTGCTTGCAATTTTTTGAGTCAGATAGCACTGGTTGTCCTAGAACTCATGCAGTAGATCAGGCTGGCCTCGAACTCACAGAGCTCCACCTGCCTCTGCCTCCCCAGTGCTGGGATTAAAGGTGTGCACCACCACAGCTCAGCCTTCGTTCCATGTTTCCCACATTCATGCCTGGTAGAAAAAAAAAAAAAAAAGAACCCTTGTCCTCTGGAGCTGGAGTTGTGGATGGTTATGAGCCTCTGTATTGATTCCAGGAGCCCAAATGGGTCCCTGCAAGATCAGTGTGTGTGCTGAGCTGCTGAGTCATCTCTCCAGCCTTGGCTTTCACTGCTAAATATACAACGGAAATTACTGTCATTTTTCTTTGGAATTTATTATTATTCAATTTTGAGCAGTGTAGTAAGACATCACCGTGAAATGAAAAGACTGTGATGTCTGAGTTTAAATTTACTATTCATTCACATCAAAATATATGCTTATAAAAATAATTTATTTTTACCATTTTAATTTTACTTTTGAAACTATAATATAGCTACATATCTCCTTTTTGTTCACTAATTGTTGTTACATACGTATATGTATATGTTAATGTGAATGCGTATATGCATAGACATATATATTCCTAAATCTAGCCTGTTCAGTTCATATGAAGTTACTTGTGTAAAGGTAAGGGCTCACTTTTGGGTACCAGACAACATGTTTGGATATATGTATTCATAAAGTTATGGAAATTATCTGTTTTTAAAATATACATTTAGAGATTGAAGCATATAGAGTATCTACTTAGTTGGCTAGGGAAGAAATGTTTGAATATCATACTCAATAAGTAATGTTATAATATTTATCATTAAACTAAGTTATCATGGTTATAAGCTAAGTTATAAAACTAAGATTTTATACATTCTGTTATACAATAGCCCATTACAATGAGGTCCAAATTATGTTTTAAGACATAATTTTTGGTACTTTAGGCTCTTCCTTTTAATGTAACACTTGTTTTTTCATTTAACTAGATTAACAATTAATGCAGAATGTTACCTCCAACTTCACAACTTTCCAATGGATGAGCATTCGTGTCCACTGGAATTTTCAAGCTGTAAGTGGAAAAAAAAAGATAATTTACACATTTTACTTTCAAAATACTTTATTAATATACAAAGTGAAATAAAATATTAGAAGCATGCAGAGTATTTGTCAATTTTTAAGTAAAACAAGACAATAGTACATTTATATATTGATTGTACATGACAAATTGAAAACAAATGTATAGTGAATATGTATATAAAATCTTCACAACTTTTAGTTTCATTTCAGGACTTTTACTTTTTCTACCTTGCTTTAAGTGAAAATATATTTTAACAAGTAAATAGTTTAATAAAATATATTCTGATTTCAATTTTGTCTTCCTCAACTCCTCCAAAATGCCCCACACCTCCCTGCCCATTTGAAACCACAACCTTCTCTCTTTCCTTAGAAAACAAAGAGGCCCATGGCTGGTGCATCACTCTGTGCAGCCCCACTGGCCCCCAGCCCAGATTTGTCTGCTCTGTTGTTCTCCTTGAGAGCACCCAGACAACCAGCTTGACGTAGCCCATAGCCAGCACAGTCTCCTTGTGGGGTCCACAATATGGGGAGTAGGGGCTACCTATGACAAGGATACTGGTGCCCATTGTTGATCACTTCATCCTGGCTGGGCAGCTTTGACAGACCACAGAATAAGAGGATGCAGGCAGTCCAGATGAGACTTGATAGGATGGGGACAGATGATAGGGGAGAGGGCTCCCCGTGTCTGAGGACTAGGGGAGGGGAGAGGGGGGTGAGGGGGAGTTGGACCAGGAGGAAACTACAGACAGAGCTACAATCAGTATGTAAAGTGAATTAATTAAAAGTAAAAAGGAACCAAAAAATAAAGAAAAAGAAGACAAACAGGCATCTAAAGAATAAGAATATAAGATAAAACAAAACCAAACAAACTGGAATATGGAAAGACAAAATAAAGAAGAAGAGGAAGAAGAGGAAGAAGAAGAAGAAGAAGAAGAAGAAGAAGAAGAAGAAGAAGAAGAAGAAGAAGAAAAGAAAAAGCATTCCTCATTCTTATATTTGCCACTCAAAGGAGCTGTGAATCTAGACTTGCATCCAAATGTTTTTACACCATCAGAAATAAAAATTTTGTTTAAGTTACATTAATCTTCCTGAGGTAACATTTAACTTTATTAATTGACTTTTAAACTGTTTATTAATAGGTTGATTGAAAAGTATTTACTGTGAAAATAGAAAATATTTGAGAAGAGTTTAGTGACCTGAATAAACCAAAGTACAAAAAAATATATTTAATTAAAGAAAAAGTAGTGAAATGCAGAAGTGTTTAGATCTCAATGATTTGAAAATAAAACCAATCAGTATTTTTTTTACATTGTGATTAGTTATGCTTTTTGAAATAGTAATTAAAATACATATTTATTAATACATTTATACTCATGTATTCATATAATACATTTGTACTCATAAGTAAACATATACTTATCTGTTTAATAATCAATTCTCAGAAATATGTAGTCAATCTACTTAATATAATCAAGTGGTATTGATTATACTGGTAAGTGATTAAGAGGCTTTTTTCCTTCTCACAAATCATACTTTTTGTTTTGAGTCTTGGGCACTTCCTATTTGAGTGTAGATTAGCCATTCACAAGTTTTACCCAACTTTGTTTCAAACCTCTCAGATTCTTTTTACTTCACTAATAAATTTTTGGAACATATTAATAAGTTTGCCAAACTACATCATACCTCTATACAAATCAGGTCAGATCTCAGTTCTTTGCTTTACAAACTTAGTCTCAGGAAAACATTAAAATGAGATACATTTTAATTCCCAGCAAAGACACTGTTACTCAAGACTTTAGAGGTAAAGAGGGAATTTTATGGTAGTCATTGTTCTTTCTTAAAGATTCCATCCCAAACTCTGGGTGTGATCTTCATTTGGCTTTGATTGATATTTCTTGGGAATACTACATCTTGTAAAAATAATTGTGTCACCCACACAGACATATTAATTACGATCAGTTTTTTCAGGTTGATTAGTCAATTCCAGAAGGGAAATTCAAATTTATGATTTCAGTATTTCACAAAAAATAAAGAAGATCCTATTATAGCCTAATTGTAAAACTCAGCTCCACAATTCTGTGTTTAGCAGAACCCATAATAGCATATGACTATAATGTATATTTTCTCTACCTACAATGAATAAAAGCAAGCAAAACAGAATGTGACAAGAGAAAGAAGCAAATGAATAAAATGAAAGAGTAAACACTGTTAAATATATCTTCAGAGATGACATATATTTTATTGATTTAATGACAGGATATCCTGCCAAATAATGTATTTATTTGAAAATATTTGAAGTGATTCATGGATTTAATTATGTAATATATACCAACTCTTGTGTAGAAACAAATAAAATCTTCTTTTTACTTAAATGGTTAAAAAATTATACATGATTTTAAAAATTGGAAACATTTTACATACAAGCATTTATATAAGTAATTATAACCAGAATGGTAGGCTTGCAATCAACCTAGACATGAAAATATTTGAAAAACATGTTGATATCATGTTTTGGTTTGACAGTATTTAAGGGAAAGAGTCTAGTAGAAAATAAAAATTGCCAGGCCATGGTGGTATAGACTTGTAATTAGGTACATGAGATTCTGAGATGATTCCAAAGCTCTCAGTCAATTATAACTGAGAAAAATTAGATGTATGAATAAGGACAATAGGGCAAGATCAAAACGTTTCCTTCACTTCAAACTACTCAGTGCTAAAAGAAAACTTATAGTAACCCTCATAACACACACACACACACACACACACACTTCAGTTGGTATTTTCTATACTTTACAAGCCTTGTAATACCAAGTGATAGAAGAATTTTCAGTAACCATTGTTTGGATGATGTTGATATTTATTGCAATAGTAATTTACAGGAATTTTGCTAAACTACATATATTTTCTCTCTAGATGGATACCCTAAAAATGAAATTGAGTACAAGTGGAAAAAGCCCTCTGTGGAGGTGGCTGATCCCAAGTACTGGAGATTATATCAGTTTGCATTTGTAGGGTTACGAAATTCAACTGAAATCTCTCACACAATCTCTGGTAAGGAGGAAATAGAAATAATGAGCAATGCTTGCAGTGAAAGCCATTGTTACTAAGTTGTTTAAAAAATGATGTACATTTTATATTTCAGTCACTTTAAAACATATCTATTTCTTATAGGAGATTATATCATCATGACTATATTTTTTGACCTGAGCAGACGCATGGGCTATTTCACAATTCAGACATACATTCCGTGCATTCTAACAGTTGTTCTTTCTTGGGTGTCTTTTTGGATCAATAAAGATGCAGTACCTGCCAGAACATCCCTTGGTAAGGCTATGCTACTACATAATAAGATCATAAACATTTATTGGTGCATATGTTAGAAATATACTCTAGACTACAATGAGGTACTAATGAATAGAAAAGTTTGTATTATAACAAATTGAAAGGACTTAAAAAATTGAAAATCACATAGTAAAGAAATTGGAATTAGAAAACTCAAATTCTTGTAAACAGAACACACACATATATGTATATATATTTATGAATTAATACATAAATGTAAAGAAGTAAATATCTGAGCTTTAATAGGTTTATAACAAAATTTGCTTTTGTTTTAGCAAAATCACAAATAATTAACATTCATTTACTGGTGAATGCTGGATCACAAATAAATGCTTAGCTGTTTCAAAAAACAGATATCCAGAACTAATATAAAGCTTCCTGGCTTATATAACATTAAAACAGTGTGATTAATTTGTTAATCTTAGAGGTTCCTGCCAATAATTATGAGTAAACTTTAATTCATACATTAGAAAATAGCTCATCCTCTCCATACAGCAGTGTGTTGTGGTCATCATATTATATAAAAAAAAAGATTGAATTTATACATGTGTATAAGAGAGTCACAATCTATTTTCCATTTTATTTGTAGAACCTACAAAGAAAAGTCATTAATCAATTGATTCATTTTCATTGTAAAAATTGAATCTCAATAGAACTATAATTGTATCTAAAATACAAAGTTTAGTTTTATTTTCTGTGATGAGTAGTTCTTCCTGCCTATGATAGCTGCCAAACAAGTTCATTTAATAAATATAGCTACATGCAAATCAAATATATATGCCAGCAATAGAAACTGAAGCATCAAGTATCAGAACAATATAGGGGTCTTATCATTCGTGTTGAAAAGGTGAGTGAATGAAAGTTATATATCTAAATTTTCTTTATCTTAACTGATGAAAATATTTTGTGTTCCTACTTAAATGACTTGTGGAAACTTATTTGTATGATGACAATATGACATCTTAGTTACTGGGATGCTGATGGCACTAAATCATAGATACAAGAACATATTATTAAGAATGGGGTCCCACTCAAACTAGGCACCAGACAAGGACAATACAGGCAGTAAACCTTAAACCCCTACCCAGATCTAGACAATGGACAGAACACTCTCCACAGTAGAGTGGAGAGTGGGATATTACTTTCTCACACACTCTGGTGCCTCACCTCTGACCATGTCCCCTGGACGGGGAGACCTGGTGGCACTCAGAGGAAGGACAGCAGGTTACCAAGAAGAGACTTGATACCCTATGATCATATAGAGGGGGAGGTAATCCCCCTCAGGAACTGTCATAGGGGAGGGGAGTAAGGGGAAAATGGGAGGGAGGGAAGAATGGGAGGATACAAGGGATGGGATAACCAATGAGATGTAACAAGAATAAATTAATAAAAAAAAAAAGAATGTTCTTAAGAAAACAACCAAAAGCCTACAAGGCAAATAAGTGGGGAGTCAGAAGTTGAACCTAAATTTGCTTACACTTATCAAATTTTACCACACGTGTATCATTTTTACATCTAGTACTAACTGTCCATGAAAGAAAGGTGATGTTCATGTTGGAGAACCATTAAAGCATGTTTCAGTGAGCACATGAGAGAAAATGGTCCCTCCTGCTTGCCCTCTAGTAAAGACATTTCAGTAGCCTTTTCTACTGATTTGTTTTTAAGCTGAAAGATCTTGCCATTCCACTCATATTTACAATTCAAAATGTATTTAGCATTATGTTTAGTATGTTGAAGAGAGTTAAACATTCCACTCGTAGATTTATGGTTGGAGGAATAAAGAATAAGAACGGGCGTGTCAGGAGCTGACGATGCAGCACGGTGGTTAAGAGCACATTCTGATCCTGCAGAAGACCCAGGTTTGGTTACCAGTACCTATGTAATGACTCACAACCATCGGTAACTACAAGGTCCACGGAGTCTGATCTTGTCTTGTGGCTTCTTCTTGCAATATCTCCACTAAGTGCATAAGCCACATCATGCACCATGCGATGCACGTACAAATTATGTGGGTATATATAAAGAAAACGTCTTCTAGTGGTTTAAAGTTACTGGGTTTTGGTCTTTGTATCACAGTAGACCTGAGGAGACAGAAAAAGCAGGGCATCTCCAGCACTGTAGTGTCTTCCTCCATACCTTAATATCTAGCTTAGCTCCTCTGGAAAGACACTACCCTGTGCCCACACTCTGCTGCAGAGAGGGTAGTCAACAAAACTGTTTTTCATAAAATCCACCTGTCAAATAAAAATGGTTATATTTTTAACTATGGAGGACAGCAAGACTGAATATTAGGAGCCAGCCTGTAATCCATAGTAATTTAAATCATTAAAATTTCCTACACAAAGAACACAGTGAACATAGTGTAGCCATGGTTACTCGTAATTCTTTCTGGCAATCATATCCTTTTGTTTCCCTTGTTTATTTCAGCTGACAATACTGTCAAATTAGACAAAATATTACAAATGTTCTGTTATATTACTTTTAATTATCTATTATTTTCCTTTTCTTCACAGGTATCACTACGGTTCTGACTATGACAACCCTCAGTACAATTGCCAGAAAATCTTTACCTAAAGTTTCTTACGTGACAGCAATGGATCTCTTTGTCTCTGTTTGCTTTATTTTTGTGTTTGCTGCACTGATGGAATATGGAACCTTGCATTATTTCACTAGCAACAATAAAGGAAAAACCAAGAGAGAAAGGAAGAATAAAAACAAGACTGCGGTATGTTTTATTTTTTATTTTTTGCATTAATATTTTAATAATTTCACACAGGAGCATTGTATATACATCTCTGTTTTCCCTTCCTTTTCTTCCTCTCCTTCCTCCTTTCCAAATTCACACTTTCTTCTTTAATTATTATTGTTACATATACATACACACACATATATGTATGTAAAAATGTGTGTAAATGTATATATAACCCCCTGGATCCATTTAGCACTGCTTACCTGTGCATTTGTTCAGGGCTGATCACTTGGGAGGATTTTCCTGGGGCCATTGGTTCTCCTTTTCTAAGCAACAACTGACCTCCTGTGACAATTAATCTATGTGTGAAACCTTGTAGAATTTCTCCTCCCTGCAACTAGTGTTGTCATAATGGTCTTTTTCAGGCAAGTAGGTTGCTGATAATTCATAAGCATATTTTCCTATCATGCCTAGGAGACACGGTCTGTCAGTAGACACCCTTAGCCACTGTCTATTACAATTTTCCACCCCCTCTTCCATGATTTCCACTTAGCCTTGGGTTTTGCAATTGTAATGGAGACATAACGCTTGGCTAGCGCACCCCATAGCAACTTATTCTCGGCATTTTCATTAGTTCTGTATCTATTTACTTGTTTCCCTCTCTTGTATAAAGAAGTGTCTTTGATGAGCAGTGGGTGCTACATGTATCTGTGGATATAAAGACAAGTATTTAAAAGTGGTTAAAACATATTAGATTAAGAAACTGGCATATTGTATTTTCCTCTTAAGTTTATGACAAGTTCAGCCACTGGCAGTTGGCTATGTTTATAGTACCATCATGGATTATCTCCTGTTGAGCTGGCAATAAGTCCAATTAGACAGCTGTTAGTTATGTCCAAGGAAAAAGTATCCTGGATTCACCAATGTGGACACCTTAATAGAACCTTATTTTAGTTATAGAAACTTTTCTGAACGTTTATGATGGGTTTTGTTATGTAAATGGGTTGATTAAGAAACTATGATAAAAGATAAATAAACAAGCTAAAACTAAGCTATCTATAACTGCACAGTAAAAAAAAATCTTGTTTGTAGTTTTCTCTACTGGATCCTCCTTACAAAACCTGACTTTAAAAAAATATATTGTATAAAGTATCCAATATTGATATTACCATCCCCCACGACCCCAACTTAATCTCCCCCAGGACTCCTAGCCTCACACTTTCCTGCTCATTTCATGTTCTCCTTCTTTATATGTTTATTTTAAAATGCTTAGTCTTATTAGCCCTGGTCATACACACATAGGCATGGGCTCATCGCTGGAGCCTGGACCATCCAACGGTTATACTCCTAAAGGAACATTACCTCCTCTCTTCAAGCAACTCTCAACTCTCAATAGTTTCTCATCTAAAGGATGGGCTTAGAAGGCCCAACCTGCGGCAAGCTAGAATTTTTAACTGGCTTTATCCGATGTAAGCAATTTCAGATGCTAAGAGTTCACGTGGAGAAACGCCTTGTCCAGAGGACAGTATTACACCACAACTGCCTTACAATCCTTTTGTCTCCTTTTCTTACTTTGCTGGTGATGGCGGTGATGTAGATGTTCTTTCTGTCTATGACTGAACCCTCTAAGTTATCCACAACACTTTGAAGAGTAACCATTACCTAATGAAGTAAGAAGCTTCTTGACAAAAGTTGGGGCCAGCACAAGTCCATGGATATGAACATAAGCACTTATAAAGTAGTTAGAGAAACTGGCCATTTAGAAGAACATCAATATGTTCTCCTCTATAGTCAAAGACTTCCATAGACAGGTGTTTTGATCATGTTTCAGCACCTATCCTGTGAAGCAGGCCTCAGATATGTTCAAGAAAACAACTGGTCAACTCATAAATAGAATTTCATTATTATACCAATGGAAATATCCCATCTGGCAGGTCAATACTGTAGTATTCAGTGCTCAGTACTAGAAAACATCATTGAATCCCTCAATTCCCCCCAACAACTTGTATAACACCTAGTAGTGCCATGACAGCACAGCTGCAGGTAGAGGTCCCTGGTCAGCTCGGGACTGACTGGCTTTTCTGCAGACTCAATCAATATATCTAATTTCTTTCAACAACAGAGCCTAGTTATGGTGAACAAACTCGAGTAATGGCAAAAGACTCTATTGTTTAGGGTGGTTTTGAGGCCTTCCTGACCAAACCCCCTAGGAAGGTAGCCCATTCTTTGAAGTAAGGTTTTCATTTAATAACCCATCTCTGCTTGTGTTACTATTCACTAGTAGTATGTGCTTTTTCTGTTCAAATTGCTATTTAAAATATTATATGTTAAATTCATTTAAAAATAAATGGGGCTTCTTGGAGCTCCTCTCTGTATTCTTAGTTATGGTTAATTCATCCTCTAATCCCCTTTCCCCTTCAGTCATTATTTTGGTTACTGGCCTATTGCTACAAAGAGACACTGTGACAGAAGCAGAAGCATTGAATTGGGGCTTTCTTAGAGATTTACAAGGTTAGCCCATGATCATCATGGTGTACACCAGAGAGAGAGACAGAGAGACAGAGACAGAGACAGAAACAGAGAGAGACAGAGATACGAGACGTGGATTTTGAAACCTCACTGTCAGTACGTCATCTCCTCCAATAAGGACACACTTTAGATCCCTTTTTAGCTTTGGAGTAACCTACATACTGTTTTTCTGAGTAGCTGAGGTATATTGTACTCCCAAAGCCCAAGATCATATGAAAGGAACATTCATCAAGACCAAGATAGCTTCATTCCAGAGATGCAAGCATGGTTCAACAAATGCAAATATGTATGTGTTATCTTTTCACAATAGACTAAAAGACAGAAATAATGTGATCATCTTATTATGCACAAAAAATCTACTTGACAAACTTAATTCAACCTTTCTACATGGTAAAAGTTATTGAGTTAGTGATAGAAGAACATATCTGAACATAATAAAGACCATATATAAGAAAATCATAGCCAACATTCTTTTAAGTGAAGAGAAACTTAAAACATTTCCATTAAAATCAGGGGCAAGACATGTGTTCTCACCATTTCTATCTAATTAGTGTAAGATTCTTTTATACTACATTATTTTACATAAGTAGAATGAAACCTAATGTTATCTAAGATATATTTTGTAGCTGGTTGTGGTTTTTCACATCTGTTATTCCAGAACTTGGAAGGCACAGGAGGAGACTGTTGGGTATGCTGGGCTATAAAATAACACCTTGTATTGTTGGGCCTGGAGTCCTGCAAAGGAAATATCAAGGACACTCTGTGGTGGGGCAAAAAAAAAATTTAATTTCCAGGCTACAGGTACTGGTAGCCAGGGATGTGGCTCCAAGCTCAGGAGTTAAACTATGACCAAGTGTAAGCTTGTTACAATCTTCATAAAGAAAGAAAAGAAAGAAAGAAAAGATGGAATCTAGTTTGCTAGTCCTTTCAGTGTTAGTACAACAAATCAAAACATTAATATCATCAAAAGATTTCTCTTTGATATCTATTTAACAAGTATCTTGGGATTTTTCATAGTGCATGTCACACAGAATTAACTTCCTTTTAGAGAGTATGGTCTATTTTCAGGTTAAAACCCAGCAATAGCAGAAAGTCAAAGCTGGTCCATTCTCTGTGGCTTCTGTAGATTTGTGCTCCCTCACTCCAGATTGTCAATCACAATGACTAGTGTACAGACTGCATCACTTTATATGTTAAAATTAATTTTAATGACTTAAATACATGCAACAATTAGATGATTGACTGTAATTTCATTTTATAAAAGCAATTATAACAGTCTAAATGTAATCTCTAAAATTCTTTGAGAGCTCCAGGAAATGACTGGACTATTTTACATGCTGTCATTTATGTTGAAAGAAACCATACAGACACAAGTTCAGTGATTTTTCACAAGGACAAGTTTATTAGTGTTCGATCCAAGACTCAAACCCAGGTCTTTTGTGAGCCCATAGCTCCAGCTTGCTGTCCTTCATTTTAACATTTTCTTCTGTTCAAAGTACTTATAAAGGTAGGATTGCATTTCACTAAAATTGACAAAGTGACAGTATGCTATTACTTCCAGTAAATACTCTTAAAGTAATCTATGCCAAAACTCAAATAAAGACAGTTAAGATGCCCATCCTTGACAACCAGTTTGTCTATAATGTGTGTGCTATGAAGCTCATGAGATCATATTACTCATTTTTAATTCTATAAAATTTTTCATGTTATATTTTAAGAGGGGGAGCCTAGTAAAATTTGATCTTATCTTGTACTGTTTATAGGAAGAAGATATTGCTAACTAGCTGTAAAAATTTGAGGACTTGCTTTAATCCATGAATCTATGACTATCAAAATTTACATAATTTTAAAAGATCATGTTTGTGACATGAAATCTTGCACAAGAACTATGATTTTTAACTTGTATAACCACTGCTGTCTTTAAAATAAATATTAATTTTATGAATACCGGTTATGTGAAAGTATGTTCTTACATATACCAAAGGATACATGAAGAGACCAAAGAACAACATTATAGAGTAGGCTTCTTTCTTTCGTCTTTATGTGAGTTGCAGAAATCAAATTTTGATTGTCAGGTCTCCAAAGAAAGTATCATACCCACTGAGGCAATTTTGCTATCTTGTCCACTGATAAATTTTAAACAAAGAAACAATATTTTTTCAGTTATTTTCCTATAACCAAGGCCAAACATCCTCCCTATTTTCTGTGTAATCATTTAGTCCTCATTTTAAAATTAAATGCCCATAGCTGTATGTAATAATTGTCTTTATCTTATTGGCTTTTAAATTTTTATATTAGATATTCTTCTAATAAGAATAACTCCATTAGCACACAGGTATATTTACTGCCATGTGATTTTTTTATAGTTTCTTTCTATGGAAAGAACACATGTAATACAGATATATCACCAAACCGTGCCTTCAACTGGAATAACAGCTACCTAGTGTATGTAAGCCCAGAAGAGGAAATACTGAGCAGAGCTCCCGGAGTCATACAGACTAGAGAGAGATGAGGCATAAAAAGGAAACTTTAAAATATGATGCTATCTTAATTATTAATTGATTAAAATGTATTAAGAACTATCAAAGTCTAGACATCCTTTTACTGTACTTATTTAAGGACAATAATCTTATATTTAGTCTCGTAAATTTAGGAACAACCTCAGCAAATTAAATACTAAAAACGGAAAAGAAATAACAATGCAATGACAGTCTTGAAGTACTAAGTGACAGACAGCAATAGCTCACAGCTGACATACTATAATGGACTGGAGCATGTAAAAATACTTTATAGACACTCAATACAACATTTTCTGACTCTCATGCTTACTGAGCTACAAATTTGCATTAGCTTTTATAGCACTAAATGACAATTATAAAAGCCATGGACAACAATCAAATTTATATTCCTGCCTGGATTGTGTTCAGCCACATGGTCTTGGCTAATCTAGTAGACAGACCATGCTGATAAGGAAAATAGACAGGTCTGTCCATTTTGTCTCACATCTTCCATTAAACACCATGGAATCTTCATTTTCGTTTCTTCTAAGGAAAGAGTATAGCCCAGGCCCCGGGCTCAGATCCTGCTTACACTTGATTCTCTGATTTTGGATTACTGTTCTCCCTTCTCTCTACCTCCTTTTCCTTTCATAAATAACTACACTTTCATTAAGATGAAAAATGTCCGAGTAGCCTGCAGTGTAGCATTTTCCCTCTTAATTGCTTAGCATAGGAAAATTAGAATGTGCTACATATTATCTATATAAATATAATATATTTATGTATTTAACTACATATGAAAATATGCCATCTGAGTACAATATATTTAAGAATAAAAATATGCAATATAATTAAAATGTCTTCTACTTTTTCCATTAAATATTTTATTTTATTTTTCTGTCCTCCCTTCTCACTTTCACCTTTCTTTCTTTTTCCCCTTTAATTCCATTACTTTCTTTCTCTTACTTATTTTTCTTTTTTCATTTTTGATTTTATTCTGCCTATTAGCAAAATCTAGAGAAATCAACATCCCAATCAATCTGTTGGCTTATCTTTCTTTATAACACTTTCTATTAAATGATTTGCATTAAGTTGTAATGCAAAGAAAATCTTAGAAAATAGGTTAACTATGCTGTATTGTGCATCAGTACTCTTGCAGATGACGTGAAGACTCTAGAAATATAATATCTATAAACCTGCTTTATGCAATAAAGGAAGATTTCATATTGAAGCTTCATTCATAGGATACTAGAAAATCTCATAATGCCAGAGATACATACACTTTGAGAATATATGCAAAACTGAAGACAGTACTCGATTAATTTTAGGATCTTAATTTTGTTAAAGTGTAAAATCATAGATATTTCTATATTTATCAGTGTAAAGGCAATATGGAGACAAAAGAAATCGAATGTGTCTTCTTCTTCCAGGAATGTTTAGAGTTGGTATAAACGAGCTTGACAGACAACCATGGTGTCTAGTGTTCTATCCTCTACACACATGCAAATACCGGCATAGCGATGCTCTCTTGACAGGAAGTCTCCCATGTTTACCTTCGCAGATCCCAGTGGAAGATGCTCTCTCAAGTAAAAACAGGGAGACAGTTTATAAGTATTATCACTGAAGGTTGGCCTTTAGCTTCTTAATGTACCTACATCAGCTTTTCACAGAAATTAGACTGAGTGAGATTTTGAGGGTTGGAAAGCTCTTTCACATCCTATCTTTACTCTGTGCCTATTGTAAGCAGCACATTGCTTCTTGAGCTACTACCATAGGCTCCAAATTTATCACTTTATTTTGCCAGATAAGCATACACATTATGTAGGTACATTTGTTTACAAACACATGTGAACTCACATGTATACACATGCACATGGCAACAATAATAAATAATTTGCAAATTCAAAATAATCAAATAGGATATAAGAGAATTACCAGTGAGATTGTTAGTTTCTAAAATGTTGTTTGAAAGGTAAGGTTTTACTAAAGTAAATATCAATAAGGTAAAGGTTGTTTTTTTAAGAGTGTGAGAGCTCTTATTTTAGAAACAGACAACTGCCCCAAGCTGGGCCTGTACAACCTATGCCTGGCATCCACGGATCGCTTGAGACACCAGGAAATGCATCTATGAAGTACAGATTTAACAGACACATAGTGTTGAAAAGAATGTTCTGCGAATGTGGGTCACGTGGCACTCGGAAACTTTCCCTTTCATTTCAAGTGGAAAGAATTCACATATTGAACATTTAAAACAAGTCTTTCAAAAAAAAAAGTTTGAGAGAAAGAAAATTTTTTCGAGACAGTGTAGCACTTCTGAAGTAGTTGTTTGAAGAAGAGGTTGCAGTTTTCAGAATAATAAACGAGGAAGGACATTTAAAAGAGACACGAGCACACGAACTGCATTGAGCTTTGTAGATTGGAATAGGGAAAGGCTACCTAATGCCCACAAACATGACATCTAACATAGTGGCTGATAGAAGCTGCTTAGGTGGATTCAAACTGATACGTGCTGAACAAAATTCAAAATGTAATGTTTCCATTGCATTGTTGCACCACATGCTTAACATACCTGTGCAGCCTCTAGAGTGGGCGTAATCCACCGGATTCCACTGCCTACAACACAGGTGCCTTGGGACAGCACTACTTGTGCTGAAGACAGACAGGTAGTCTGTGGGATGCATGGGCATTTCTAGTGCCATCTCTACAGCTTTTGTCCTTTCATCTCTTGGGTGTCACAAACTTTCTAAGCAGAATAGCACAGCAGCATCTATATGAAGCATATATAATTGAAGATAAGTACATAGTGTGTATTCCTAAATTGCAAAATAGCTGAGCCCTAAATTTGTAGGCTACTGGAAATCTCAAGAAGCAGTGTACTATAGAAAGTAAAAACTGAAGCCTCAGGGGGGAGACACCGTCTGGAAGGCCCCTCCCAACCGTCTAATTCACAGCCTCCTTTCTGCAAAAGGCTAATCTCCTTTCCAGCCAGCACATCTCTGCGTGAATAAACACCCATCAACCCTTCAGAGGCCCCTAGTGAAATAACAAACACCTGTGTCAATCTTCAACCTCACAAATAATAAAAGACTTTTTTTTTCGTCTGAAATGGTGTTTGACAAAGCTCCCAGGAGGTATTTTGTGATATTGGAGATATGAAAAATACAACCAAAAAAAAGTCTGCTTAAGTAATTATAAAACGTCAGTGGATGGTGGGATACTTTGTGAGGTGGTCATCGTTTAAGGTCAATGGCAACATCAGCTTGATAATTCGCTTCCACGCACATCGTGGTCCCAACAGTAGTCAGCGTTCTGTTGCCTCGTCATAACAGCATCCTTTCATGTTACTGTTCACAGACTAAATAAATAGATTAACCATTGAATAAGACTCTTGTTAAAAATCTAAATTTGTACTAATAGTAGTAATTGAAACACATGAATAGACATAACAGTAATGTGTATGTAAAAATGGAATTATCTGCCTAGCTCGGTCACAGACTTCAGAATTGAAATATTATCATTTTTTTTGTTTTCTTCCAATAAACTTTTCACTATATCTAATACTTGTATACTGTATTTCACAACATCAAAGATAGAAAAAAGAAAATAGTTATTTTCATATGAACTATATATGCTATCTTCCCCCGCGGCTTCAGTTTTTATATTCTATAGTACATGTAGTCACCCATATATTTAGCACTTCTGATATTGGTTAAATTTTATGTTTAAATTTTTTAACGTTTAATTTTTAAATTTTAATTTATTATAATTTATTCAGATTATGTCCTGAATGTTATCCCCTCACTTGTATCTTTCCATTCCCAACCCCACTTCCCCTTCCACCCTATTCCCCTCCCTAGGCCTCTGGCAGAAGGGGACCTCTTCCCCCACCATATGACCAACAGCCTATCAGGTCTCATCCACAGTTAAAATTTTAAATTCATATTTATGACAAATCCCAATGTCACTTTGTTTCTTCTAACCTCTAAATTTATCGTGTTTTATAATGTAAAACAAATAGAGACCAGCTTATTGACCATCTTTACTTAATATTATTATCTTTTGTTTCTGTAAGATTAATTCTTTTTCCAAATGATTCATTTTATTATCTTTAATTATGTGTATGCCTGGGCATATATATGTGCATATGAGAGCAGGGTTTCTTAGAGTCCAAAAGAAGACACAGAAACCCTGGCACTGTATTTACAGGTATTTTCAAACCATGCATAGTGGGCGATAGGATTCAAACTCAGGCTCTCTGCAAAAACCATATGCCATATATGCACTTAAACATTGAGGCATTTTCTCATCCCGTTCTTGATTCTTTATTATAGAAATGCATATTTTCTCCTCTAAAGTACTCATTAAAATTTTTTTCTATTCTTGAGAATTTTATGTCTTCATTACTCATCTTCAATTCTGTTTTGTTGTTGTTGTTGTTTGTTTGTTTGTTTCGTTTTTTCGAGACAGGGTTTTTCTGTGTAGCCTTGGCTGTACTGGATTTGCTTTGTAGACCAGGCTGGCCTCAAACTCACATCAATCCTCCTACCTCTGTCTTCCAAGTGCTGGGATTAAAGGCATGTGCCATCATGCCTGGCTCTTCAATTCTATCCTATGCCTCTCAACCATGTTCTCTCCTAAATTTATGGGGTTTGGGGTTTTTTTTGGTTGTTTATTGATTTTTATTCACTGTGTTGACTTAGTGCTACTAGTATGTATGCAGATATAAGATCAGCAACTGGACCACATGCTTGAAGAAGATTAGTGTCTCTTCCCTCATCAGCAATCAATTGCCAAAACCTCCTCAAATAGGAATGAGTTTACTCTGGGACTAGCAGCATTGGCAGGCTTCTTCTTGTATATGTGTCGTAGGAGGTTTTTCCTCCTGCCCTAGCTCCTGGAATAATGAGTGACTCATGGTAATTATTTACAAACACCTAGGCAATAAAACTAGGCGCTTTGCTTCTCTGACTAGTTCACAACTTACAATAACCCATTATGCTAAGTTACATTTTGCCACATGGCAGGGTACCTGAGCTCAGGCACTATGCATTCATCCTCTTCACATCTTGCAGGCTGAAATCTTTGCCCCTTGCTCTATTCCAGAATCCCTTCTGCCTGCCAGATGTCCCACCTGTTCCTGCCTCAGCCATAGGCCATTGGTCTTTTAATTGACAGGTGTTGCATCCGTACAATACACAACAGATTTCCTTCTACACACATTCCTTCTGCATTTCTTCATGTACATCATGGCTTCCTGTGTGCAACAGCTCTGCAATGTCTAGAGAAGTTGGTTCACTGTGGATGACCATGACCTTTGGCTCAAACAGTCTTCCATCCTCCCTTTCCATGCGGCCCTGAGCCTTGCTCAGGAAGGTGATGTCCCATATCTACAGCTCTTATTTTCTGTGCATTGAACTTTTGTGAGTCTCTGCAAAAAGAAACGTCTCTGATGAAGCTTGAGAGGTGTGGTAATTTATATATTTTTATTTTCTTAGGTATCATTCAAGCCAGATTTTCTTTTTGTGATATTTTACTTTAAATTATATTTAATTGGCCTACAAACTAGTGTTTCTTAAGGATTCTTTATACACCGTGCATTTCCTCTAACCCGTCCCGTCCCTTCTCCTCTGCTTTGCTCTCCTCTCCTCATTCCCATGCTGGCCTCGTTCTCACCCTTTTATCCTCCAAGATTGTGCAGACCACGCATGTCATTTCACGTGTGTGCTACTTCCACCTTCTGTGAGCCAGGATCACGTTTCCGTGCAGCTTTCTCATACAGAGCCCCTTTTGTTCAGCTCTTACCTCACTCCTTGCTCTACCTTGCACCCCCAGAACAAAGCTTTCTGCCTGCAGTGCTCCTCCTCTCTACCTTCATCTTCCCTTTATTCCACCATCCTCCTCCTCTGATTGAATCTCTTTGCATGGACCATTTTGAGCTTCCTAAATTTCACTTACACTCCAAAACCAAGGATAAAAAGCAAGGAACCTCCACTTGATTGAGGTGAGGCCTTCCACTGAATCCAGGGCTCACTAAGTTTGCCAGTAGAGGTACCCAGATCACCCTGGGGCCCTCGGTCGCCTCTGACTGAGCTCTGTTGTAACTGAGCCACCTCACCTACGTGGCATCGGAGTTTCTGCTCTCTATCTACACAGCCATTTCTTATCCGCCTGCACCTACTCGATTTTTAATATTTATTTGTGTGTATTCTCTCTTACTATTTATAAATACAGTATTTTAATAAACATTCAACATTTAAGAAATCCATATACTGACTTGATTTTAATTATTTCTCACAAAATATGTCATATCTATGAGATAAACATTTTCAAAATTCAGCATAAGACTTGATAAGGATCTATCTTAGGAATAATTACTCTCAGCAAAAAGATTTTTATATTCTTCACTTCCAATTTATTTCTTAGATGCAACAAAACAGAGAGACTTACATGCCTTACCTGCCTTAGCTTAGTTATTTCACAATATTCAGTTCTGAAGGACAATGATGATTAAAGTTGCTGTCTTACCATTTTAAAGGATTGATTTTTTTCTAGTAACCACTCTTCTTGTTAGGTGTGTGTGTGTGTGTGTGTGTGTGTGTGTGTGTGTGTGTGTGCTTTAGCATATATTTTATTGTCTGTTTTGACATGCCCTTTTTAGAAGGCAATAGCAGCATAAAAGCAGCAGCAGTAGTAAGTACTGTTTAATTGCCACCAAATGCTTGCTGTACATGCCCTGTTTAATCATCAAGCCAGTGTGTAGTATTACAGTTGTCACTTTTGCATGATATGCATCTAAGATTTAAAGGAGTAGCTACATTTCTTGTTCAAATTCACACTAGCCTTTTGTAGTGGGAGAGATCTAGGCCAAGTTTGTTGCATGCTAAATTTTTCTTGTTTTATGTTACACAATTTTGACTCTTTTCTGAGCTATGATATTTTCAAATATTATTTTCACTACTTACAAATATTCAGATCTGGAGTCAGTAGGGTTTCTCAGAAGGTAAAAACACACGCTACCAAACTTAACAACCTGGGTTCAATCTCCAGCCACAAGAATTTCACATGTGGGATTGCCAAAATGACTTAACGGTTAAGAGCACTCGCTAGCTGTTCTTCCAGAGGATTCAGGTTCAATCCCCAGGAGCCACATGGCCCTCTGTAACTCCAGTGCCAGGGCACTGACACCCACTTATAGACATGCATACAGGCAAAATACCACTGCACATAAAAATAAATAACAAAAAAAAAAACTTTACATGTATCCTGTAACATATGCATGGTCATTCCTAGGCACATACACATAAAAACACAGAAGAAATACAATATAAAATAAATGTAATAAGAACTTGCTATGAAATTTTAATTTGATATGGAACTCAAATAACTCTGATAAAGTAGGAGTTATTGTTATCATGAGAGTATTGAGTGTTCTATAAGACCTTATATATTGTACTTAGGTGCTAATATGATTTCCATAGGGAGGACTGTTACACAGTTCAAGTGAGCATAGCTGAGTGCTTCTATTGCGCCTAAGGCTGAGTTTTTAAATCATTATATTGTGGCGCCACGCAGTTACTCACTCCTATATGTGCCATATTTTTTTCTATCCTTTCCGGTTTTTCAAAATGTTTTTACAATCATAATGTCTCCTCTTGCTATTTTTCTCATATTAACTAAGATAAGTATATTATATAATATACAACAGCAAAAATATGTGCAGCATTATAATTATTTGAATGTCAAACATGTTGATTGCCATGGACCGTCTCAGTCGGATATAGGTCCTTGGGAATGGCAGTTCTTGAAGCATTGGTGCACAAGGATTTGATGGTGACATTTATACTTAGATTCATGGTTGACAATATTTTTGTAGAATAACTCTTTAGAGATATACAGTGAAATTTATTTCCTGTTACTTTTTCTACTTACTTTTTGGAATAGAAGAAAGAAAGAAAGATAGATAAATAGATAGATAGATAGATAGATAGATATGTGTGTATGTATACATATATATATATATATATTAAACAGAATAAGTTGCAATATAAATATATAGTATAATTGAACATAACCAATATTTGGAAGTCAAGGTAGCTTTTTTAAAAATTGATTATCAGTTTCCCAGTGCATCTCTAGCAGGGGCAAGTTTATTTTCCTTTTTGCTGCTGGTGTTTTTGTTTTGTTTGTTCTGTTTTTTCTGTCTCACAGTCCCACATCTTACTTACTCAGGTATCTCCAGGTCTCCACGCTGGATCCACTTTGATCCCCATGAACAGCATTTCTCTGCCTCAAGGAGAAGATGATTATGGCTACCAATGTTTGGAGGGCAAAGACTGTGCTAGCTTTTTCTGTTGCTTCGAAGACTGTAGAACTGGGTCCTGGAGGGAAGGGCGGATACACATACGCATCGCCAAAATTGACTCCTACTCCAGAATCTTCTTCCCAACAGCTTTTGCCTTGTTCAATCTTGTTTACTGGGTTGGATACCTTTACTTATAAATTCTACTAATATATAAAAATCATAAAAGTCTGGCTTAGTCCAATGTAATCATTTGGAATTCAGTAACACGATGTTTAAATTGAAAATGAAATTCCACTGGTTAAATCTGAACGGTACAGTTTTAAGATTAGGGTTTTCATAAGAGAGTAAGACGGAAGTGTTCAGGCTAATTTAGCTAAATGGACATGAAATTGTCAAATACAGCACATTGAAATCATAACTTATATTTTTACTTTAATTTTCTTTATTTTGCTTGGATATTATTAATATGTGGATTTAATATTTCTGTAAGACATATTTTGAATATGACATAATTTTCTTAAGTATTTTATTTAAATATATCTATTGTTTATAATGAAAGACTAATGCCCAAAATTAAGGCATTCTTTACCTAGATTGGTCCTTATTTTGTTTTTATTTCTTGCTTTTTATTTGGTCTGATTGGGATATAGTTTGTTTAAAGCAAAGCCATGATTTCCTTGGATAATATTTCCAAGATATGTTACTCCTTAGAAGAAAATAATGTGTGTATTAACTACATTTTAAATAATTTCTCTTGTGAACTGACAGTTTGTAATTGCATATGTTTCTAGATTTAAATGTTGTCTTATGTTTGAAATGTAAAACAATTAAATCAAGCCATTTGGCAATTACAGTTTCTAAAATGGCCAATTTTTATCTCTAATTCAGTTGATTTCCTGCTCATATATTAAACAGAAGTCAAGCCACATTTAATTTGAGAACTTTTAAGCTAGGATGGAAACACTAAAGTCAAATTTTGTTTTGTTTGTAATGCAAGGTAAAGAAAAATAATGAAGTTACTTTCTGCCTTGTAGGATTTATGAGGTACAAAGAGGTTAACATTAAAATGTTAAAATGTAACAACAATGAAATCAAATGGGAAATGTTCTGTTTTTTTCTTTACTACAAAAGAGTTTCAGGAGTTCAAAACACATTGAATAAAAGTGTTTGACTTAATGGGGCTTGAAGAATCTTCTGGCACACTAAGCTGGCTTGTCTTCAGAATACAACTTAAATCCATACTACTGACATTTTATAGAGCAGATGTATTTGGGAAATCTTGTCAAAAACTATTTATCTACCCACCGATTTCTGAGCTGACTTTTACAACTGTATTATAATCACTGTGCTCTTTGTTTTAGACATGTGGGGAGCCTCAAAATTCATTTTACAAATGGACCTTGTGAGAGGTAGTTGTAATGACCCAGAGTAGAGTCACTGCAAATCCATACAGTGAGGAGAAGAAAGACCTCAGAGAATCTCACTGTAGGGAAAGATGCTCACACCTGAAGGTGCCTCATCTGTGAGCAGAGGCTTCAGTTTGGAAGGAAGCAGTAGAATTGCTCACTGTTGAGCTGGAGAGATGACTCAGCATACAAGAGCACTTGGTACTCCTGCAAAGGACCCAGGTTCAGTTTTCAGCGTGCACATGGCGGCTCACATGGTGTGTAATGGGAGTCTGAAGCTCTCTTCTGGCCTCTGCTGAGACCGCATGCACATGGTGCACAGGCAAACATGCAGACACTCACATAAAATAAAAATAATAAATCCCATGAAGAAAGAAATTTTCACAGTTATCACAATGAAAGGTTTTATGACCAAGGGTATGTTGCGTTTGAAGAGGAGGCGGCCATGTGGGGTTTTGACACACATGCTTTTATTTCAGTAATTGGTCCCCCTGGTGTGGCATTTCTAGAGGAAGCTTTGAATGTATTACTATGTTGGTACCCCAGATATATGTAATTCTTCCACCTTCCTCATAAACATATGAAATACATTAAATTAAAATATTGACTTTTTATCAAATGAAGAGACAGAAATTTGGCTCTGTGCATATTAATTTTTATATTTTCCATGCATTTATGCTGACAATATTAAATAATGGTAGATGTTAATAAAATGGACATTTATTTAAGGGATAAGTGAAGGAGGAAGTAGTCATTAAGGCATTACATTCTTCATTATATTTTAATGGCTACTTCCATATTTTTATTGATGGCTTGCTCGTTGTTAAGGGTGTTTAATTTAGCGGCTCTCTTGATTGTATCTAAGCATGGCTAAATGTAAAAATACTTTTAAATGCTTGATATAAGTACCTTTAATTTTCTCATTGCTGTTTTATTAACTAGGCTCTAAATGTTGACAATAATAAGTGAAAATAAAATTGTTAAAAATGCTATGTTTCTACATATAGTCCATGTATACATATATATCTTCAAATAATCATCACTTTCTTATAAAACCTGTGTTATTTTATTTAATTATAGTGATGAGAAAAACAGATGTGGAAACCTAAATAATTCTAAGCTTAGAAACAAGAAGATAGCATTTTATTTAGATCTTAAGCATCCTATAGAGCTTAAAGCTTATTTTCAATGGATTAAAAGCCAGTTCTTTTTTCTTATTTCAAATTTAAAGTAAACTATGATGAACTATTTAAATAAATATATTTTCTTTTTCTGAATGAGTTGAAATAATTTATTAGACTCATTTTTCCTGAACACACGGGAAAATTATTTTTAATAATAGTGTAAACCAAAGATATAGTCACTAGGAATGACAAGTAAATGTCAAACAGGAAGATGTAAGAGGATCACATGAAAGAGTGTTGATTCATGTAGACCCAGTTTCTAATGACGCAACCAGGATTTGAAAAGTCTGGGAAGCAGAATGCTCATACCAGCATTGTATCCTCCGAGATAAAACAGCATAGCAGCATTTACCATATCCTTGGGTTGCTTCCTGAGTGGTTTTCCATATATGCTGCGTTGTATCCCAGAACATTATTTTGAGCAAGAATGTGCCCCTCACAGATCTGAATGCAAACACAGGAAGAACCAGCTTTGCTAGCTGATCCCATTGAAAGTGATGGTCATACATAATCAAAGTACAGATCAAACTTAGTCAGAATGGATTTATTTTAGACACATTCACTGAGAGGGACCCTTGGTCTGAAATTGGCAAAAAAAATACAACCTTCAATGTTGTCTGTACTGGTAGAAAAGAGTCATCAGTTTTAATCATTGAACAAAGACATCAGGAGAAAAAATTTGCCTACTTGCTCAAATGTTGTGGTTAAATTAGAGGTATGGCCTAATGAATGTTTATTATTAGCCATGTATTTATTATTACAGTGGGATTTTCTAACCTGTTAGCAAGCAATGAAAACATAGACACTTGTTATATTTTTAAATAGCCTTGGTTCACCTAGGGCAGGGCAGGTATTAATCCTCTAATCTGCCTCCCATGTTGGGGCAGGTATCCCATACCCAGCCTCAGTCCTACGCCATCTTCATCTAATAATTCCTAATAGATACCTCTCACCCATCATCCCAAAATCTTGCTAATGTTCTTCGTCTGGGCTGAATCCTCCATCCATGCCCACATGTGCTTCTCCTCCACCTAAACCATGACACGACACAGGATGCCTTCTTTTCTTCCTCCTCTCTCTCCGATACTCTTCTGGTCTCTCGCTGCTTCCTTTCCCAACAACCTCTCTGTATGATCAGCGCAGGTCCTTTACCATTCCTATCCCATTTGTCCTGCCCAGGTGTTTTGGCTTTTTATTGGTCAAACAGGATTAAATTCTTAAACAAGGTTACAAGCATTTTGGAGGCACATTAGTCTGTTCATTTGGGCAGCAACTAAACCAAACACCAACACTGAAATATACTTTCATTTAGACTAGTTGATGGCTTTTAAATTTTTATTCATAAATTCTAATTTCAACTTTACAATGTATTTAATGTATTCTCTAAGTTTCATATCAGAAGTTCATTATTTAGGTTAGTTAGAGAATTTCTTTGCCCATTAAATTTTTAGATATGCTAGTCCCTGTTTTATTCCAGAACAATGTGAAACTATGATGATTTAAGTCAAACAAGTTTAATTTTAGATTAATTTAACTTAAATTTCAGATTAATTAATTTAATTTTATATTAATAAATATTGCCTTGAGATATTTGAGACAAAATGGGCATTACTAAAATTGCAGAGGTTTTATGCTATGGGTGTCCATGAATATTGGGGGGTCAGGAATTACTTAATTAATTAGTGGGGTCTAGTACTGAAAGATGGAGATCATATTGTTGACAGATATTATCAATTATGAGTAAATAACATGGATACAAGAAGAAAAAACTAGCTATTAAATTTTAGAAAATAAACAAAAGTTACTATGACATACTATGTGTTTGAGGGCCTGCACATGAACATCTTAAGTTCCTACTTGCATGGTTTTGACTAAGACAGTAAAGCAAATTGTGATTGCCTTACAATTTTATTTACTGTCACACTCTAGTCCCCTTAAAATTTATATGATTCATACTATTATCTCACTATGGATGAATGAAAAGGATTATATCCCAAAATAGAAATTATAAGTGGTTTGCCCATGGAATTATTGTTATTTTTATACATATTTTTATTATAATGTATTTTCATTACATCTCAATTGTAATCCACACACTCTTGTCTTCCTGTTCCCACCCTCCCTCCCTCTTCTGCCCTATTCCCCTCCCCTAGACCTCTAACTAGTGGGGTCCCACTCCCCCACCATCTGACAACAGCCTCTCAGGTCTCATCTGGATAGCCTGCTTCCCCTTCCTCTGTGTTCCTACAGGGCCTCTCTGCCAAGGGACAGTGATCAAATCACAGACACCAGAGCTCCAATCAGGGGCAGCTCCCTGCACTCCTCTCCCCTTCTCCATATGGAGAATGAACTGTCCATTGGCTATATCTGAACATGGTGTCTAGGTTCTCTGCTTTCAATGTCATTGGTTGGTCTATGAGTCTGTACAGGCTCTCCTGGGTCCAGATCCACCAGCCTTGATGGTCTCTTAGCAGAGTTTTTGACCCCCACCCCCACCCCTGCCTGTCCTTACACTCACCCATTTCTTCCATACACTCTCAGCTCTTATTTTTTAATACATTATCTTCCTCATTAAAAAGTAGCCCAAGGGGCATGTCCCACGAAAGCCTTCACTTACCAGGAAACTGAGACAGAGGGGAGGACATTCTATTGGGACTCTAGATGAGAGAAGCATGGGAGAATGGCAAAGTAGAAGGATCCAGAGGGTCCTAGAAACCTACAAGTAGAACATTATGATAGGCAGATTTGGGCCCAGGGGTCCCGCTCAAACTAAGGCACCAGCCAAGGACAATACAGGCAGTAAACCTTAAACCCCTACCCAGATCTAGCCAATGGACAGAACACTCTCCACAGTAGAGTGGAGAGTGGGGTATTACTTTCTCACATACTCTGGTGCCTCACCTTTGACCATGTCCCCTGGAGGGGGAGACCTGGTGGCACTAAAGGAAGGACAGCAGGTTACCAAGAAGAGACTTGATACCCTATGATCATATACAGGGGGAGGTAATCCCCCTCAGGAACAGTCATAGGGGAGGGGAATAAGGGGAAAATGGGAGGGAGGGAGGAATGGGAGGACACAATGGATGGGATAACCATTGAGATGTAATAAAAATAAATTAATAAAGTAAAAAAAAATAGCAAAAAAAGTTTCCATCCCAAATAGCACTATTTACAACCAAGTAATACCTTCTTCCTCCTCCCACACACTTTGACAAAAAGAAAGAAAATGCTATTGTGTGTCAGATGGTAAAGTGGCTGTTCCACAGATATGGTGTCCTCACTTTGGATCTCCAGAACTCTTGTAAAATACTAGGAATGCTGCTACATGCTAGAAACCACAGTGTTGGTGAGTCAAAGATAGACAGAACCCTAAAGTTCAATGACTAGTTAGTTTGTTCAAATGAGTGAGCTTCATGGTGGATGTGAAACCTCTCAAATGGTGAGGTGAAGACCAACCTACTTGATGTAGAAAACTTGCCTCCACACATACAGTCACATGCACACAAGCACACACATGCACACACACACAGTCACACACACACACACATGCATACATCACATAAACACAATTTCATACAGACAAAAGTACATAAACACACACAAATTTTAATGTGAACAAGCTATTATTGGGCTTGATAAATTCATAAAGCTATGGCTTTTTATTTTTGACCTACAAAGTACCTCTGATTATTTGTCACAAGAAAAAATTAATTTCTCATCATTAGGTAGTGAGATTTACAAGGACTTGTTGAGTCTGTAAATAAGAATGATTGTGATAAGTGGAAAACAAGTAAGTAAAAGGGGATTATGTAAAGACGGTAAAGCAGAATGTACTGAAAAGAAAATAGTTTGTCTTGATAAGTAACTGTAATAACAGTTATTTGTATCCATTAAGTGTGCACAGCCACCTCACATAATAAAGTTTCAGGTTTGTGATCGCAGAGACTTTTGTTCTGCTTCTACCCCCTCATTTTGCAGAACATTTGCAAACGTCTCACAAAAAAATGTAATTTTGAAAACATTTTGTACCTTCCTGAGTCTAAGTATAAAGTAAATCCAATAACTTTTAGGACACAAAGAGTTCCTGACTACATTCTCTTAAAATGTGTCCTTTCTGATAGCTCCAGACATGATAGGACATTTTAAAAGAAATTAAACTATAAGAAATACAGTAAACATTAGGTTTGTGCATGATTTTCATGGTAAGTATGTATTTTTTCATTATTTTAACAATTGATGATGTGATTGGTGTCAGACCTTCCTCGGTGAATCTATAGGAAGGAAGGAGGGTGTGGTGTTTCTTGGGTATTTCCATGTTCTGGATTGTTATTGAGTCAGTCAGATGTTAATGTTTTTAGTTTTAAGGAAGGGAGATCTGTTTGACATTGAGAAAACAGAGGCTCAGAAAGATCAGCTCTCCAAGATCCATGTATCTGGAACTCAAATTGAATTTGTGGACCTCTGCACACATAGAGCTTCTTTTCTATTATAATCCTCCTGATGGCAAAGTGGCTGCTCACTTCCTGACAATTGAATGTGTTGCTTTCACAAGAGAGATGAGGGTTCAGGAAAGAGACAGCTTGCTCTGTTCTCTTCAAAGGATGAATCAGTCATCCTGAGCTATTCACCAGTAGTACGGGAGCATCTTTGTTACTCCCTCTTGATTATTTCAAAAGTGCATTTTGTTTCAGCTGAAATCCATGACAGCCACTAAGTTTTAAGAAAGCCCACCTAGTTGGGAAAGGAAACACATGACTTGACTTTGAGCCCTGGACAGTTGTGGCAAAATCACCATGACCATGAAGACACTTAGCTACTGTAGAAAACCCTGTAATAAAATAGACAAAAACGAACTGTTTAAACAAATAGAAAGCAAAATTACTGTGACACCAAACCAAAATACAGAAGTTCTGGCTTTTTTGAAAAAGATGCAGTAAACCACACGCTCTCAGGTTGCTTAGGTTACACACACACACACACACACACACACACACACACACACACACACACACGTCCCTTCATTTGCATATTGCTATCACCTGGGCCTCCCTTTCCGCCATTATGAGAGTGTAGTTGGTATACCAGAATCAATGCCAATACCTTTTTACAGCAGATTTACAGTGCCAACTAGGAAGCATCATATCTAAAATATAGCTTTAAAAAAAACTTCTCTTAAATTTTAAACTTTCAAAATAAAGATCTTGGTTAAATTAAGTTTTCTGTAAAGTAGTATACTTGATTTACTCACCCACTCCTGGATCTTCAATTAACCTAACAAAGACTGATTAATTACACACAATTCTTTTGAAAATATCTGTAAATTAATATACCTGTCTGCTTCATTAATAGAAATAGTTGACTCATAAAATTATTTCAGTGTTACTTGCCCTAGACAAAGCAGGATAATCTAGACATGAGCTCCAAACATCTTTGCCCCTGAAGTTGACACAAGATATTTAGATAAAACCTAACTGATAGCTGTACTTGGTGTCTTCCCTTTGAGATAATGTGAAGTGTTTAACCTTTCAAATTGTACATGACAATAAAAATTCTTGCGTTATCATTCTTCACAGCACTAAAATGCAAGCAGCTCTGTATGAACAACTTCTTTTACATAAATATTTAATTTTCATTGCACAACATCATGCTTTCTCTCTTCAATTCACCATGTGTATTTCTGCTTATAAAATTTACATTTCAAATACTCACAAAATAATTCAACAAATACACACATTATTTAAAAAGTAGGACACAGTCTTTATTCTTTAAAAAATATTTAATTCATTATGACTTACTCAGATTGCATCCTGATTGTTATCCCCTCGCTTGTATCTCCAGTGCCCTCCCTGCCTCACTCTTCTGCCCTATTCCCCTCCCCTAGACCTCGGATAGAACAGGACAGCCTCCCGCTCCATATGACCACAGCCTATCAGATCTCATTCTTAAAATTAATTATGTAAATTAGGTAATCCGACATCGAACAGTTCTTAAATTTGTTATACTTTAACTTCTTACTTTCAGATTATTTTATAATTTTAGGATGGACAAATACTTTATTTAAAATTAAAAATTACCATTTATATGGTGATAAAATTAGCCATTTTTATAAAAATTAATAGTTTTAAAATCTACCTCTAAGCTTAAAATATTAAAAGTTTAATATTTAGTGTTTATGTCTAAACCAGAGATAAATTTGAAATAAAGCACTACTTTTATTCATCTATCTTTGAACACACCTCGTCCATCATTTTTCTTTTTTCCTTTTTAGTTGGTTATGTGTATATGTTGAAAACCTGTATTTTCATACAATATATCTTGATTATACTTTCCCTGCCTTTGTTGCTCCCAGTTCCTCTCCACCTCCCCAAACATCACATCTTTCAAAAGCTTTCTCTTAACACAAAATTTAGAATTTGCAAGTCCTTACTAAAAACTAGTGTTAACATAGTGTTTTAATACATTTGCTTTTTATATTAATGATTTCAAGTTGCCGGGGCCTAACCTGTCGAGTAGGATGAAACTGTAGTACATAGTTCATTTAACAAGTTAGTAGGGAGCCTGAGGAATTAGACACCATTACACGTTAGAGTGCAGGGTTTTGTTTTATTCCTCTTGCATTTTCTTACTTTGCTGCTCAAGGATAAGTAAGGAACATTAGACAATTTACACTCATCTTAAAAAATGCTTTCAATGTGCATTTAAGAGTGCCAAGTGATGCTAAAATTGTGTGTTTTGGAAGCTTATAATAATTACATACTTTAAGAGTTATAGGAAAGAGTTAGGAAAGCCACACAAAGAATTTCAAGTCTGGAAACAAGTTAAATAGAAAAAATTGGGGCATAGGACTGAAAGAGAGAAGATACAGAAATAACTTAAGAAACAGCTGTGGTTCCTAGATCTTACATCTGGGCAGGGCTAACAATGGTTTCTCTCTCTCTCTCTCTCTCTCTCTCTCTCTCTCTCTCTCTCTCTGTCTCTGTCTCTCTGTCTCTCTCTCTCTCTCTGTCTCTGTCTCTCTCTCTCTCTGTCTCTCTCTCTGTGTGTGTGTGTGTGTGTGTGTGTGTGTGTGTGTGTGTCTTGCCTAGAAGCCTAACTCTCAGATCTCTCAGATCAGGTTCAGTTTGTTTCCCCCAACCTTGAGTCCTAAGCACGTAATACCCTCAGCAGTGAATGCAAGCCTTGAAGTTCTGGAAAACAACAAGGGCAACGGCAAGTGCCAGTACTTTTTATTGTTGTTTTTGGTTTTGTTTTGTTCTGTTTTGAAGACTTTTATTCCCCCCTGAGGAACAACTGAAGACGTTTATATTGCCTGTCATTTTGTTATCAGTCTATGGTTTGGTGGGAGAAAGCATTATTCCTCACATGTGAAACAATTCCATTAAATACACAGACATCTTGTAGTTTGAGTAGGCCTGTAAAATATTTTTCCATATGGCTGTTTCAAACATTCTTTAGTGTTATCTCTCCTCCCCTATCCAAGTTAAGAAGTCTGAGGCTACAGGCAAGAGCCACCGTGTCTGGTATTAAATTCTGTAAATGGTTAAAATTACCTCCTCAGTGTTTTGGGAAGTGTGTGTGTGTGTGTGGAGTGTGTGGTGAGTGTGTATGTGAGTGTGTGTATGGAGTGTGTGTGAGTGAGTGTGTGTGTGTATGTGGTGAGTGTGTATGTGATTGTGTGTGTATAGTGTGTGTGTGTGTATGTGGAGTGTATGTGTGTGTGGTGTGTGTGTGTGTGTAGTGTATGTGTGTGTGTAGTGTGTGTGTGTGTGGAGTGTGTGTATGTGTGTGTAGAGTGTGTGTGTGTGTGTGTGTGGTGTGTATGTGAGTGTGTGTGTGGAGTGTGTGTGAGGGAGTGAGTGTGTGTGTGGGTGTGGGTGCATGCGTGTGTGTGAAGCAAAATCTCCAAATGATGTTACACAGCACTGAGCAATGGACAATCCTTTTGATCCCACAGATTTAATGCAGTCAATGTATGGAGTTAAGAGGCAAAACTATGGCCAACAGTCACTGGGTTCGAGAATACTGGATGATTCCATCCTGCAACTTATATATTATATACTGTATATGTTAGTTTCTGATTTTGCTAGACAAAATCTTCTAATATGCCTTAGATTTGGCTTGAATTCATGATCATGATCATCCGTATTAGGCTCCTAGGGTTTGAGATTACACACATCTGTTCATATGTATAGGTATATACACACATTTTAACATATGCATATAAATACACACATATGTACATATCCTCTCCATACTAGATATAGGTATGTGAAATAAAAACTGGCTTCTATATTTAGTAAAATTACAAGCTCTGCTGTGTAGCATTTTTTAAAAGCTACCTTGTTTCATTTCACTTTTCCCACAAATTCATGGCTTTGGAACTGCTCAGCAAGTACAGTCTTCATGATATCCCAGTTCAGAACACAACTTTGAAAAACGCAAAATTAAGCTCTTCTTGCTAATATTTTTTATTTTTTAAATTTTTTCCATATACATTTATATTACTTCACATATAAAAATAAACTACCTATAACAAGAATAACCATGACACAATCAGGAATTATATAAATGTTATATTCTTAGTGTTTTCTCTATTTGTATTTGACAGCCTTGAAGAAAACATCTTTCTAATCTTGGTGTGTCTAAAATTCTGAATGTAAACCAATCTCCATCACATCTTGTCATTATCAACTAAAACATCTACCTAGACGTAAAACATCTTAACCCCTAAACAATTAAGCTTCATTGTAAAACTAAGCTACCTGGTCTTCAACTCCATCAGAGACTTGAGAAAGAATAAACTTGATTAGCTGAGTATACAGGAGTGCAGGTTAGTACCTTTCCAAATGAGAAGATGACAGAGACAGTTTGCTACCTTTATAGTCACCCAAACCTCTCTATTATGTTGAAGCATCTTCTTCAGCCTTCTGGCCTAATATATTTGACAGACACATTTGTGTGGCAGGAACTATGAGGACGTGCTTACTCTTTTTGGCAGAATTTGGCTGTCAACTCTTTCTGCATCTGTTTGTGGTAGAATTCTCTCTGAGGTAGAAATGAGGACATTTTTCCGAGTGACTTGTTTGCCACATTTGAAGCCATCTCCATAAGGAGGTTCTTTGATGTTCATTATCCTCTTCGAGGTAGGCTGGGCATTGCCAGGAGTTAACCTGTCAGTGAATCTTTAAAGTAATAAAAACATTTTTAAATGCTATATTCTGCATGTCTCTGAGGTGTTTGAAGACCTTATCTAATTAACCTATCTTATCTTTCTATAGAATCAGAAATTTTATTTTTATAACTTTGTACAAATCACCTAGCCTTCTAATCTTTTGATTTTTCCATATATATGTATATATAATATTCATATATATATATATATTCATAAAAATGTTCAACATCTGTAGATACTCAAAAATTTCAAGCACCATTTCTGATGTTTATGTGAGGTAAAAAATTAAGAAGAAGGAGATCTCTGGAAATAATGATCCTGTGATTCAGAACTGTACTTAAGTCAGCACCAAGGAACAAGTGGAAATGTATCTCTAAGTGCAGATTTCCAGTTTATAGTGCAGGTGCAATAGTTACTGAGTATGTGACAATCCTAGGTAGATTGTGCCGCTGCCCTTTCTAACACACAGAAATGATACATTTCCTGCTATAAGTCCAAGGGACACTGTAACCCAAGTCTTAACAAATGTGTCTCAGCCTTTCACTAAACAGAAGCAAGCAGAAATAAATGTTTCTTAAACTTTTCCCTGACCACTGTGGATGAATCTCAGTTTGTACACCATTCCTTCAGCATCCACAAAGTTCTGGGTGCATGTGCCAGCACCAGTAAAACTGATCCCTATGATATCTGTTTGAAATCCCAACAATAGGCAGGTAGACACAGGATGAACAGAAATTCAAAGCCATTCTCAACTACACTGATGGTGTGAGATCAGCCAGAACCACAAAGATCCTTCTCCATAAATAAAATAAAAACAAAAGAAACCAAATATAAACTAACTAACCAATAAAAACAAGCTGTCAGATAACGAGTTTAATCTTAGAACCCATAAAATGAAGAGGCATGCACACACACACACACACACACACACACACACACACACACACACACACACACATGCACACTGAATATTTACAATAAACAACTTTACAGTGTAATGTAACATAATCTAGTTTCCATTAGCAGTATATAAGGCAAGGCCTAGGCTTCTGTTTATCAAATTTTATCATTTTCCTCAAGTAAATTATTAGTCTGATATACAAAGCCAGTCTTTAGAGAGATCTGCTTTTGCCTTGCCTTTTCATCCTATCTAGAATTAAGACATAAGCCCCAGAGGTGAAAGAATAAAGTTGTGCTACTGTGTAAGTGCCATTTTAATCTTAGACTGCTTATTTCAGAATTTATTTCCTTCATGGACTAAAAAATGTCACATGTATTTGAAATAACAGAAATGTACAAGGTTAAAGGAAGCAAGTGCCAGAGGCCACTTGGTGTAGTGATTTAAGTCACATCGACAGCAAACAGGCCTGCTGAGTGCACATCTCAGAAGTTTCATCTTTCGTACTGACATGAAAACATGTTTGTAGGGAATCTATAATCATGTGATGATAGATTTTTTTTATTAATCTTTTAACCCTTTTCATTGATAGGGCCATGAACTGCCAATTGTACCACAGGTTTTATCAGTTTCCCTGAAGCTTATTACAACCCATGATTTTGTTTTGTTGTCTTTGTTGTGCTAGGTAATGAACTCAGGAGCCACATCACCAGCCCTTGTGTTCATGACACAATCTTACTGAGGTGCCCTGAAACACTTATGCTTAGCAGCTTCCATTTCGGCCTCCCATACATAGCTGTACTACTACAGTTGCCTAGTGCCAATGCACTCAGATTGATATCTTGAAAAGTTATGGAAACAGATATTCCAGTTAATAGAAATATAATGCAAAGACTTCCAAAGAACAGGCAAAATCATTTCTGGTATGAATTTTACTGCTACATTAAAAATATTCAAAGTGCATCTGGCTTGGAGTATTTTGATGAATCTTAAAATATCTTGTGGAGAGTAGCATGTCCTTGCCATATGCTCAAGCCTTAGCTCATTGATTGGTTTATCGAGCTGTGCTGATTTCCTAGTGTAAAGCTGATTCATTTTCTAATTTATCATAGGAAAAGCTAATGAAAACCTCTGATGCTTTTTCTGCCTTCCTAGAGTATGTGTCTTTCCTAATGGCTTTTAAATGGTGTGGCTCTCAACCATGACCTTTATTGCATCTTTCCAAGATGAAAATTAAGAAAGCATTGAAATTAAAATGTGGTATTCAGTGAAGTAAAGATGTTACTGGTTCTTAGAAAGACACATGGACCTTATCATATTTCATAGCTCATTATTTACTTAACTAGTATGTTCCAATGTGGTTGCCAGAAATGGTTAGAGCAATATGTACCAACGCATACACTCAAATAGTAAGACTTTGATTTGTCTTTCATACAGGTCAGACCTGGGAATCTTCTTTACAGTCTGGAGAGGTTTGAATGGAAGGCAAAGTACATATTTGAGACTTGAGACAACTCAAATATGTTTCCAGGTAGTATGAGTAACAAAAAATGTAGATCCAGGGTTGACATGACAGCACTAACTGGGACAGTATCATCAGCAGTACACTTCAATAGACAAGGCCTTTAGGGCCCAGAAATGCATGAGTTAATTATTGCTACATCCCAATGAACTTGAAGTTGAAACCAAACAATCTGACTGTCATGGGAATTGCCTCCTGAAATACAAAGTGGAAAAGCAGAGTTAAGAAAACTTCACCTGCTTCAACATTCTTCATTAATGCATGTGGGCAATGCATCCTTATATAAAATTCTAGCAGATAAAATTCAATAGAGTTTCAAAACAGAGAAAGTACTCCCTAAATATTACCATGATCTTCTGGAACGGAAACAAAGAAGTTTGTGAGCAGCAATAACTCACAGAGATCACAAAGCTGTAGCTTGAGCAAACATTTTCTGGAGGCTAAAGTTCTGACTCTGTGGGTTGAATAAATATGACATCTCATGCAAGTGATAATTTAACATTCAAAAAGTTTTTTATTTTAGTGGGGTGTGTGTGTGTATGTGTGTGTGTGTGTGTGTGTGTGTGTGTGTGTGTGTGTGTGTGTGTAAATCCATACTCTTGCCTTAGCACGCTCGGGGAGGTCAGGAAATACCACTTAGAAGTCCTTTCTCTCCTTCTACCATGTGGATCGCAGACATATAACACGGGTTGTCAAGCCTGGCAGTGAGTAATTTTACCCACTGAGCTAACTTGTTGGTTAGCAAATGGCAAATAAGAAAGAGCATATTGCTCCTAGAAGATACATTCTTATGCCAAACTCTGCTGCCTTTTATAACTTTTTTACCTTGTTGTCCACAATGATCCTTGGGCCTTAGGTACAAAAGCTATATTAAAAATGGATCTTAAGGAGTAGGCTCCATAAATATGCATTGAGATTGGTTCTCGTTTTCTTTAATGGTCTAGAAATATTAAAATCTCTATTCACAAAGTCTCAGGAACATAAATAAACATGAACTGAACAAGGACAGCAGCAACAGATATGTTAACCTTGGTGGGGGAAAGTCCAAGAGGTCCCAACAAAATATAAAGAACTACAGGCAATCAAGGAAACTAAGGAAAGCAGAATTCAACAGTTTATAGTACGCCAACTGGTTATCCAATAACAAATGGTAGTCACCACTGGAAATATACATACAGGAATCATTGTATAGTCAGGTTGTAACTATGTAATATATACATATATACATATATTATATGATGTTATATATATCATATATGACACTACATATAAGTAAATACACATAAAACACTCTATATATGAAAAAAGGTAATGAATTTTAAGAAACAGAAGTATTAGGGAAGGTTTGGAAGGAGGTAAGTGAAGAAAAAATAGTAACTATGTAATATGCATGTGTGATAGATACAAAATGATAGACATGTAACAATTAATAATTAGTGAAATAGGACCCAAATTTGAAAAAGCATGGGTGTATGGGAAGGCTTGGAGGGAAGAAAGTGAAAAGTGTTTGTTGGGCACCAATTTTATATATAAAAATAAGATAATGATAGATACAAGGTATCAGATATTATTTTATATGAGGTTTATTAAATGAGCATGGGGGGAGAAGCAAGGTGGGAGGGGGTACCCCAGAGAGAGAGAGAGAGAGAGAGCGACAGAGGATGAAGAAAGAGAGGGGAGAGAGGAGTGGGAAGAGGAAGAGTGAGGAGAGAAAGAGAGAGAGAGAGAGAGAGAGAGAGAGAGAGAGAGAGAGAGAGAGAAGTAGAGAAGGAGTAAAGAAAAAGAGGAGTTTATTAAATGAGCATGTGAGAGAAGGAAAAGGGGGATGGGTACCCCAGAGTAAGAGAGACAGAGACAGAGACAGAGACAGAGATGGAGGAAGAGAGAGAAGAGAGAGAGAGGAGAGAGAGAGAGCAAGGAGAGAGAGAGTTAGGGAGAAGGGGCCACTTTGGCGGCTCATCCTTTGATGTAGCCCTGGGCAGGGCCATGCCTCCGCAGCAGGTAAGCAATGACATCACAGGTAGATGGACTGAAGCAGAATCATAACAAAGAAAAATTAAGCATTTATGTTATAATTTCAAAAAATAAGGTAAAGAATTTTTAAGTATATGGCTTGTATAAGTCTTAGAAAACATAATAATAACTATTCCCATATACCAATTCACATTTAACAATATGAGGAAAATTGTGTGAAAACAATTTAATACTTACTTTACACAATTCTGCAAGTGTTAAAGAAATTTCAAAATAAAAAAGTAAAGTCATGTTTTAACAGACTTTTAAAATATATTTTTATTTTACAAGAATTAATACAAAACTATCAAACCTTACAATATCTGCTGCTTTAATTTTCTTTCCCAGACACCAGCTTCATGTAGTAGCATCCTTTTTTATTACTCAAGGCTGCCTTTAAGCTCTTGAACTCTGTCTGTGAATATCTTGGTTCAATTTCTTGAAAATGTCTAATGCTGTAATGAGGATGAATAGAAAACAGCACTGTAAGAAAGAACATTCTCTGTTCCATATGCCTGAATACTAGTATCATCTGTTTCATTGTTTCATATATTTCTTTATTTCTTTTTGGTGAAGCTGTTACTTTAAAATTAGGAAGATTAACTTTGGGCCCAGAGATATTAGTTCAGGCCATGCTGTTAGGATCCTGCTTCATTCTGCCTGTGATGTCACTGCTTACCTGCCCAGGGGCGTGGTCCTGTCCAGGGCCATATAAAAGACAGACCCTCCACATGGTACTCTCTCTCTCTCTCTCTCTCTCTCTCTCTCTCTCTCTCTCTCTCTCTCTCTCCTTTCTCTCCCTCTACCTTTTCCTTTCCTTCTCTGGGTACCTCTTCTTCCTTTTTCCTTCTCCCCCACGTTCATTTAATAAACTCCATATAACATAATATCTGCTGCCTGGTACCTTCTATCTACCATTGCTTTAATTATTAAATATAAAATATGCAACTGGTAAATGGTTAAGTAATAACTGTATTTGGCTTTAACCTAAGGGCAGAGTTTATGTCCACACTATCCAGTTTCCCTCTACCACTGTGGGCATGCGCACGTGTACACACACACACATATATATGTATATATATGTGCATATATTATATGAGTAAGTGAAGGTCTGTGTGTATGTGTGTGTGTGTGTGTGTGTGTGTGTGTGTACCATGTGTGAGTACACGCACATGAGAGTGCATATGTGCACCAGAAGTCTATATCAGGTGTTTTCTGTATTTTCTGTACCATATTTTTAAGAAGGAGCCTTGTACTGAGCCCAGACCTCACCAATTGATTAGAGTGGACTGACAGATGTGGAGAAACCTCCAACCTTCACCAAGCCTCACAGATGGGGCTAGGACTTGCCCAGTTACTATTTTCAACAAAACAGGATACAATTCTCTCCAAGTTAGCTATCGATTGTTAACTCAAAACAGCTCAAAACAGCCCAGAGTTATTTGAGGAAATCTCGGTGGATTGTCTCCATCAGATTGTTCTGTAAGCATGGAAGGGAGATATTTTAATTGCTAATTGATGTTGGAAGGCTCAGAGAGTAATACCATTCATAGGCAACTTGGCCAGGACTGCGTAAGAAAGCAAGCTAGGCTTAGCAAGCCAGAAAACTCTATGGTTTCTGCATCAGTTCCTTGCTTGGGTGTCTGTTCTGACTTCCTTCGTGATAGTCTTACTGGAATTAGAAGCCAATAAACCCTTTCTTCAACAAGCTATTTGTGGTCATGTATTTGCTTGTTAATTTTTTATCTTTGTTTGTTTTGTTTATTTATTTTTAAACAGAAAAGCAACTAAAATATGTTCATGTACTTTGAAACTTGTTTTGAGTATTTTGATCCGGAGTTCTGTCTATACCCAAAATAGCAACTGTTAGTCATTTCCATTTCAGTAGGTATTCAGATAGAAAATTGTATCTAGTAATATTAATAATAAATGTAGTAAGGGTAGAGATAACGCTCAGACAAAGATGGTGTCAGAACAAATCTGAGTTCAATCCCTTTAACCTACATTAAAGGTGAAAGAGAAAAAAATTACCTCACAAAATTTTCCTCTGACCACTACATGCACATAAAAAGTTCATCCACACACTCAATTATACACATATACATATTAATAATTGAATAAGTAAATTATTATATTTAAGAATGCTAATGTAGGAATTATAATACTACATGTACTCCAAGTAATCAGGAGGTAGAGACAGCAGGGCACCAAGAGATGTGATCCAGATTCCCTAGAAGGTAAAAAGGAAAGAAAAGCTAATAAAATTCTTAATTATGAGAGCCAACTGTTAAAGAAAAAAGCCCCAGCATGTTAGTGCATAAACCATGTTTTAAAGAACAGCACAATAGATTCATCAGACCAGAGGGCCAATAATTTGAGTTCTCTTTATTACATTCCACACTATTAGATTATTCCACATATTTTAACGCCTATAAGTTTGAGGTAAATTCTGGAAGTTCATTCTGTAAAGTAATTATTTTTGATGGTGCATGTGCACTGTGGAGTAAATGCATACTTTTACAGTTGGGTTATAGCACACAGAGAAACAGCTTAAAACTACAGTATAAGTCCAAGAAAGATTTGGCAACACCAAAGGGGGAATGCTAAGACTATTTTACCAGTTAGAATAACTCTGGGGTTCAAGAGTGGCATAAGCTAGTGTTCTTGTCATCCAAATACAGGGACTGTGAATAACTTGGGGAAATGTACAATTAGCACCAATTTCAGACTGGTTAGGCCCATAAAGAGCACTATTAAGGTCTTTACAGGGTTCCTGCATATGCCTCAACTAAAAGCAGCTTTTAGCTATTTACTTATTGAGGTTTTTTTAGCTCTCTCATCCTGAGATGGACCACTTTCTCCTTTAATATATGGTTTACATTGGTGCTTTTTGGTGATGATAGCTACTTCTGAATTTGAGAGAACATTTAGGGTCCCATATCTCTACTATTAGTGAGTAAAAAAAAATTATAAAATAAGTGTACCATCTACATAAGAAATGTTAGATGTTTCAGCTATTATCCCTTGTCCTTGTCCAAATATTGCTCATTGGAAATCATAGAGGTTTTTGTGATTTATGTGTAGTTATTCTCCTCTAGACTGTATAATTTATGATGACATTATTACATGAAAATACATTCTATTGAGGCTGGAGTCATGTACAGTAGTTTAGTGCATGCATAACTCTTAAAGAGTACCTGAGACAGGTTTCTAGTACACGTGACAGGCTTTTTACAACTGCCATCAAATCTAGTTCCAGAAGTTTCCAATGTCTCCCTCCTCCTCAGGTGCCTGTTCCTATGTGCACTTACGCATGCAATGGCAGGCATTCTCTATCTCTGTCTCTGTTACTGTCTCTGTCTCTGTGCCTCTCTCTCTCTCTCTCTCTCTCTCTCTCTCTCTCTCTCTCTCTCTCTCTCACACACACACAAACACACACACACACACACACACACACACACACACACACACACATGCAGACACATAAGAGAGCAGCATTACAAAATTTTAAATGTTATAATTTGAAAAAATTAGTATGAAGAGTAATAAATCAAATGTGCTTCAGCACCCAGAACTGTACTCAGAACTGCAATATTGTTCAATTATTTTTTTTCTTTTTTTAAGTTCATCTATTATTATGTATATAGTGCTCTGCCTGCATATATTCCTACAGGCCAGAAGAGGGCATCAGATCACATTAAAGATGGTTGTGAGCCACCATGTGGTTACTGGGAATTGAACTCAGGACCTCTGGAAGAGCAGTCTGTGCTCAACCTCTGAGACTTGGAGACAGCCATGTCCCCAGCCCTGTTTAGCTATTTTAAAATTTATTTTTAATTATACTATCAAAGTTTACGTGAAAAAACTAACAAGTACAAGTAATATACCTCCACCCATTCCTTTTTTTTTTTTTTCTTCAGATTTTCACTGTACTCAGCAACTGAGAGTGTCATATTCAGTCTTGTGTCTGGAAATAAGTCTGTGTTAAACAAAAGCATACATCTTCTTAACACTGGCAGGATTCTAGAGGGTCCTCGATGGCTTTCTATTGTGAATGAGGAATTAAGGAAACATATTTTACTTTAATCATGTTAAGAACAGTTAAAATTATTAGTAGTACACTATGCAGTTAAGGAAGTGAAAAAAATACATATTTTTAAAGTATGTTAGGAACCTTACATTCTAATTCTACTGTTGTGCTTTTTTTCCCCACATAGCACCACATCTTGGTTAATGAGGTCTCATTTTAACTTGGACAGTTAAAATATTCCTTAAGGATAGATTGAAGGGATCAGGTAGAAGATTTTCACTGAGAGGATGTGCCAAGAACAAAAGAAAATAAATGCTTCTAACAAATCAATGTTTAAAGTAATTATACTTGATAGGAAGTAAAGTGGGTCAGGAACTCTGAAATCAGAGAGTTTTTGCTGCACAATGTCTAATTCAATAATATATCATGTCCATATGTAAAAAATTGATACTAAATAAAAATAATACTACATTGAATAGCATAACATTTTATGTAGCCATATTAGCTGTATAAGATTATTAATTCCCATAATAATATTAAATTAAAATTTATTTTAGAGACATGGAAATTGAGACTCAGATAGACATGGGGATTTTAACAAACCTCATCTGCTAATAAGATTCAAAGTGAGGCACAAAAACAGACTTTGACACCTATTATCATTTAATTTTATCTTCTGCAAATCTTGCTAAACATTTCATGTCATGTCTAAAACATTTTGCTGGTTTGACTCCAAAAGACATTAATAAAAACAAAAGAGAAGAAATACTCCTCAGCACCAGACAATGGCATGTGCAAAGGCTCTCCTGGAAAACGCACAGTGTGTGGACTAGCAAGTTGTGAAAAGCAATCATGATGGTTAGCTTTGATTCCGAAGCACTGACGGCGTTAATGGAGTGTGTCACTGATGGCACTGACGTAAGGTACTGAGTAGGTTACTGAGGTCATTTCCAGGCAGCAGAAGTGAACAGAGGAAGACCTGGCACGAAGTTGAGCATGCATTGTCCCACACCACTGATTGCCAACTCTGCTTCCTGCTTTCCCCTCTGCCCCATGTGAACATGCTTCTGGCACTACAGCTCTGAGCCAGTCCTACTGTTTGAAGTAGGAAAAATGCAGCTAAACTCCTTCCTTCCTAAGTCCCTCTTTGTCAAGTGTCCAAGTCACAACAATCTTTCTGTATAAATACAGCTTGTGTAAGATGGACTGGGAGGGGGAAGATGATAATAGATTAGTTTAAAAAAACTTACAGGAAAATTTCAAAGTTTTAGACTTTTTCCTGAAAGAGAGAGGAAGTCATTAAGCTTTTCACGAAGAAGACAAGAAATATGCAAATCTCATCTACTTCAGAAGGCAATCTTGTACTATGGCCTAGAAAACAAGCAACTGAATTCCACCCAATCAAGGAGGTTCAAGTTGGCATGCTGTTGAACTTGTGTGTTAATGATAGAAAATATCTCTAGTTCCTCACCAATAAAACGTTTTTTTAAAGGTATACTTTAGCTGTAGAAAATGTCTTAAAAGCAGGGATAAGTTTTGACATTTATACATGTAACAGTGGTTATAATCTGTAGGATAATAAATTTCTCTGGGTAGAGACTTGTTGGTAGAGACTTGTTTGTCTTCTTGGTTGAGAGACTAGCCTTTGAAGTCAGAACCATCTCTTCTGACTGAGGCAGACACAATTTATTCCACATGACATGATTTTAGAGAAACTACTTTCAAGAATTTTAGTGCCTAACTTCACCACTTAAGAGAAGAAAAGTACATTGGACGAATCAAGGAAGTACATAACAATTTTACTTTTGGCCAGCTTGATCCCTGATGATAGAAATAATTCATTTCCTTTATGTTTTGTTCTCTTAAAATGTTCTTTTAATGGCTGCAGTATTGAAGGTTATTTCAAATTATTTTTAAGTGATGACAAAAAAAAGATGTTCATTTTGACAGGATGCCTGAGTAAGTAACATAATGTGTTTTATTATATTTTATATTCAATTTGTTATACTTCATCACTTTTAATATTTATTTATGAGACATCACTTGTTTTGAGAGGTGAAATTTAGTACAATGTTTCTTTTGATATTTTAGAACAATTTCTCATATTTGAATGATTACACAGTTTCTGGCTTAATAAGTTATTTCTGAAGTGTCTTTATTGGGAAACAATATTTTGGTACTGAGACACATTTGTTAGGTTTTCTGACTTTGACTGGAATCCATTTGTTCTAAATCATTTAAGAATATAAATGTAAGGATTCCAGTGTGTGTGTGTGTGTGTGTGTGTGTGTGTGTGTGTGTGTGTGTGTGTGTAATCATACTGAGCAAATGAATAAATGTAATGAAGGGGTTTGTTATGAGGGAAACAGTAGTGAATACAGAAAGAGGGATGAGCGCAGCTTATTCTGAGTTCAATGTATCTGTGCACCGTGACAGTTTTAAAAAAGCAACTCTTACCTGTTAACTCATCTCAGTTGTCTCAACTAATGTTGCTCTTTTCCTTTCCACTCCCATCGACATGAAGACTTTTCTAAGTGTTTTTAATGTAATACTATTCCCATAAGTTGTCAGGCGGAATTGCAGTCATTAAAGGTAGGAAATGTGTTCGCTCTTCTCTCTGAAGATAAACAAAAGAGCCTGTCTAACCAAACTCCCTAAGCCATGATCACAGCAGCGTTCATTTTGCAAAGAGAGCACCTAATCAAGCTGTAATAGCACAGACGCTTTCAGAAAGATGACAGTCTAGAACATTTCTACAGAAAACTGTTCCGCATGGAGCAAAGCTAAACAGAACATAGCTTGTTCGTATGTCAAAGAACTTCTTTTTTTGCCTCCGAAAAAAAGTAGGATATTAAATGATCTTTTTCAAGAAAAATTTAAGAAGGGTCTCTGCCCAGGTGTTCATAGGGGTCTTCATTGCTTCTTCCTTACAACAGATAGATTATGGCCTGCATGTGTTTGGCTGATAGGTCTCTATGTATTTGGCAGTCCAAGATGCTATAATAGCCACTGATATAAAGATTCTAATTTTGTCACTTTCAGGAGACAAATTGGCATGTTCCTCAAGCAGAAATATTTGCCTTTCTCTATGTAGCAGCAGTGATTCAAGTTATAAGAACTTAGAGTTACAATGGAACACATTTCCCTACATGCCTAGGACTAGTTTCATAATATATTTATCTCTCTGCTGCAAACTTTGTTTTATGTTTGAAAGAAAAATAATGCTTGAAACAATCTCAGCAAACTGAAACATGGGAAGTAAGAGGATTTAAATTAATCCAGCCTAGCTCAAAGCAAATTTTAAGTCAACGCAGATTATATAGTGAGACCTTGTATAACCCCACCTCGCCCACACAATAAATAGTTGAGATTAAAGTTAATATACTTAACATGTATGTGTATGAGAGAGAGAGAGAGAGAGAGAGAGAGAGAGAGAGAGAGAGAGAGAGAGAGAGAGAGAGAGAGAGAAAGACAGTTCAGATCCTGGCATGGACATACATGCCTGTACATTCAGTATTGTGGGTGTAGAAACAAAAAGGCCTTGTTCACTTTCATCTTTATTTCTGACTGTGAGTAAGTTTAAAGAGCCAGAACTAGACTTGACACATTATTATAGAAACTGTGTGTAAAGACATAATCATGTCTCACAAAAACCTTAAAAACTCATAATGCTGTTAAATGAGTAGATACACAACAGACATTTACCTCGTATCATTTATTGTTCTACTTATTATTTTTACGTAAAGAAATCTGGAACATATTGAAAGCACAAAAATCCCATTGATATCATTAAGTTCAAACATTCTAAATTTCAGATGTCTTATAACCAAATCTTTGATATATCCATTAACAAGTTATTTCTTTTTGGCATTTTTGTATAAACATGTTTGCAGATGTGTGCAGGTAGGTGGACTCACATATGTGCATGCAGAAAGCATGGGCGGGCAATAAAAGCCTTCCTCTGATGCTCTGCATTATTCTTTTGAGACAGGATCTTTATCTTTCACTAAACTGGTATCTTTAGGCTATTAGAATTATTTGTTCATGACCAGCAGGTCTCCACACTGCTCCTCCCAGCACTTAGGTTTCATGCACATATGGCCACACTGATTTTTTATTCAGTTTCTTGGGACTCAAAAACCATGTCCTTAGGTTTGCCCAACAAATGTTTTTACTAACTCAACCATCTCGCTAGTCCTTGGGTGATTTCTTTGATTTAATATAGATGATCTACTTCTTTCAATATTTGAAGTATATATTTATTCTTCAGATATTCCTATTGCCTTTATATTTTACCAGATATAATGTCAATAATTTCAGATACATGAATGACTTGGGCCCTAATGATGTTGTCATAGTGTAAAATGGTGTGAGGCATATAATAAGTTGTGGAATGAAACGTTAAAAGAATGATAATAATATATATGTTGAAGTAGAGAACTTCTTGACAGTAATACCATTAATATTTTATTACATGAACTTCAGAATGGGTGTAAAGATGGTGTGTCCATGAAAAATGGGAGACGGTATACTGAAGGAGGCTCATATTGTAGGATATAGTATGTGACTTCTTTGCCTGTATCTACAGGCCTCCGTCAAGGGGAAGCATGAGAAAACAGAGGATGCCATGAACTTGTAACTCTGTTGGTTTATAAAAGGTAATCATAAGACTTCATTAATGTTGTAAGAATGATTTTTATCTGTCTTGTCATAGCTCTATTAAATATGAGATAAAAACACAAAATAGTCCATCCCACTAGGAAATATAGTGGGTCTCCATGTATCACTAGAATCTATAAATTGTTATTTATTATTATTATTATTATTATTATTATTATTATTATTATTATTATTATTATTATTTTGGATATTGCCATTTTGATTCAGGATCTCAATATGTAATTATGTAAAAACTTGACTTCATTATGGCCAGGTTGACCTTGTACTATTAATGATGTTCATACTACAGCCTATTGAGTACTTAAACTGCAGGAGTGTCAGTTTAAAATCTAGAAAATCTGATAAACATGTGTGGAAACAAAATGTATTGTTCTGTTGAGATGAAAGAAGATCCATATAGCTGGGCAGGCTGAGATGAGCAAGTGGTGTTAGGAAAAACGTTATGGGATCTTCAGTTAAGTTAGAAACCCAGACACCCTTCTGTGTTCACTCCGTGTTTACTCCTTAGTAAACTGTACACATCAGTGAGCTAAAACACTCACCTAGAGAAGAATTCCTCTTCTGACCAGGGTGACAGATCTTTCCCTTTGCTTTGGTGAAAGCATTGCACATATGTGAATAAAAGCCCTGGTTATAAAATTTGCGCACTAACTTAGAGGGAAGCAGTTTGTAACTGTCATGCCGATTTCCTAAAGTTTGAAACCTTTTCAGATTGTGCCTTTGCTGAGCCTTTTCACAAACAAGCCTGTGTGAGACAGAGTCCACCAGACAAGGCAGTTTACTAGCTTCCCTGTCTTCCTCTTGGGGCTGTTTGTTTAACCTCTCACTTTGAAATTAACTCAGCCTGATCTCTCACTGCCCTGCATTAAGTCTAATTTTCCTTGCAGTACTCTTTGGATTTCCATGGTAGGGGACTGGCTGATTTTCTCATTGAAGTTGACCAGCTAACCACGTTGTGTCATCGTTTTCATCAGAGAGAGGACATGGGCTCATCCAGCCAAGATTTGTATTTGTTGGGAGACCAAAAGGCAGACAAGAAAGGTTAAATGAAATTGACTTTTCCACTCTTCCCTTTCAGTTGAAGCTGACAGTATTTCTTTGCTTGTTTACTATAACACTCACCTAACTGATACCAATATGTCCTTCAGCCCACTCCCCAGGCTGTCATGTGGGTCATCACTCAGAAATACACATGGCTTCTCCTTTCCTACAACAATTCCATTACAAGTCTGTAACTTACCTTGTCACTTCTGATAGTCCAGCTTAAATCTGTTTTACCTCTCCTTCTATTTTCTAACTATATAGACCTCCTTACATTCTTATATGCCTCTGGGCCTTGCAAATGCAACAATATGCCCCCACCACTATGACATGTTATCTTCCACTTAAATCTGACTTTTATAAACTATTCATCAGAACACAGTTGTCACATTTCCTTTCTGTGTAGTGGCCAAGTTCCCTGTACCTTCCTTGTTCCAGATTCTAATTAGCAATTATAATAATGTGTACTAATTGTGTTTAAGTTTTAGAAGAGACTTGATACTCTATGAGCATATACTGGGGGAGGTAATCCCCCTCAGGAACAGCCATAGGGGAGAGGAATAAGGGGAAAATGGGAGGGAGGGAAGAATGGGAAGATACAAGGGATGGGATAACCATTGAGATGTTACAAGAATAAATTAATAAAAAAAGGAAAAAATAAATAAATACTTATTTTGAAAAAAAAAAGTTTTTATTCACTATACCATGCTCTATGTTACCATATATACACCATGTGTGTATGAAAATCTGAAACTAAAACTGATTCTCTTCCTTTTCTCTACTTCATATGTTTCCATCTTTTCTGAATTTCTCATGAGTTCCCACACATGTTATGACTATACTCATGCCCATGGCCTCATTATAACTACTTTAGTGCAGCGTACTTCTAGGCTCTTTGTTATCTATCAGTCCTTTAAAGTACCAACTGCTCTTTGTCTTCTTCTCTGTCTTTGGTTCATTTGGATACTATTTATAAGTCACCTCCTCTAAAACCACTCCAGCTTCTCATGCGAGACATCTTTTTTTTGTGTGTGCTTCAGCCACATTTTCAGTGTAGTTGTCAAATGATTACAATGTGATATTCATTAGGCACATTACTCTTTGTATCTTTGCATCTACATGTAACTTAATAATTCAAGATTTATAGATGTGTTCTGTGTGATCGATGGCTTTTCATTACTTAAAAAATATCTGGAAAAAAATCTTTAAAAGTGCAAATATATTGTGATTCGTGACTTTAGAGGTTTGTGTCCGTGGTCAAACATCTCAGCTGTGTTGGAACCTGTAGGAGACACTCCAGCACACGAGAGAGCCCATAGCACAGCAAGACCGTTAATACCTGCCTCACGGCAGCCGAGGAGTAATGAGAAGAGCTGGAGCTGAATATCCAGGTCAAAGGCGTCGGGCAGATGACTTTAACTTCTCTCCATTGTCCCTTGTGCCCGCAGGCTTCCACCATATTCCCCAAGCCCCAACAGTTGTGGATAAACGCTTTCATATGAGAACTCTCAGAATGTTCTCAAATCAGAGTAGGCTATGATACCCATATATTTTAATGTTAGTATTTACACTGACATCTGAACAAAACTCTTGTTTGCTTCTCTATTGCTGAGAAGAGACACCATGATCAAGGAAAAATTTTAGAAGACAGTTTATTATGACCTACAGTTCTGGAGGGTGAGTCTGTATCCATCACAGTGAAAAGCGTGGCAGCAGGCGGGCAGGCATGGCACCAGAGCAGTAGCTGAGAGAGCTCACGTCTAAGGGCAAGAACTACAATGAAGAGAGAACTCACTGAAAATGACATCAGCTTTCAAAGCCTCAAACCCCTCTAAGAGTAATAGGCCATCCTCCTTCAAACTAGCACAGACACTTAGTGGCGTTGTTTCTGAGTAGTTTGTATTTGCATATATAGTTTGCCTTGGCCATGTTGTATAGTTTGTACTCTACCTCTTTGTAAGTTAACAATGCTTTCTGAGTACAGAACATATTAAAATGTATTACATGTACCTTAGTAATTGAAATTAATGTATTATCTTTAATAATATCATTTGTATTTTTGTAGTTTTAAAAATATTAACCTGATAAATTTTGGTATACTATCACATTAACTAAAATGCTCTATAGTCTGAAAGCAAAACTATAATTTTTTATTTTTAGGTAAGATAATTAAAATGTTCCAAATCCCATGATAATTTATTTGCATAGTGGTGGTTATTAACTTACCTTCTCTCTGAAAATATAAATAATGTCTACTCAGTAGAAATTCCTCATAGAGAATACTCCTACATTCTCACTTATCCTACTTTAATAGTAATAACATTTACTTACCATTTTTAATTATACATTTATTTTTTTTACCAATTAAGTTTCCTTTTTCTGTAAGTAATACACATGCTTCATTTTAAAATAACTGTGTATAGTTTCCTCCATTACCCTATCTTAAATGTTACGATTGGATTTGTGAAAAAATTAACACAGCCAAGTCCTCTGGTATAAATTGAAGATATTCATCCTGTTTCATTCTTCCTGCTTGCTGTGTATGTTAGAATTATCTTGGCACATAAAATGCACACTTCACTCTTCCCCTGAATTATTAGTATTAACAGACCTCATCTTCACAGTGATGCTAAGCAATTACATATTTTCATCACTGTTTCCTTTACATGTAAGACAACGGACATGCAAACAGGTTAAATGGCCCACGATGGCACTTCAGGAATCAAGTTTCAGAGCACAGAACCTGTTTCTTCTCAGTATCTCATGTTGTTTCTAACCTACCTACCTAAGCGTAACAATGTGCCCTTGCTTAAAACATATTCTTGGTTTTACTGTCTGTTTTCTTCAATTCTCAAAATTAGTAAATATAACTTCACTTTAGGGCACTAAATGTATGATTCCAATAATTTACATGTTTTAGGTTATAATATGTTTTATTTTATAATATAAGAAAAATAGTTTTATACTCTAGTTAGGACACAGGTGCTGCACAGAGGTGATGAGGACTCACATGTCTCCTGTATTTTAGATGTATAGGTAAATGAGAATTACATCATATATTGCAGATAGGAACAGTTTCTCCTACATTTCCTCTGTTCTCCACTTTGATATATGTACTAGTCACTGACCTGTTGGAATTGCATTTGGCTTTTACTCTTCAAAATGAAATTCAAAAATGTCAACCATGTATTTTTTGAAACATCATTATTCATAAATATTTGGTACAAAATTTCATAAGGATTCTGATTTCCCTGGAGTTATATGAGGCTGAGGGGGGAAAAAGAATGTAAACACAAAACCATAGAACTTTTTAAAGTTTTTTTTTTTTAAAGAAAATACGTTGGTCTAACAACTTACCATTCACAATAATCAAAATGGTGCATCAAATAAGCCTTCAGGCCTGAATTTTTATGGACTAGAAAAATGGTAAAGGTAACACAGTTATAAAATACACTATTTACAGTCTCCTAATTAAAACAAAAATTTAAAAGAAGTAAACTCTATCCCAATTAGTGAAAGTGCTGACCCTAGTTTTGAACAATAGGTCACGTTGCTTTAAACCAACTGAGAAAATACAAAGAGTCATTTCACTTGTCTCATGCAGGCTGTTAGAGTGGTCATTATGTTCTTTGTATTGTTGACATTTTCCCCAGGAGGGAATCTTTTGCTGAAATCTTAACTTAGCAGTCTGGACTTCTCCACAGGCCATGCCTGCTGCTGATTCTTCTCTGGCAGTGGAATGCCATGAACTGATGTCCAGCTCCACTTGCTGATGGGCACGGGAAAGCTGCTAGCTCTAGATTTACACCGCAGGGTCTCTGAGTTGCTGTGGTATTAGAAGGCATTATGTTTCAAAGAGCAGAAACAAGATTCAATCTTTTCAGTTTGATTTCTTACCTCAGAATGATTCATCCCTGTAATTTCTATGGTTATTTTTGAGAACTTTGTGTAAAAAAAATTGAGAAAACTAAGTGAGATAAAAAGCCAGGAAATTTTTGCATTACAGATCATTCCAAGAGGTGTCACATAATATAAAAATTAGTGCGCATATCCTTACATTAAAGTATCATCAAAAAGCAGATTGATATGATTGTTGCTTTATTCTATAGTGATTAAGTTGTGAATAGATATTGAAGAAACTATTAGCTTCCTGAGAGGTTTTCTGGATAAATTTTTGTCAATAAACATTAAAAAAATAGAGTAAAACTGAGGTTATTAATACTGGCATATAATGTACAGTAAAAATAATGTTCTGTCCTAATGGCATTACTCAACTGAGGATAGGTAAGAAAAATCTATGAAGAGTTGTCTCCTCTAAATAAGGACAATGTTCACTTTTCCTATAAAAAGTAAGTGAAATCTGTTATAAAATTGTTCATTGGTAGATGTGTTCTTGATTAACAAGAACAAAATTATAGCAAACATGTTTATAAAATGAATTATTATGCTAACATGGCAGTTAGATAATAAAATCCTGTTAACACAAATTAGAACGAAGCCTAGGCAGGCAGACAGGCATACACTGAGAACTGACATGGACAATGCATGAGGAAATAGTAGCACAGGAACCCAGGTCACCACAGAGCTACAGGTGCATAGGCATAGGCACTCTCAGCACAATGGTGGTATTCTGAGACTGGATCGACGTGAAGTAATAGGAAACTCTTCTAATGAGAAGAGACAGACGAGATTTTAAAGAGTCTTCAGAGCTTATGATACATTTATAGTAAAATGAGAGTATACTCAAAATTTTACAGAGTAAGCCTACTATCACACCTGTCGCCATTTGTCAGACACAAAAGCACATTCGTACAGACTTCAGGAGTACATAGTCCATTTTGTCATGCTTTCTGTATTCATGAAAACGTAGTGATATCATGGGTTTGCAAGTTCTCCATCTTTTTATTTTATTTTATCCATTTCATTATCTTATTTGTTTTTTACATATAACCTATCATTGGTTGATTTTTCACCTATATGCCATCATGAAACTATGTAGATGATATTTAAAAGTACACATTGTCGTTGTGTGAATTCACACACTTAAAATACTTAACAATTATTCTAGGAAATATTCAATTGTTAACATGCACCAGCATGTTTATCTCAAAGTTTATCTCACATGTAAGCTTATTTAACCATTCCAGAAGTTTTGGTAGAATAAATATTTTTGTCCACTTAGATAATAGGAAACTGGGGCATACAGTGGCAAATTTCACAACTTGCTTAGTATTACATAATTATCAGGAGATTGGACACATCAAGTAAAGAAACTTGGGGAATCTAACAAATAAGTTGTTTTTATTAGAATGTAAATTGGATTTCAGATCACTTTCTATATCATGAAGATTTGAGCACATCAGTGTACAGATGTGATTTACAGAATGACATGTCTGAATACTATTTTCTATAATGTATTCTCAACAATTCTATTTAACATCTCTAGTAAGAAACATGAATGTGAGCTGTCCTCATGGCGGTATTGGACTGGTCCAGGTTTTCCTTTCATCTTTCTTAATAGATTTTTTAAATTATCTGTGGAATATGCTGGACATGGATTTCTCAGGATTAGTAGGAACTGATTGATAGACACACCCTGCTCCTGTTTGTCCTTGAGCACTCTCCTTCAGTGTTTTCATCTAGTGTGATTTATAACCACAAGTGCACAAATTGAAAGCCACATTGGTTGCAAGAGTCCCTCAACTGTGAGCTTCTGGGCACCTGCATCTATGACTGTGCTTAATCTCAGAGCATGCTCATCCTGGAAGCCTCCTTTGTTTATTGCTGTTTCACTCCATATATGTGTGTGCATGTGTTAGTGCTGCTGCTGCATGGTGTGTGTGTCTGTGTGTGTGTGTGTGTGTGTGTGTGTGTGTGTGTGAGAGAGAGAGAGAGAGAGAGAGAGAGAGAGAGAGAGAGAGAGAGAGAGAGAGACTATATACTAAAGCTTTGCAGTGAGAAGAGAGATAACATAAAGAAAGGCTAGGCACTTGTGACCCTCTGCTTGTGTTTGTTGAGGTGAGAGCAAATATCTATACACCACAGAATGTTGATGACAGAACAAAGAAATGATTCCATCCAAGTGTGGGTTGATGGACCAATGATTTTATTTGGACATACTATTTGTGGTAAATATAAAGGCCATCTCTATACACTATGACCCCTTTCTAATGACTAGAGGAATTAAAATTTCTTTTTACATATATGTTTTTGAGTATTTCTTAGTGCATATCAGTGTTAAGTTCACAGAAACACACACACATGCATGCACACAGTGGCTTATACAGGTATAAGTACCCCACTCCCCAATATCATATTTTTAAATGATGTGCTTAATTATAAGACAGGCTTTCCAGGTTTCCAATACATCTGTTTTCATCCTCTATTTTTCACATGTTAAAAAGAACTTTTCTATGTGGGTACAAAAAAAATCAATAATGATTAAGCTTTTCTGATGGTTGTGGCCCTTCATCTTGATCAGTCCAAATGCTCTAGCATTTCTTGTTCCACACATTAAGACTCAGGAGTGCTGGTAAAACATATTGAAAAGAAGTCTTTTGCCAACCCAAGAAATCCCTGTAAATGAAGTAGAGAAAGAAAACAGTGCTGCTTACGAAGAAAGAAGGAACCTAATTTCACCAGGACAACCAACCAAGGCAACACAGAGCACAATGTTCTTCATGCAAATAACAGAGAGTCCTCCAAGACCACTTGACAGCACCACAGGCAGGATGCTCACCTTAAATCCACTTGCTGATTGCAGTGATCATTTGCTTTCCCTAATTGGTTGATTAGAAAGGAAAATACATTTTAAAAAAGTTTATCCTCAATGATCTTGAAGCCAGACAGTGTCTAAATCCTTAGCAATAATAGCCAAGGGAGCATTCTATCAATGTAACCTATTGATATCTTCCCTTATCCTAAAAGTCATCTCTAGGTAATTTATAATACTTAAAACCATGCAAGGGCTATTTCATCAGCTGCTATATACAGTTGTTTAAGAAATAGTAACAAATATAATTCTGTAAGCACTAGCTATAGACCCAAGTTTTTTCTTGACTATTTTTAACAGATATTTGATAGAATTGGTGACAGACACAAAAGCATAAAAATAGGAAATAAGGTTTACGTAAATACTTATGTTGACTCATTACCATATTTTGGTTATGAGAAAGCAGTGGGTGAGGGGACAGTCTTCTGTGTTATACAATGGCATTATCACACAGATACTAGTGAGGCAAGCTCTGGTTCCCATTAGGGTAATAAATCAAGCCTTTCCTTGGTTTAGGGATTTGTTTCTAGCACTTTAGGGGAGGGACATAAATGTCCCAATCCTTTTAGGCCTGTGTACTCCCAGCCTTTCTTCTTTGTAAGCCATTTCCAGTTATCTGCTTGCTCCCCTTTCCAGCCTAGGCAATACTTGTTTATATTTCCCCACGGCTAGCATCTAAAAGGAGTGGAGCCTTTTTGGCAGATAAGGTTGGAAAAACATTATGGATGGCTAATTAGAAATTTTTCATAGTTTCTTCCTTTTTTTTTCTGTTTTTTTCTCCTAGGAATCCTCACTAAACTTATTACAATGGGATTCTTCTAAGAGGGGTTTACTGAGAAAACACACCTAAAACTTTGGTCTTTTAGCTCTATTCTATTGTGAGTTCTTGTTTGGTGTTTGTTCCCAACTTAAATGCACTAAACTTGGTAAGATTGTCCATAGAATTTCATGGGAGAGAACATTTTCCTTTCCTGGGAAAACTGGGGATAAGGAAATGAAAAGTCTTGATTACTTGCTACCGAGTTTTTTAAAAAAATTATTATGTTTCTTTTTAACATATATATTTATTTTATTACACACGAGTAAAATAATCTCCATACAGCAGGAAGAGCCACGAGACAATCAGAAATTATATAAATGTTACATTCATTATGATTTGGCCATTTGAATATGGCAAACTTGAAGTAAACATCTTTCCTATCTTGTTTATTTGTTGTATAATGACAGGAAAGGAGTAGATTGAAATGGAAGGGGGGGTAGAGTAGAAACTGGGAGCAGTAGGGTTGGGGGACCGAATCAGGATGTACTATCTGAGGGGAAAATCTAACTTCAATAAAAAGAAAAACTGTTTATCTGCTTCCACAAAATTAGACGAAACTTCAACCCAGACCACTCACTTCTAACTCTCCTTCCCCCAGCTGTCACTGTATCTGAGCCACCAAATCCAGCAGACAGCCCTACTCAACCACATGCCATGCCTGCCAGAAATCCAGCTAGGCTACCTTCAGACTTTCTCCTCTCTCTGTCCCCCTAAAACCGATCCCTCAGTTTCGACTTAATGAGGCCTCACATCACCAGCTTCTGCTTCTTACAGAACACCAAGTAGGCTAAAGGCAGACACACAGCTCTCCTACTGCTCCTGAGATGCAGCCCTACAGTGTCATCCCACGCTCTGCAGCAGGAATCCTGCTGTGTTCTCCCTTCCCTCTACAACCCCATCACATAAAGATCACAGAGACCTCCTCCTCCAACCATCCTCCCTCCAAGTCATGCCACTGAGCCTTCAACACCTACAGGTGTTCCCTGACACACAACCATCACACTATCTGAAAATCCAGGGAGGAAACAGAAATCAAGGGAAAAAACACCCACTCAACAAAGACAAATACAACCATCCCCACCCAGATGCCTAGCGCCCAGCATAAAATCACAATCAATAACACCCAGGGCAAATTGTATCCACTAGAGCCCACTTATCTTACCACTGCTGTTCGTGACTATTTCTGCATAGATGAAGCACAGGAAAAGACTTTTAAAAAAGTATTTTAAAATGGTAGAGATCCTCAAAGTGTAAATAAATAAATCTGTGTAAGAAATGTTAAAAACACAGAGTTGAAGAAAACAAATACAATTGTTCAAGACATGAAAATGGAAATAGAAGCAATAAAGAAAACAGAAACTGAGAGAATTATGGAAATGAAAAATGAGGAAGTGAAATAGCTCCTTATACCCTATCAGACTTCCACATATTGGTGGTGAATATCAACAAAATCAGAAACAAGAGAAAGCTTACAAACTCATGAAAATTGAATGGTTCTCTACAGAATGTAAAATATGACAAGACTAAGGTAAGAAATTAAAGACTTTCTAGATTCAGTGAAAATAAATACACAGTGACAGTGATTCTGAGAAGAAACTTTGCAGTATTAAGTGCCCACATTTTTAAAAATGGAAAGATATTATATTTACAATTTAACAGCACAACTGAATACTGTAGAACAAAAAGAAGTAATCACTCCTCCAAACATAAAGGACAAGAGATAATCAAACTGAGAGCTAAACTAAATAAAGTAGAAACAAAGACAACAATAAAAGGCTCATGAAACAGAGTTGGTCCTGTGAGAAAACCAACAAGATAAGCAGATCCAATCAAAACTACTAAAAGGCAGAGAGAAAACCTAAATTAACAAAATCAAAAATGAAAACGGGAACATAATGACACTGAGGAAATTCAGAGAACCATAAGGTCAAATATAAAAATACCTGTATACCAGCAACTTGGAAAAAACCTAAAGGTAATAGATAATTTTCTTGATAGGTACCACCTACCAAAGTTACATTAAGATCAAATAAACAACTTAAAAAGACTTAAAACCATTAGTAAAAAAGAAGCATTCATTAAAAATCTAACCAATAAATGTGGGCTCAATTTTCTTAGCAAATATATTTTATTATGAACTTATTAAACGACAGTACCTCACTTATAACCCAAATAACCTAAACAACAGGAAAAGAAGATTAAAGAATACATTAAAGAAACTATAAGGATATCAGTTCTGAGAACAATTCTCCTGTCATAATCAGCAGGATTTCTTCTGCTGGAACCTGGAGGAAACAGAACCCGGAACCTCAGCCTGAACCTGGATCCCTGAAGCCTTCCCTCATGTGGTTCTCTCTAGGAGCATCTCGAAATGGAGCTATGATAGCCAAAACTATCCCAAGTCTCTAAAGGCCACGCATCTTGTTTTTGGCTCATTTTTATACCTCCTCTCAGAAGTTGTTCAAGAATGTTTTTTGCCTGGTTAATAACCAATCTCCCCCACATGGTGGTTCGACTTTTAAGGGGATAAACATCACCTGCTCTATCACAACTCTTTTTCTCATCCCCTACTTGTGATCTAAACAAAAATCATGTTTATCTCTCATTGAAATAAATCTCACTGCCAGGTGGTTTTAGCACAGAACTCTACATGAATTTTAAATAAACCAAAATAAAAAAAAAGAACATTTAATGCCAATATCACTCAAATAGAAAGAGAAGGAACATTGCCCAATTTATTTTATGAAGTGACAGTTAACCCGATACACAAACCACATAATGACTAAACAATAAAAAGAACTATAGGCCAAGTTTCTTTAATATATATATATATATATATATATATATATATATATATATATATATATATATATTCAATAAAATACTTACAAATAATTTCTGGAATACATTTAAAAGATTATCCTCCATGATCAAGTAGACTCACCCAGAGATTTAAGGGCAAATCAATATAAAAAGGAAAAACGGTCTATGAAACTATCATATAAAATATTGAAAAAATACATGATCATCAATAGATACAGAAAAGGCCTTTGACAAAATCCAATACACCTTCATGATAAAGTCCTGAATTAATACAAGGGACATTCCTAAAATATTAAAAGGCAAGTTTATTGCAAAGCTAGAGCCAGTTTCAAATTAAATGAAGAGAAACTCAAAGAAATTCCATTAATATCAGGACTAAGACAACATTGTTACCTCTTTTCAAAGCTATTCAATATAGTATTTAGAATTATACACCTACGGAAATTGATCAAAGGCTATAAATTGAAATGAAAGCAGTCAACGTGTCTTTATTTTCAGATGGCATGATAGTACGATTAAGTGAACTAGAGAATTCCAGCAGGGAACTACAGCTGATGAACACTTTCAGTGATGTGGCTAGATACAAGATCACCTACAAATAAATAGCTCTTCTATAGACAAATGACAAGTGAACTGAGAAAGAAATTAAAGAAACACCACTTTCCACAACAGCCTCAAATAATATGAAATACCTGGGGTAAACAAAATTCCTCTATGAAATGTCAATGGAAAGGGCTTTGGAAAATATACAATCAAGATACTCATGGCACATTAAAAGAGAAAAATCTAAAAAAAAAAAACCTAACCAAACCAAACCAAACAAACAAACCCCTCAAGTCTGATTAAAGAAATTGTAAAAGATATCAGAAGATGGAGAGATCTCCAATGTTCATGGATCTGTTGGATTGATAATGAAAAAAAATGGATATTGTACCAAATACAATCTACAGATTCAATACAATCTACATTAAAATTAAATAATAATTACTTATATACATAATTACTTACATGCCTTGAGAGGACAGTACTCAACTTTATATGGAAAAACAAAAACTTAGGGTAGCTTAAACAATACTTCATAATAAAAGAACAGCTGGGTGTATTACCATCCCTGACTTCAAGTTATAATACATAGCTATAGAAGTAAAACTGCATGGTATTTGCATAAAAAACAGGCACATTGAACATTAAAATTAAATTGAGGACCCATACATATATCCAAACACATATAGGCACCTGATTTTTGATAAATAAGCCAGAAATACACACTGTAAAAACAGATACCCATCTTCAACAACTGCTGTCAGGCAAACTGGATGTCTCTCCGTGTGAAAGAATGCAAATAGATTCATATTTATCACCCTGCCCATAACTCAAGTCCAACTGGATCAAAGACTTCAACATAAAACCAGATACACTTAAGAGAAAGTGGGGAACAGCCTTGAACACACTGGAACAGGAAATGAATTTCTGAACAGAACACAATAGTCCATCAACTAAGATCACAATTAAAAAATGGGACCTCATGAAATTGAAAAGCTTCAGCAAGGCAAAGGACACTGTCAGCTGGAAAAATGGCAATCTGCAGAACAGGAAAACATTTTTACAACCTCCTCATGTAATAAAGGACCAATATCTAAAATATATAACTCAAGAATCTAGATATCAAAACACAAAATAATCCAATTAAAAATGGGGCATACATCTAAACAGGGAATTCTTTTTATTATTTTTTAAATTATTTTTTATTAATTTTTAAGTTTCACTCAAGAAATTATGATTTTTATTCAACCTAGGAACCTTTACATATTGAACACAGTGGTAGTGGTTGGAAATTTTTGATTACATAAAGGTATTTGATTATTTAGTATCTTAAGTTACAAGCACACTCAAACTAAAATCTTTACAATAAACTTTTCTTTCATGTCAAAGAAAAAATTTTGTAATAGTCATATGAAATTCTCTTGATACAACTTTTTTCCACTATCATATATGCTCTTTCTTTCTTTTTTCTTTATTTTTATTTTTTACATATATATTTATATTATTACACGTATATACAACAGACTACCTATCGCAAGAAGAACCATGAAGCTATCAGGAATTATATAAATGTTGAATTCTTAGTGTTTTGGCTATTTATATTTGACAGGCTTGAAAAAAACATATTTGCTATCTTGGTGCCTCTAAAATTCAGTGTAGATCAATCTCCATCACCTCTTGTCATTATCAACTTAGAATCTATCTATACCTAAAAAATCTAAACCCTAAACAACTAAGCTTCATTATAAAACTAAAATATCTGTTCTTCAACTCCATCAGGGACTTGAGAAGGAATAAAATTGATTACCTGAGTATGCCAGGAGTGCAGGTTAGTAGCTTTCCAAATGAGAAAATTACAGTTTTCTACCTGAATTGTCACCAAAAACTCTCTATTATGATGGAGCATAATCTTCAGCTTTCTGGACCAATATAACTGACAGACATGTTTGTGAGGCAGGAACTTTTGAGGATTTGCTTACCCTTAAACAAGGAATTCTTAATAGAGGGATCTCTAATGGCCAAGATGCACTTAAAGAAATGCTATACATCCTTAGTCATCAAGGAAATGCAAATCAAAACTACTCTGAGATTCCGTCTTACACATGTTAGATCAGTAATACAAAGGATAGCTCATGCTGGTGAGGATGTGGGAAAACAGGAACATTTCTACATACCCGTGTAGTGGGAGTGTAAATTTTATAGCCATTATGGAAATCAATATGTCAATTCTTCAGAAAGCTGAGAACTGCCTTACCTCTGACCCAGATATACCAATCTTGGGCATATACCCAAAGAATGCTGTTATACCACAACAACACTTGCATTACCATGATCATTTTGGCTTCTTTCATACTAGGCAAAAGAACTGGAAATGATCTATATGTCCTGCATCAAAAGAATGGTAAAAGAAAGTCTGGTAATTTATGCAATGAATTATTACTCAGTTTTTAAAATGACGTCATGTAAATGAAAGGCAAACTGATGGAACTTGAAAAAATTTATCCTGAGTGATATAACACAGAACAAGAAGAATAAAACTAGTATATATTTACTTATAAATGGTTATTAGCTTTTAAATAAATGATAACTAACTTTAATCTCCAAACACAGAGAGGTTAGGCAAAGAGGAGACCTCTAGAGGGTAACACATAAATCTCCTTCAAAAGAGGAAATAGGCTACCAAAAAGAGACTTGATACCCTATGAGCACATAAAGGGGAGGAGGTCCTCCTCAGTCACAGTCATAGGGCAGGGGAGTAAGGAGAAAATGGGAGGGAGGGAGGAATGAGAGGATACAAGGGATGGGATAACCATTGAGATGTAATAAAAATAAATTAATAAAATAAAATTTAAAAGTCTGCAAAAAAAGAGGAAATAGAATAGATTTTACAGTTGGAGTGGAGGCAGCTGAGAATTGGAAAGTGAGGTATCAGGTGGGCGATAGAAGGAAGGAAATAATACAGAGAGAAAGCTGGAATTGAGGCAGGAACGTGGGAGGAGTGTGAAATTCTCATGCAGGGGAGAGTTCTTGGGATCTAAGAGGAGGACTCCTAGTATTGGGGTATATGGAGCCTCAGTTGGCCAGGTAAACTCCCAGTGGCAGCACTGAATTGCATTCAACTGAGTTGTTGGCCAAGATGGTTCCATTGAAGTGCCTAAAAACCTCAGGCTCATACTAAGACAAAGGGTTGCTCCATTGCTGAGGATAGTATCCAAACAGCTCACTGAACATGGAGAAGTTGAGTTGGTGTCTACATGAAGCCTTCATCCCTAGATTGTAGTCTTTTTGGTGTCTGAAGCTACTCTGCAGTCTATCAAAATAGAAACCTGGACATCAACCCACCTACAAAACGTCTGATCTACAATCTGTCTCAATGGACAGATTGTGGTAATGCTGACAGAGAACGTGTGAGAGTGGCCTACCAGTGTGTGGCCCGACTTAAAGCTCACTCCATGAGAAGGATCCCTACCAGACACTGTTCTAGTAACCAAGAACCAGCAACCAGGTAGTCCAAAGACCTAGGCTAAAAGCAAACACTACTGGTCTTAAACATACTAATGAAATTACTTCTAATAATATTTTGCTATACTTATAGAACAGTGCCAAATCCAGTCATCATCATAGCGGCGTCCTCACTCAGCAGATGCTAATAGATTCAGAGAAGCATAGCCATATATTATGCAGACAGATAGAGTCTAAATTGTAATTCTCCATCAAATCTCTCCCCTCTGATATCAGGTGATCTCACAGAAGAACAGGCAGAAAGTAAGCGAGTGTCAGACATGCTGGTGGACACCGGGAGAACAAGGGACTTTGGATTAACTAAGCACAAGACATGCATTTAAGCTCACAGAAACTAAAGGGACAAGCACTTGGCTGACAGGGTTGTACCCCTAGTGCTCTGCATACATACATAGTAGCTATTATCTTAGTGTTATGTGGGACTCCTGACTATGAGAACTAGTCTCTGAGTCCCTCCCCCGACTCTTGAGACTCTTCTTTCTGCTGCATTGCCATGTCCAACTTGGATAAGAAAGATTTTGCTCCAAATTATTACATCTTATTTTGTCATGTTTGGTTGTTATCTCTTAGAAGCCTGTTCTTTTCTAATGGGAGACATAAAGGTAGTGGACTCATGAGGAGAAGAGGTGGAGAGTAACTGGGGGGAAGAGTGACGCTTAAGTATAATCAGATATATTTCATGAGAAAAGATTCTATTTTCTGTCAATGAAAAATATACTTGAATTCTGATTTTTCTCAGCAGTGAAGAATATTTTGAATTTACACTGAAACTTCAGGATATGAATTTAAAGTTAGGGCACAGTTATCCTTTATAAAGCTATTAGTATAAATGTTTTGTTTTCAGGAAAAGACAAGAAACCCTTTTAAATATTAGTTCTGTGCTTGACAGAAGTTTCAGCTTTGGCAGAAAAACTAGATTACAGATTTAATAAAATGTGCAGTGCAAAGAAATTTAGTTTGTTACAATAACTCAATGCTTTATAATTGTTGGGAAAGAGGGGATGCCAGGTTCCATTCCAAAATAATAGAAACTCACTAAAGGAAATGATACCAGATAAATTAGAAATACTGTGTCGCTGATAGTACAGATGTGAAAGCAATCCACATTCAGGAATTATATTTTATTGGTTCCAGTTGTATAGTTTTAAAGAAAAAAAACCCAAACTTCTCTGAAACTGAATATCCCTATCTGTAAAATAATTATTGAGGTGGCATTTATGTCATGAAATAGTGTTGGAATGAAATGTGATGAAACACAGTCAAATTCCTAGCACAAAGTGGGTCACATGTTAAGAATTTAATGTTAGCTTTTGTGTCTAGGGGCAAAATAACTTATGCACATTTGTCACATATGCTGCTCTTAACGCATTTTTAAAATCATGCTTCAAGTTTAGAATGCAAAAAGCTTACATAGCTAAAAGTAAAATATTTTTACCTCCTATCATCACTGGAAAGGTTCTCAAAGCAGCACCTAGAGCCGTCAACCTTCGGCAAATGTATGCTAAGCTTTTACGTAGCATTTAAGAAGTGTTCACTGAATTAATGCATTCTGTCTTATCATAGAATTATTCTTCTCGGATACTAGGAACCTGGAGAATCTGCCTAATCTACGCAATTATTTGATATATTTTTGTGATATCAATGAAAATATTTTTAACATCCATTTAATATTGTCAAGTCTTTGCATTTCTCCATATGAATAACTGACTGATAACACTAAAATAAGAAAACACCATAATTAACAATCATAGGACTGTAATTTTTATGAATTATAAAACAAGTTCTAACTAATTATATGAAAATATGTTTGAACATGACAGCACATTGTTCTAGTTTGGGTTACTATTCCTAGAATGAAAAGAAAAGCAAGTTTGGGAGGATAGGGTTCATTTGACTTACACTTCCATATCATAGCACATCACTGAAGAAAGGAGCTCAGAACAGTAACCTGAAGCAGGAGGCTGAGGAAGAGGCCATGGAGGCTGTTGCTTACTGGCTTGCTCAGCCTCGGCCCACCAACCAACATGTGTCTCAGGACACCGTTGGCTGGGGCCTCTCCCTCAATCAGTAATTAGGCTTGTCTCCTCACAGCCCATTTTTCTATAGCCTTTTTTTTTTCAATTGAGATTCCCTTCTCTCAGAGGTCTACAGCTGGTGTCATGTTGACATAGAACTAACAGGCATGCACAGCTAACTCAAAATATGTATAGTGTTGGTCAATGATGCTTCTATGTTTAAATCATAAAACAATAGTAAGTGGCCTAAAGGAACAAAACACATCAGATTAATTTGTTCATAATACATCCATTTACAACTTGTCTCCATATATCTTTTTACTAAGATAGTGTTTCATGCCTGTAATTCCAGCATTTGAAAATCTAAGACAAGCATTTAATCCATCACTCAGGGAGGCAGAGGCAGACATATTGCTATGTGTTTGAGGCCAGCCTTATCTACAGAGTGAGTCCAGCACAGCCAAAGCAAAACAGAGAAATCCTAGATTGAAAAAAAAAAAACAAGAAAAGAAAAGATAATAAAATAGAAAATAAAATTTAAGACAAGATTGTAAATTCAAGGCAAAATACAGAGAACCTAATAAAATCCTGTTTAAAAATAATTCTGATTTTCTTAGTTAAAATTCTTCCACTTTGAATCCCACATTAGGTAAAGAGACAAAATAATCCTTATTTGAGTAGAATGATATTCAGAACTGGACACACAGGCTTATTCAATATTTTACTGATTGGATCATGATAAAAATAAGATTAAGTTAAAAATATTAAAAAGCCAAATAATAAGTGGCTATTAGATATAGTCTAAAAATTTTAGCTTTATATCTTCACATTTCAGTTAGTAAATGCGTGCATTGATTTCTTTTTATTATTTTCCTATGTATGCCTATTTCTCAGAGCATTGCTATGATTTATATTTCAGATTAAAAAGACAAAATAAACCATGTATGCCAAAGACAGGACCCATAGGATCCCTGTGCTGGAACTGACCTGACAGCCTCCTTCTTGAGGTCTGTCTTTCAAGGTACCAGAGATGGCTTACTAGCTACCAAAGAAGGGAGCCAACCAACTGTCCTACATAGCTGTGTTGCTTATGAACCTCAGGAAACCACACAATATGTTAGGCAGCACACTTGCCTGGTCTGTAATCAAGAGGTCTTCTGTAGGACTTAAGACTTATCTAACAGGAGAAAAAGCATGCCTTGTACTGGAAACACAGGCAACTGTGTAGCATTAGTGAGGTCATGACCCTGCAGGAGAACCTACAACAACCACTTCAGTAAACTGAATAACACCTAACTACAGTCCAATATGATATTTTTATTCATAGGTAAGAATAATTTTCCCCCACCAAGGAAACTTGATTTTGCAGAAGAAGAGACAGAGCATTACAAACAAGCAAGCAAACAAACAAAACCAACCAATCAAGCTGCACCATCCTGAAAACATCCACATTATAGCATGTGTTGAAGGCTTGGGAATCGTTTCAGAAGTGGAGACAGGAAGAATAGAAGTGCTAGAGCAGGAGCTCGATGTGAGAGATTTTGCTGCCTACAAAAGGCAGAAAGCATACCACAAAAAAGGTTTTCCAGTCTAGCTGCCTAAGTAGAGTTGACCAAGAATGACACCAATAGACAGGACTCAACCCTACACAAGGAGTTACAGGAAACTAAGGTGTGTGTAAAAGAAGGAGAAATAATCTTACCCAGGAAAGAACACGCCAATTTGTTGTCCAATACTAAATGCAGCCCTGGAAACATACATATGTGTAACATACAAATTGAGCAAGTTTTATTTATGCTGTGTGTGTGCATGTGTGTGTGCATGAACAATTAATGAAAAAAGAGATTAAGAATATTAGAGAATAAGGGATATATGAGAGGATTTGGAAGAAAGAAAGAGAAAAGGGAAACAATGTAATTATTTCAGAAAAAATTCATAATTTAAGTCTAGAACAACATACCAGCACTGTGTGTAATGTTGAACATGCTCCTGAGTAGCAACATACACAGGCAAACAAGAATTTTCTTTACTCTCTCAGTTGCTGTAATTTTTTATTAACACAGGACAGTTTCAGAAATCAATCCCTCAGTGGAAGCATAAGGATGGGTTTAAAAAGCATACTAAAACATTTCAGATGAACATAAGTCAGAAAATCCCAAACATTGCCCATAGCCTTGTTCTCAGTGGTTTTTGACCATGCCTTGAGAAAAGACAGAAACTTAAATAATTTAAGATACCCAGCCTTCTTTTTCTTTTTCTTTTCTTTTTTAGTACGTGGTTAAAGGACTTTGTGCTCTACTTTTCAAAAAGTCTTGTTAAAATCTTGTTCAAAATCAAAGTATAGTGTGGGTTCTTCATGTTTTTAAAATTGTATATAAAAATTCTCCCCTCTAGATTTTCCTTCAAAACTCAAAGTAATGAAAAACTATTAAATCTTCAGTGCACAACAAACACACTCAAGTGCCTTGAGGCTTTGCTCTTGGACTCAGAAGAACTGATTTTTAATTCTGCGTCTCTGTACTTGGAGAACTATGTGTCTTCAAAAGTCAGACTATTCCTCTGATGCTCTGGCTGCCTAATGTGCTCATCAGGGTGAGAAGCAGACTGTAATCTTATTAGAGTAAATTAAATTTTATATAACATACCCACAGCCTTCACATCAAAAGAGAATCCTTACAGACAGATACTCATTACAAAATTCTTAGCAAATGTGTCTACTTATTCGCCATGTTTTGTAATGACCAGTATAACAACATTACATCTTACTGTTTGACACAGTTGTCCTCAGTGATTCACCAGATGTAGTCTGCACTAAACTAATGGTAAATGTTTAGTTCTGGGGTACTTTGTAATGTTTGTTATGTTTACAGAGGAGAAAAGCAGAGTCACATTTCCTCCAAATGTACAAAACAAGTTCCTAACACAAAGAAAAAGAAGGGACATTGAAATAATGAATAAAGGAAAATATTATTGTCCTTGATTCTATTAATGAGTTATGGATAGCATTGCAAAGTAATACAATAAATGAGAAAATATTTAAATAGAAAAATATTTTGCAGAATATAAAATGTACATATCCACTAATATAAATGGAAGGGGAAATTGAAATTGTGAAAGGGAAAGGTCTGATCAAGAGAGTGCATTTCTGAGTTGCCTATGGCCAATGACTCTTGTGAAGGCTATGCATTCAAACACTGCTGTGCTTTAGAAAAATTTTGTATACTCTTTGCTAATTGCTAAGTTCACCCCAAAGTAGATCCACTTCATATCTATAGACTTTACCTTTGAGTCACATTGAACCCCCTTCCAAAAGGCCAAAGTTGAAGGTTTCTCCCGAAACTCCACATAAGTTCCTATTTCAAGAGAAGTAGAAAGAAACAGGCCACAAAGTTTCTGTTGCTAAAGGTGTGAGGTGAATGTGTGCTTGCTGAAGAAGTGACCATCATAGCAGACCAAAAAGCCCAGGCTGCGAGCCTGGCCCATCAGGAGGGTGAATTGGTATTAGGGCATGCAACCTGGAAAATTAATGATCAGATCATAAGCGGCCTTCATCTCAAGATCAAAACTACCAGAATGAACATCATGACATCTTAGGTATAAAGAACTTTATGCCAGACCACAGTGGCTGAGTTCCATGAAACTAGCCAATATAACAGTGATAATTCTCCATTTGTACAGTTACTTAGATATTAGGGTAGCATGGTTGTTAAATAGAACCAACTGCAATCTAAAAGTCTCTGAGTAGAAGTTCTAAGCATAAGTGTGTAGTCCCCCAGTCAGCCTGCCTCGGGTTTTTCTGTCACTGAAAGGATAATACTATGATGGCCTGAAGCAACCAACACAGCCCTTTAAGTTGTAAAGGTCAGTAAGATGATAGAATTTTTACCAATAATAGTTTATGACATTGTTACTGAGTTCAATAGTAAATCACATTTAATGAAATTGTTAGTGAGGTCAATAAAAAATATTTTTAAAGTGATACCATAGGATGGATTTCAAATGAGCAATGGACTTTGACAACATTTGTCTAGCCTTCAAATGTGCCAAGAAGAAGAAAAATACTCTCCGTTAAACTGATTTTGATAAATGTGATAAATTCCAGAACATGTGATCTTGAGACCGTCAGGCCTCCATTCTTCCAGAACTGCACCTTTTTTTGAGGGAGAAAAGAAGGCATCAAAGCTCTGCTGACTAATGGTAAAACTTGCTTCTCCTCACGTTAAATACAAAGAGGGAAATCACATACTGCCTGGTTTATGGCTTTAAGGGAACCAAATAGGACCTTCAGTGCTTCTTTTATGATGATGATGATGATGGAATATATTTTATTTTTCATATGCATTTATATTATTACACACATATACAGTAAACTACATACAGCAAGAAGAACCATGAAACAATAAGGAATTATATAAAAGTTACATTCTTTGGGTTTTGGCTATTTGTATTTGGCAGCCTTGAAGAAAACATCTTTCCTATCTTAGTGTGTCTAAAATGTGTAAATCAATACCTATCATATCTCTTAAAACACCTCTCTAGACCTAAAAATATCTTAACCCCCAAACAAGTAAGCTTAATTGTAAAACTAAACTATCTGGTCTTCAACCCCATTAGAGACCTGAAAAGGAATAAAATTAATGACAGGTGGTGTAAATTAGCAGCTTCTCAAATGAGAAGATGACAGAGATGGTTTGCTACTTGAGCAGTCACCTAAAACTCTCTGTAACATTGGAGCATCATCTTCAACCTTCTGGCCCAATATATCTGACAGGAACTTTCAGGGTGTTGGGTCGGGTTTTGGTTGCTTTCTTTGGCTGTAGAGGGTTATTTTCAGTGGGAGTTGGTTATAAGTTATTATTGGTCTTATTTAGAGAGAAAAAAAGGTTGAACTCAGGGATGTCTCTTTTCCTTTATCTTCTATTCTTAGATTTAGAGATAGGGGTTTCAAAAAGAAGGAGGAATATAGAAATATATTAGGGAAGATAGAATAAAAAGTAGATTAGTGAATCTATTCCTCAATGCTTTAATTGTCACTCCCAAGGTTATTTTAATTCAGTGGTATAGAATTTTGTATATAGATGCAAAATATATTTAATTTTAGATAGAATGGTATGGAATTCAAATGTACGATTGTTCTTCACACACACATAATATATATACATATATATGTATATATATATGTATATATATATATCCACTCTAATATGAGGTATTGTACCCATATAACTCACCTATAATACAAGGTTTACTTCCAATACTTTGAAAATGCTATTGCAGGCTTTTAGGATAGGTCAGTTATACAAGTTAATTGATAGTTAATCAAATCATGGTCATATCAATTACTAGTCTACTTTTATCACAAGAATAAACATCTGAGGTGCAACAGATAGATACGATTCTATAGAAAGATAAGGTAAAATATATAGTGTCTTCAAAACCTCAAAGACATACAGGATATGACATTTAAAAGTGTTTTATTATTTTAAAGATTCATTGCCAATGAGAGAGGTTAACTCCTGGCAACACCCAGCCTACCTCACAGAGGATGATGAGCATCAAAGAACCTCCTTATGGAGATGGCTTCAAATGTGGTGAACAAGACACTGGGAAAATGTCCTTGTTTCTACCACAGACAGAATTCTGCCTAAAAAAGGGCAAGCTTGGAAGCAGGCAGAGCCAACGGCCAAACTCTGCCAAGACAGGATAAGGAGGTCCTCAGTGCTTCTTATTTCTTCACATTTCTAAAAGATTTCTTGACGTTAGTAGGCAACAGGCTACCAGACTAATTCAGCTGTTCCATTGGAGCCTGAATGTTATTAGATCTCATAGAATCACTTGACTTCAAATTGAGTGGCTTGGTGACACAGGACAGTAGAACTGCCTCTGCTTCTAAGAAAATTCAGAAATGACACTGTGTTAGCTTAATAGTTACTAGGACTAGCATAACTGAGAGAAAAAAGGAGAGAGTGTTAGTTTCTCATTGGTTCCAAGGGTTACACACATGATGTCTATCACCACCTAGTTTAGTAAAACACAGGTATGTTGTGCCTTACCACAGTCTGTCTCATCATGAACCTAATAGCACATATATGGTCATTTATCTAATCTGGACAGGAAACAAAAAGAAAAAGAGACTTAGGGTCACCTTAAATGTCATACATCATGTAATCTACTACCTTCACCTAGGTTCATATATATATATATATATATATATATATATATATATATATATATATGTATATATATATATATATATACAATTTATATATTATATAATATTAATATATAAACATTATATAAAATAAACTTACATTATTTGGCAGGCTGAAAATGCAAGGTGTACTGCAGTATCTATTGTTATGTTTTTTTAGTAACAAAACTTTTAACTATGGGCCCAACCTGTGAACATTAAAATAAAAATCAAAACAATAGAATAAAATAATAAAAAATCATGTTCTCCACTTTTAAGCTTGTTATAAATGCTTCCTAAAGTTTTTCTGGGTGAAATCTTCTGTTTGTTGTCCTCAAACTGCAGATTTCCTCTGCTATTGTTTTTCTTCTTCTAGATAAAGTGAGTTTATATTGATAATTATTTATGGAATATAGGCTTTAGAGGATACAAAATTAATTCATGAATTTGTCTATGAAGCTTAGCCAGTTCCAAGTACATGTAGATAGTTAAATCTAACTTACATGTGTGAGTTGCATCCTTTTACATCACTCAAAGAACCTGGAGGAGATGTGAGCTCCACAAGGAGACCAGTGAAGCCAACAAATCTGGAGGTGGGCGTTGGTGGTGTTGCTGGCAGGACTGCAGAAACTTATGCATCAACCAAGGACCCAGTATGGTGAGGACTTAGACCCTCTACTCAGAAGTAGTAGATAGGCACCTTGTAGGTTCTATAATATGAGGAGTAGGGGCTACGTCTGCCATGAACTGTGGTCCCCACTTGCAGATCACCTCCTCCTGGTGGGGTGGCATTTCCAGACCACAGAGGAAGAGGATGCAGGCAGTCCAGATGAGACATGATCATGAGGTCAGGTGATAGGGAGCAGGGCTCCTCTTTTTTGAGGACTCTGGGCTAGAGCAAGGGGGATGATGGAGGGAGGATGGGACCGAGACGAGATGAGGTAGGGGCTACAATCCAGATATAAATTGACCAAACTAAAAATAAATAAATGAAAATCTTGTAAAGGGCCAAATACTGTTTAAATTTGTCATTTCCAGGGGACATGGTCAAATATGAGGCACCAGAGTTCGTGTGAAAGTCATACCCCACTCTCCACTCTACTGTGGAGAGTGTTCTGTCCATTGGCTAGATCTGGGTAGGGGCTTAAGGTTTACCACCTGTATTGTCCTTGGCTGGTGCCTTAGTTTGAGCGGGACCCCTGGGCCCAAATCTGCCCATCATAATGTTCTACTTGTAGGCTTCTAGGACCCTCTGGGTCCTTGTACTTTGCCATTCTCCCATGATTCTCTCATCTAGAGTGCCTGGGAGGGAGGGAAGAATGGGAGAATACAAGGGATGGGATAACCATTGAGATGTATCAAGAATAAATTAATAAAAAATTTAAAAAAATAAAATCTACAATCAAAAATTTAAAAATTTGTCAGTTCCTTATTATGACTTTTAGCACTTTTATTTTAAAATGTCCTTTGGATATAGCCTTAGATATCCTCTTTCCCAGTATTAGTATTACATAATAAAACATGTCTTTCCTGAACTTCCATATATTATCTAACATTTATTTAGCCTAGGAATGAAGAGTTTTCAATCAACAAACTGTTTGCTGTGTGCCTGAAGAACTAAGGAAGAATACAAAAATCCTGGGATAGTTGCATATTCCTGTCTTAGGAAGGAGCAACTGGTAGATCCTTGGGCCTCACTGGCCCAAAAGCATGGCCAGCTTATTGACTGGTTCAGGCTAAAAATAGAGCCTCTCTTAAAAAAAAGAAAATGAAAAATAGGTTCATGGCATGGGAAGAATAGCACCGGAGGTTCATCTCTCATTTCTAAATTCATGTACACACGTATTTACCTGCCCACAAGACTTTACACACACAAATAGATAAGCAGAAACAAATTTTCAACTTTTCATTTAACCATTTCTATTACATGAAATAGTTGATATAATACATTATTTACCCTATAACTTTATAATCTCACACTTTAAATAGGAGTCCCAATTTTTAGATTAAATAAAAGGAAATATATACAATAAAATAGGTACCTATCAAATACATGGGTGATAAACAGCCTAGTCAAGTTTTAAAACAAAATCTCAATGGGCCTAATACTGATCCAAGCAGGGGAGGCTATCTGAGTTTGTAGTGCATTTCACCTGCACATGATAGAACATAATTTTTCTATTTAAAGTTCTCTGCTCTTTTCTTATATTAGTTTCTTTTTCTAGTCTACTTGGCTCCTCTATTCTTATCTTTCCCTTTAGTGTTGTTGTTCCTTATTTCATTTTTTCCCCTCAGTTTAAGAGTGGACTGCAGGTCTTCCAGGCTCCATATGAAGCTATAAGCCTAGACTTATGGAACCTTTTATACCATGATTTGTTGCTATCCCTGGAGGGGTTGTTCTGTTTTCTGAAGGGAAATAGAGTAGAAGTAGATCCGTGGGAGCTGGGAAGTTGTGTATGTGTGTGTGGGGGGGTAGGAACTGGGAAAAGTGGAGGGAGGGGTGATTGTTGTAGGGATGGACTATATGAAAGAAAAAATATTTAAAGACAAAAACACTGCAAAAAACCTGCAAAACCCAAGAAAGAAAGAAAGAAAGAAAGAAAGAAAGAAAGAAAGAAAGAAAGAAAGGCATATAGACATGAAGGAAGAAAGGAAGAAAATTAACAAATGCACACAACCAATCCCTTTCTAAACACATACCCCGTACACAGCTCTCAGCTATAGAGATTTGTGTGCAGAGTGTATTTATTGTACACTGACTCCTTTTTCCTGACAACACAAGTTGATTGCATTGTAGAGATAATATCTGTGCTTAGTACAGACTGTTTTCCTAACCACCCTTCCAATGTGAATGTTCATGAAGAATCTGTGAAAAGTAGATATGGAGAATCCTCTGGGGCACAGAAGGAAAAACAAGACAAGAGAGCAACCTGGGGGATGTCTTCCAAGACTGAGGTGACAAGATTATATGCGCCCCACAGAGACAGGCAGCCTGTACCCTCTTCTCTTGTAGCACCCCATGATGTGGTGTGACCCTAATGGGGACCATCCAGCTGGAGCTCCCAAGGAGCCTTCAGCGGTGCAGTACAGCAGTTAAGCCTGCATCCATAAGGGAGATACAGCTCTGTAGACCATGGGTGTCAACTGTGGTTTGTAAATGAACATGCTAGGACCTTTACATGGTACACTGAAAGACACTGACTATGCGTTTGGTGTAAAAGTACTTTCTTATATGCACCTCATTTTACCACCTATAAAGTGACAATGTGAGTACATAAATAAATGTGAAAATAAATAAAATTACAGTAAGGAAAGCAAGGGCAAGAGAGATACTCTTCCCCCAGGGAGAGAGAAATAATTGGCCATCAAGTGTAAAATGGCCAGTCCTGCAATTACTCATAAAGTTAACATATGGAATGAATAGGTTATATTTAGAATATATGTATGCAGTAAATCTATGCAATAATTGTGGGAAAGAGGCTATGTATTTAAAGGAAACTTGGTGGGATGGGTGTGTATATATGAGGGTTTGGAATGAGAAATGTCATTAAATTATAAACTCCAAAAGAAAAATAACTAAGAATATATTTAAAATACCATATTAGCACATTTGAGGATGAAATAACCATATCTTTATAGGCTAATTATTAAATTGAATAACTATATTGCATAAACCACTAAAGCTTGAGGATTTTTGATGATGCCTAACATAAACCAAAAAAATATTGCATAACAAGCTAATTTTCTACACAAGTGGAGATGAAGTAGTAATCATAAGGCAAATATAAATTTACAGTGCAATTGAAATCATTTTAATTTTATGTGTAACATATACCAATAAAGTTATATTCATCCAATTTAATAAAAGTTTTAATTTTAAAAAATGAGCCAGTTTTCACTCTACAGAATTTATTTGTATTTTTTTCAGAGTGCCTCACAAAGAAGTATACCAAATCAAATTATTCTTTCACTAATTTAAATAATTGTTTTACTTCTTTTAGTTTTAGGTCTTTAATTAGTAATATATTATCTTAGGAGTCTCTCAAAGTTACTGGAATTTACTAAATAAGATCAAAAGCACATTAACTATATTTTTATATATTAGTCAATTACATTTTAAATCTTGAACAAATTTTAGTTTAGAAGATTGTGTAAAGAATGTATGGTTTATGTGCAAGCCACTGAAATAAAGCTATTTAAACAAATATATACTAAATTATTTTCCTGTGTTTTTTTTCCATAGGTCCATCCACTTGCCTATAAATTTTGCTCTAACAGCTGAGTAATATCCCATTGTATAATGTACCACATTTTCTTTATCATTTGTTCTGTAGATGGACATCTAGATTGTTTGCAGTTTCTGACTATTAAGAAAAAAGCTATAGTGAACATGGTTGAGTACGTGTCCTTGTGGTAGGGAGGAGCAACTTTTGGGTATATGTCCAAGTGTGGTATAGCTCGATCATGAGGTAGATAAATCTCCAACTTTCTGTGTAATACTGTATTTATTGATTTTCTTAGTGCCTATGCAGGTTTGCACTGCCACCAGCAATGAAGACGTGTTCCCTTTGCTCCACACCCACTGCAAGCATGAGCTGTCACTTGTGTTATTGCTCTTAGCCTTTCTCACAGGTGTAAGATTGAATCTTGAAGTACTTTCCACTTGTATTTGTCTTCTGGCTAAATATAGTGAATGTTTCTTTTAAAAGACATGTTTCTCAGCTATTTGGGCTTCTTATATTGAAAATACTCTGCTTTAATTGAATCATTTGGGGTATTACATCTATTTTTTAACTTTTAAATATTTTGAATGATATTCCTCTATCAGATATGAAACAATTAGATAAATGATAACCAAGTTACACTGTGTAGAACAAGAGAGGATAGGGAAAGTGCAGGGGTCTGGGGGGGGGACCCTTGCCTCTACCTGAGAGGGGGAAATATAATACATTTTAGGGGTGGACTGGGGACAGCCGTTCATTAACTGCCATAGCACCTATGTGGTTTTTAAATTTTACTCATCCTAAATACTCATTTGGTATAGGTTCTGTATAAACCTGTCTTTAAAAAGTTAATCTGAGGCCAGACTCAGATCAGACAAAACAGAAAATATAGCATAGTCCTTATCCGAATTACCACGTAGTTAACCCATTTAACCCTATCAACATTCTGCATTCTCCAGCTGAGATTCACTGGAGAGTCTAAGACTCAATTTTTGGTGTCATTGTACCTATTAGTCATTCTTTAATCTACATAGTTATATATACAGACAAAAACAGACAGATAGATGATTGATAGGTAGATAGATAATAGATTGATATGCATATGATAGATGATAGATCAATTATAGATAGATAGATAGATAGATAGATAGATAGATAGATAGATAGATAGATATACTTACTCTATGAGACGTACTGTGTGATCTGAGATTTTACTCAAAGCTAAGTTTGTAAGGAATAAAGTCTTGTTTTCCTTGGTTACTTTCTAAGAGAAATTTGAACTACATGGCAAATCACAGCCAGTAGAACTAAAGCAATTCATACATTTACTATTAGTTAACAGATTCTTTAATTGAGAGGGACTCAAATGTGTCCTATATTCCAGACAAAGTGTTTTCTCTTCTTATAAAGTCACTAATTCCAACTGAGTCCCCATTCACCACATGATCTTTTTTTTTTAACTATTCCCAAAGATGCAATCTTCAAATAGTAACATATAAATGTGTCAATTAAAATTCCAACACATGAATTTTGGAGGAAACCGTCACACCATGTGGAAGAAATTGAAAAGACTATAAAGTTCATGTCAAATTAATTATGGCTTTGATCAAATTTTATGAGCGAATATTAGTGATTACATCTATAGACTTTGAAATCAGACAGTGTCTAATATTAACCATAATATTTTCAGTAATTTTGTCCACTTTTAAAAACTCATTCTTACTAAGTTACAATTATCATAGAGTTTTGTGACATTTTCATATAATGATATATCAAATATTCATAGCAGAAACCCTAGAAATTAGAATAAACTATCTGAAAATGTCAGCTAAAATTTTGTCCTTTTAGATAAATATGTACATATTATGACAGAATGAAAGTTATTTTGGTTAGTAAAGACTTCAAATCTTTAAAATATAAATAAAATTAAGCTACAAATTCTTCCATAGGCTCAAGAGTTCCTGGATCACCTTCATGTTGCTGTAGCAGAATATCACGAATTGCATAAACTATTCAAAACATAAATGTATTTTCTTACGTTTATGCATGATGTTAAGTCCAAATTCAATAAATCAACATCTATTAAGGAGTGTATGCACTATAGTATGGTGGAGATGAGAGCTAGAGATAATGATGAGAAGAAAATTAAGAATAAAATATGAGAAGTAAAAAGAGAATGAAGAGGAGTGAAAGAGAAAGAAAAGGAAGAGAGAAAAGAGAAAGTGGGGGTAAAACAGAGAAAGAATCAATGACCCAGAGAAATGAAACAGTATTTATATGACCAATGAAAAGAAATGTAGAGTAGGTATAAGAGGCAATTAAGTGACAATTATTGCTTCTTGTTCATCAAACACTTGGGGATGGATTCCAAGAGTAATGATAAAAGATACACAGATAGTTGATGAGTGTGGGAATTGAATGTACAAATGAATTTCAAAAATGTTGTGTTCAGCTTGTTTGAATAAGGAGGGTATAGATCATGTCATTCTATAATACTGCTAAGAAGAAGAGACAGCATACAACATCATAGAAATTGGGTATTAGAGAGTGGATGTAATAAAAAGTGGATTTAATGGCTAGGTTTCATTGCTGTCACAACAACCATGACCAAAGGCAACTTGGGAGTAATTGTATGATATGCTTTACAATTCCATGTCTCAGTCCATTATGATGGGACGTTAAGGCTACAATTTAGGACAGGAGCCAGGAAGAAAGACGTGAAACAGAAGCTGTTGAGGAGTGCTGCTTACTGGCTTATGCATCACAGCTTTATTAATGTGATTTCTGAAACTACTCAAGGACACTTGTTCAGGGTTGGTACTGCCCACAGTGAGCATTCCTTTCCACATCAAACTCTAATCAATCTATGCCTCACATATGTTCCTATCAGCTAATGTATTGGAGTCATTTTGTTAATTGATATTCCCTTTTTTACAAGCTCAATTTGTGTCAAGGTGAATAACATAGCCAGCACAGAATGACACAGTTAAGATGGCAGCCTAGCCAGCAGTAGAATATAAAACACAATTGAGTATCAGAGTTCACTGTGTTGGCACGGGTAACAATTATATCAGGAGACAGAAAAACTCTGGATTTACTGTGAAAAGGAAATCACCAGCAAATAGCAGCAGTGAATACAGTCACTGTGGAAGGAATATGACTTGGCCCAAGGTGAGAGCAGTCTTGCGGGTGGGGGGGGGTGGTCTTTTGAGACACCCCGGATACCCCACTGAGATAAACATTGTGATGGACTGAGAGGAGCCATCCAGGGTCTGGAATTAAGAAAAAGGACCTGGGACTCCAGTCAGGCGATTGTATTGAAAATCGACCACCATTGGGAGGAGGGAACTGGAGAAGGGTTTGAGGACCAGCTAGAATGTGGAGATGGAGAAGTGAGAGAAAGGAATGCAGGCTCAGACCAAGAGGGTGGTTTGCTTCAGTTGACTCATCCCTTGGAACTGCGGAAGGTTTATTCTTGTTCTTTTAAGCCTCCTTTCCCTCTTGCTTAGAGTAATCGGGTTGTAAGGAAGATACTTTTGTTTAATAAATTCATAATAAAATCTAATTGTTAAGGAGCAGAGCCAACAGAGATCATCTAGGTGATTCGTTTCTCAGAGAATTGGTGCTTGAGTACAAGAAACTAATGAGTGCAAGAACTGGTACGAAAACATCCACTCCATTTCCTACAGCATGAAGACACCAGAGTGCTGACTTTACACTTAAGGATCTTGATAAATAAAGGTAAATAAAGTCACTATCTTTGTTATAGCCCTAATTCTGATTCCAAAAGACATAGCTTTGTTTGGAAAGAAAATGTTTCCCTTAGAATAGACTTTTTATTTTATTAACATATTAAAATGTTAGAAATGAATCTCCATATCTCATGGCCACCTCCAAAAGAGCTTGTAGTTGAGCAAACAATGGCTCCACTGTATCCTCTTGCTAGTATTTGGTGTAGATATTTGAGTTAATCTTTAGAATAATGGATGAAGTGTTATCAACATTTTTAGATTAGAAAAATGGTTTATTAAAGGTCAGGGTTATTAGGAAAGAAAAGTAGAAGTCAACTATGCGTTTGTGTTTTTGTAAACAAAGCATTCTACCAGTCACAAATCACCAGTTTACCACTAACATGATGAACTGGTGAAGAGTATTCATGCAACTAATATCTTCAAAAGAACCATTTGGATGTATGTGGTAACTTTTTCTTATTCAACATCATCATTATCATCATCATCATCATCATCATCATTTTATAATTATAACCTATATTTTCAGATAGTAATAAATTACATACATATGTACTAAACAAAATCTTTGCATATTACATTTTAATATTTTTCTTCTTAAATCTGTAGCCTTCGGGGATTTTATTTGCTGCTAGAAAGTCAGGTACAGAAGTTTGGCAGAAAGCTCCCGTTTTTTGAGAAATTTTTGCTGTGCATGTACACATCAATATTTAACCAAAGATCTTTCACTGTTATTTTCAGTAGCAATTTATAGGAATTAAGTAGAGTAGACAAAGAAGTGGACATGCTGAAAGTGCATCAAGGCATTCATTGAATAGGTGGACAGTCTTCAATATGATTAAGGAAAGAATACTACTCTTTTGCTTGTATGTGGCAGCACTTTGCTATGCTGACACATAGTTTTCCTCTCTTCCTAGGTATATCTGGCTTTTCTCAGAAAATATGAATTTTATGCCTTTTAATGGCAGCTGGAGACTCTTAGAACTAGATTTTAATTTAATCAATACTTTAAATTCCATATATACAAACATATTCAACTTCTTATGTTAGGGTTAGGTTTTAGCATATGAATCTTGAGGAAGAAGAAATGTTAACTAAACATCAATATCGGATTCAAAGTCTTGGGCATGATACTTTGTCTGTGTATCTATTTAATATATGCAACTGTATCATATTTAGCCAGATTTTATGATGATCTAGAAAAATCAGGCTCCAAAATGTATACATTAAAATGACAAATAACCAATAAATACTGTTCACTTTGCTATGATGAAACACCACGACCAAAGCAACTTGGGGAAGAAAGGGTTTATTTGACTTACGTGTCCACATCTCTATTCATCCCTGAAGGGAGTCAGGACAGGAACTCAAGCAGAGCAGGAACGTGAAGCCATGGAGAGGTGCTTTACTGACTTACCCTTCATGGCTCAGCCTTATTTCTTATAGAACCCAGGACCACCATCCTAGGACTGGCACCACTCCCACGTCAACTACCAATTGAGAAAAATGTCTCATACCCACATATTAGGAAGGCTTACCATCTTTTTTTATAATTTCTTTTTTTATTAATTTATTGAGATTACATCTCAATTGTTGTCCCATCACTTGTATCCTCCCACTGCACCCTCCCTCCCGCTTTCACCCTGTTCCCCTCCCCTAGGTCTATGACCGAGGGGGCTTAGCATCTTATGTAGTCATCGTCTCAATTGGAGCTCCCTCATCTCTCACAGCTCGAGATTGTGTCAAGTTGACATAAAAATTGCTCCTCCACACACTTCTATATGCCGCCTCAAACTGTTTCCTTATTTAATATACTAATGTCTGTTATGGGTTTATTGGACTCAGCAGTTTTCATTAATGGTTTATGGATTATTGTGGCTGGATACAATTCACTATTGCTGGGGTTTTCTAGTCTGTTTTCTTTCTTCACATGCTTGTACACCTTCAGGAATGATCCGTGTCTCACACTCTGTACTCCCTGTCCATACCACTATCCATGGAATCGTCACAATAAGGAACTGTAGGACAGTACCACAGCTTAAGTTACCAGATTTCTATTCTCTCAGAAAGAAATCCTAGACTTCTTAAGAGATTATTTCAAAAGTGACTTCTAGTACATTTTATTTTCAGATGGGGTTGTGATCCATTTAGTAATGAATCATACAGCAGGATTAGTGTGGCTAACATTGTTTGATGAAGAAAATTTAATATGTAAATGCATAAATATATGTATGTATAATATATACCATATATTTAGATTATGGTAATATTACATTTCCCTCTACATTATATTTCCTCCAAACTCTCTGAGATAACCCTTAACTTCTTTCAAATTGATGGCTTTTTTCTCCAATTATTATTATATATGTTTGTTTGTGTGTATGTGTGTGTGTATGTTTAAACATATAGATATAACTTTCTCAGTAAGTATGTTACCTGTATGTACATGTTTTCAGGGCTTACCATTTAGAACTGGATAAGCAAATGGTTTGATTTTTTCTGGGAAAGGATGTTTCTCCTGGTTTCAGCATTCCTTAGCTGCATGTAAGTAGCACAGGAGCAAAGAGTTTGCTGTGAGATTGTGTCTTCTTGAAATATACAAAGCTACACTCACAACGTCAAACCAACACGGTTGCCTATACATTACCTGAACAAAGCAAAGCTTCACCCACAAAGTCAAACCAACACGGTTGCCTAGACATTACCTGAACAAAGACACCAAGGATGTGCATGGTAATATAGGAGACCTGAAGCCTACACAGAGATGGAGGCCATTTTTTTGGTCTAACTCTGTTAATGATTTTGTCATGCTATGGGTACTAATGAAGCTAACTTTTATCTATGGACATGGGATGAAACTGTATTATTTCGTGCAAAATTTACATGCTTACAAATGTTATCTAGTTGTTAAATAAAAACGAGTAACAGACTACAGAAATAATCCCTGAAAGTGTAGTCTTAGGGGGTGTCTCTGACTCTTTTACCTGCTCTTGAGACCGTTTTCCTCCTACTGAGTTGCCTCTTACAGCCCTGTTGTGAGGGTGTGTGTCCAGTCATGCTGCATCTTGTTATTCAAGTTTGTTGATACTCCTGGAAGACCTACTATTTCCTGAAGAAGGAGGAGCGGTGGACGTGAGGGAGAAGAGAGGTGGAGGGAAGTTTTGGGGAGTAGAGAGGGGAAAAACTGTGGTGAGGGTATATTGTCTAAAAAGAGAGTAAATAAAAATAAGTTAATTAATAAAAATGAGTTTTTAAAAAACTTAAATTTTGTTTCTGTGTTGGTATCTCCAGTATTCTACAGACTCATTCATGCTTTGAATACATAGGTGAAGTAATCGTATCAGAGCGTTTTATATGAAAAATCAACAGCCACTGAAGGGTTACCTTGTAAGTCTTTTCATTTGGTGTAAAGTAAAAATGCCTCAAATTGCTAGTAATAGGCTGTGTTAGTTTTTACTGTAAGCCCTTTAAGATGAATTATCTTATCATATTATTACCTTTAATCTAATGGCACAGCTATTGTTATGCTCCTTTGTTCTGATAAAGAAGGAGAGGAACCTTCTGCTAATTAACATACCTAGTTAATGTCAGAGCAATGATTTAATGTGTACTTGATTGAATATTTTTAAGTAAGTACAAGTTTTGGAAATCTTTAAGGTGAATATAAAACTACTTCTAATAAATGCACATTATAGAATCAGTCACACTGGTAGCTCAGTAAGAGCTCACTGCAGAAAAAGAAGTTGGCAGTTATTTAAACTAAATATTGCTTGTTTCATCTCTAATTTTTAGGGAAACAAGGGCTTCACACAGACAGTAGCTTTAGTGGGAGTCAAAGACCAAAGCCTGAGAACGTCTGAAACCCACCTCAAGGTCAAAGGTACTTCCCTTTTCTTCGATTTCTTTGTTTTCTTCAATATTGCTTTGACTCAATATCTGTATGGAGTATAAAATAATATTTCTCACTGGTCTTTGTGGTACCAACAGAAAGATAACTTATCTTGACATTTTATGACTTGGCAGTCTTTTAGTTACTTTTGTTTCAGTAATCAGAATCCTTAGCTACATCTAAAATTCAGTGTTAGCTCATGAAACAGCGTACAATTCACGCTGTGTTGTACAACAAATGCTGTGCAGCTTAAGTATCTAGAAGAAGACTTCAAAGTTAATAACAAGGCAATATACTACAGATATAATATGAAACTTGGTAATATGTTTAAGATATTTTCCCAGATATTAAAATGAAGTCTTAATATAATATTATGGATTTATTTTTTATTTAATCACAAAAATCAGACATCCAAAATGATTAGGTCCCTAATTTTTTAAAATTCTGTTTGAACAGTAAATCTGTTCTATGAGGACATGGAGCAGATACTACTTGTAATTGGTTGGTAACTATCAGAATATGTGTAATGCCAACTATTTTCAATATTTGGAAGTTATGACTAAACAAAACTTTCTTCTAGTCTAGAAATAACTACTACAAAAAAAGAAAGGCATAGGAAATATGTCATGAATCCCAGGCAATTTGCTAGGAGATCACAAGAAAAAAAAAAACAAGAAAACAAAAAATTTTTGTTTAGTCCTGTAAATACAACTGATTAGATACATGCTAAGATGCACAGTGACTACTCATGAAGAGATGTCACATAAAATACATCCTACAGTTTTATGTATTTGAGAGGAATATCAGTTCACAATCCACAGGAAGAAAGCTATATCTTCACATTGGTAAGTACTTTGCAGGCTGTGCTGTTAAAGTTAAGTATTTCCCCTTCACGGAAACTGGGAGATAAGACGACTGTTTTTTGTTTTGTTTTGAAGCATAGTGTTTCAAACACAAGGTCCTTAGATCCCTGAGAAGTACAGGCATGAACCTACTAGCTGGAGATAGACAGTTTAGCAAAAAAGCAGACATAAAACAAAACATTTTATTCATTCTAAGGTAAGAAAGAATGATTTACACTTGCATTTTTAAAAGCAAATATTCAAGCAAACCTGATTGGATTCCTTCCCCTCTTGAAGAAAGGAGTATTAAGCATCATATTTTAATTTTTTTACTAGCCCTATGTTCTGTATGTGATGGATCCTGGTCTTGAAGCCACTTATGAAATAAAGATTTGCAGAAGTTATTTATCAAAGCCAGGAACACCAGACTCTGTCCTTAGTGTTTTAAGACTATATGTAGCATTTAGACTTGGCATGGAGAGAGCTCTAAGTTTCATATTTGAGAGATACTATCAGAATGTTAAACAATATTATATTCAGTGATCCTTTAAGAACATAAGTCTCATACAACCCCGTACTATTTATATGATAGTTTTATTTTTTTTAAACTTCTAGTCTCTTTACTCCTCAGCATTTCAAGATGCTAATATTTGCTTTATGCATTGTCTAAATAAGTCCTTGGTACAACTTATTCTAATGGAAGTCATGTTTTATACACAACTGCCTTTCTTTTTGAGGATTTTTATAGTTGTAAATTACTAATTTAGATATAGCTACTAATTTTCATTGCTAATTGTAGAAAAGCAGACATTACTTCCTCTATTTTTGTTTCTAATGTATGATTTCTCATGATACCTCTAATTCCCTAAAAAGTACCATCATAATGAAGGATTTTTTCAAAAGTAAGTACTTTAATGACTATATGCGATGTTTTTCTTTTACTAAAGTGAGCACAGCATGATAAAGTTGCACAAGATATGAATATAGGTATTTGGGCTGTTATTTAGCCATAATGAAAGTGCCCATGCCTAAATGTTTGTGTTTTATGGAGATTACAATGTAAGCAATGACCTCTGATAAATAACCTGTACACACTGAAAATCTCATATGATGTGAAGGTGAGAGCACGGCTCCTCAGGGAGGTCCTCTCAATGAAGTGTGTTTTAAGGTAAATTCTAAATTCTAGAGAACTCTAGATTCCAGAATTAAGGTGTAAAGGTTTGACTGGGTTTCTTCATGTAAATGCTGGGAGGTGTTGAGTACTTTTGAAAAACTAGAAATCACCAAAACTTAAATGTCTGTTCTTCCCAATATGCATGGTGCATCTTACTAAATGCATTGGATACTTAGAACTTCACAGGATGATTTTGTAGAAAAGGGTCTAGGAAGATTAAGTTAGCTAAAATAGTCTCATAAGAATTTACGGTAAATACTTTCCTGGCTACGGGTGTGGATACGGTATAAGCCAAGGTAAACTAAGGATTGCTGCTGACTGCCAGAAACCAGAAGAGTCAGGGAACAGGCCTGTCCCCAGAGCAAGAAGATTCAACCCTGCTGAGTCTTTGATTCTATACTTTTAGACTCCAGAAAAATGAGAGGATAAACTCCTGCTGTTGGAAACCTCTACACATGCTGCAGGTTTTTACTACAGCCTTAGGAAAACAAACACACTGCTTTTCTGGCAACCATTTCCTTTAAAGTGTCAGGCAGTAAAAAAAGAAAAATTCTAGGATATGTGCAACAATTTTTTTTACCATAGCATATATTTCTTCATAAGACTCCAGTCTTAAGACCCTGTACCATGCAAAACTGTTTCTAGACCTGTGGATCACTGATAACTAGTTCCTATCACATTTGACCCGGAAATCATAAATTCTTTATTGTATATTCTTATTCTGGAAAATGAGATAGAATAAATCAGTGCAAATAGGTACCAGTTTTAAAAATTACTTTTCTCTCTTTTTTTATTGAAAAATAAAATCATTCATATTATATCTCAATTGCTATCCCATCCCATGCATCCTCCCTCCCTCCCTCCCTCCTGCTTTTACCTCTTTCCCCTTCCTATGACTGTGACTGAGGGGGACCTCCTCCCCTTGAATATGATGCTATGGTTTCAAGTTTCTTCTTTGGGACCTAAAAATTACCTTAATTTAAAGTGTTTTTGCTCGCCTCCACACTCGGCCCCGTATACCACTCTTTGCTGTTCTTTCTTTTCCAACAACTAGCTCAGCGTTAGGCTCACATGCTAGCTTTTTTCATTATGAAATATTTACCTACATATTGACAATAGACAAAATGTCAGCCTGAGTGGCTAAAAGAACCAGAGAAGAATTGTGCTAGATCTATTTTTTTTAATCACTACTGTATTTTTATTTGGCTGTTTTGTTTTGTTTTCTCTATTACACATTGTATATCCTTAGTCAGTGTTTGATTAAGTAGTTGAACTATATGTTTTGGTTAGTGATAATATATTATTGTTAAGGTATTTTTTGGTATAATTTATTAGGCTAATTAGATAGTATCAATGTAACTTATTTCAACACATTGAATATAAAGCATTAAAACTTGTGTTTTTATTATTTTGTTGATTATGTTTTATTGAAATGTGTAAAAGTTTGAGCATCTAAAGTATATGTTACATTATTAACAGTTTAAAACATGGAAACAACAAAGAGGAGAAAAGTTCTCGAAAATTAGTTCTCAAATATAAAAGCTTTGTTATATGCTGGAGAGAATATCAATGGCTTGGGAGTCATTGACGTTAGCAATACTTATTTTTTCTCTATCCTTAGAGAACCTCAAATGCCTTAACTACTCTCTTTGTTTTCTAGAGAAGAGAGCCATAGGACTTATATCATCCAGCATTTCATTAGGTGGCACTGATCCTGACATAAAATAAGTAAATTAGTAGGAGTATAGATTTCTTATTTGAATGATTGATTTTCCAAGGCATTTTCATTTGTCAAGACCTTTTCTATGTTGTCAAAATTATATCAGCCAAAGGAAGAGGTCAGCCAAAAATAAATCCCTTTTGTCTAATCTTCTGCGAAAGACGTCTTCTCTGTTGACTCCATGTGTAACAACGTATTCCAGTGCTAAGCAGTGTTAGTCTTTTGCTTAGAACATCCTTCATCTCACACAAGGTCTTACACTTTTTCCATTAATTTATTTATCTTTATCAAACTGAAATATATAGAGAAAAGATTAAAGAAGTTGCTGTAAGTTACAGAATCAACCTCTTTGAGAGTAAGATTTCAGTTCAGAGTCTCGTCTCGTTTCATCTGTTCTTCCTTCTCTGTTTCACTGGTTGTTTACTAATCAAAGGGCTACTGGTACATTGACCCTGTCTGAGACGATGCATTTCCTGGAGGAAATGTGCAAAGCCAATGTTTATTCTTTTCGGCTGCTATATGTTTGGATAAATCTTATATCCAAAAGTCTTTTGGGGGATTCTTTTGCCTGCTAAATTTGATATACTCTGCAATTTATTTAAAAAGTGAAAGGTATACCCAGTGTTCAAAACAGTTACAAATCAATAACCATAGTGAATTTTAAAGCTGCTTCTCAGAGTCCATTTTTATATTGGTCTTAAAACTGGAAATATAGAGACATCTCAAACGTTAGTTTACGTGAACATTTTTATAAATGAGACTTTTTTTTACACATTTCAATTAATGCACTTACTATGTTATACTTCATTTAAAACATATTTCAGAATATTCCGTAGATTACTTACTTTCTTTGAAGTGGAATTCATGAACAAGCAAAATCAGTATCTGTCCTTAAAAGCAAACATAATTGATAAACATAATTGAATATAAATACTGAAGCAAGCTTAAAGAGTCCTGTAAATAGTATTTGTCTAAGTGCTATGGACAAATATCTCTGAGTCAAATGTTGTTTGACATCAATACATACAAACTTTGACTTGACCATATTTTTTCCTATATGTTCTGGATAGAAATATCTGTAGCTTAGATTTCATGTGAAAAAATTAATCTAACAGGAACTTTAATTACTTTCATTTAATGCTTAAAGAACTCGATCAGCAAACTCACTTTTGTGTGCAGTCTCTCTTTGTCTCAACTCAGTTCATTTCCATACTACAGAGAAAAAAAATCACTGCACTGTTTTTACATACATACTTGTCATGCTATGTATGATTTTCAGATGATAAAGTCCCATCAGTTCTGGCCCACCAAATATAATTTAGGACCTTGTGATAGATGAGGCTTTGGATACCCTTTCTGTATAAGGAAGACAGTTTGTCAGAATCAGGAACATAATTCCATAGTCAGTATGAATATTTGCATTAACCATCGCCTGTAAGGGGATGATCAATATTATTCTTAAATCCTCTTGTCATATTCATATATCAAAGTACAATTCCTACAGTTCTACTCTGAATACTGCCACACTTCTGATCTATACCATCATTTCCTCACATAATTTTTTTAAATATAGGTTTATTTTCCTTAGATTTTGCTCATGTTATAACTTTGCATTTATTTCAGTGGAGACTTATGCTGTGGTTTTCAAAGAGGAAGGACATATGGTTCAGTGGTAGACTATTGCTGAGATTGTACAAGGCCCAGTATTAACATAAATATATAAACACCCCATCAAAACTAAACATATAGACACAAAATTTTATTTCTCCAAAAAGGCCATGTTGATGAGAGGTTTTTAATATCAAAGAACTGTGTTAAACAAGCTGAATAAATGTGTCCATTTTGCCTTTATAAAGGAGAAGTTGATTACTGAGGATGGGATGTAAGAGGAAAGCTCTCTTCTCAGTGAGAAGAAGATAAGCTAGGTCAGAAGCTGACACTGGAAGGGCAACATTTTATGTCATATCTGGGCAACCAAAGATGTCAAGGCAGGAAACACAGCAAAATCACCAAAGTCAATAACTTTAAACATAAACAGATTAAAAAAAAAACTATCGTATGAATGCCTAACTTTTGTCATTACATAAGTCATCTAAACACTTTGATTACCTGAACTCTGTATCTGTTTTCCAAACAGTATTTTTATGTCAAGTTTAAAAAAACAAAGACTATTATCAATATGCTTCCTGTGTTAAAGTTACTGAATCCATGATAGTTTAAACTGATTATTGCAAATCTCAGGGACGTAAAATTGAATATATGAACCAAATCATTGTACCTTTATATTTTTAATGAAAACTTCCCTTTACATGGTGCATAATAATAAGGCCAATTTCAGAAATGCAAACAAAACAGATACGTTCCATGTGCAACTGATATATTTGTTGGCGTATTTTCACAATAGAAATTACCATAAGAATGAGGCGGAAATAATGCATTCAGAGGACTGTGGTACAAGTAACATTTTGTTCCAAACATCTGACAGAGAGCTTTAAATCTAACACAATAGCATACCTGTCACTGACCTCACATTTCCCTAAGGTTAACACTATATGCATAACCACCTGGAATAATTTTTACAAAGATGGAAAAAAATAGATAGTAATGTTTGGCATAGAGTGCTTCTTCCATAAGGTCAGAGGGTTCAAGAGATGAGTGGCAGTGAAGAGAGAAAGAAATGTTGGCCTCCATTCCAGTGATGAGATTCCTTAAATGAAGCTGACACCTTTGACAAAATGAAGGTTACTCTGTTATCACCTTAAGTGCTTGAATATGAGAAACATGCATTTTAACTTAATGGAAATAGAGAAGGTGAGCCTGATAGTTTTCTTTCCACGCTTAGCGAACTATGAAAAGAGACCTACGTCTCTTCTTGTTTTTATTTTTATTTTTTGTCCATCTCATATACTTCAGGGCAGAACATGTATTTGATTCTTCCCAAAGCAATATTATCATTTAGGATCAGTTATGTTTTTCCATAATTTGTGCAAGTAATTCTGAAGCATATTTCTTTCAAATTATAGAATTATGAAGAAGCTTATTATAGGTCAGGAATTTAACTGAATGAGTCTCTTAGTATCCACCATTCTGAAAACATCTCTTCCTTTCTGACTTATGTGTCTATCAAGGAGACATACTTGGGTACAATAGACCTATTGTCCTCTGTACGGACTCTGGTTAGTTAAAACGCCGGGACCAACACAGAGTTCAATAAATGGCTCAATTCAAAGTCCTTGAAATTTATGGAACTTCTGACCTGTGTATTTTCATAAGCAAAGAAAAGTTTGTCTCAAAATATGAAAATAGATGTTTAGATTTTGATGGTTCATAGCTACTTACATGTCTAAGGAGAGTGAAGGTATGGATATGCATTAGGGCTAGATTTTGCTAATGGAACTTTGGATTTGTGACTCCCATTTTCTCCACTTTCATAGTATTGATGTAGAAGAAGGTAAACCATGCCATGCAGGACAACTGTGTCCTGCCATTTGCTTTTATATAGAAACTTTTATTAAAATGGACATTCTCTTTGGAAGATCATGAAATGATTACAAGTGTGCTGCACCAATCAAAGTTTTCTTTGTCTTCTAACCCATGTGTCCTTGTGAACTATTGTAGATAACAACATTTAAACTGTATTACATTCAATACAGAGCACAGAAAAGTCAAAGAACACAGTTTCATATTTTATATGAATGTGTGGATCTTGTTAAAATGTCAAAACAAATTCTATAAAATTTTCATGAAAAGCTGCCTAATTCTCTCAAATCATTGCATCTTATACTTGGCATATCCATTTGACCCTTTATCCAAGACAGAATTGACTCACAGGTTATCATCAATAAAACTCTGAAAAGTAAAGACGAGCCTATAAAAAAATTAGCCACTCTCTCTAGTGCAGAAACCAATGTTGGAGGTTTCTTAAACTGTGTGTTGGTATGTATTTCTTCGCTGTAGTCATAGCATAGACATCAAAATCTCTCAGAATCGGGAATTTCAGAGAGATCCACGCCATGTTTGTTTCTGACACAACATTTGCCATTCCAGGTTTGTTTGCTTCTTTACCTTTTCCCATCCCAGGCTGTTCTTTCTCAAATGGCTCACAATTCCTTTCTTTCTTAAATGCAAACACTAAGCACCACAGGACTTTGAAATATCTTCTTAGCCTTAAATGATTGTGGAGCATGTTCAGAGATAATTCAGGCCAGCATCACTTCACTTTTCTCTGAAGATCACATATTAAAACTTAGTAAATTGTGAGTCTGGTCAAACAGCTGCCAGCTGCTACTATTTCATGAATAAGAAAGAGTAAGAACACACACACACACACACACACACACACACATTTTCTTAAAGAACTGATTTGGCTTATTTGCATAATGTGGCATTGTCAGAATTTTCTGATCTAAGTTTCTTTGAAACAGGGGATTTAGGACCTGTGGAAATGTACAATTTCATCTGCTGTCATGAATGGCTTCCAGTTCACTGGCAACAGCACAGTAACTCCATCCATTGTGAGAACGCCTAGGCCAGGCATAGAGGGTAGTGGAACAGTAAAACGAAGCACATTTCCTGTTATGTACAGTTTTTGTAGCGGGGAATTTTCAATCTCAATCATCTTGTGGGCTATTAAGTATGCTGCTACATTTTCTTGGCACTTTGAACCTTGCTCTGTCTAATCGTACCTCCTTCATCTCATCAGCACGGCCTCTCAAAAGGAAAATTTTGTTTTTTAAGTATTTCTCAACATATACCTCTCAGAGTACCCAACTCACATGTTAAAATTTAATGAGATTGACAACACTGAAGCACCAAACAAGGACCCTGTATGGACTGGACCTAGGTCCCCTATAAAGATGTGGCTCAAAGCACCTCAGGATTCACGAGGGTCCCCTAGTAAGAGGACTGAGGAATCTCTGACAGGGACTCTCTTGAAGCTTTTCAATCACTTCCCTCTGGCAGGACTGCCTTGCTTGGTCCCAGGGGAAGAGGACAAATTCTGTCCTGATGCAGCTTGGTGAGCAGGGGTGAGGGGTAGGCTGGGAAGTGGGGTTCCCCTCCTCTGAGAAATAGGGGAGAAGGATGTGGGAGAGAGAGGGAGGATGAGTCTCTAGGGTAAGAAAAGATGGGGTTATGACCAGGATTTAAAGTGAATAAACAAATACGGTGAATATATATATATATATATATATATATATATATATATATATATATATATATATATAACACAAACACAAAAGTGAGATATTTTGTGTTTTTTAAACAAATAAATTGGTCATTAACTTGGTTCCACATAGGTATTACTTCTTAGCATTATAATTTGTCTTTAACACTTGAATGGTATTGATTTCTTTAATCTACATTTTTAGTTTTCTGATATTATATATAGGTTTTCCAAAGTTTTCTTTAATATTTTATTGAGTTCAATAACAGAAATTTTTGCTTTAACTGATAAAAACTGGTTTGTACATTGCAATGATTCTGTCAGAGTCTAGTGAAGGGAAGCAGGGAGGAAGAGGGAGGGTGGGAATGGGAAGATGCAAGCAAGGGGATTACTATTGGGATATAGGCTGAGTAAATTATAATAAATGAAAATTAAGGAAATTTAATCTAGAATAATTTAAAAATTTGCATTAATTGTCTTTAAACCATGTTTCATAGTCTCAACTTTGCTTCTCCAAAAAGAGGTAAACCAATTAATCACAGCCAAAGGTGATCAGATGGATCCCTCACTAGAAATTGAAGTCCTCAGACATTTGGGATAAAGACCCAGGTCCCACTCATTTTTCCAATGCTGTAAAGAGACACCATGAAAAAGAAAACTTATTTTTAAAAAAGCATTTCTGTGGAGGCTTGTTTACATTTTTCAGAAGATGAGTCTATGACCATCATGGCAGGGAGCCGAGCAACAGGCAGGCAGGCATAGCGCTGGAACGGTAGGTGAGAGTTTTCCTCTTATCAGTAAGATGTAGGCAGAGAAAGAGTGTTAACTGGGAATGACATGGCCCTAAAGAAACCTCAAAGCTGTCTCCTAGTGCTTCACCTCCTCCTACAAGCCCACATTTCCTAATACTTCCTAAGATAATTCCTCCAACTGCAGAAGAAATACTCACCTATATGAGCCTAAGAATTATTCTTATTGAAACCACCACAATTTGTATGCTATTTTCTCTTTTCTGTTCAATATCAGCTTATGATATCTCAGACAGGTCATTAAGTAAGACTATGGTTTGAGGTAGAAATAGGTTTACTAATGTTCAAGATTCAGAACTCTCATAAATCCTTTAAAATGATATTATGTACCTTCATAAGGGGGAAGTCACAAGTATGTTCATTAGGTGTCTTCATCTAAAAGTGAATCAAGACAAAAATGATAGTTTTCACTATACCCAATATAGACTATTGGGTATAGTGAGATACGGTTCATTATATGTTTTAAAGCAAGCCAATAATACTTGTGTACTTTTTCAGCTTTGATGCTTTTATGGCTATTATATAATTCTAAATATATCCACACCAAGTACCTTGATAATTGAATACAACATTTACTCAAAGGCATATTAGAAAGGTATGTGTATTTATTTCTCACTCACTGGTCTAAAAGTTAAATGCATTAGAAAGCTAAAGCAAATTGAAAAGTTATATGTACTCAGTGATTTGAGACTTTTTAAAAGTATCTAGATTTCACCTTGGAAAATGGAATTCAAGTTCTCATGAGCACTGAAAAGTAGTCCTAGACATAACAGCTGTGAGCCTCTATAAAGAAGTTCTGAAGATGGGCTATGGGTCTTCAGAAAATCAAAACAGAGAGCTGGAGAGATGGTTCAGAGGTTAAGAGCACTGTCTATTCTTGTAAAAGTTCAACACCCAGCAACCACATGATGGCTTACAACCATCTACAATGAAATCTGGTGGCCTCTTCTGGCCTGCAGGTGGTGTTATATGCAGTCAGAACACTATATGCATAACAAATTAATAAATCCATCTTAAAAATGAAACAAAATCCAGACATCAAAACAAATGAACTTGGAATAACATATTTTAATTAGTCACCATGCTGGAAATAGCAAAGACCTTAAGTGTAGCAACTTTTTTGATTTCTAGCATATCTATCTTGTGTATAATAGAAACTAAAGAAACAGCTTTTATCTAATATACTTGCCAGAATCTTGAAACTTTCTCTCTGATATGTTTTCTCTTAGCAAGTGAAGAGATCCTAAGATTTGGACCCATGAAAGCCTACTTCTGGCTTTTCAGTTAAATATAAAATGTACATGAGACTACAGGCTTGTAGAAATATAAAAAGTAATTGTAGATATTTTCCTTCCAGGCTTCTAATTCCTAGATTTAATTTGCCATTTCTTATTTTCTTTCCAAAATAAATGAAATATCAAACCAAAGATAAGTGTTTTCAGTCAGTGTTCTTTATTGTGCAAAGTAATGGGTCTTGGAGGACCAGTGGATGATCACGAATGAGGTTAGAGGCAACCATTGGAGCAGAAAAGCAGGATAGCAAAGGACAAAAGCATGGTATACTTTGACAAGGAAAAAAATGTCATTCAAGATCTTTAAGGCTTATTTCTAACAAATACAAAAGCTACATGTCAATTGTTTCCGCCCTTGAAAATCTACAGCCTAGGAAGTGTTTCCATAGTATAAAGGTAGATAAAAATGTATAATGAACTAAAATGATAGGCTTGTATGAGAAGTCGTATATAGTTGTAACAGTTATAGGGGTGTGTTACTCAGCATTCTCCTTCAGAGAAACTGTTACTACGAATGACCAAGAACCTTACAGTGAGATTTTGATTTCTAGCTATGAGAGGGAAGACACACAGACACACACATTAGAACTCAACAACATGTCTTCCTGAACAAAGTCTGGACATTTTAGACAACAGTTGACATCCCAAGACATAGTGATAAAATATCAAGGGGCCCCACCCTGAAATAAATAGCTGCAAGCAATTAACAGCTACTAGATGAAAAATAGATAATAGATCTCTTTTATTTCACTGTTGTAGATGTGTCTTGGCTCATTTCTTTTGTGCATGGGTGGAGACAGCATATGACTTCTTGTAACACATGGTTCAACATGTAAATTTCCTCATGAAACTCTACAGAATGTAATAGGAAGAATAAAGGGCTGACACTAAATTATTTATTTACTTAATACATTTACTTAATAATGACACACTCCTTTGAATGTGTCTTTTGATATGCTCAACAGATAACATCCACCAGATCCCAGCAGAACCATTGGCTGGTGAAGAAGAAATATCTTGTGTGTTGTTTGGATGTAGGACCTGTCAACAATAAACCTGATGGCCGATAGCTTAGGCAGGAAATAGGAGGTGGAACATCTGGGAGCCAGAGAGTATTTTAGGAGAGAGCAACCTTGTTAAATTCAGCCTACGTGATGTTAAAAGAATGGATGCTTAGCACCTGAGAACAGGTGAACAGCCAGGTGGCAACGTGTAGACTAATGAGCCATTTAAAGAAGAGCCTAGCTATATGGCCTAAGTATTTATAAAATTATTTTGAGTATCATAAGTCATTATTCTAGGATCTTGGTGCTGGCAGGCTGGTTTCGAACAGGTTGGAGATAATGCTTTTATTATATAGATTTGTATATATTTAACTTCCAAACAATTGTTTTATGTTTCTATCACATATAATTCTCAAAGAAAATGAGAAATTCCAACAAAATGGTTTAAAAACTGTTCAATGTCCTTCACAATTAGAGAAATTCAGATTAAAACTACTTTAGGGTTTCATTTTTTTTTTCATTTTATACTAGCCAAGGTAAACACAAACCAAAGCAAAACAAGAACTGACCAACAAACCAACCGGCCACAAACAATAATAAACAGCTGACAACAAAATCTTTGCAAAGTGGGAAAGGGAACTGATATTCATTGTTGGTGGGTTGCAACCTGCTGCAGCCACTACATAATTAATTGTTGAGAATTCTCAGATAGCTAATATGATCAAGAATCAGTGCCTTGTTCAACCATCATCAGGGAAGCTATTTGCAGTATACGGTAAAGAACAGAAACTCACAATTAAGCAACGTGTGGAGAGTGAGGTACTCTGGAACACTTAGTCCTAAATGAGAGTTATTCATCAAAGACCTGATCAAGGATATATTTTAAAGAGAGAGTAAGATCCAAAGTTGATAGAAGATTTCAAGGAAATAGTGTCTTCCAGATGCAAATAATTGATGTCCATATGAAGTCATACACACTGTACAAGCATGCACAACCAGAACAGATTCAAGGCAAATAGAGTCCCAGCACTGAACGGTGGAAATAGAGATGGCGTCACATGACTAATCAAGAAGCTATTTACAATTGATATCTGGTGGGAAAAGAACAATCAACTTTCTCACATAAAGTATACCAATCACATTTCAGAGCCGGACCCATGTCCAGAAGTAGTCGGCCAACCCACAATGTAATCTGTGGAGGTTTTTTTGTTTGTTTATTTTGACATGTTTTGTCTTAGTGGGTTTTTTTTTTGTTTGTTTTGATTGTAATATTTGTGTTTTGTTTTTAAAAAGAGAAACAAACGGAAAAATACCATACAGTCTAGTGATACAAAGGGCAAGTGAAAGGATCTGGGAGGAGTTGGGAGAGGGGACAACATGAACAAAATGTATTGAATGAAAAAAACAATAAAAAGTCTAAAAGTATATTTCTCTAATAGCATCACTACTTGTTATATGCCTGAAAGAACTAGCATCCTCCTCCTAAAACATGTGCTTGCTTGGCCATCTTCATGTTGCTTTACTGACAATTACTAGGACTTAACAAGAAAACCTAGTTGTATTTCAGTTAAACTGATTTAAAAATGTGGTAAATGGTAGAATTCCTACTCATCTAAAAAGAAATCACTAAGTTGCATAGGAATGAAAGGCACTGAAAACTATTTGAGTGAGGGAGGTAATATAGACTCAGAGAGACACTTTTTATGTATCATTTTTAAGCTTCAAATTTTTAAGTGTTAATATATAACATCGAATAATTAAGATAAACTCAAATAACTAACAAGTGATATTACAGAGTAGGGAAAAAGAACTCTAGAGAAGACTAGGACAAAGTGTCTATGAAGGGAAAAGTGTAAAAATGGGGTGCCTTATCTGTGGAGAGGGAGATTATTACAGAGTAAAAGGCAGGGCATAGTTTAATTAATTAATGGTCGTTTTAAAAGCCATATTAACATACAATATCATGTTTATATTAAAATACATATACAAATAATATACATGAGGACATATGTATGTATATTATTTATATTTAATAAAGTTGTAGCTGTGTTAATATTTCTTCTCCAAGAGTCACAGTCTATCTTTAAAAAATCCTACGACCAGGTATGGGCAACCTTCCTTTTAGTTGTTGGGAGAACTTATGAGACCACTCCAAAATGATGTAAGGTGGTCCCATTGGTTTTTTTTCTCCTGGAATGTAAAAGTAACATGGTATTTCCAAAGACACAATCCTCTTTGGATCCACAACTTAGAAGCATTGAGTTGAAATGGACTTTTGAGTCCCCATCCTGAGAACTGACTCTCCTAATTTTAAAAGGTGCTATGCAAGCTGCCTATCAAAGCAGAAGAGATTTAGGCAAACAGACTTCAATAACCAACTGCCAGGATAGTACCTATGCTGCAGCAGTGACTCATATCTTGGAAGTAACTAACATCAGTCTAATTATACTTAAGGCTCATGTAAATGGAATGAATTTATGCCTGGTACTACAGCCTAGCAAACTACTCATAGCTGATAAGGTCATGGGCCCAAGAGGAGAATCTACTATTGTCATTTTTCTAAACCAATGCTATTTCTAACTCTATTGTAAAAGTGCATTCTTCTACACCTGAATTTGTAGCCCTCATTCATTCTCAAAGACACAATATATATCCACCACTGGAGAAATTGCAGAGAACAGACTGTGGTGAGCCCAATGTAAATGCAAACGTTTCATCCAAGGCTTAGGGCTCAGCAGAAGTATAAATAACTGTAAAAGCCAGGGGAACAGAATTATACATTGAGATAGTGTCTTCTGTATATTACAGAGAAGCTGCACAAGTGAGGTCTCAAAACTGTGCTAACCTAATCAACTCCTGCAGAATGATAATGCCAGAGGAAATGTCAAAGTAGATCTCGGTAAAATAAATAAAATTTAAAAATGTCTAATGGATACTCACATTGTGAGGTACTTAGTTATTGTCAAGATGACCTCAACCTCCTACAAGAGTGAATGGGCTCAGAAGGTACCTTAGTTCCCATAGAATTTATTCCCATATCAAGATATTACAGCAAACTCATAAAAATGTATCAGCCATTATTGAATTTGATGGTGTTAAATATTTGCAAAGTAATTTAGCAATACTTGCATGGAAGCCATTCAATAAAGAATTTTAATTTAGCTTGCATTTTCTCTCAAAAATGGTTTGCTTTTATTTTTTTTTGAATTAAGTGTATCCTTCAGCAATTTTATACATTTATGTGATGCATTTTGAAAAAATCCACATTCCTCGCTCTTTTATATTCCTCCCATCCCTGTCAACATCCCCGTCTCTCCATGTTCATGAAATTTTGCTTTCTTTTGTTATCCAGTGAGTTTGACCAGAGTCAGCTGTGTGACCAGGAATGTTGAACTATGCACTAGAGTTTACTGGGCTCCTTAGTGAGAGCCTCAGCAGCAGCGTGATGACACCAATGCAGGCATTAGAAGTAAGTGTAGCAGGCACTTCTGGGCACAATCAGATCACTGCAGACTGCTCTCTTAGACACTGTCAGCCACTTGTGCGTTATTATGTGTGGGTGGGTGGGGGGGTCTCTGAGCTGACAGTTGATTATGACACAAGGATGACTCAGTCTTCTCCTAAGCATGTGTGGGTGAACTGAGTTCCTGCAGGCTTTTTGTGCTCTCAATACACGGGCATTCTTTAGAATGAAATGACTGGCACTTCTTTGGTGTGGTAGGATTGCTTTTCAGTTAAAATCAAGTGTCATTTATATCTGAGCAGTCATTAGTTTCTATAGTTCTGTTAAATATCATCTTGGAGAATATTGTACAGATGGGAGCCTGTTCCCTGAATACTAAACAAAATCATATTGATTTCAGTTGCACTTTGCCTGCTAGCATTTGCATCATAAATATCAGAAGCATAGAGCTCGGATTTCACACAATGGAAACTGAACATCACTCCACAGTATGGCAGTCTCGGAGTCTTGATTTACATCACCAAAGGTCTAGAGAAGGCGGTCTGGTGCCTTGAGAATAGAAATCTCCTTATTTCTTGTATTTATATGACTGAAATTGGTATCTTAGATTTGAATAGGAAATTATGCTAACATGAGATTAAATGGTTATTTGTTAGCTTTCTAGAATTTTAAGTACATTTCTTTGTTATTGCCTGTAAGCTTGAGTCTCCAGGTGTCAAGCTCAGCCCTCAGGATTTTTGACTCACAGGTGTTTCTCATTTGTAAATGGTTGCTGCATAGCCCTCACTAAAGTCATGGCTAAAGGGGAGTAGCTTGTTATGATGATGAGCTGGGTGATAAACTTGGTTCTACATGTTTTTATTTTAGATTATTGTTCAGAAATATCACAAAATACTGTCTTCAGATCACAAAGTACATCGGAAATGGTAATAGAATTTAAGAATATGCATTCTTTGAAGACCTTATCTATTTTACCTTATCTATCTATAGAACCGTATTTATCTGTTAAACCTAGGATGTTTGTTCTTGTGATAGAAACAGACTAGAAATTGACATAACCATGATTTGGTTAATTAACAATCAACTTGTACAATTTAATTATCCTAAGTAGTCTGCAATAGCACTTTCAAAGTATTCGCAGTAAGCCTCGTATTATAGTTGAGTTGTTTGGGTACAATACTTCATATTAGAGTAGAAATGTATATAATGTGTGTGATAAATAATCTTAAATTTGAAACCTATACAAATGTATCAAAATTAAACTTATTTTGCTTCAATATACAAAATTATATACAGCGAATTAAAAATAACCTTGTGAGTAACAATTGTTTCGGGCTTCTTCTTGCCATAGGTAGTTTACTATATATGCATATATATGGAATAATATAAATGTATATGTAATAAAAGAAAACTTAAATGGTTACGCATTGAAACGATATATGTAGGGTCTCTTACCCGGCAGGTAGGGCTGGAAATGGGGAGGATTTGGATCCGCCGTTTCTTCTCCCTGAGGGCTGAGCAGGATCGTGAGAAAGCCCAGAGGAAAAATACACTGAGTTGGGAGTCTCATCAGAGCAAGGTCTTAACTTTGTTGTGCGGGCTTCTCTTATATAGAGTATAGGGAGTGGGCAGGGCTTAAGGCGTCAGGAGATATGATGTCTCTGAAGACGTAATGTGGCCTGATATTGTAGGACCAATTGGTTTGCGTTATGTGGCTGTTGGTAGGCGGGGCTCGGACCATACTGAGTCATTCCTATGTGGAAGTATTTACCAGAGGCCTCAAAGGGCTGACAGATTCAGCCATAGGGCCCCACAGATATTCGCATTCTTAAATGTATGCAACCTATTAGGATAAAGATGGAGCCTATATATTTTTTTAACAAGGACATTGTTGTTCCAAAAATTCTTGTTAATAAATTAATTTATAAGGCATAAATAACTTCATTGACTATGTTAATTTTTTATATTTTAAATATATTTTATTGATTTACACATATTACATCTCAATTGTTAACCCATCCCTTGTATTCTCCCATTCCTCCCTCCCTCCCGCTTTCACCCTACTCCCCTTCCCTATGACTGTTCCTGAGGGGGATCTCCTCCCCCTGTATATGCTCATAGGGTATCAAGTCTCTTCTTGGTAGCCTGCTATCCTTCCTCTGAGTGCCTGTTACCAGTGAATACTCCAAGGCACAAAGATTACACCCTGGAAAGCTATTCCCATGAGCATAACAGTGTTAGGAATGGTATTAGAGTAACTAACCACGCTGTGATGGAATTTCAATTTTTCACGGGACATTACACTTGTCTGGCATTGCAAATGGAGCCAGGAAACACTGGATGACTAGGTTACCGGTCTAAGTGACTGCAGATTGTTCAAATGGGCTATCCATATCACACTTCATTTTGGTATATGCAAGATTAAAAAAAATGTGTCTTTGTTTTTAATGTGATCTCCTTGGATACAAATGTTAATCAAACACTAAGGAGCGATTTTGTATATGGAGACAGTATGGATGTTCTAGCTTGCTTTCTGACGCAGGGACAGAAACACCATCCTAAACCAGCTTGCCTTCGTGTCCTCGCCACTTTTTACTGAAGAAAGCTAAGGTAGGAACAGAAACAGACAAGGAACCTGGAGGTAGAAACTGAAGTACAGACTACAACGGAGGAATGTTTTTACTGGCACTTTCCCCATGACTTGCTCAGCTTATTTTTAAGCAATCCATAGCTACCTGTCCATCACTGGCAAAACGCACAATTTACTGGCACTCTGCACTTTGATTATTAATAAAGTAAACGGCACATGGACTTTCCTCCAGGAAGTTCCCTCTTCCCATATGACCCTATTTTGTGTAAAATTAATAAAAACAAGCCAGCTAATTTGGTGATAAAATATTTTGAAATATATAAGGCAGGGGAGATGGCTGAGTTGGAAAGTACCTGATGAGTATGCATGCAGACCTGAGATTGGATCCAAAGAACTCATAGAAAAGGCAGCGTTGTCACTGCGGGCCTACAGTCAGCATTAGGCAACTGGAGACACAAGATCCTTTGGAATGTGTCCAGCCAGTACAGCTGAATAGATGAACTTCAGACGTAGTGAAAGAATTACGCTGCTGACCACAGACTAGAGGCTTACACATAAATATAAACACACAGAGACACACATGTATACAAATAAACACATTCACCCCATACAGACCTGGAAGAGTTTTCAAGAAACAATTTAGTGTATCTAAAACCAATTATTTTAAAAGAGTAACTTTTAAAGAATATTTTAAGTGAAAAAGTTTCTGTAATCTGAATTTAATTTCAAATGCTATTCATACAATAGGATCTAATGTTTCCAGGCTTTGTAATTTGTGTTCTTGATACAAGAATGTGTGTGTGTGTGTGTGTGTGTGTGTGTGTGTGTGTGTGTGCACGTGCGCGCGTGCGCACGTGGTTTCTTTTACAAGGAATACACTCATTTAAAAATTGTTTTCTTCCCCTTTTCCCACTCTTTGCCTGCTCTTTGGACCCTTTTCTCATACTGGGTTGCCTGGTCCAGCCTTAATACAAGGGGATGTGCCTAGTCTCACTTCAACTTGATGTGCCATCTTCGGTTGATATTCATGGGAGGCCTGTCCTTTTCCTTAGAGAAAAAGAGAAGTGGGTGGCGGGGCGTGCTGGAGGGACTTGGAGGAAAGGAGGGAGCAGACACTGCAGTCAGGATTGAACAAATTAATTTTAAAAAATAAAAAGAGAAGAAAAGGTGTTTTTTCAACAGTAATTGCCTTACCCGAAGCTTCATTTGACATTAGCATTCTTTCATATCCAATTGGACAATCTTAAATTTTAATTTATATCTCTAATCCAATGTGCATTCACTTTGTACCTTGTAGCATTTTTTAAACCATACTCTTAAGTCATTAAAACCATTATTCTTACTGGTCAATATGCCTTATGGCAATATATATATGATCTCTAGATATATATGGATATATAGATATAGATGATACAGATACAGATACAGATAGAGGCCATTTGTTCCTGTTACAGCACTCATGTAAGGATTTAATATTTGTGTAATTTGCCCAAAGGTGGGTCAGAGGGACAACCAACTCGGCTGGCTTTCACCACCGACCCTGGGCTGTTTTGTGCATGACTTTGGAGCAGCCTCCCTTTGCCCAGTGGCTCTGCTGTAACTGCTTTTGCTGCAGTTGCTGCATGCAGTAGCAATGCTTGTGGCACGCTGGTGCTCTCGACTGACCCCAGAGAGGCCCCTTTGAAACCCAGGTGCTTGGTGACACCAGAAGGCTCTCTGCTCCAGGATGGGGAATCCGCAGAAACCGTTGCCTATGTAAGTATGCACATAGGAAAAGTCCACAGATATTACATAAAGTACAATTATGGGCTTTTTTTTACATGTCTATAATTTTCCAAAACTTCCCATATAAATAAATGTTGTAAGTTTTAAAAAGAATTCTTTATGGTGGGTGGGCTGGTCACATTTACAGTATTAATAAAGTAAAAATCTAGTAATTTAAATATGATTTTAAATTCAGTCCTTATAAGTTTTCATTTTAATAAGTATTTAATTTTGTTGTAATCATGCTTTTCATAAAGTTTTTATTATACAGAGAAAATACTAAACAGCATGTTATATGCAATTTTTATGAAAAATTTAAACTGTTCTTATGTAGTTTGAAAGTATAAGTAAAATAATATCCTTATATTCTACTTTTTCTCAAAGTTATATATTAATAAAATGTAGAAGTAAATGTATATAACATAAAAATATTTAAATACCTTTTCATTATTTGGTTTACTAACTCACGGATTTTTTTGTAGAAATAAGCTATCATTCTAAACATATAATATATTTTTCCATATAAAAGATGATTATAGTGCAATGAAACAAATTACTATAAAATAAGAAAAATATCTCATCCAAGATATAGGAATCTATGTTTATCACAGCAATATTCATGACCTGTCCAAATTTATATCTTAATTCTTATTAATGTCCTTAATTCACAAAATAAACATGATGAACAAGGTAAATGATAATCCAACTATGTATAAGGAACATTAAAAATCAGACCTCCATTTCTTAAATATAAGAACAGCAGGTTACCAAGAAGAGACTTGATACCCTATGAGCATATACAGAGGGAGGTAATCCCCCTCAGGAACAGTCATAGGGGAGGGGAGTAAGGGGAAAATGGGAGGGAGGGAAGAATGGGAGGATACAAGGGATGGGATAACCATTGAGATGTAACAAGAATAAATTAATAAAAAATTTTAAAAAAGAAATTTATCCTTGGAAAACTACAAGCTAACAAATGTGCAGTTGAGCTGGCTGGTGCTAACAACAGAGGACACACATGTCTTTCATTAAAGGCCATTTGAAAACAACTACTGCTATGGTTGGTTCTGGTCATTTGCTAATTTCATAGTCGGAGACAGAAGGCACAGTCTGATTGTTTTCCTAGGTTTTGTATACCAGTATGTCATTACATGCAGTTATTCTTTTTAGTGCTTAGTCAAAGTCTTGTAAATTTCCATGGATTACATTATTTAACATGTTGAGCTTTCCCACAGTGCTGTCAAAATGATTATTGCTAAAAAACTGTCAGTTACAATAATAAAAATTTTTTCTACAAGGTCTGTTGCAGAGATGGATTCTTGGAAATGAAGATTTTCCTTAAAATAATGGATATGAAAATTCAGATTTAATGTCTCAGAGACACTGAATCCATCCTAGGGTTTCACAGATTTACTTAGATACATGGGGCATAAAATCACTGAAAGGTACTTTCTAACTAAGGCGCTATCACATACATAATTTTTCCCTCTATGTGTGCCAGATATTCGCAGCTGTGGCAATACATAAATTCCATAATCCATGCCGTGGTGGAACCCACACATAGTTAAAAGCAAACCTAACTGTCCAAATCTGTGCCTTCACTGGATGTAGTTTTTATACTGCAGCTTTGGAAAGGCTTGCCTTGTCTCCCGCAGCTGATTATAGTGCACATCCTTTGTACCTGCGGCTCTTTGAACAGTCACCTCCTTCTAGTAAGGCATTATAGAGCTCACAGATAGTGACCTGTCCAATTATGTAGGACATTTTGCCAAGGTCAGCTCAGCGTGTGAATTAACTTGTCTGAAAAACTTTTAGCTGATCAGAAGATTTCTTTATAGTTGATATTAATATAGTAGTTGCCTAATCAGTTTCACAACTGTCCTAGGAGCCAGCAATATTTTTTTTTCATTTGGTGAAGAGCTTCCATAGTCTCTTGCAGAAGTTCTGCTGCTGTCAATTTCTCTTTACAACATGGTGAAGAATATAAGAATAATATCCATAATGTGAATTTTGAGTTTGAGGGCAGCTGATGGGTATCATGGGCTCATACATAGATCATACAACTCTGAGGAAAAGGAGTATAAGGGGTCAGTGAACAAGCATAGGGTCTTTTTTCCTTACTCTTCCTTCCCTCTTTCCTCTCTTCTTTTTTCCTTCTCTTTCATTAATGATAAAAAATTATATTTTAAAAGTTATTCCACGCTTTTAAAATTTAGTGGTATATAAATTTTCAGTTTATTAAAAAATTATGCCTCCCACTCTCCTGCCCCCAGGCTCAACATATATGCCATGGTTCATCTGTGGAATCTGAGGACAACAGGAGGTGGAGCACCATCAGGTAGGGCCTGAGGATCAAACTCAGGTGTTCAAGTTCAGCAACAAGTGCCCTTAGCTTCTAATCCAGCTCTGTGGCCTCTCAAGCAGTTTCTTTTTTATTTCATAACACTTTTATCATAAGATGAATTTCCAAATAATCAATAAAAGTTACTTTTAAGCTTTTAGGAAATCTTAACCCCCTTCTTAAGTCCCTTGAACTTTTTCTAGAGACTGCCTTCTCTCACCCCTGAAACTATAATGAGCCTTTGTGTACATTTCCAGCCAGAAAGGGCCAGGGTTTACACTCTATGCCTGCTCCACCATTGCGGCATGAATAAACTTAAGATTAATGTACTAATAACATACCATACCCTTTCTTTGATGTCAGTTTATTCCAATGATTTGATCATTCAATTAGGATTATTAATTGAAGTGCTAAGCCAATCAAGAAAGGACAAACTTGGAAGTACTGGAAAATAGTGCAATATTCAGGAGCGCAGTGGATGTGCCATTTCTGAGAGGATTCAGCCAAGTTATACATTTGGTTTCCTATAATGTAAGATTCTATTATAGAAAGTAATCCTGCCATTTTGTTCAGAAATGGATGGAGTCACTGGCACATGTAAGTCCTAAGCCTTCTCAAGACTTTAGCATATCTCTCTTGTGTTTTATTGTCTAAGAGTAAGTCATGTGACACAACTGCTTTTTTGACTGAGCATGGGGTTTTTCAAGGCATAGATTTCTTTTTCCCTTTCTTTTTTTTTTCTCTTCAGTAAACTCAATTTCAAATGAAAAGGGTGCTGATATGGTGTTAAAGACTGAAATTATTATAGTATAAAATAACCCCTAGTATATCTCCATTACACATACACAATTTGTATTTACTGACTACATATTGTGAAACTTAGAAGAGAACTCATGAATGGGAAATTACAGGCCCCAGAGGTCACTCTCCAGATTTTTGTCAACAGGACAGTACTTGAATCAAAGCTCAGGGTCTCCTCCCATAAACCTCTGCGGGTTATATTATGTCCATTTTGTGTAGTTTCTTCTCTTTCCATCACATTACTAATATCACAATGCTGCTCTGTTAGATATGACACACGTTGCTGTGTGAGTTCTTCTAGCACATATCAGCTAGGTGCCTACAGGCAGAGTAAAGGCTCTTGTAAGTCTGTGCTGCTGAGAACAGGGCTCTTGCATTGGGACCTAGAGGACACATGAAACCAACGATTCTTGTCAAGGTAAGACTGCCAGTGAACATAAATAGCGCAAGCTTTCTAAAATAAAAATTTTAAAAACCTTTGAATTTATTTTTCTTTTCTGTGATTTCCTTAAAGTTAGTTAAAAAGCAGAGAAAGTTTTTAAAGCTACAAGAATAGAGAGAAATCTGGGCTTTATTTCCCCATGTAGGGAAGAAAAGGGACTTGGCTACTGACCCAAGAAGAGGTGAAAGACTCTGAAATCTCACTTCCTGCCCTCTGCAGGGCTGTTTGAGTGCTGATGGAGCATCCATGACACAAAGACCTCAGTGTTGCACATCTACTGCATATAGATGAGAGAAATTACCTTCTTACTAGGCATCTGCTGACTTGGTTTTTTTAATTTTTTAGCTTATTTTTTCAATAGCAACCCGATGACTCCTTTTGATTATATGACTTGATATCTTGAGAGAGTACTAAATGCAAAAATATCATATTGGAAATACTCATGTGGAAACAGTAAATGAGATTGCCAGTGATAAGACAACTTTAACGTGATCACCAGCAACCTTCCAGAAAGTTTTCAAATTGTGAGTGCTAAGGCTCCATAACTGCACACTAAAGGCATCATCAGCACTGTTATCTGTATCAAAACCCATCAAAGACACCACCAGCTCACCCCAGATAGACTTATATCAGAATCTTTAATAACGTATTTCATTAAATTTAGCACTAGCAAGAATCATTTGGTATGCCTTTCATCTCATCCCATCATCTGATGAAATAGAAATGACATTTAAATGTGTAATTGTACTTACATAACACATACATAAACATATACACATATATGCACATACACACATGCATATATATACATAGGCATATATACACATTATATATATATATAATAAGTGAAAGTTAGAAATAATCATCATGAGGAGGAAGGCTAAAATATGCAGTATATATTTTTATGCTACGGCTTCACTTCAATATATAACAGAATCTTCATTCTTATATTTTCTCATACGGAGAATGGTTATTGATACACATCAGTGCAGTGCATTAATTTCAGTCTCCAGAGGTGAACAGAGACGTGAGAGCACTGACTCATCAAAACACCACATGTCAAGGCATGACATGGACTCTGGTTAGGACTTTCCAATTTACAAGACGTGCAAGCCATTCTTTAGACTCTTTCAGAATTAGTTTTATTACCTCTCAAAAAAAATAATGTTTACCTGAGGAATGTACTGAAAAATTTACTTTTCTGTTGCTGTGATAACATATACTGAGAAAATAAACTTAAGGGAGGAATATTTTATTTGGTTTTCAGTTTCAGGAGGTCAAAGTTAATCATGGCAGCAAAGACAAGGTAAAAGGTATAGAGACAGAAAACCAATAGAAACAAGACACTGTTGATGACAGTGTTTTGCTGAGTTCATGATTGCCTATGTACAGCTATACATTAATGGTCCATGAAGTGGAAAAATCAATGGGATTCTCTGACTAGATTCATTTTTATATGCTCACGTAAGAAGAAATTTTTCTTCTTAAACAAGAAAGAGATAGTGTTTTTTAACAGAACCTTAAAATTTTTAATTTTTTTCATAATATGAAAATAAGGCTTAGAAAGCTTAGGAACTCTCCTTGTATTGATTTAAGGTTTAAAATTAATAGTCCCAATAGTTTGATAGTTTGAATTATTGGTCTTTAGGGAATGAAGCTACTTGTCAGGGGTTAGAAGGTGTGGCCTTTCTGGACTATATATGGTCTTATTGGAAGATGTGTGTCCTTGGGAAGGGGCTTTCATGTCAAATTCTCAAATGAAGCTTAGTCTCTCTCTCTCTCTCTCTCTATATATATATATATATATATATATATATATATGTGTGTGTGTGTGTGTGTGTGTGTGTGTGTGTGTATTGTATACATATTCCTCTCTCTCTCTCTCTGCTGTGAGCTGATCCAGATGTCAAACTCTCAGCAGCCTCTGAGGTATCATGTCTGCCTGCAAGCAGCTATGCATTCTGCCATAACAATAATAGACTAAACCTCTGAAAATGTAAGGTAGCCCCAATTAAATGTTTTTATTTATAATATTTTTCATGGTCTTGGTGTGTCTTTACAACAATAGAACATTGATTAAGATATCCTCTAAGTGTGTTTTATTAATACAAGATGTTATAGACATATAGTTACTGCAATGACACCATAAAGTCTACTCAAGTGTCCTGTTGGATTGGTGTTATTCAACTGTTAGCAATGTGATGCAACCAGTCTTATGAGTTTGATGACACAGGCTGCTTCAGGACATAAAAACTCTCATAAAATGACAACTAAGCTTATTATTATATGAATAGCTTAGCTTAAAATAGCCTTATATTAGAAACACTTTGTAAAAGTTCCTGGTTGAATAGAGATATCATTGAGAATAAATAATTTATCACCTTTGAAGAAAAGTGTCTAACTGGAGTGTCTCCAAGGAAATAAGGCAATTCATCAACTTTCTGTGTCTGGCTCATATAACTCTAACTTCTATTGTATATCTTATTAGATCACTGTCAGAACAGATTTTGTATGTTTGTACCAGATCATATAATCTCATCTTTGGTACAAGAAAGAGCAAAGGGGAGAAGTTTCCTATGGAAAGGATGGCTAAATAGATCACTTAAGGCTCGACATATGTTGTTTAGTAAATACTATAGCCAGGATTACAAGTTTGTCTGCCTATAGATGCCCAAATATGTCTCTGCGTTATGCACTTATTAATCAAGTTGCTAGAAGGCAGTATAGTCATAAACATTGGCTTGTTGAGCCCAATAATAGTTAGGTACCTACAATATTATAGTAAGTAGTAGAAAGTGAAAATGGATTAATTGAAACTTTAATTTTTGTATTCATAGATTTATTTTCAAAACTCAATCTTATATATTCTAAATTCTGCTATTAGAAATAGTATTTTTCAATTATGTAACTAGTGCAGAACATCATTATTACTCTTTTAACATTTAGGCCATAATGTTTTATTAATAATATTTTACCTTTAATCTCGCTATAGGATAAAGTTGCTAATGCAAACTAGTGTAGAATATTAATTCAAACTCTTTGGGACGTAATGCAATTAAGAGCACATTGAGTGATTTAAACATGATATGCGATTTCACTACATAATAGTCCTAATTATGGTTTACAAGAAATGCAACAGTTTTCTACCTGTTACACAAGATAGTAATGTTTACTACAGGCATAAGGTATTTCTTGCGTATTTTTGATTAAATACTCTTTAAATAGTAATTAAAGAATAGTTAATTTAGACTTAGAGTTCCAGGGAAGCACAGTCCATTATTGTGGAAAAAATTGGACAACAATCAGAGAAAGATGGTGGCAGAAGCAATAACCTGGCTAGATACAATTGATTGGCAATCAGAAAGTAGGGCTGAACGAGAAATGGAGTCAGGCTATGAACTTCACAGCCTGTGCCCAGTTCTCTACTTCCTCCACTGGGAGTCTAACAACTAAATGATCACAGCCTTCCACACAGTACCACCAGGTAGAGACTGATGCTCAACCATATGGGTGTATAGGCACTGTTTGATTGAAACTACAAGGAGGTGTGACTTATATAAACCATTTGTAGTCTATGCATCTCTACACACAAATCACTTGCCAATATTAAAGTATAAAAACATGACAATAGCCATTTAAAGTAGTCTCCCCTTTTGTTTTCTTATAAAAGAATATTTGTAATATTTATGAAACTTTATTATGCCTTTATTAGCTGCTTTTAATGTTGTTAGACATAAATTACACGGTTGTGATCTTAAAGGTACTTAGAAAACTCAAGAAGTATTTCTTGTCAAAATTGGAACAATATGTGCAGAAGTGATTTATCATTTATCTTAGTCTATTTTGTTATCTAAAAAATAATCTACCAACATGATGTTTTATAAACTGCAAAGATATATTTGTCACAATTATGGGCACTTTGCAGAATTCAGAGTTAAAAGACTGGGAGAATTGTTGTCCTGTGAGCATTTACTTCCCAGCTTGTGAATGCTTTGGATAGCTCTCTAGCCGTCCTTTTTGATGATACGAACTTTGCTAAAAGTCAGAAGGCAGAAATAAGGAAGTATGTGCAATACAAACGATTAGTCATCATTGCTGTAACTGAGCACCAAATCTCATTTGTCTTTGGTTACAAGCATCTTTCTTTTCTGAAAAAGACACAAAACAGTGAAAAAATCCGAGTTTTCCTCCATTCTCAGTGTTTCTCATTGTACTCTTTCATGAAAAAAGATCAGTCAGCTCTCTTGTTCCTGTTTATGTGAGCACTGTAATCATGCAGAAAATTTTCACATTAGATTTAAATCACCTTTGAAGATTACATTAGTTCATATCAACACATTTATGATTATATTCCACATATAAGCTTTGTGTAGACTTAAAGATCAAAAGCAGAACACCATTCGACACATAGGTTAAAAAAATGGAACAGTCTAAGACAAATATTGACCTTAGGCAGCTGCAAATGACCACCCAATGGAATTTCTTAGTCTATCAAATGTTGTTGGGAACTTTTCCAAACAAAGCATACAGGGGAAAAAAATCTTTGAGTTGTTGCTCATGAGTTAAGAAATGCACTGCTAACATTTCCTGCATTAAAAATTAATTAGATTGAATCAATACACCAACAGATATATCTCTGTTTGTTGTCCAGATTTGTCAGTTGAAACAAATAGAAAAGTTGTATAAAATAGCCAAAATACGATTCTATATTTCAAGAACCCTTGGATTAAAAATCCTTCGAAATAATAAAGCATTGCTTTGTTATAATTATCATGAACACACTTTGAGCAACTAAGAAGTGCATGTCATAGTACAATAGACATAGCTCATTTTCAAAAAGAGTCATTAGATTTTAAATTTCTAAATAAAATAATAATTTTATTAAAATGAATGACTTGCATGAAAGATAAAATAGTGCTGACTTACTACATGCACATGTTTAGGCTCAAAAATTTGGATGCATTTCTACCACTTAAGTTTCACATTATTTTGACATGGCTCTTTGTTAACTAATTGACATATGAAGGAGTTGAGCCTTGTATAGTTCTACAGTTAATGAATAATAAAGGACATGTTTTAACCTCGGTCTGTCCACTTTAAAAGCTGTATGCTGCTCACCAGTGATCCTTCCTGTTATAATAGTACCTATTATCAGGATTATCAGAACTAAATTGAAGACCTAAGAATCTTTTCAATAAAGTAAACTCCAATTTTGAAGTATTAACTCAGTCCTCATAACATAAATTATATATAATCACATATCACAAACTAGAAAAGGCCTAAGAATCATTTTATCTACCACTTTACTGGCATAAGGAACACTCATACTTTGAGTTGTTCTCTAGTAACCCTTTCTGATGATAAGAATGTTCCTAAAGGTCAGAAGGCAGAAATCAGGGACGTATGTGTACCACAAATGGATGGTCATCGCTGTAACTGAGGTCCGAATATCTTTTGTTGGTCCCTGGTCCATTCTTCCTACCCTGAAGAAAGTTGACACAGAACAGTAAAGAAACAAACAAACAATCAAAAACAAACAAACAACAACAACAATAAAACCAAAACCAAACCAAACAAATAAAAACCCTGTTTTCTTACATTGCATGCACATAAATTATGCAAGAAAGAAGGTGCAACAATTCACATTGAAGTACATAATCCTTTACTTCTCAACATCCATATCAATATAAACTCACTACTATTATTTTTTCTCCAAAGGTAATTTATTAATTACCTGCTTATTAATATATTGTTCAAAGAGATCATTGCTAGCCTAGTGTGTTCAAGGTTTTAAGTCTTTCTCATCTTACAAAAAATTTAAAAAGGGTTGTTCATTTATGCAACATTTCAATATTTCTGATAAATACTCTGTTTTAGTTACTGTCCTAGGTGTGGGAAAGATTCAGTCGCCAAATAAACAAGACTCTCTGACCTTGTGGGACTCAGGCAAGGTGAAGATAATTTGCATGGTAGAAAGTAGAATTTTATATACCAAAGTGGAACACCCAGTAAAAAATTCTAAATCATGCCTCATTTATGTGATGGGTATAGAATTACGAAGGAATTAGAAAATCAACTTAAAATCTGCCCATGACTATACATAATCGCATTCTCATTTTATATTCTGTTGCTTGTTCATATCTGTAAATTATCACAGATCGAGTCCTAAGAACTGTCTCTATTCATAGACACACAAGCCTGACTCATGCATTTGAAAACAATAACTGGCTACATTGCCTTACAGTAGCAGCTGCTTTTCAGTGCTGTAACTCAAAATTACTTTTGTTTATAATTTAAAAAATCAAATATTTTCAATTAAGTAAACATAATATAAGGTAAAACAGTATTTAAATTCTACTTGCATTAAGATTTAACACTGTCTTGAGGCTTCTATTTCAAAGTGCATTATTCATTTTTGCCTTGTGGGGATATTAGTCGCCCAAGCTTTAATTGTCTCTGCTAGTGGCTCCTTCCTAGTAAGTAGGAGAGAAGTAACACATACACTCAAATTTCTGATCCAGAGTCTTTTGCTCTTTTCATTACTATACTGTCAGATCTCCCCTGGTACTCTAGCTAGAGACATTATAGTTTCTTCTAATATCTTTTCATAGTGCATTTCATTTGCTGCCAAATACATTTCTAAATATGTCTGGCCACTTCCCACCTGAAAAGGGGAGACAGATGGTGTCTCCTTCGCATCTCTGTAGCTTTCAAACCATGTCAAAGGTATCAGAAAACAGTATGTTTTGTTTCTACATAAAACCTTCACTCTGGACAATTTTAATAATAGAATGCTTTGAGCTTTAGTCTACTTAAGCCAAATACCTCAAATCAGCAATCTTAAAGTTCATGACAGAATTCTTTGTAATTAGTTAGGAATAACTGAAATAGCATGTGCAGATTTCATGAGTTAATGATATTGTAGTATTCTAACTCTGTATTGGATGACATTTTGGGGTGGGGAGTTCAGGCTAGAGGTCAATGTCAGGCATTATTCCTCAGGCCATGTTCACCTAAGCTTTGGAGACAGTCTCAGGCTGCCAAGTAGGCTAACTAGTGAGCAGAGGCTTCAGGGAGCCTTCTGCTTCTGCTTCCGTAAGTTGCAATTTCCAGTTTTCTTATATGAGTCCTGGTGATCAGACTCAGGTGTTCACCTCTTCAAGCTAAGTAGTTTGCTCACTTACTGCTCTCTTCCTCCCTGAGATGCCTTGTTGCAATGGAAGCAGATGAAAGCTCAGACGGAAGAGTCTCTGTGTTTTATTCTCTCACTCCTCTGTCTCTCTCTCCCTCTCCTTCTCTTTCTGTCTGTCTCCCTTTCTGTCTCATTGAGGTACTAACGGGTTGGAAAGATGAATTTATAGATAAGTTCTGACAGGGATGCATATTTTTGTAATTTGTACTGAAACAGGATGCAGGAAATAACAATCACCACATTAAACTCACTTCATTTCTCTTATTGTTCTAGTAAAGCTTCAAGAACTATATTGGATAGATACAGAGAGAGTGGACAAACTTGTATTCTTCTTGATTTTAGTGGATTTGCTTTAAGTTTCACTCAATGTAATATGATGTTGTCTCTAGGGTTGCTGTAAAATAACTTTTATTATGTTTATGAGTGGCTCTTGTACCCAAATGTCTCCAGAACTTTTATCATAAAGGTGTGTTTGAATTGTCAAAGACCTTTTTATTAACATCTAATGAGATGATCATATGTTTTTTGTCTCTCAGTTTGATTGTGAGGTAGATTATGTTTTTGATTTTTACATAAAGAATCATCTCTGATGCTCTAGAATGACGCCTACTTGACCATAGTGGATGATAGTTCTGATGTGTTTCTTGGATTCAACTTACAAGTATTTTATTATTCTTCTATGTATGATCATAAGGAAAATTGGCCTGACATTTTATTTCTTCCTGTTTGTGATTTTTGAATCATAGTAACTGTGTTGTCATAGAGTGAATTGGGTAATGCTCTTCTGTTTTTATTTTGTGGGATTATTTGAGGAGTATTGATATTAACTTGAAAGTCTGGTTGAATTCTGCACTAAAATTGTCTGGCCTTAGGCTAAATTTTTTTTGCCGGGGGATTTGCATGACAGCCTCTACTTCACTAGGTGTTACATGTCTATTTAAATTATTTATCTTATATGGATTTAACTGTAGTAAGTTGTATCTTTCAAGAAAATTGTCCTCTTATTTTAGATTTTCCAATTTTGTGGGGTACATGTTTATAAATTATGTCTTTATGATTCTGTCTGTTCCCTTCACATCTGTTATTATGTCCCTCTTTTCATTTCTGATTCCCTACATTTAGTTAGGTTGGATAAATATTTGTCTATCTTGCTGATTTAAGAATCAACTTTTTGTTTCATTGGTTTTTTTTTTTTGCATTATTCTCTTTGTTTCTATATTATTGATCTCTGCGCTCAGTTTTATTATATCTTGCCATCTATTCCTCCTAGGTGAACATAGTTCTTTTTTTCCTAGAGTTTTTATGGAGGCTGTTAATATGCTATTGTGAGAACTGTGTCATTTTTATGTAGGCACTTACAGCTTAGAAATTCTCTTTTATGGCTCCTTTCATTGTGTGTCATAGATTGTGTATGTAGTGTATTCACTGTCATTGAATTATAGAAAGTCCTACCTTTTTTCTTGACTCATTATTTCCTAGAGTGTTGGTAATTTTCCACTAGTTTGTAAGCTTTCTGTTGCTGATATCCATCATTAATTTATACTGTTCTGATAAGAAGCAAGCAGTTATTTTAATTTTCTTGTACCTGTTGAGACTTGCTTTGTTTCCAAGTATGTGGTTCATTTTAGAGGAAGTTGAATGAAGTGCTCAGAGGAAATTATAGCCTTTTATTATTGGTTAAATATTCTATAAATATCTCTTTATGTCCATTTTGTCATAATGTCTGTTAGCTCCAGTATTTCTCATTATAGTTTTATTTGGATGACCATTCCTCTGAGGAGAGGTGGGTATTAAAGTCACCCACCATCTGTGTTAGTATCAATGTGTGATTTAGGCTGTAGCAGTGTTACTTTTATAGACGTGGGTGTTGTTGTGTTTGCAGCCTACTTAAAAACTTAGAGTTGAAATGTCATCATGCTGGATTTATTTTTTCTTTGATAAGTTTGAAGTCTACTTCCCCATTTCTTTTGGTTAGTTTAGGTTTGAAGTCTATTTGTTTAGATATTAAAATAGCTACTCCAGATTATTTCTTAGATCCATTTGCTTGTAATATCTGTTTCTAACCTTTTACCCGGATCTATCCTTGATATTGAGGTGTGCTTCTGTTGGGCCACATTTCAGAATTGTTTAAATTTGACTTTATCATGGAAAATTTTATTTTCTCTGTGGTAATTGAAAGTCACAGTTGAGTGGAGAGTGGGATCTGACTTTCACACGAACTCTGGTGTCCCATATTTGACCACGTCCCCTGGATGGGGAGACCTGGTCACACTCAGAGAAGGGATAGCAGGCTACCAAGAAGAGACTTGATACCCTATGAGCATATACAGGGGGAGGTAATCCCCCTCAGGAACAGTCATAGGGGAGGGAGGGGAATAAGGGGAAAATGGGAGGGAGGGAAGAATGGGAGGATACAAGGGACGGGATAACCACTGAGATGTAATATGAATAAATTAATAAAATATAATTAAAAAGTAAAGTCTTTCTGGATGTAGTAGTTTGGGGTAACATCCATGGTCTCTTAGTGTCTACAGCATGTTTTTCTATGCCTTTCTGGCATTTAGAATTTCCACCGAGGTTCAGGGTATAATTCCTTTATATACTACTTGCAGCTATTAACATTTTTTGTTTTGTGTGCTTACTGCTTTTGTTCTTATGTGCAGAGAGACTTTCTTTTCTCGACTAGTCTACTTGTCGTTCTGTATGCTGCATGTACCTTTATAGGTATCTCTTTCATTTGGCTAGAAATATTTTTGAAAATATTTTCTGGGCCTTTGAGCTGGGATTCTTCTCCTTCCTCTAATACTATTATTTGTAACTTTGGTCTTTTTGTAGTGCCTAGAATTCCCGAATGTTTTGTCTCAAGAAGTTTTAATTTTAGATTATTTTCACTGATGTATCAATATCTTCTATTGTATCTCCAATGTCTGATGTTCTACCTTCCGTCTCTTGTATTTTATTGGTAAGGCTAGCTTCTGTAATGCCAATTCAAATTGCCAAATTTTTCCTTTTCCAGAATTCCTTTAGTTTGTGTTTTCATTACTGCATCTATATCTATTTCCATATTTAGGTCTTAAACAGTTTTATTTATTTTTGCTTTGTTAAAAAAAAGATTTGCTTATTTTCTCCAAATGTTTGTGTTTTTCTTTGATTTCTTTAATCTATTTATTTATTTCCTCCAGTTTTGTTTCCATTTATCTAGATTTCTTTAAGAGATTAATTCGTTTTCTTTTTAAGGTCCTCTATAATCTTCATGTAGTTAATTTTAAGTTGTTTTTACCCTGTGCTTCTGTTATGTGGACTATTCAATCTCTGCTATGTTAGAATAGCTGGAATATTTGCTCAAGTGGAGACATAATAACAAGGCTGTTATTGAGTCTGTCCTTACAGTGAAGGCTGGGCTTCTGCCACTGGGAGGCTTATAGGTCTAAGTGCTGGTTTCTGGCTTTGTCTGCTCCATGGGCTTTTTGTTTTGTTTTGTTTTGTTTTGTTTTGTGACCTGTTTCGATTGTTTGCTTGCCTGGTGTCTTTACAGAATGGTTTCTGGTTTTGGAGGGTGGGATGCAGAGACAAAATGGGGAAGGGAAGTCGGGGTGGGATGATCTGTGGGATGCACAGGCGGTACAGAAAGGATGGAAGGGAGGATGCAGCTGGTGTTCTGCTGCAGTATTCGGGAAGAATCTAAGGGATTGGGTCTGCTTGGGACCAGAGAGACCGTTCTCATTATTTTAAATCACGGGTGATCTGGTCACCTAGATTTTGTCTCACTGCTGCTTTCACTTTGCAATTCTAGCATGGTTAATAATATTGATTCGCTTTGTGAACTTGACCATTAAAAATAGCTTTTTAAAAAATTTTCTCTCATCTGGAGTCCCACTAGAATGTCCTCCCCTCTGTCTCAGTTTCCTGGTAAGTGAAGGCTTTCGTGGGACATGCCCCTTGGGCTAATATGCAGATATAAGTGAATATATACCATTTGAGTCTTTCTGCTTCTGGGTTAACTCACTCATTATGATCATTTCTAGCTCAATCCATTTATCCACAAATTTCAGGAATTCCTTGTTTTTAATAGCTGAATAGTATTTCATAGTGTAAATGTACCACAGTTTCTTTATCCATTTTTCTATTGAGGGACACTTAGGCTGTTTCCATGTTCTGGCTATAATGAATAAGGCTGCTATGAACATGGTTGAGCAAATTTTCTTGCTGTGTGCTGGAGCATCTTCTGGGTATATTCCAAGGAATGGAATAGCTGGGTCTTGAGGAAGCCCTATTCCCATTTTTCTGAGATAGCACCAGATAGATTTCCAAAGTGGTTGTACTAGTTTGCATTCCCACCAGCAATGAAGAGGGTCCTAGAAGCCTACAAGTAGAACATTATGATAGGCAGATTTGGACCCAGGGGTCACGCTCAAACTAAGGCACCAGCCAAGGAAATACAGGCAGTAAACCTTAAGCCCCTACCCAGATCTAGCCAATGGACAGAACACTCTCCACAGTAGAGTGGAGAGTGGGATATTACTTTCTCACGTACTCTGGTGCCTCACCTTTGACCATGTCCCCTGGACGGGGAGACCTGGTGGCAATCAGAGGAAGGACAGCAGGTTACCAAGAAGAGACTTGATACCCTATGATCATATAGAGGGGGAGGTAATCCCCCTCAGGAACAGTCATAGGGGAGGGGAATAAGGGGAAAGTGAGAGGGAGGGAAGAATGGGAGGATACAAGGGATGGGATAACCATTGAGATGTAACAAGAATAAATTAATAAAGGAGGAAAAAATTTTTCTATGGAACTCACTGAATTATTTATCATTTAAAAGTGTATATTCTACAAAATGTGTAATTATGAGTCCTGTTTTAGATTGTCATGGTAGAAATGATATCCCTTTGTAAGTTTCTATCATAGCCTAAACAGTATGTTTTGTGGAGCATGCTTTTTTTTTTAATAATATGAACAGTGGTTTGTACTTTTTTATTCATCAATTTCATTATTTTCTGTTTTCTTTCTATTGAATTGTATTTTAATCAGATAATAAGTATATTTTCTTCTATTTATGCTACATTTTATCTTAAATTTGTTTGTGGTAACTCCTGATTGTCTCATAGTTCTTCCTGCTATATGTAGCTTATTTTACTCATGTGTAATAATATAAATGTATACGTTAAAAAAGAAAGAAAATAAATTTTTAAAAAAGAAAAAGGAAAGAAAAGGAAAGAAGAGAAATTATAAGCTATTACTCCATTCAAAAGTTAATATTTATGAGTTTGCACTTTTATCACATAGGTAATGTATTTCTGTATGAAAAACTGATAATTTCATTAAAAGTGCTATGACCATGAATTGCTCATATGTTCAGAAAAAAATTTGTTTGTGGCCTTTGTGAACTAATATATGTGTATAGAGACCAGATGGTTGTTAATGCTCAGTTTTTTCAATTTCTCACACAACAGTTGTGAAAACATTCTTCATTTTACATTGCTTTTCTTGACATTTTGTAAGAATTAATTAGCCATATGTATGTATATATGTATATAGCCACTTTCTTATATTGCAATTAGATTTTTGTCAATAAACCAACTTTTGACAACATGATGCTGTCTTAAACTAAGTGTACAAATGAAATAGCTTAAGTCTTATAAATATTTTTCTTCTTCTAAAGATTAAATTTGTCACTGAAGGTAATTTGCATCATCATAGTCAGCAGCCAGATTTCAATAAAGACATACTTTAATTAATTGATATTACAAGTTATCTATAGATTTTATTTTACCAAGATTTATTTTTCTGTTTTGTCAGCAGTAGATGTACAACACGTGTGCCTTCTGCCTAATGATGTCAAAAATAATTGAATCCACTGGAACTGGAGTTAAAGATGGATGTCTATACCCTGGGATGATGGATACAGAACTGGGATGCCAAGCAAGAGCAAGTGAACGGCTAAGCCATCTCCTCAGAGATGCCACTGACAGTTCTGTTACCACAGTGTGGGAAGGACCACTGAATAAAAGGTGATATTTGTTTTATGTTTATTTTATGTGCAGAAGTGAAATTAAGTGTCTTAACATGTTTACTTTTATATAGAAAGGTTACTTAGTGTTGGGCTCACTTAATCAGGCCAGCAGTTTGAAAGAGAAACTAGAAACTTCTCTAAAGTAAGTGAGAGTTCCTCTTGCTGGTGTGAAAAGAAAGCAGACATCACATTTAAGGCTTTAACAACATTGACTCTTCCAGCAATATGAGTTTATAAAGACTTCCAGATGCACGTTAGACTGTATCCCTGCTTAGTACTTGCTGTCATCTATGTGGGAATTTAAGCAGGAGATTCTTCCTGGGCATACCTGAACACTGACTTACAGGGCAGGGATAACTACTCAGCAAAGGCAACATCATGAGACATCAAAATTTTAACAGTGGAATGCCTCACGAGGAAGTAAGATCAGGGGAAGTCATGAGTATTGACAGTAAGATGTGGAACTGAGAAGTTAAGTTGGTAGAACTATTTTTAGAAATCAATAATGAAAACATTATAGCAGTTAAAATTGTTAATCACTTCAACCTCAAGATAGAGTTATTTCCTTTGAAAATTGTCCGCCATCCACTGCTTGCTGCATATATCCCACTTTTGCTTTCATTGTAAGAAGTAAGCCTTCTGGTACAAAAGAGATGGCTCGGTGATTAAGAGTGCACTGTGCTCTTACACAGGTCCTGCGTTTGTTCTAGTCTACCCAATGAGCTTTTCTCAACTACCTTGACGTCTACCTCCAGGGATATGATTGTCTCCACAGTGCTTACATGCACACGTCCATACATAGACATACATATCTTCATGTAATTACAAGTAAAAGCAAAATCTTAGAAAATAAGTGAAGCTCCTAATATTAATTTATTCAGCTATGTGAAGTTAACTTTTTGACTTAAGAGTTTTCCTAGCACAACAATGGAGTGCAGTGGTTGTGAAAGAGACCCTGAAATCTGAAATATTTATCTTTTACCCCGCATAGAGCAATTTGGTAGACGCAAGATTTAAACTATTCAATAAAGAAATCAGGCGGGATCAGTAGGTGTTGTTGAGCTAGTGTGAACTACAGAAAGGTAACACAGAGGTTTTATATACGACGTTAAATTTCAGTCAGATGGACATCGCAGAAGGCAGTGAGTCTGGCCACGCAGAAGAATTATTTAATGAATGATCCTGTCCGAGAAGGTGGAAATCGCTAGCTTGATACTTTTAAAGTTTTGTGTTTTTTTTCTGCCAGTAGAATGAAAATGCAAATGAGAATTTGTTGAAAAGTATTAGAAAACATATCAAAACTAGGAATTTAAGCAGAGAATACAAAATCTTGCATGCCGATGAAAGGAGTCACATATAATACACTGAAGACAGAAACATAACTGAAGAATGTGAGAGCTGTTTCACTCTCAGTTTTCTTTATGGGAAGGGAAACTGAAATGGAAGATGCTTTCCTGGGCGATAAATTGGGTTAAAGCAAAGGAATTTCCACTGAGAAATAACTGAATTCTAAGAAAAGTTTCTTACTAAATATGATAAGGGAAACAGTATCTATGAAGAAGTTTTGAAAGTTTGTCACTCTAGAGGTCAGAAAGGCAGAGTGTACATATGGGCTTAACTTGCTAAGACTCTTTTCAGCTACAAGTGTATCTGGCAGCAAATGTTCCTACCACCTGCAAATGAAGGTAAGAGAGAAGGAGGAGGCTACCTTATAATTGACTAACAAGCCCCTGGTGTGAACTTGGTGGTTTCAGGGTTTCATGAGAACTACTTTAATCCCTTCTCAAAGGCAAAGCCCTCTATTGACCTCAGTTTACCTACCAGGTCAAATCTCCTAAAGAGCTTGCACCTGTCTCTGAGGCATTTGAGAAACAGGTCGTTGACATATATATTTTCAATTCTCCTCAATCTATATACAAACCATTGCACTAAATCACCAGGAATAAGACATTGCCTGAGATATATTGGTACTTATTAGTCAAATATGTACAAAAGAATCAAAGCACATATGACATATTTACTTTTTGTTTTAAAATTCTTTTACACATCATTCTTCATATTGTATATTTGTGAAAGCGTTACAGTTATTTTAAGACATTTTTAGGTGTTATGAAGCTTTGATAATAGTGCTAAAAATTGTATCACTGAGATTTTGATTGTAATTGCGTTATACTCATTAATTAATTTGTAGAAATTTTATAATAATTCATCATTGAGTTAACTGCCAGAAGGATATATAGCTCATCCTAAATTTTCTCTTAGGTATCCCTTGTGAAAATATGATTTAGTCATATTTATATTCATTATCAGTGTATTTCTATCACTTATTGTTTTTAGTACCTTCTGAAATGTGATAGTAGGGAGGACATGGAAAATTATACAAATTCCAGTAGGCAACAGACAGAATCATATTATGAAAAAAAATCAAAACTTTGGAGAGGGACCAAAGTGAGAAAATATGCTCCAGCAGGCACAGTATTCAGGTCATTTACAGACCATGCATAGCTGCTGAGGAGGACACTGGAGGAAAGGACAGCAAAGCTCAAAAGAACACACAGTAATCCCAGTTGCAAACTTGTCTCATCTATGAAAAGAATATGACAGCCGACAAAGAATCACAAATTTTAGCATTCGTGATGGAGAAGACATGGAAAAAATAACATCCCAATTCCCAGTAATTGGGCATCAGTGTCCGGGCATAAGGTAACTGTCACACAGAGAGAAGAGATTCAGAAAATCGCCATTAAGAGATCTTTGCTATAATTTTTGCTGAAAGATTAACTTATAAATGCTATTTCTAAAAATAAGCACTTATTTTATTAAAATATTTATTAGGTTTGGAGAGATAATATAGTGATATAATTACACTATGACTTACTTCTAACTTAAAAAAACTTAAATTTATACTGTTGGATAATCATGGTGGTTTTTGTATAAAATAAAAAAATACAATAGTTTACTTTTTTCCTCTTTTTTAAAAATACATAAGTTTGAACATAAGGGATATATATATATATATATATATATATATATATATATATATATATATTCAGACAGCTACTGGAATTCTAAGTCTCTAAGTAAAACTTGAGAAATAAAGCATCAGAGACTTGGATTAAAGTATTCTTTATTTTGTATTTATTTACTTTTATTGAAAATACACATTTATATAGTATATTCTGACTAGAATTTATCATCCCATCCACCCCTGCTCAAGTCCTAACCACCCCACTCTCCCCCAACTTCACGCTTTTCTTTCTCTCTCTGATTAGAAAACAAACACATATCTAAACAAAATTAATAATATAATAAAATAAAATTGAGAGAGAACAAACTAAACAGAAGAAAAAGAGCCAAATAAAAGACACAAGAAACACATATAGATGTGTACACACATAGAAATTTGATAAAAACACAAAACTAGAAAAAATATATATGATCTGTAAGGGAAAAATGGGGGAAAAGCCTACACAAAATAGCATGAGACAAAGATACTCAAAAATTACCATTAAGTTTGATTTATTTACTCATTTCCTATAGGGCACTGGGCATGTCCTTAAGTGTGGTGTGTATATATACCTATAAAAGATGCCATAGGAGAAAACTACTTCTTCTTTGTGACCAGTTATCAATTAGAAATAGCTTCTGGGTAAGGGGCAGGAGATTGTACCCACTTCCCTGCTTAGTACTGGGACTCCATCCAGATTAAACCCTGCAGGTCTTCTGCTCATCCATTAGTGAATGTATAAGTGTGTCAATGGTCTGCACTTAGAAGGCTTGGTTTGCTTCGTGTCTTCCATCCCCTCTGGCTCTGATATGCTATCTGCCTCATCACCTACAGATGTTCCTGGGTCCTGAGGGCAGAAACCTGATGGAGACATTAAACATAGAACTGAGTACTCCAAATTCTTTCACTCTCTACACATTATCCAGTTATTGGTTTCTGTGTTTGTTCCCCCTGAGCTCTTCTTTAAAACTAGATTTTTTTCTATATTGATGAAAGCTTAATAAAATGTTTTGCCTATAATTGAAATGGAGGCTTGGAAGCCTTTCTGCAAAAAGTAGTAAGATATTATTTAATACTGAATTCGTGCACTGAAAGAGTATTCGTGGAGATTCTGGGAAAGATAGACAGCTGTTGGTCTTTTCTACAATTACCTCTATGCATTATACGTCAATGTAAAAGTATATTGTATTCACCTGATTTTATTGTCATATCAGGGGCTTACTGTTGAGTAGCTGTTCCTTTTATAGTTCTCTCTGAAATCTGCTGTATGGTTCAACTCAACTGTTCGGGCTCAACACTTCTTTCCAAGCTGACTGATTCAAACTGTCTTCTCTCAGCTTTGTCTAAAATGCTCTGCCTCTCAATGCCATGAAGTGAACTGCACCGAACTACACAAACTCAACTGTATTCAACTGAACTGCCCTGGACTGGCCTGGACTGGCCTGGACTGGCCTGGACTGCCCTGGACTGGCCTGGACTGGCCTGGACTGGCCTGGACTGGCCTAGACTGGCCTGGACTGGCCTGGACTGCCCTGGACTGCCCTGGACTGGCCTGGACTGCCCTGGACTGCCCTGGACTGGCCTGGACTGCCCTGGACTGGCTTGGACTGGCCTGGACTGCCCTGGACTGCCCTGGACTGCCCTGGACTGCCTCTACGTTACTGTACTGAGCTCAACTCAATTGCACTGCCTTCTCTACTGTATGCTACTGTCTTGTCCTCCCTCCTCCCCCCCCCCTCTGTCTGTCTGTCTCTGTCTCTCTCTTCTGTACCTTACGCTAGCCTCTCAAGTCAACCATACTGGTCTTTAAGTAGCTTCTCTTTCCTTTCTGTGCTCATGAGAGTTGGAATTCTCCTATCTCTGACTCACTATGTTAAACCATTTTCTGATTCATTACTTTGTCTGCCCCTCAATTAGACTTACTTTTAAACATGGCTGCTTCCTTCTACAAACTAACCTTACCTTCACTGTCTGTGACTAAAGGTGCATGCCTGTATTCCAGTCAGATTGTCATTCCAGATGGATCACACAGACCTAAAAGGTCTTTGGATGTGATCCCTTGTCAAAGTAGCCATGTTGTTGGGTTAAAATTTTTCTAGGTCGTTTCCCATTTTTGTGCAAGCTAAAAATCATACACAGATTAGCTAGTGCAACAGAATCATTTATCAATCTCATAACTTTAACAATCCAAATGCCCTTGTGAAGACCTATTGATGTGATAACCCTTCCTAACTGTAGTGCTGATGATCTGTCGAGCAGTAATTGTCCATTTAGCATCAAGGTTTTTCAACCTGCCTGTCTGACAAAGATCTGTTCTTTTTCTTCTAGTCTGTTGAGCTGTCCCCATGCAGGGTGAGAGCTTTATGTTGCTGTTTTTCTGGATCTCTCTTTCCTTTTATGTAGAAACTTCTCTTACTTGGGTTGGAACTTTACCTATTTTGGTAGAACCCACAGTTTTCCATCACCTGTGGAAATGATGGGAAAATCTCTTCCCCAGCACTACACATTCCCTGTCTTTCATTCCGATGTTAAAATATCTTTAAAGTGTACAGGTTAATCTAACTCAGCAGTTTTTTTCTACAATCTAGTTTCTTTTAGCTAATTTTATTCCCCTTTTCTGTTTATCAAGATACAATTAAGTTTTTATGAATCGACACTTATCAAGAGCTAACATTTCTTATCTTTTAAATTGGACAATCACATTTAAACACAGAAGTCATATTACATAAAATGTCAATTCACAATGTCAGTTAAAACAGGTATCCATTGTCTAAGATTGAAAGATTATTAGTCTGAGATTCCAATTGCTGTAGTAGATATCTTCCCCATAAGTTTATGACCGTATCTGACAAATAACACTTTAATTTTCCTATTTGACCTTCTGAACCTACACATTTAATTTGCCTTGCATTTTGTTTTACCTGGAATACTGTCCCAATAACTACAAGCAGATACTTTCTGAAGGGGCCAATGTGGATTTCAAGATTCTCATGAGATTACAGTTACATAAACTGCTGTGGCCACCCAGCCAATAATTTAAAAACCATTTAATTTTAATTTTGGTCTCTGATCACTGATAAAAGTTTGCCCAAAAACCCATCTTTCAGTACTTCCAACTTCTTTTGTTCTTTCCATTGGAGCTGCTTTGTCTTAGGAAACCATATGGAAACAGTAAAAGCTGAGCAATCTTATCTTCCACTGTAAAGTCCATATTTTTCATTCCATAAGGCATAAGATTAGTCTCTTCTTTGAAGCCTTCATTTATAATTCCTGGACGCACAGTGAATCCTTCAGATGTTAGGCAGCTTCATCCTAAAACCATTTCTGCTGTCTTTGAGGGGAAAGGTCCATGAACTCCACTGTGTAATTTACACCATTGAATATTTGGTGATAGTGTGAAATGTTTACTTGTGGCTAAGTGTAGGGCAGTGTTTGCTTCTGTAGCACATTAAGCCTCCAATTCTCAGTTTAGTTTTCTGCAGATGCTCTATGGATTACTGACAGGAAATGCCTGGCTTGGACTGTTTAGGGTTGGGGTATGAGCTAACATCCTTAAGGAGTTTCCAATTGGGTAGGTATTATCTTGAATATTTGTTTCTTAAATGCAGTACTCACATGTTTATCTCATTATTTTATAGCATGTAAACTGTTGAGAGGAGTTAGGGTTACTCAGGTCTTGGTACTCATTGAGTGTTTAATCATGACAACAATGTTCCCAGGGTTTGATGCCTCATGGGAGCTTCCTAGGCACACGCCATGTAGTCTGTTATTCTCCACCATGTCAGAAGGACACTAGCCATATGAGTAGAATATTTTCTATTTTCACCAGGATTGTTAAAGTCCATTTGAGACCTAAGTTCAGACTGTAACATTATCACATTTTCTTCACTCTATTTGCTAATGTACAACACAAAAATCACACCAGAACTAAAGAATGACAAAAATGAATTCTAATTATTCTTAGCAGAAGCTGCAAGAACAACTTGTTAAAGTGTGAAAATGTTGAATGTGATCATAAGGGAAATTAATGGTAATACACACATACACACACACACACATATATATTTTGAAAATCACATTTGATGGATATGAATTGCTATTTCATTTCTGTATTTTTAAGTAGTTCTTTTAAAACACTCCCATCCCTGAAAACTTCCAGAACTGATGTTCACATACGTGAATACAAAAGCAAACCACAAATGCACATACAAAGATAACTAGTTCAAATCTTACATATGGGAATTTTTATGAACTTCTGTAGTATCAGTGTTTAGTAGAAAGAATAGTTAATTACTGAAAACAAATAGTAAGGTAATACAACATTATGTAGATACAAAATCAATATATTTTGACTACATAGTTTTTTATATTTCAAATTATTAAATTATTAAATATTGAGCTTAAATGCAGTATTATATAATTCATGTTAGACTGGACCTTGCTCAAGCATTTAAATTAATTATCTAGAATAAAACAGAACAGCAACATAGGTGACTAGGGGCGGAATTGTACCTTTATGAATCAGATAGAGCTTACATTAATATTCCTAACAGGTACATGGATAGGTTTGTGTGAAAAATATAAAAATATAATTTGAAGTTAGACAAATGACCTCAGTGACATTTTGAAATGTCACTTTGAACGAGTTCATGGAAGGTGCTTATTAGCTTGTAGCGTAGATACCTAATGACTCAATCAATATGTTCGTGTATTTATCCTCTAAAATGTGAAACTTTAAACCCTGGCAAAGCACCACCAAGCAGTTTTCCCATGATTTCCTTAACTTGCTGTGCAGTTTGCATGTCTCAGAGATCAGAGCTCATAGAAAAAGCCAGTAAGTCACTGTCTGATAATGATGTGCCTTCAAACCACTTGGCGATATTCCAATAAGAACTTTGTCTTTTCCACTGACTTATTTACTGTTGGTTCATTTACTTTCTTTATCTAGTTGCTTAGTGATTTGAAAATTCTCTTTTGTATAGATCTCATATATGTCAGAATTCAAGGTGCTGGTGAAATAAGGAGTTAGTCCCCAATAAATGTGATGGGAGAGACTTCTTTGACTCACTATCCCATTAAAAATGATAATAATAACAAAATAAAGGAATAAAAGTTAAACACAAGAAAGTTCAAATATGAAATTATTTCTGTAGGAACAGTTAATTAAATTGATTTTGCAAAACTTTTGGACAGTTTGAAGTCACGTCCAGGACACAAGTGACAGAGATGGTAAGACTCCACTGAGTGTCCATTATCTACACCATATTTTTGCTGAGCAAGAGACAATATCTTGGCCGAGAAATCATGATCAAAATTTTGCTTGGGTGATATTTTTTATTTTGCTATCCAAGAAAAAATTATACCCTTTGGTATTTCCTGGAATTTCCATGAGTTTCTCAACACATTAAAATAGACACTCGGGCTGCTGAGATGGCTCATTGTGTAAGGACGCTTGCATTCAATGCTGATGTCCCAAGTTACATTAATGAAGGGGAGAACTCTTACAGTCTGTCTGCTGACCTCCACACACCAGCTGCACATGCACTCTCAAATAAAGCAAGAGAAAGAGAGAGATACATCATAGATTGGTTTTAAAAATACCATGTGGTTGTTTATGTATGTGTGTGTATGCATGCATGTGTGTGCGTGTGTGTGTGTGTGTGTGTGTGTGTGTGTGCATGGCTGCATGTGTGTGTGTGTGTGTGTGTGTGTGTGTGCATATGTGTAGCGTAGTGTAGAATGTCTTTTTACAAAAACAAAAGGAAAGGAGAAAAATGGTGAGCATTATGTAGGAGGGAAATACAGAGGAAGGAGAGGAAGAAAGAGAATGGTAGGGGAAAATAACACTAAGGGGATTTGAAAATGACAGTAGAAAATCACATGTTATATTTATCTGAAAGTACATACATATAGATATAGATATATAGATATATAGTTTAAATGAAATTGTAACACTTAATGTGATACTGCTCTCCCACTAACTCATACATGTCTAAACAAACAAACAAACAAAACAGCTAGGGCCATACATAGAAAACTTCTCAAGTCATTGATCAGAGAAATCTAAGAAGTTTTCAATCCAATGTAAGTATTGCTGTTGCCCTTGGTTGTCTCCTGAAATTTGAAAGTAGTGTCCTATCACTAAAGATGTGAAGCTGACACAGGACGTTGAGGGATCAAACTGGAGATGATTGAGCCTCTCTAAAACATAGTTCTCACAATATTAGAAGGTAATATGGAACCTGTCAAGGGAAAGGAATATTCAGTGTTTGTCCCTAGCTTTAAAACCAAAGCCTACAAGCCACACAGTGACAGGACCAGCATGAGATCCACAATGGGGTAACTAAGACATTTTTCTCTTGAAGGTAACCAAAAGCTGTATAATAGGGCATAAGGGTTGCTGAACAGGAACACATTCATTCTTGGCACTACATAACTAACCAACTCCTGTAGTCTGGGAAGTCAAGGAGAACATATTGTCTTTTTTGTAAAACCATGTTTAGCTATGTTCTCAATTCTTAACCATATATCCATAGGTAAGTGTAGCTCTCATCCTTCATCAAGTAAGCTTCTTATCGCAACAGATACAGACCATCACAGAGACCCACAACTGTTGTAGGTGCAGACAATACCTTATAGTGAGCACCCAGCCAAAATTGATCTATCTGCAGTATAATTGCTACATACAAGGTGCAAGGAAAATCACAGAAATGAAGCCATAAAGATGCTTTAAGGAAGAGAGCCAGGACACCTGCTGTTTGTGTCCCTCAAACATGACAGATAACATGCCCTCATGAATTCTGTATAATATGGTTACCTGGATAAGACCTGCATGATTATACCTACTGAGATGCCAACATTGAGAAATTTGAGGAGCCACAGGTGTACTCTGAGAGAAAATCAGCTTCTTCCATGGACAAGCCCTCTACCTGTTATCCATTTAAACTGTTTAGCCTAGGTCACTAGTATGTGCCAAAAAAACTAAATGGACTCAGAAGGTTAAATACACATTTGTTTGTAGAGATGGATTGATAGAGGGTAAGTAGATAAATAATATATAGAATAATGACAGCTAGATAGATAAGTATATGATAAATAGATAGTTGATAGAGAGATAGGTGATAGATAGATGATGGACAGATATACAGATAGGCAGGCAGACAGACAAGTGAAAATAATTAGAGTTCATGAAACTGGGATGAAGGAAGGGAGGAGTGGGAGGAGTGGGAGGGAGGAGTGGGAGGAGGGAAGGGAGGAGTGGGAGGAGGGAGGGAGGAGTGGGAGGAGGGAAGGGAGGAGTGGGAGGAGGGAAGGGAGGAGTGGGAGGAGGGAAGGGAGGAGTGGGAGGAGGGAAGGGAGAAGTGGGAGGAGGGAAGGGAGGAGTGGGAGGAGGGAAGGGAGGAGTGGGAGGAGGGAAGGGAGGAGTGGGAGGAGGGAAGGGAGGAGTGGGAGGAGGGAGGTTATACACACGCTGCTAATGTATAAAATTTGAAATAATACTAAGACTGACCAGATTAGTGTTTTTGATAATTTTATTTTATGACTTTCATAACTACCAGAAATAATACAGAAACATAACAATATTCCATAACTTTAAGGAAAAGGTTTATTGTTCTTCCATGTAACAAATACATGTTTTTTACTAAACTTTTTGAGGAAATACAACACCACTTACATTATGCATTATGATCTAGTCACTGTAATTACTACAGTACTATATGATCTAGAAATTGAATATAAATGTATATATATTGGCCTTTAGCATAGCCTAACTTTAAAGCACCACAAAATTGCAATTTGTTAAAATTAAGGAATGGCTCCTGAATCCTAACAGTAAAGTCATTTACAATGAGAAATGAGTAACATTTTCAAAGATTCTTTTAAGAAATTTTTTTCAGATAATACAGTTAGATAGTTAAACTGCTGTGGCAACTTAATTGAAACTACATAAAGTAATTTGAAAAAAATAAGTTCATCAACTGTTTCTCTTAAAAGATATATAATTGTGACTTGTTTAAGGAACAAGTGCTCATGGATGTAAACAAAAGCTAAAGTTATGAGATTCAATGTACTATTAGAAAACATTTGTGGATATATCATTTTTAAATAGATCTAATATTTCATAAAACTTAAAGTTGTCTGCTTTAGGAAACCACAGATCTAAATTATTTTGCCTTCAGTGATTTTTAGAGGAGAAAAATGGATTATGAAATATGATTCTTTGGGCTAGAAATGGCTCAGTGGTTAAAAGCTCTGACTGCTCTTCCTGAGGACTGGGCTTCAATTCCAATCACCCACATGGCAGCTCACAACTGCCTCTAACTCCAAGATCTGACACTCTCACACAGATACACAGGCAGGCAAGACAAACAACAAAAACAAAACAAACAAACAAATAACACAACCCAATGCACATAAAATAAAAATAAATAAATTATTTAAAAGAAATACATTATGTTGTAAATAACTAGTCGGATTTATTTTACACATAGCACATGTTATGTTGTTCCGTAATTGCAATGTAATGTCATTCTTTCTCTGTATGTGTATCTATAGTCAGAGATCTGATCAATCATTTTATTTAATACACCTAAATTGCTGTTTAGGAACAGTGTATGGTATTCTCAATATTTTTGAAGCCTTCTTTACTTACAAATAATAAGACTTTTAAATAGAAGACTCTAAAAACTACATGAGGATATTCCTACTACTAAAAAGACTTTCAATAGAAGACGAATTTAGCAAACCTGAAAATGACATGCTTACTGAGAGAGAAATTGAGGAAACATTCACTTTTACTCTAGCCTCAAAACAGAGTTTCAACCAACAAGAGAAAGTTTAAAATCAAAATTTTGTTTTATAATATAATAATTATAATAATTTAACTTTATAATAACAATTAAAGACATTGAAGATGACAGCAAAAAAATAAAAGATCTACCATGCCAACGAATAAAGATGACTGATATTGTGGACATAGTCATCTCAGCAAAAGTAATGTATGGATTAATTGCAATGCTCGTGAGCATTCCAACACAATTATCCACAAATACTGAGTTACAATCTTATGTTCATTACTTAGGATAGCTAAAACAACATAGCAAAAAGAACATATGGAGGCATTACTCTCTAAGAGTTGACGATAGAACTATAGTTTAAAAACATGATATTAACACAAATATAGACACGTTGATCAATGGCCTAGAACTGAGTACCCAGACACACTTCTACACAGCTATAGGCACCTGATTTCTCTGTGTGACAAAGAAGGCAAATTTGTCTTCCTCTTTGTCTTCATTCCACCTAGAAGAATGAAATTAGATCTATATCTATCACCATTGCAAATATCCAATTTCAGATGTATAAGAAACTCCACATAAGGCCTAACATCTTGACCCCGATAAAAGAGAACTAGAAAAATCTTATAGGGTTCATCTGTGTTTTATAATACTAGTATTAATATTTAGTTATGTTACATTTATTGTCATTGTTTATGATACTTTCTCAAAGTTTTTACAGAAGTCTATACTATATTACTTTGCAATATTCAATATATTATTTATATTTATTTTCAAAGTTTGCGATTCTGTGGAGGATTAAATTAATTACATGCTAGTTTTACTTTGCCTTGCTTGTAATTCTGAACTCCTAATAATAAAGATCACTGTACTAATGTGCATTTTCTATAATTCAGTATTCTAATTTCTGTTCCATATGCCTCATATTGATTTCACCAATTTAGCTATATACCAAATAGTTTTATTTACATTTTAAAACCATAAGTAGGAAATATTTATTGCTTCATATTTATTATGGATCATATATCATATTTTAATATAAGTTTCATTATACACTGTCTCTCTTTATCTATATAATTTTATGTTCTGTTTCCCACATAACTGTACTACACTTATCAAAATTAAGTGACATGATGTATCTAGGCTGATCTGAACTTCTTAAACAATTACTATACTTATTGTCTGGCCTTTGTTTACAAACTCAGTTCTGCCGAGACCACCCTGCACTGTCTCTCCATCAGATTGTTTCCTCCTATGTTTAATAGTCTTGATGTAGAGGCCCCATCCTCAGGAAAAATCCCTATGTCAAGTCCTGAACTGTATGAGCATTTACTTTTGTTTCTCTGTTAACTGACTCCTTTTCATATCACAACTTTAATGCCACTACCGTAGTTTTCTGATGTTACATGAACAAGAGCCAAGATTTTAAATCATGAATTTTATGTAAATGTGTTTCTGTACATTCTTTGGTACAGAGCTGAACTGCACATGATAATATCCAAAAAGCATTGGCTTAGTGAATATGCAGCACATTTAGATGGTGTGTGATGACTGGGTATTTCTATCTCACCCTCCCTAACTCTCCACAGTCTCTTAGGCCACTATTCCTAAACCCGAGACTCACGTTTCACAACCTGCACACTGACCTGATATTTTAAAAGTAGGTGTTGCATTTCCTTAACCAGTTAGCAAAATATCTGAGGCAAGGCTTGTGAATTGTTATACTGCATAGTAAAAGTACACATGTAGTGTTTTCTTTGATATTCAATTTTGCCATTACTTCTGATTTGAAAACCATTATATAAACCTAGTCTGCTATTATGTGCCAAACTTTAAGCGAAAATATTATCTGAATAGATTATTAACATAAGGTATGCAATTTAATTGTTTTTCCCTCTTAACATTTTTATTTGGCAAACAACACAAATAATTTCCTATGAAGTAGTGTTTATTCTGTGTGCTATGGAAACACACAGGCAATTTGCATTCAAGTAATTTTCAAGGGCAACATGTAAAATAATGAAAAATTGTATTAATTAACTTATGTGACAGAACTGTGCTTAATTTAAAAGTAAGAACTAATAGTACTGATTACTCTTTACTCCTTAAGTTCATATAGAGGCGTGCATTAGCGTTAAAGCACAAAGCACAGCTCATACTACTCAGGTCCTTAGAACCTCTTACATCCTCTTCTCTACAGATTTGCAAATCCAAGAAAGAACAAGACTCTGGTGTGAAGCATTTTATTTTGCACTTTTTAAAGCATAATGCTCAGTTTTACTCTAGTCTTTGTAGACATCATTTAAATAAATGGTCTGTGCTGGGGAATTCTAGTTATCAGTCTATGTTAACAAAATTATCTTGAGCTACATCTCCTTAGAATGCATGGCCATTGCTTTCCTAACGCTGACAGTTAAAATACTCTCCCATTGTTTAACAGTCGGTAGTTTCCAGAATCTCCCTCAAGGACTGTTCTGATGAAGATTACAAGGAGTGAAAGAGCTTCTTAAAAATATGTGTTTTTTTATTAGATTTCCCCCTAAGTGTCCCACAAAAGCTCATCAGTATTTAGTACGCTTTTATGGATTCTAGGTAATCGTTACAAGTGTAATTAAATTTAAATTGATAATGTAATTACAAGCAACAAGATTCTTTTACAATAGCTATTTTAATGGCATAAAATATGAGAAAAAGTTTGGAATGCCTCCCATTAATAATTTAAAATCTGTTGTCTTCCAATCTAGTTTAGCGCCCATTTTTCCATATTCCACCTAATCTTAAGATTACGGCAGGTTACATAAAGCAGCGCCTACAACTTCCCTGCCTCTGAAATATGGGATTCAGCCTGAGATTTGTTTTTTACTTGTTGTGTAATGTCTATGATCCCCTGAACCCGGCAATGGCAACAAGGGACCACATCACTGCATGATTATAATCAAACTCTACAAAAAAAAAGTCTACAGTAAGGTAAGAAATAAAAAACAGATTTCATCCTTTTCAAATTCTAACACTGAGGAATTTTCTGGCTTTCAATAATGCAAATACATTTTTGTTATTTAATAAAACCGCTTCTTCTTGGGTTTCAGGCGACGAAACAAATGTGATACCTTCTGCAAATCACAAGAAAATTTTCCATGCAAGATAATTGACCTGAAGCCTGAAGGCAGTTTTATGACTAGGGAATATAATGGCTCATGTGCTCTAAAAAGAATTTGCATAAACTAACTTATTCACAGAAACTGTGATTCATATGTGCCTTTGGGTGACAAATGCACAACAAACAGGAATTTAATATTCTAAAAGGCAATATCCAAATAACACCCTTGTCAGTGATTGATATGAAAACCGTTATTCATAATTCATAATGCTGCATATTTTCTTCTTTGTGGATTTTCATTTAGGAAACCTTACAGGCTTCAATTACAGTACTAAGGATTCATAACAGAAATCAGTATTTGTAAAAAAAAAATTTCATACAAACAAAATGTAAAACTTGAACTAGTAACATCAAAGAACATAAAACTCCCTAACTACCTCTTCAAGTTATTAAAGACTAGATTATGAACTAATAACACCATAGGTTTGCTTCAGATCAAATTTTAATTTCATTTTATCTCTTAGTATATCATGAAAATGATCCTTGCCACTTACCACCTGGATTCACTGAATCATTTAAAATTTCATATATATTTTAGTGACCTTGAACATAATATACAGGAAATAGAAATAATGACAGTAAATGGTATTGATTAAATGTTATTGGATCTTTATTATTTTGAACTAATTATACCTTCACACAATGTGGGAGAAAAGCAGAAATTTTTACCCAATTTTCTAGTAAAATAATCTTAAAAGATTATAAAAATATTAAAACATGATACATCGACAAGAAAGATACAGACTTTTCTATCATTAGAAGTATATCTCGTCCAACTGAGAATCCTCTTAGCAGAAGCCATGAAGACTGAAGTGGCCACCCTCAAACTAGACAGGACACCAACCCACCTACAGAAACTTCAACCCAAAATTATCCTGCCTACATAATGTACAGGGCTAAAAAATAAAGCAGGAATTGAGGGAGTGTCCAACCAATGCCTGGCCCCACCTGATACAGCACCCAATGGGAGGGAACCAACTCTTGACCCTATCAGTGGCACTCTGCTACACTTGCAGATGGACGCCTAGCATAGCTGTCCTCCATGAGGCGCCACCCAGTGGCAGATAGAAACAGATCTGAGACTGTCCGCCAAGTACTGGGCTGAGATCAGGGAACTTGTGGAACAGAGATAAGGGGATAGAGGGAAGGGGACAGGAGCTCCACAAGAAGACGAACAGAGCCAACTAACCAGGCCAAGGGCGCCAACCAAGGACCATGCATGGATTGGACCTAGGCCCCCTACGCAGACGTAGCCAACAGGCATCTCGGTTTTCATGTGGGTCCCCTAGAAAGTGCTGTAGGTGCAATCTCTGACATGGACTCTGTTGCCTAATTTTCAACCACTTCCCTGCTGGGTCTGCTACAGGGGAAGATGATGCATTCAGCCCTGATGTGACATGATGAGCCTGGGCCGGGTTGGTGGGTTTCCCCTTTGTGAGGAGTAGAGGAGGGGGGTAAGGGGAAGAGCCTGGGCAGGACAGGGAGGAGAGGAAGGCAGGGTCTACGATCAGGATGTTAAGTGAACAGATGAATAGATAAATAAATAAACTCAAAGTTCTCAATAGTTCCTGCCTCAAAACTATGTCAGGTATATTGGGCCAGAAGGCTGAAAATGATGCTCCAATTTTATAGAGAGTTTTGGGTGACTGTTCAGGCCAGAAACTGTCTTTTGTATTCTTCAATTTGGAAGCTGCTAACCTACACTTCCTGTTTACTCAGATAATTAACTTTATTCCTTTTCAAGTTTCTGACGAGGTTGAAGATCATATAGTTTAGTTTTACAATTAAGCTTAGTTGTTTAGGGGTTAAGATGTTTTTAGATCTAGATAGTTGCTCTAAGTTGACAGGGATGAGATAGGATAGATATTGATTTATATTCAGATTTTTTTAGACTACAGAGATAGGAAAGATTGTTTTCTTCGAGATTGTCCTACTAAATTATCTTTCCTCTATATGAGTGGTGTTGCATTTCTGGCTAAACCTCATTTGTTGTTGTGTTGTTTTAGCAGCATCAGTGGAGTAGAGTGAATTCCTACTGTGAATTTCAAGCGCGTATCCTGATGATTAGTGGTGGGATTTCAAAGCCAAGACAGAAGATAAAACTGAAAAATGCACTGAAAAATATATAGGATTCCTGGGAAGAACCAATCATCTTAGCTACGTTGTGTCCTACAAACTTTAATACCAATCTGCCAAGCAAGGATGTTTTCGACTATGCAGGATTGGCACTACTGTCTGGGATGAAATGAAGTGGTTGTTGATAGGATACAAGGCTTGTTCCAAAGAGAGGGAATTAGTGTTTGTTAACGTAAATCTGCAACAACCATAGCAACAAAACAAAACCCGGAAACAAACAAACAAACAAACAGAAAACACGGCCTGGGAGACCTCAGGCACTACTAGTGAGGCACTTACTCCTGTTGTTCCACTAAACTGCAATTGCACAGAGCTGTCTTCTAATACGTATGTGTATTATGCATCTGAAGATTATGCATATATCCACTGACAGCTGCTATCCTCTTCCTTTGTCATAGAAGATTCTAGCTATAATAAACAGTCACAAATACAGAGATACATAGTTTTTCAAACTATTGAAAGTAAGCAAAAATCTAGTGTTCAGTCTTAAACAGGAAATTTATATCACCTCTTAGAAGGATGAACACAGCTTGAAATATGGTCCCAAAATAATGTAAAAACTAGAAACTAGGAGAGAGAGCTGTGAAATGCCGTCACCGACACATGTCATCAGCAACATGATGATAACCTCAGAGTAGCCGTAAAGGCTGCTGATCACAGTACTGCCGAAAGACACATTTTTAACCCTCCCTGCTGAACCATTGGGTGTGACTAAATTACGCTAAAACTCTACATATTTTCTACAAATACATACTCACAGATGAACCCAGAGATGAGCCCAAGAGTGGTATAGCTTGACTTGAGGTAGAACTATTCCTAATTTTCTGTGAAAGCACCAGATTTATTTACAAAGCTTCAATGGATACTACCAAAGTTACAATAACCCAGAATGCCCTGGATATACACATATATATAATAAAAACTACTATATACATAAACAAAATTGGGAAAGAACAAGCCATAAAATTATATTTAAGAATGTGTACAATAAACATATGTTTTACTTAATTTCTGCCACTGGATAAATATATTTTAAGGAAATTAGAAAGACAAATACAAACAAACAAAAAAACCCACAAACCAAAAAACGTTTCCCTCTTGGTTTCTAAGATTAAACATGGAAACTTCATAGGTATGAAAGAATCTTAAATGTGACCCAAAGATATTTCAGAAATAATTGCTGTCAAAAATGGATATTATTCTTTTTCATGCAGAACAAATGGGGATTTTAGAAGCTTCAGCAACTTAGTACTATTGACGAAGGGAAAATTCTACGAGTAGACCTACAAGTTACTCCATGAACGGTTCATATCTTCAGTTACCTGATGTTAGCACAGCCATTTCGTTCTCTGTTGCTCCTAGAACTGTGTGTGAGTTTTTCTTGCACAAGGAGATGCTTCTCACCTTAAATACTAGTCCAATAGTTGAGTTTTTAGCTCAACTTTCTAATCATAGCCACAAGTAAATAAAGGAAAACAAACTAAAGATAAATTCTACGTAAAGATAATATAATATTAAAAATACCATTTAATCTACAATTTGAATTTTTACATTGAGAAATCTGCCAGACATCTTCAACAATGATCATGCATCATTTTTATTACTATATTATATAACCCAACTTCTCTTTTATTATTATTAATTATTGTTATTATTAATTATTACTATAATTTATCCAGATTACATCCCAATCATTTTCCCCTCACTTCTGTCTTCTAGGCCCCACTCTCCCTCCCTCTTTCACCCTTTTCCTCTCCCCTAGACATAATGGGACCACCTCCCCTTCATATGGCCACAGCCCATCAGGTCTCATCCTGATAGTCTGCTTTCTCTTCTGTGTGCCACCATCCTCCCATCCAAGGGGAAGTGATCAAACCAGGGGCACCAGAATTCATGTCAGAGGCAGTACACACTCTACCCACAATCATGGAAAAGGAGCTGTTCATTGGCTAGATCTGAACAAGGGATCTAGGTTTACTGCATGTGTTGTCCTCCGTTGGTAAGACAGTTTGTACAGGATCCCTGGGTCCAGATCCACCAGACTTGACGGTCTCCTTGTGAGGCTCCGGAACACTCTGGGTTCTTCCATGCCCCCGTTCTACCATGTCACTATCACCTGTAGTCCAGCAGCATCCATCCTGATCCCACACTGAGTGGAGACTCTCAGAGGACATCTATGTTGGACTAGTATCCACTTATAAGTAAGTATATACCATGTGTGTCTTTCTGGTCTGGGTTACCTCACTGAGGATGATCTTTTCTAGTTCCATCTACTTGCCTGCAAATTTCAAGATTTCTTTGTTTTTAATAGCAGAGTAGTATTCCATTGTATAAATGCACTACAGTTTCCCTATCCATTCTTTGGTTGAGGGACACCTAGGTTGTTTCCAGATTCTGCCTATTAAGAATAAGGCTGCTATTAATATAGTTGAGTAAATGACCCATTGTATAGTATAGCATCTTTTGGGTATATGGCCAAGAGTGGTATAGCTGGATCTTGAGGTAGGACTATTCCTAACTTTCTGTGAAAGTGCCAGATTGATTTACAAAGCTGTTGTTCAAGTTTGCATTCCCACCAGCAATAGAGGAATGTTCCCCTTTCTCCACATCCTCACCAACATATGCCATCCCATGAGATTTTTTTATCTTAGCCATTCTGATGGGTGTAAGATGGAATCAGAGAGTCATTTTGTTTTGCACTTCCTTGATGACTAAGGACATTGAGTACTGCTTTAAGTGTTTCTCAGCCATACAATATTCCTCTGCTGAGAATTCTCTATTTAGTTCTGAACCCCATTGGTTAATTGGGATATTTGATCTGGTGGTATTTAATTTCTTGAGTTCTTTATATATTTTGGATATTAGCCTAGCCCATTGTTGGGATGTAGCGTTGAAGATCTTTTCCCAGTCTGTAGGCTGTAGTTTTGATCTGTTGACATTGTCCTTTGACTTACAAAGCTTTTAAGTTTCATGAGGTACCATTTATTAATTGTTGAACTTGGAGACTGAGATATTGTTGTTTTGTTCAGGAAATTGCCCCCTGACAATGAGTTCAAGGCTCTCCCCCTTTTTTTCTTCTAACAGACTAAGTGTGTATGGTTTTATGTGGAAGTCTTTAATGCACTGGACTTCATTTTTGTGCAGGGTGATAAATATGGGTCTACTTGCACTTTCCTACATGTAGACATCCAGTTTGACCAGTACCATTTGTTGAAGATGCTGTTTTTCCTATTGTGTGGAATTGCTTTTTTGTCAAAACTCAAGTCTTCACAGGTATGTGGATTGATTTCTGGGTCTTCAATTTATTCTATTGATCAACTAGCCTATTGCTATGTCAGTACCACGCCATTTTAATTACTGTTGCTCTGTAGCACAGCTTGAGATCAAGGATGGAGATTCCTCTAGAGGATCTTTTATTGTACAGGAGGTTTGTTTTAGTTATTCTGTTTTTTTTTTTTCATATGAAGTTGATAATTGATCTTTCATGGTCTTTAAAAAAATTGTGTAGGCATTTTGATAGGGATTGCATTGAATATGTATATTGCTTTTAGTAAGATGGTCATTTTGCTATGTTGATCCTCCAGATCCATGAGTATGGGAGATCTTTCCGTCTTCTGACATCTTCATTTTCTTTCTTCAAAGACTTGAATTTTTTTTAAATATAAATCTTTCACTTGCTTGGTTAGAGTTACACCAAGATACTTTATATTATTTGTGGCTATTGTGAAGGATGTAGTTTCCCTAATTTCATTCTCAACCCATTTGTCATATGTATACAGGAGGACTACTGACATTTTTTTAGTTGATGTTGTATCCAGTCACTTTGCTGAAGGTATTTATCAGCTTTAGGAGTTCTCTGGTGGAATTTTGGGGGACACTTATGTACACTATCATATCATCTGTAAATGGAACCCAATTTCCTTAAAGCACCTATTTCTATCTCTAGGAGAGTTTTATTTGAAAATAAATTAAGTTTCAATGTGCTTATTTTTATTGGAATTTTTGGTAACTGTCATGAAAAATGTTCACAGTTTGTAGTTTTTTAAAGTACTTTACTCTGTGTATGTGTGTGTTCATATATATATATATCCGAAACTCAAATGCCTAGAGCCTGAGGAGGCTAAAAGATTGATTCTTTCACCCTGGACCATGAGTTAAACATGGTTAGGAGCTCCCATATGTGTGCAACGACTCAAACCTGGACCTTCTGCAATAGTAAGCAGTGCTCTTACCTACTGTGATATCTTTCCATCCCTACCTTGCTATTTTGGATTTTTGCTGTTATTCTAACAAATTATGTCTGTGTCTTTATTGTCAGGAAGCTATCTCACTTGTGCTTAATATAAAACATTTGTTAATAAAAATCTAGAGATCTTGGTACTAATGGATATTATTTCTTTAGGATACAGTTGGATTCCAAAGAAGAAGGATATCCTGACTACACACCCTAAGCATATTTTCTATGAAATATTTATATCTTTATATATATATATATATTTCCTACAAGCTGATATTCATAGTGGTGAAAAGGACAGTATTTCAAAAAGTAGAGGAAACTGAACTTCTATCTACATAAATGTCTCCTCCTTAGTGTCACTTTCTTCAGAATGATATTTTTCTTCATGGTTATTATCTCTGCTAGAAGATGTATGACTTTTTTCTTAGCTTTATTTTTTCATGTTTCATGGATGTTGATCATCATCTGTGACTGCCTACTGTACATTTCTCACCATATGATAAGCAATATTTTCAGTTTTTTAATTTTTAAATTCATTCATATATTCCTCGTATTATCGAAGCAGGATTTAACAATAGTATGCTGTGTATAGGAAGGAGTCATTCCAAAATTATGGCAAATAAGTAAATGTCCTGAGGACCATTGACTTCCACACCCATCATTTGGCTAGACATATTTTGAAGGAGACTAATAAAGATGTGTCCACTTGTTGTCTATCAAGCTACTGCCTGCCACTTCACAAAAGTAAAATATGCTTTATTTGGATGAGTGCTTTATAATCATCATGATTATCACTAGATTAGTGTGGGCATAATAAAAATAATGATAGCTAACATGAAGTGAATGAGCGTAAAGAACTAGACATTATGCTAATTAGGTGTTTTTTTATTTGATGCTTATGATAGCCATAGGAATTTAAAAATGTTTCCTGCTGTTTATTTGAAGTAGAACCTACCATTATAGAAAAATTTATAGCATTTTAACCAGCTGGATTTTGCTTCTAAACTATATAGTATAGCTCACATATTTCATGGCTAAACTTTCCAAACTGAGTTTAAAAGAGGGTAAAGCTACTATACAAAATAATCCCTTTATTGAATCAACTATTAGCTAAATTTTAAAGGAGGAAATCTTACCTGGAAGACACAGAGTACTCTTCAAAAAAATGGCAGCCTCAGTTACAACTTTTATCAAAATGTGGAACAACACAAAAAGGTTATCATGTTAAGATACAAATGGAAATGGAACACATGAAGCAGGTGAAGAAAGTCTTCATATATGTATTATTTTAAGAAAAGTATTTATAAATAATTATCAGAATCTCAATATCCACAAAAATGAAGCACTAGATTTCTTTTCAAAACTCACACATTTATCCAAACTGATATTTGCCTCAGATTGTACCTCCTGACATTTTCGAGGATGGACTGCCTATAGCAGCGCATGTTCTGTTTGCTGTTATTTCTGTACCTCCTGGTCACCGTCAGCCAGTCATTAGTGAGTGTCTGAGCGCAGACAATATGAGTAATACACGCAAACTGTCCTCATTTGTAGGATATAACTACTTGACCTCATCTGTTTTATGGATTAGTAGGATGGCTATACTGCTATTAAAATCCAGTCTCACAAAATCTTTCTTAATAAATTTGAAATGAGTAAATCCACAGCCTGGAGACTGTCAGTTTTATAATTTAAATAAAATAAATAGTAGTCAGCAGTGTTTTCCATTTTACTGAAGAGAAACCATTTGAGAAGATAAAATATCTTCCTGGTCCAAGAGAGTAACAGCTAGTGGTAGACTGTGAGCAAAAATAATGTGCCTGTCTATGGCACTCCATACATACTGAACAATACTGTATATTATCCTCAAATAAAACAATTAATGGTTATATATTGAAAAATAATATTTTACTTTTTATTTAAGAAAAATTAAACTTATTTGAGTCACACTATATTCTATACAATTGTGATACCCACAGGAAGAACTGATATTTTATTAAAATTCTTTTTTTCTTGCTATTAACTATCTTCAAATGGATGGTTTGCTTCCTGTTGCCAAGGAAACAGAATTTTGTATAGATGTACTGCAGCACTGATGACAAATGAAACCACCAAAGTGGAAAATTTTAATGTAATTCTTGCTCATGAGAATAAGCGATTTTCTGTAATCAAAATGAATTTAAAAGTATTATTGGAATGTACAAATGTAAAATTATAAAAAAAATGCAGGTAAGCATTTGTTTTTTCTATCATGCTTACATAAAATCAACACAATATATTTAAATATATTCTTTTATTGTATGCCATATTCTTTATAATTCCAATTTGTCATTTCATATATAATTAAAAATGATATTTAATAAGGAAACCATAACCAGTGCTTTAGAAAGAGACATTTTTTTAATAAAATCAGATGATTTTAATTATGATTTCTTCTCTTAATAAGCAAAGAAAAATCTATTAAAAGACATAGAAGCTCCTGTTGGACAGATCAATGGTTACCAGATGTTTTCAACATAAAAAAAATGTTGATAGGCATATTCTTTGAGTATTTTTTTTAACCAATGTTGAAAGGGTTTACTTTAGAAATTTTAAGTACTAATTTAAGTACTAATTACTGAGGACTTGTCCTCTAGGGAAAGCCTCCTTCTGGGCTGCGGTCTTAATGTAGGTTCTTAAACATGAACAAGAATGATGCGATTTGCATTTGAAATCCCCAGTCCAAATGTCATTGGTTATCTAAGTATTTGGAGGACAAAATGTTTTCGGTAACAGAAAGGGTGTTTTTGAACTTTGGTTCTTCAGGTTGGAGACTGAGGTTTCTCACTTGAGATAGCGGTGAAACCCAACTGAACTTCTGAATGTCATAATTTTGAAATTGTCATCAAGTGCTACATGGACATTTTTATTTTTAGCTCTTAAATTTTAGTAATGCTTGGGGTATGTCATGAAGTCAGCTTATAAATAATTTATTTACAGCTCAGAGGTTTTGAGAAGTGACATGTGATCCGAATAAGCCCTGAAAATCGGGCTAACATCCTCTCTTGCAGGTGTCATGTGATGGTGACACCATCTACAGAGGATTAGGGGATACTTTGGGTTTTTTGTTTTGTTTTGTTTGGGGGGGCAGGAAAGATTTTATAACTCTATTATTTTTAACTCTCTGTATTCTTCTGTTTGGGGATGGGGGTGTACATGTGAGTACAGTATCCTGCAGAGGTCAGAGGATGGCCTGGAGATGGAGGTTGTCAGTCACCTGACACAGGTGTCAGGAACTGACCTCAGGTCTTTGAAAAAGCAGTCTGAACTCTTAACTACAGAGCCCTGATATTTTCCCCTTATAAAAAAGCCTGCATATTTTTTCAGTTAACTTTAGTTTTATTACACCATTTATTTACTTTATTATAATTTATTCACATTACATCCCGATTGTAATCCCCTCACTCTTATTTTCCTCTTCTCTCCTCCCTCTCTTGTGAGGCCCTGTTCCCCTCCCGTAGTCTGTCTTGTGAGGCCCTGTTCCCCTCCCATGGTCTGTCTTGTGGGCCCTGTTCCCCTCCCATGGTCTGTCTTGTGGGCCCTGTTCCCCTCCCATGGTCTGTCTTGTGAGGCCCTGTTCCCCTCCCGTAGTCTGTCTTGTGAGGCCCTGTTCCCCTCCCATGGTCTGTCTTGTGAGGCCCTGTTCCCCTCCCGTAGTCTGTCTTGTGAGGCCCTGTTCCCGTCCCATGGTCTGTCTTGTGAGGCCCTGTTCCCCTCCCATGGTCTGTCTTGTGGGCCCTGTTCCCCTCCCATGGTCTGTCTTGTGAGGCCCTGTTCCCCTCCCGTAGTCTGTCTTGTGAGGCCCTGTTCCCCTCCCATGGTCTGTCTTGTGAGGCCCTGTTCCCCTCCCGTAGTCTGTCTTGTGAGGCCCTGTTCCCGTCCCATGGTCTGTCTTGTGAGGCCCTGTTCCCCTCCCGTAGTCTGTCTTGTGAGGCCCTGTTCCCGTCCCATGGTCTGTCTTGTGAGACCCTGTTCTCCTCCCGTAGTCTGTCTTGTGAGGCCCTACTCCTCCACTCTCTGACCACAGCCCATCTATATAGCCTGCACCACCTTCCTCTGTGTTTCCGCAGGGCCTCTCCACCAAGGGCAGTGAGGGCACCAGAGTTCTTGTCAGAGGCAGCCCCTCTTCCCCCATTTCCTCACATAGTGAATGAGCTGTCCATTGGCTACATCTGAACAGGAGGTCTAGAATCTCTGCTTGTAATGCCTTCAGTTGGTACATCAATTTGTCCAGGCCGCCCTCGGTCCAGTTCCAACAGCCTTGATAGTCCCCTTGTGGAGGTCCTGACACACCCTGCCCCTGTCTTCCATCCCCCAACTCTTCCACACAACTCACAGCACCTCACCCAGAGCCCTCTGCAAGTCCCAGTGTCTGTCTTGATCCCCTGCTGGGTCGAGTCTCTCAGAGGACATCTACTTTGGGCTAATATCCACTTATAAGTGAGTACATACCATGCATGTCTTTCTGGTTCTGAGTTCTCACTCAGGATGATCTTTTCTAGTTCCACCCATTTGCCTGCAAATTCCAAGATTTCCTTGTTTTTTAATAACTGAGTAGTATTCTATTGTGTAAATAGGCCAGTTTCTTTATCAATTCTTCAGTTGCTGGACATCTAGGATGTTTCCAAACTAAGAACAAAGCAGCTGTGAACATAGTTGAGCAAATGGCCTTGTTGTATGGTGGAGCATCTTTGCCCAGGAGTGGCATGGCTGGGTCTTGAGTCAGCAGTATTCCCAATTTCCTGAGAAAGCACCAGATTGATTTCCAAAGTAGTTGTACAAGTTTGCACTCCCACCAGCAATGGAGGAGTACTTCCCTTTACCTACATCTTTGCAACCATGCACTGTCAGTTGAGTTTTTTGTCTTAGCCATTCTGGCAGGTGTTAGATGGAATCTCAGAGCTGTTTTTATTTGCATTTCCCTGATGACTAAAGACTTTGAGCATTTTTTAAGTGTTTCTCTGCCATTCAATACTCCTCTGTTTAGTATTCTTTGCTTAGCTCTGTACCCCATTTTTTGTATTTTTTCTTTGTTTTTTTTCTTTATTAATTTATTCTTGTTTCATCTCAATGGTTATCCCATCCCTTGTATCCTCCCATTCTTCCCTCCCTCCCATTTTCCCCTTATTCCCCTCCCCTATGACTGTTCCTGAGGGGAATTACCTCCCCCTGTATATGTTCATAGGGTATCAAGTCTCTTTTTGGTAACCTGCTGTTCTTCCTCTGAGTGCCACCAGGTCTCCCCCTCCAGGGGACATGGTCAAAGGTGAGGCACCAGAGTATGTGAGAAAGTAATACTTACCAGGAAACTGAGAAAGAGGGGAAGACATTCTACTGGGACTCTAGATGAGAGAAGCATGAGAGAATGGCAAAGTAAAAGGATCCAGAGGGTCCTAGAAAACTACAAGTAGAACATTATGATAGGCAGATTTGGGCCCAGGGGTCCCGCTCAAACTAAGGCACCAGCCAAGGACAATACAGGCAGTAAACCTTAAACCCCTACCCAGATCTAGCCAATGGACAGAACACTCTCCACAGTAGAGTGGAGAGTGGGATATTACTTTCTCACATACTCTGTACCCCATTTTTATATCCACTGGCTCTTTATGAAATTAACATCTTGGAAAATCAGCAATCCCATTTTTGATCTTTATATATTGTGGGGTAATAAATACAGCTTTATTTCAAGGCTCTTAGTTTATGTGAGTGTTTGTGCATAAAAGTTACAAATTTTACTTGCAATTTTCTGGTCTTTGTCATAATTCTGCTATACAAATTACCTAGAATTTTCTCTTCAGGCCTCTTTACAATACAGTGTTTCACAGGGATGATTTTTATTTCCCAAGCTGCTTGTTGTCTATACACATCAGAAGCATTGCTCATGCTATGAAAATAAAAGAATAATATCACTTATTCAAGTCAACAAACTTCTAAATATTAATGAAGCAAGTAATGTGTGTTGATATTAGCTTTATTCCTGAACAAATATTTTCCTACCAAATGACTGTTTCTCAGACCATCTATGGTTAACACATGTTGCTAACAGTTATGAATAGTTGTCCAAACATCTATACAATGATAGTGCAGACAAAATATATATATATAAAAAGCTGCATAGACCTATAACTAGAAATATGAAAGGTAAAAATATTTGTGGGGTTCCTCTTCTGTGTGGGGGCTTGTGGCCGCCAGTTCATGAAGGCAGGAGGAGCAGAAGGCAAAGCAGAGAGCTCGGAGGACAATGAGCGTGATGGAGAATGAGCGCTCTGGGAACAACTTCACGGAGGCAGTTGAACTTTACTTAGGAAGAACAAAGGTGATGCAGTACCTGGGAGCTGGATGTGGCTTTCAGGATAGGTGTACATAATTTTTTGAAATTAGGCTCTGCAAAGATACTTGATTTGTGTTGCACAGAATGCTTCTATCATATGAACAGGAATATAGTACCTAATTCTCCTACAGGCACAGGGAGGGTAAAGCAAGCAAGAAACTGTGCCAAAGACAAAATATCAAATGTGCTTAAGGGCATCTATATCTAAAGATACTCTCCAGATGAAGTCAGGCAGAGGGTAGCAGGCCCTCCTGGAGAGAGGGCCTCTTCCATCTATTTCTGAGCTCAGAGTGACTATCATCTGGACTGGGAGGACTACATCCTCAAAAGCATGATCCTTCCAAAAATATATATAAACATTCATAGAAATACAAAAATAATGTAACATACCCTAAAGTATGTTCTGTTACGTTATTAAAATTGTCAGGTAATTTTCTCCCAAATGATCACTTTTCTGAGCTGCTGTTAACATAAAAAGGGTCCCCAGAAAATGCATTAGTCAATGACATGAGTTTTCTAATATACAGGGATATGTAAGGACTTCTTGCTTTAAAAATTCAAAGCAGTGTAAAATGGAATGCCAGATTTGTTTTGATTTGCATTTCCCTGATGACTAAGGACATTGAACATTTCTTTAAGTGCTTTTCAGACATTTGAGATTCCTCTGTTTGTCCTAATTTGTCTAGCCTCTCAGACTGTCACACACAAGACCCCTGTCAAGTCTGTAATTTCTCAACATTTAGAAAATACACCACAAATGCTACCCTTGGCTTGCTTAACCATTTTACCCAGTTTTTGGGGTGCCCCTTCAAAGGTATTATTTGCCCCAAGTCTGCCAGAAGAAACCATAAGACAACAGTGTTCCATTTCCTCGAAGGGAGTAGGGTAGGTTTCTGTTTGCTCTCTTGGTCTACAGACGCTTATTTTCATTGGAAGTTGGTTATAATTTATTATTGGTCTTATACAGAGAGAAAACTAGGTTGGACTCAGGGATGACTTTCTTTTCCTTTATCTTTCTTTAGTAGGAAAGGAGATAGGAACTGAAAAGAAAGAAAGGGTGAATATAGAAATATATAGGGATGATAGAATAAAAAGTACATTATTGAATCTACTCCTCAGTTCAAGGTTTTAATTGTTACTCACAAATAAGGCTATTTTTATTCATTAGTTTAGAATTGTGTATATTAATGCAAAATAAGTGTAATTCTGATACATTGATATAGAATTCAAATCTAAGATTATTGTTCACAAACATTATTCATACACATATATATATATTTCTACTCTAATATGAAGTATTATATTAATCCAACTTAATTATACTACAAGGCTTATTTCTAATATCTTGAAAGTGGTGCTGCAGTCTATTTAGGATAATTAAGTAATACAAGCTAATTTTTAGTTGAACAATTCATGGTCATGTCAAGTACTAGTCTAATATTATCACAAGAATATATATCTTAGGTCTCACAGATAGATATGATTCTATAGATATATAAGATAAAATAGTTAAATAAGGTCTTCAAAAGCCTCAGAAACCTAGAACATATGGCATTTAAAGATATTTATATTTTCCTAAGATTCTTTGACAACAAATCAAGTTAACTCCTGCCAACACCAAGCCTACCTCAAAGAAGATGATGCACATCAAAGAACCTCCTTATGGAGTTGCCTTCAAATGTGGCAAACCAGCCACTGGCCAAAATGTCCTCATTTCTACCACAGACAGAATTCTGGGCAAGCTTAGATGCAGGTAGAGTCAACGCCCAAACTCTGCCAAGACAGGGTACAAACGTCCTCAGTAGTTCCTGTCTTGCAAATATGTCTGTCAAATATATTGGGCTAGAAGGCGGAAGGTGATGCTCCAATGTTATAGAGAGTGTTGGGTGACTGTTGAGGCAGTAACTTGGCTCAGTCATTTCTTCATTTTGGAATCTGATAACCTGCACTTCTGGTTCACTCAGGTAATTAGGTTTTATTCCTTCTCAAGTCTCTGATGGAGCCGAAGACCTGATAGTTTAGTCTTACAATTAAACTTAGTAGGTTAGGGTTAAGATGCTTTTAGATCAAGATAGATGTTTTAAGTTAATAGAGATAAGAGATATTGATTTTCATTCAGAAATTTAGACTCAGCAAGATAGGAAAGATATTTACTTCAAGTTTGCCAAATACAAATAGCCAAATCATTGTATCACTATGAATGTAACAATTATATAATTCTTGATTGTCTTGTGGTTCTTCCTGGTGTATGTAGTTTATTTTATTCAAGTGTAATATATATATATACATATATATATATATATATATATATATATATATATATATATAATTAAATTTGCAGGCAAAAGGATGGAACTTGCAAAGATCATCTTGGGTCTTGGGTGAAGTAACCCAAATCCGAAAGATGTACATGGTATGTACTCACTTATAAGTGGATTTCAGCCATGTATTACAGGATAAAAACACTATAATGCACAGACCTAAAGAAGATAAGCAATAAGAAGGACGCAAGGGATGATGCTTCAGTCTCACTCAGAAGGGGAAGTGGAATAGACAGAGGTAGTGTTTGAAGAGAAGGAACAAGGTAGGAGAGGGAGCACAGAGAGATATGATGGTGGAGATCAGACCTGGGGAGAGCAGGGAGGTGGAGGACAGAAGGTTCACTGAGAAAAGTGGAGCTGTGGGTGGGGGCGTCTCTGTGACCAGCTGGAGACGTGAGTCAGGAGAGGCCCCTGGGAGGACATGAGAGGGACTCTACTAGAGAATTAGTGGCAGGGACACTGAAACTGAAAAGCACCCCTCTAATCAGATATGTCTTCTAGTAGAGGAAGGGGAGCACCAACCCATCCACAAAAACCTTGACCCAAAATTTACCGTGGCCACAAGATGGACAAAGGGAAAGATAGAGCAGGTAGAGTAGATATTGAGGTAATATCCACCCAATGCCTGGCCTAGCTCAAGACCCACCACATGGGAGAGAACCAACCCCTGACACTATTAAGGATACACTACTATGCTTGCAGAGAGGAGCCTGGCAGAGTTGTCCTCTAAGAAGCTCCACCCAACAGCACCACAAGACAGAGGCTGAGACTCACAGCCGAACATTGGATGGTGCGTCAGTTATTGTAGAAAAGCGGCGGGGAAGGAGAAAAGGACCCGGAGGTGACAGAGCTTCACAAGAAGCGCAGCAATCCCAAATTACCAGGGGCCTGCTGAGATTGAAACACCCACCAAGGACCATGCTTGAATTGGACTGAGTCCCCTCCCCCACAATGATGCGGATAATGGGCAGCTCAGGCTCTGTGTGGGTCCTCTCTAGTAAGGGCAATGGCGGCTGCCTCTGACATGGACTCTCTTTCCAGCTTTTTAATCCCTTTGCTCTGGTGGGAGAGCATTGATAGGTCACAGGGGAAGAGGACAAGCTCAGTCTTGATATGACTTGATGAGCTGCGGTAGGTAAGAAGGGGAGCTCCTTCTTCTCTGCGGAACAGGGGAGTGGGGAGAGGTAGGGAAGTTGGGACTGGCATGTGAGGAGGGATGGGTAACAACCGGGAGTAAATGGTATTAATTAATTAAAGAAAAGAAAAGAGGACGCAAAGCACTGAGAAAGCAAACAGACTTGGTTGTTTAGTAGATCTTTGCTGTTCTACCTTTACTAGCTGACCCCACCTAATCTTTCAGTGGCTGTCTCTACGGTAGTGTCTTTAAACCTCTGTTTATCTTTTCCTGTCCTCTCAAAATTTGAATAGTCTTAATGTTTCTTTCCCTCTGCCTGCGTTAGGGCATGGCACAGCCTGCAGTGGATAAAGAATGGCAGAAGATGAAACTGCTCTCATTAGTCAGGTCATTCGGTTAAAGCCTGCCTGTTATTTACTATGTATCCATCACATGCTAACAAATTTCTCAGTGTCCTTATTCTAGTTTTTTTTTTTAACTAAAGATTAGGCATCTTTATCTTTTGGCAACTTACACACCCAAATTTTGAGTCAAGGTATTTGACACATAATTAAGTGCACTGAGGGACAGCTGTGGTGTTGATGACAGAGAACATAGAAAAAGATTGACGGTAGAATAAATTATATAAAAAAGATTGAGATAAAATCACTTTATCCTGATTTTAACTCAGGATTTTCTTTCCTATCCCAAGAGAAAAAAGATTGAGTAATGGTATATAGGTTACCAGAGAGATGTTTTCTATAAGGTTGCCAAGTACAATTGGCCAAAACAGCATGAATGTAACATTCATATAATCCCTATTGTCTAGTGGTTCTTCTTGCTGTATGTAATTTTTTAATTGATATATAATAATATAAATGTATTTGCCAATAAAAAATAATATAAAATCTGTTGAAAAGAAGTTCAGTGAGCTTTTAATTATGTTAGTCTAACTATGGTACAGGAAGTTTATCCCTCCCTAGGAGCTAGGAAACACTGCTCTCCATTGCTCTGCTATATGGCAATATTTACCTGCTTTACTTCGGTCTCAGCAAATCTAATACTTTAAAGAAAAATGTGTTCCCCCACCAGAGGTCTAGGGCAGGGGAATAGAGCAGAGAGAGTAAGAACGTTAAGATAAGCAGTTGAGGATAACAATCAGGTTGTAATGTGAATAAATTATAGCAAATAAAAATAAGAAAAAAAAGACCCTCACCCAAAGAAAAATGTTTTAAAATACTTCTTGCTTTGATACTAGAATCACAAATCTAAGGGTGACTACTGAGTTTGGGTAAGAAGATATAATAATAAGAATTATGAACTAGAAAGTGTTTTTAAATATTTTCAGGTTGATAATTTTTGCATCACAAACAAGCTACTTCTTAGTGTTCAATTCACTCTAATGTGAAGGCTTTTACATATTAGTTAATCACGCTGGTTAAGATAAAAATGTATGTTGAGTGCACAGTAGAAGTGTGCTAACAACAAAAGCAAAGATAGTGTGGCCAAAATTCAGCACTAGTTATCAGGAAAGTGTTAATCTCAATCATGCAAGGAGAACGACCATAAACCCAAACCATCATAGCATAATTAACCAAAGCAAGCAGTAAGTTAAAGCATGCTCTTTTATTCATGTACAGGGTCTGTCTCTCCCAGAAAGCAGGGTTCAAGTAATCACCATTGGATGTGAGGAAGACAAGATTTTTATAGCTCAGAGGTTTCCAAATGGGGGGCCTGGTGAAAGAACAAGTGGGGTTACAGGAACAGAAAGGACATAAACATAACAGGTTAGTCAATGACTACCTCATAAAACAAAACATGATTGAAAAAAAGGTAGGGACACAAGATGGTTACAGTGTTTGAGACAGAGACATGGTTGTTGTTTCCTGGACCAGACAGTAGAGAGCTGTTTATAATTAAGGCTACAGGTGGGGCTTAGCTCAATTCCTGAAAAGGAGGCTTAATTATAATCAGGAAAGAGCCTCGTTTGTCTTTACTATATGACAGCTTTAAGCCTAACATGGAGGCAAGCTGGTTCATTAAAAGTAATAAAATCTAATAAAATAATATATATTAATATTGACAAACCAATAGACATACACAATGTCAATATTTTTATGTTTCCATTACAGGCCCACCAATCAAAGAAAACTATTTATAAAACAAAATTTATTTAGTCTTCTTTCTTGTTCTCAAATGACATTTTAATTTTAATCCATTTTAAAGGCTAGAGGAAATCAGTTTAATTTGCTTTCTGGAAACATTTTCTTTTCCCCTTTATATTGGAGTTTGAAGTCTGTTTCCATAGAAACAATTACATCAAGATAGAAATTGAACAGTTGCTCTCTTCCTTTCTTTCCCTCTCTCTCTCTCTCTCTCTCTCTCTCTCTCTCTCTCTCTGAGGTACCTCTTCCCCCTTTCTTTATTTCCCCATGCTCATTTAATAAACGTTATGTAATCTAAAAAAAAAGAAAGAAAGAAAGAAAAGAAAAAAGAAAGAAAGTACTTAACAGTTCTTAAATGCAATGAAATGGGCTCATACACTTCCTAGTGGTATGAGCAACTCAAAGCAGTGGTGATAGTTGAAGTTTAATCCCTGTGGATATTTGGTGGATTCTTTGCATAATTCTTGAATTAAAGGCTGCCATGACTACCGCTTCCTCTGTTTATCTTTCTCTTTCTATAGTATAAGTGACCAAGGCCTTGCATTTACTAGGTAAATACTCTACCACCAAGGCACATTTACCATTGTCTTTTTAATTCCTTTTTTTCCTCCCAATCTTTTCTTTTCCTCCTATAGTAAATCTATGTGGCCATTGTAATAAGTTAAAACAAACCTGATGGTTCAAAAACACAGCATACATTTATTTTATCTTATAATTTTAGAAGGAATAAATGCAAATTTTGTTTCACAGGTGTGGCTAAGGCTGGGTCCTGCTTTAGAATCCTTATAGAATCTTTGGCTCTGTTACCTCATGCAGGCGTCTGTGCTCTTTCCCTCCCCTTCATGTCCTCCATTCCCCGCAGCCATTAGCGGGAAAAGTCCCATTTGCATGAAAGGTAACATTTAAATTTCTAGGTATTATGGCATGCCTGATCTACATCATCTATTCTATTATTTCCTAAATTTCAAGTTCTTATTAGAACAACAACAAAAAGATATAACATCCTATATAAATTAAGGGAATGAAAAAAAAAGGAAATAAACATCATTTGCAAGGATTAAAGTTCAAGACTTGATTCAAGACAATTGAAAGATGTGGCAAAGCCAACTATAAACAACAACAATAATGACAACAATCCCCATAAAAAATAAAACAAAACCAAAAACCAAGACAACAACATATAATCTGCTCAGTGTAAGCTCAAACATTGCATTGTTTTTTCCACAAAACATTTTTTATTAATTCTCTGGAAGTTTGACATCATACTTCACAATTCTTTCATGCCCATGCTATCCTTGTGACTCCCCATCTAAAGAAGCAAAAAATAAAAATAAGAAAACAAACATACAGCAAAATAAATCATCTGTTTTGTGTTATTTATGTGTTCACTGGAGCATAGTCAAACCCTTAGTGGCCTTCCATTAAATACAGCTGTGTCCTATTTCTCCCACACTTCCACCAGAAGCCATTAATTGTGGAGAGGTACTCTATCCCACTTTTCAAGAGTTCTCTTCAATGGCTTCCTGTCAAAGCTGTTGTTTCATTTGGGGGGTTGTCACAGAGCTTTCATGTCCCTCCCTCTTAACTGTGCTTTGGCACTCACTGATATCACAGAAAAAGTAGCCTTCTTACACTTCACAGTCAGCAGGACCACCAATCATGGGCCTCCCCATGGTTTCTGGTGACAAGACAGACCATGAACACAGTCCCCCTGCTGAAATAGGACAGAATAAGAGAAGGGCCCTCAGATGCTGCCAGGACAAGGATATCAACACGACCTCAGGTCCCAGCACAGGCCACTCACATCAACATAACCGTTGGACACAGGCAGCACAGGTATGGACACTGACATGGCCTCAGTCTTCAGTACAGATCACGGATAGTCTCATATTCTCAGGTGGTAACACAGGCCACAGAAATCAAGGCAAACCCCTGCTACAGTAGGAACATGGGCCTAGACATGGCCCTTGGCAGTAGCACGTGCCATTGACATTGACATGCCTCAGGAGGCAGAGCAGAACATTCAAATCAGTATGGCCACACGCAGTGGCAGAGACTGTAGACATCTGCATGGCCTTTGATGATAACTAGTACAATGGGCATCAACACAGACTCTGAGATCTCAGACCCAGACAAAGCCCCCAGGAGCAATAAAAACCCAAACGTTACAATGGCCTCAGGTGGCATCTCAGGCCACTCACGTCAATGACCCTCAGAGGCAGTACAGCCTAGGGACATTGATATGGCTTCAGGATGCCGCACAGGCAATGAAGAGCTGCATGGCTCTGGGTGGTACCATAGGCCACAGACACCACATGGCTGCCATCGGGGTGCAGTCAGGCAAGTAATGATTGGTTATGTGCCTGGCTGCTGAGCAGGGCACAAAACAGGCAAGTCTGAGATCAAAGATTTCCCCCAGCTCCACCAGAAGCCATGCTCACTGCCAAAACTACAAACAGGCTGACTGCTTGTGGATTTCCCATACCCTCTTAGTCTCTGCCCAGCCTTCCCCTAACCTTTCCTCCCTCCTGGTCACCATATCCTAGCTCAAAATTCTATCCTTCAGAATCTCAACAACAACACGGGTGAAACCCTGTGTTCAACTTGGCCAAAAGAAAAGAAAGGAAACAGAAAACAAGGAACAAATCACCCATCCAACAACAACAAATTCAGAACTTGGCATTTAGACCTACAACCACCCCAAACCCTGATGCATAGATGCTAGTAAAGAACACAGTGAATAGCAGCCAGAGTAATGGATCACACCGAAGCCCAGCCAAAGGACACATCATCCATTCCAAATCTAAACTGACAAATACTGGATCTAACAGACATTATAAAGCAAAAGTGTCTAGCAGATATCTATAGAACATTTCACCCAAATCCAAAAGAATATACCCTCTTATCAACACCTCACAATGCAGGTAACATAAGCAAGAAAATTGAAATAACCTCCTGTACCCTATAATACCACCATGGATTAAAGCTGGATTTCAACAACAACCGAAAGCCTACAAACCCATGGAAACCGAACAGCTCTCTACTGCATGACTACTGGGTCAAGACATAACATAATATAACATAATATAACATAACATAACATAACATAACATAACATAACATAACATAACAACATAACAAACATGACATGACATGACATAATATAACATAATAACATAACATAACAAACATAACATGACATAACATAACAAACATAACATAACAAACATGACATGACATGACATGACAGCATAACATAGCAAACATGACATGACATAACATAACATAACAAACATGACATGACATGAAATAACATAACAAACATAACATAACATAACATAACATAACATAACATAACATAACATAACATAACTAACAAACACACCAAACAACAAAAAACAAGAAAACTCTCCATCTTTCCAATCTCCCTTCTGAGGGATGAATAATAGAAAGAATGTATCCATCAGAGTGGCACCTGTGGCAGGTGCTTGGGTGTGTTTCTTCCTAGCACACTGGGTCAGTACTGCCAGCATGAGAGCTTTGGTGTCTATAGTCCAGTCCCCAATGGTGGCATGGCTGGAGTAAGCTCTTAATGTCTTTCTTCTGCCCTTCCAGGCTTCCAGGGGTGGTGTGCATGGGGTAGGGCCTAGATAAACAGTTAAAACCGACCCATAATTATTAGGAAATAGAAACATAGAAACAGTAATTAAAAGTCTCCTTAGTTAAAAAACAAAAACAAAACTCAGGAAACAGATAGTTTTAGTCCAGAATGTACCTCACTTTCAAAGAAGAGTTAATGCTAACACTCTTCAAATTATTCAACAAAATAGAAACAGAAGATGTATTGCCAAATTCATTTTATGAGGTCACTGTAACCTTGATACCCAACCCACACACTATTCAAGTAAGAAAGACATTTACAGACCAATTTCCCTTATGAATATAGATACAAAAATATTCAACAAAAGACTTGCAAACTGATTCCAAGAATACATCAAAAGATCATCCACTATGATCAAGTAGGCTACATGCCAGATGTGCAGGAATTGTTTAACATAGGAAAAATCAGCTAATGTAATCCACCATATAAATAAGCTGAAATAAAAATAAAATTCACTCTTCAACAAATGGTGCTGGTCTAACTGGATGTCTATGTGTACAAAAATGCAATTGGACCCATATTTGTCACCATGCACAAAAATCAAATCCAAGTGGATCAAAGACCTCAACATAAAACCAGAGACACTAAGCCAGTTAGAAGAGAAAATGAGGAAGAGCCTGGAACACATTGGCACAGGAGACAACTTCCTGAACAGAACACCAACAGCCCAGGCCTTAAGGTCAACAATCAATAAATGGGACCTCATGAGGCTGAGAAGCTTCTGTAAGGCAGGAGACACTGTCAACAGAACAAAGTGACAGCCTACAGACTGGGAAAAGATCTTCACCAACCCTTCATCTGACAAAGGTCTAATATCCAAAATATATAAAGAATTAAAGAAATTAAACACCACGAAACCAAATAACCCAATTGAGAAATGGGGCATGGAACTAAACAGAGAATTCTCAACAGAGGAATATCAAATGGCTGAGAAACACTTAAAGAAATGATCAACCTCCCTAGTCATCAGAGAAATGCAAATCAAAACAACTCTGAGATTCCATCTTACACCCATCAGAATGGCTAAGATCAAAAATCCAAGTGACACCACATGCTGGTGAGGATGTGGAGAGAGAGGAACACTCCTTCATTGCTGGTGGGAATGCAAACTAGTACAGCCACTTTGGAAATCTATCTGATGCTATCTCAGAAAGCTAAGATTAGGGCTTCCTCAAGACCCAGCTATTCCACTCCTTGGAATATATCCAGAAGATGCACCAGCACACAACAAGGACATATCCTCAACCATGTTCACAGCAGCCATTTTCATAAGAGCCAGAAGCTGGAAACAGCCTAAGTGTCCCTCAGTAGAAGAATGGATAAAGAAACTGTGGTACATATACACTATGGAATACTACTCAGCTATTAAAAACAAGGAATTCCCAAAATTTGTGGACAAATGGATTGAGCTAGAAATGATCATAATGAGTGAGTTAACCCAGAAGCAGAAAGAGTCAAATGGTATACACTTACTTATATCTGCACACTAGCCCAAGGGGCATGTACCATGAAAATCTTCACTTACCAGCAAACTGGGACAGAGGGGAACACATCCTATTGGGACTCTAGGTGAGAGAAGCATGGGAGAATGGCAAAGTAGAAGGATCCAGGGGGTCCTAGAAACCTTCAAGAGGAACTTTATGACAGGCGGATCTGAGTCTGGGGTCCTCCTCAAACTATGGCACCAGCCAAGGAAAATATAGGCAGTAAAATTCTAACCCCTACCCAGACTAGCTGAGGGACAGGACATTCTCCACCATTGAGTGGAGAAGGAGATCAGACTTTCACACAAACTCTGGTGCCCCATTTCTGACCACATCCCCTGGATGGGGAGGCCTGGTGGCACTCAGAGGAAGGATAGCAAGTTACCAAGAAGACACTTGATACCCTAAGAGCATATATAGGGGGAGGAGGTCCCCCTCAGTCACAGACATAGGGGAGGGGAGTAGGGGGGAAGTGGGAGGGAAAGAGGAATGGGAAGATACAAGGGATGGGCTAACAATTGAAATGTAATATGAATAAATAAATAAATAATTTTTTAAAAATACATGAGCATATCACTAGATGCTAAAAGAAACCTTTTATGAAATCTAGCATCCTTTTATGAAAGCCTTTGAGAAGTTAGGGACATAAGTGATATACCTAAAATAATAATGATAATTTCCTATAATCCTGTAGCCAACCTCAAATTAAATGGATGGAAATGCAAATTTATTCCACTGAAATCAGAAACAGGACAAGGCTCTCCATTGTCTATATATTTATTCAATATAGGCCTTACAGTTTTAGCTAGAGCAATAAGATAGCTGAAGGAGATCAAAAGGATACAAAACAAAATAGAAGAAGCTAAACTACCATCATTTGCAAATGCATTATAGTACACACAAGTGACACCAAAGCTTCTACCAGGGAAACACAACATCTGATAAAGACTTTCAGTGATGTGTAGGGATAAAAGATATAGTAAAAACAAAAAATCAGTATCCCTCCTATATACAAATAGAAAATGGACTAAGAAAGAAATCAGGAAATGATACCCTTTATAATAGCCATAAACAATATAATATATCTTAAGGGAACATTAACCAAGCTAGTAAAATACTTTACAACAAGAAATTGAAGTATTTGAAAAGAGAAATTGAAGAATATATCACAAGATGGGAGGATTTCCTCATGCTCATTGTTCAGTATGATTAACATAGTAAAAATGGCCACCCTAACAAAAGCAATCTACAAATTCAGTGCAATGCTTAATAAACTTCCCCAAAAATATTTACAGACCTTGAAAGAAAATACTCAGTTACATATGGATAAAAACAAGCATGCAAACAAAACACAGCATCCCTAAAACAATTCTGAACCATAAAATAACTTCAGGAGCTATTACTGTCCCTGACTTCAAATTCAATCACAGAGCCATGGTATTAAAAACTGCATAGAGTTGACATAAAAACACTCAAGTTGGCCAGGGAATCAAACTGAAGACCCAGATGCAAATCCACACAACTTGATTTTTGGTAAAGAAGCCAGACTTGTGCAATGGAAAAAAAAGAAAGCGTCTTTAATAAATGCTGCTTATCTAACTGGATGTCTGCATGTTTGAAGAATACAAATAGATCCATATTTATCACCTTGCACAAAACTCAAGTGGAACTGTATCAAAAAGCTCAACACAAATCCAGACACTGAGACAGGCAGAACAAAGAGTAGTGACATCAGCACAGTGGACAACCTCCTAAACAGAACACTCATAATGCAGGCATTAAGATCAACAATTAGTAATTGGGACCTCATGAGCATTCTGTAAGGCAAAGAACACTGTCAATAGGACAAAATATCAGTATACTGAATGGGGAAAGATCTTCATCAACCCCACTTTTAACAGAGTGCTAATATCCAAAATACATAAAGGATTTAAGAGACTAGGCACCAACAAAACAATCTCATTTTAAAAATGGGTATAGGCTGAAGATGATGCTCCAGTGTTATAGAGAGTTTTGGGTGACAGTTCAGGAAGTAAACCGAGTCTGTCATTTTTTCATTTTGGAAGCTGCTAACTTGCACTTCTGGTTTTATTCCTTCTCAATTGCAGATGAAGTTGAAGACCAGATAGTTTGGTCTTATAATTAAGATTAGTTGTTTAGGGGTTAAGATGTTTTTATATCTAGATAGATGTTTTAAGTTGATAGAGATGAGGGATACTGATTTTCATTCTGAATTTTAGACTTACAAGATAGGAAAGATGTTTACTTCAAGTTTGCCAAATACAAATAGCCAAAACACTATGAATACAACATTTATATAATTCCTGCTTATTTGGTGGTTCTTCCTGCTGTGTGTAGTTTATTTTATTTATGTGTAATAATATAAACGTATGAGTACAGAGCTAAATAGAGAATTCTCAACAAAGAAATCTCATAATCCTGAGAAACACTTAAATAAATGATCAACATTCTTACCCATCAGGGAAAGGCAAGTCAAAAGTAATTTGATATTCCATTTTACACCTGTTGGAATGGCTAAAATCAATAAAACAAGTGGCAGCTCATGCTGGTGAGAAGAAAAAGCAAGGAGGTCACTTGTCCACTGCTGGTGGGTGTGAAAACTTGTACAGCCACTTTGGAAATCAATATGGTGTGGTGGTTTCTCTGAGAAGTGTGAACTAATCTACCTCAAGACCCTGTTATATCACTCATAGGCACATACTCTGAGGACACTCCATCCTCAGAGTGACCAAAAGGACACTTGATCAGCCATGTTCATAGTGGCTTTTTTCATAATAGTCAGAAACAAGAAACAACCTAGAAGCCCCCAGGTCAAATAGTAGATTAAGAAAATGTAATATAGTTGCACAATGGGGGTATTTCTTACTCGTCTGTTAGAAAAAAGCTACATACTGAAATTTGTAGGCAAATGGGTGGACCTAGAAAGAAAATCACTCTGAGTGAGGCAACCCAGATGCAAAAAGACAGACATGGTATCTACTCCTTAAAAGTGGGTATTGGCTGTTAAGGATAATCACACTACAATCCACATTCCCAGACAGGCTAATTAACAAGGAGGGCTCTCTGTGGAATATATGGATCTCCTTGGGAATGGGAAATGAAATCGATTATGTAGGTAGAGTGGGCGTGGTTGGTGATAGGGACAGGAAGGATCAGGTTGGGGATGGAGGGAAAGAGTGTCGGGAAAGTTGACTGGAATGAGGAAGCATTTAGAGGGAGTATGGAAACCTAGAGCAGTGGAGCATCCTGGAACCTATGAGGATTACCGTGGCAAGGACTCCTAAAATGAAGGATATAGAGCCTGACCTAGCCATCTTCAGTAACCTAGCAAAGCTGCTAATGTCGGGATTTAGACACCAACCAATCCCCAAAGCTTCACCCTATACCTGTCTTGCCTTAAAGCTGCGGTGGGTTAATGGTGGCACAGAACTTGTGGAAGTGGCCAACCAGTGTCTAGCTCACCATAAGGCCATGCCATGAGAGGGTGTCCACCCCGTACCTTGCCTGGATGGCCACGAATCAGAGGCTGGATAGCCTATGGAGATAAAATTGAGCCAAACATGGCTGGAAAAAAATGTCAATGGAATTAAATGATTTCTAACAATGTCTCGTAGATTGGTGCCTAGCCCAATCATTACCAGAGAGGCTTCCTCCTGGGGCAGTGAAGTCATGGGAGCAGACGCAGAGACCTACACCCAAACATTAGGTGGATCTCAGGGAACAGCAGGAGAACAAGGACCACAGAATCAACTGAGCAGCGTTCATAGGGGCTCACATAGAATTAAGTGGCAGTCACATAGCCCATATGGCTCTGGGCTAGGTCTTCTGTGTACATGCTGTGGTTGTTTAACAGTGATAGAGGTGGTGTCAATAACTATGTAGCCTGCTCCTAGGACCCTTTTCCCCCTACTGGATTGTCTTGTTGTCCAGCCTGGATAGGAGAGTTTATGACTAGATGTAAAGCATTTTGTCATGCAGTGTTCGGTTGATGTCACTGCGAAGCCTGCTCATTTGAAGCAAAATGGAACAGCAGTAGATTGGGGGGTGATAGGCAGTGGGCAGAGGCCTGAAAGAAGCAGATGGAGTGGAGGCTGTGGAGGAGATAAATTGTATGACAAAACAAACAAACAAACAAAGAAATATCGACGGGACCAACCATCTGCCAAGTCTTTTACAGTTTTGAAAGGAGATCTGTGCCTGCAAATAACACAGGGGTCTTTCTATGGACTTAGTCTCTTTTATTTCTTTTCTTTTTTTCCCCTTTCTTTCTTTATCTCCTTTTCCCTCCCTCCTTCCCCCTTTCTCCTTCCTCCCACCCACCTTCTCTCTCTCTCTCTTTCTTCTTTCCATCCCCCTCCCTCCCTCCTCTCTCCCACCCCCCTCTTCTTTCTTTCTTTCTTTCCTCTCTCCCTCTCTGCCTCTTCTTTCCTTCTGGTCATCTTACTGGCTGTAAGCTGCCTTGGATGTAAGCACACCCTTTGTCACACATTAGAAATGCCCTGTGTATATGACTACCATTATGTCCATATGAATATAGTTACTACTATACAGCAACACTTAGACCAGGGACAGTATATGTGATATAATCTCATATTGTTTGCCTATGGTATAGCCTACCCCATACAGGCTGTAAGTACACTCTGTGTTTCTTGAACAATCACACATTTATTTGATGGTTAACATAGCAGAGTGGGTTATCACTTTTAATTAGGAATATTCTAATTCTAGTACATATTTTATTTGCAGAAATATAAGCTATTATATGTCTAGATTTTAACTTATATTTCAAGTCAGTTTTTTTAAATCAAGAGAGGTTTTTTTCTTTTGCTTTGTGCATTTTGAATTAACAAAAGAAAAATACTGGTGCACATTTTTTTTTAACAAATATGAATCCTATTATTTAGAACCTCTGTGTTTTTATTTCTGATGTAATTATTTTACATATTTCTTCTACATGTTTTTGCAACTATGTTTAGAAATATTGTTTTTTAACAAGTAAAAACATTGTGATATTATTTTTATCTTTCTCTCTTGAGAATTAAACTTGCTGTAAACATTTCAAGGTCATTAAATATTATTATGCTAGAAGTTGCTTTTATTTTTGTGTGAAATATGCTATTCTTAGGATAAAAGAGAATAAGCTGGCATGCTCAAATATGGATTAGGACAAACTTTCTATGTATACTGCGTCCTTCTGTGTCCTCCAGACGCCTTCCAGGAGTTATCTTTGAACTCTTTCCTGTCGTCTCATCAGTGTTTTCAATTAAATTATCTTAATGTTGTTTCCTTTCCAAAACTTGCTCTTACTTGTATAAAAACAGTGACAAGCTTTCTTATTGTCATTTTAATTCGTTTTTAGGAACTTTCTATTATATTCGTTTCTTATTTATCTATTTAATTTAAAAAGCCACTAACCTTCATTCTGGTGACCAAATGGACCTGTATATCTAGACTTCAATTACAAAATTAAAGGCAAAGGTAAGAAAATTTGTGTTTTTCTAACTAGAATTCTCCACTTAAGAAATTCCAATGATATGACAAATGTAAAGACTTTTTATTGTCTTATTTTTATCAAATGCATTCATTTTAACCTCTGAGGCAAATTAATAATTTCTTGAGTAAAGTTTAATAATAATTCTTCAGAGGAAATAAAATAATAATTACTTGCAGTACAGTTGTAATTAATTATGATCATTGAGTATCTACTTGACTTCTGGAACTATTAACTATTTGGGTAAACATAGATATTTAGAAGACAGCTAATGAGATACAGCACATTGAAGACATTATTTAAAGTCACCTGAGTTAATTCATTCAGAACACAATAAATGATATTGATTCACCATTCTAGTCTAAAATATGTCATTCTTTTTATTAGGTATAATCTATACATTTATGTGTAAGAAAAAAATAACCAAGTCTGAAGATACGGCTCTGTGGTTAAAATAGCTTTCTGTTCTTGCAAAGGATATAGGTTTGTTTCTTGTACCATTTCAGTCAGTTAACTGCTGCCTGTAACTCCAGATACAAGCAATCCAATGACATTAACATTAAATAAAACTGAATGCATAGCTGACATGTCCAAATTTTTATGTGAGCAAACCTTTACAGTTGTATTCCATTTAGACTGCACATAGGATATTTATGAACAAAGGAAGACTAGCCATACTTTTTAGGACTTGGTGTTTTATAAATATGTATTATTATTAAATTACATCAATAGGGCCATTGTAGGTATGGAAAGAATGGAAATATTATTTGAACAAAAGCTTTGGGGAATAACATATTTTAAAATCTTGAAGTATTTTGTTTGGTTATGTGTGTAACAGAAGATTGGGTAATTGGTACTAAGGTATTTTGACATAAATCAGTTCTGATGCTCTGGAGAACAGTGGAGTGACTGTATATATGGATAAAATAATGCATTCTATATGAAGACTTGAATAGAGAAAATGAAAGGGCCTCAACATAAAGATATGAGCAGAAGTTTCGGATCCTCCTTAGGCATAATCATCAAGATACACTCTCTGGGTGTGTTGAAATAACACTCCGTCCTTCACTATTCTGTATAGATATCACATCAGTCAAAAAGCCAAGGTAAAAAAAAATTACTTAAGAAAATTCAACAGAAGATGAGACACAGAGAGTTTTGTAACAAAACTTTCACTAGATATCAAAGATTTTTATATTTCAGTTTAAAACACTTGTAAAAATGCTAAAACTTATTATGTAAATACTGTGAAAATTAAGAATCAGTTTACAAATCAGTAGTGTCTTCACAGTCCCAGATAATTCTACATTGAGTTATACCAGCCTTGTCTACTGGCCTCGTTAATAGAATTCTCAAATCTATTAAGCAAGGAAGAATGTTTTTGTAACTACATCAGAGAAATCATAAAATTCACATTATCTCAAGATAATGATCTGAAATTATTTAGTATTTTTAATGTCTAAAGAAGAACTAATTAGCAATTGGTAGGATGTCAGTTACTACTTAGTATGAGTCACAAAACCTTTTCTGAAAGAAATTCAGGCAATAATGTAAATGGAACTTATTTGTAATTTGGCATCTATTATGATGCTTTGCTCCCTGTAGAATTTTGATAAGACGTATTTGTGTTCTAATGCATAAGAATATATACTCTTGCCAAATTCATGATAAATGTAATAATATATGTGATTTCTATCAATTAATATTTAAAATTAATTATACAAAATGAAGTGGTAGGTAGTATAAAAGTAGATGGATGAATTTGTGCTGAGCATAAGCTTTCAAATATTGATTTTAAAGGAGAAAAAGCCCTTGACATCAATCTGTGATGCCGTCATTCTTAACTTTGCATTTGAAAAATGTGCCAATAATAAAATGCTGTATAGACTTACCAAATTATTCACACTCTGTTCTTTTGGACAGCCCACTAAGTAGTTATGGATAATAAATTATTATTCAAGGACAATGAGAAAGTGAACATTCATAATCATATTACCTTGAGGCAAAACAGAATAAGTATTTTGTAAGTAGTTCATAGACATTAAATTTGAAAATATTCAGGCATCTAATCAACTCTTCTTTAAGAAACTTCACCAGTGGGTCAAGAAATTTAAGAAACTTGTGTTTACAAGTGAAGAGTCAGGAAACAAATTGAAGTATCTTTATTCTTCTTACAGCATATTTTATAGCAGAGAAATGTCAATCCTACGAGAAATGAAACATGGTCTTACACAGGCTTTTTTGTTGCCTACCTGGAAAACACAACACCCACACAGAGCACAACCAGACCTGCTTATGCCTGAGAATCTGCTGGAGTATTTTTGGTTAAAAAAATGATTTTTAAGTTGGGTTCTCTAAAATAACATGTAAAATTTCTAAAATAATTTTAAAATAGTAAAAAAAGTAATATGCTAAAATGACATTTTGATTTAAGAATTATTTATTAATTAAAATGCTTTGATTTTCATAAAACCAATAATTATTAAACTATTGTGGCTTTCTCTGATCTTCAAACTTCAAGTTAACAGTTTTGAGTGCGAAGATCATCTGACCTGTATGGATGAGTAGGTGATTAATCCCAGCGTTAATGTTTGAGAAAATTAGCAGGAATAATGCATGATGTTCACTGTAATTGTTCTTAATTGGGCTGCAATGAGAAAATATCTGGCTCTACAATCACAGGTCTCAGAAAGTTAAAGCAGGCAAACTTAAGTAGACATGGAGAAACCCATTTGAACTTCCACTGCCCACCTTAGTAATTTTTCACATCCCTTGCAGTGTTTACATGCCTTTCCACATTTAAATAAGAGTAGTTGTGTTTCCTGTCAATGCGTGAATATGTGGTTTGATTTTATCATGGACCTCAGATACACAAACCACAGTAATTTGTGAGGTGGCGCTCTGAGTGGGTAACGTTAATAATGGAAACATGCAGAAACTGGGCAAAGCACCAATCCAGAGCTTCTCTATTCCTTCTCCCCTGAAAAGATTATATTCAGAAATCCCAAGAGCTCAGAAAGACAAGAAAGAATGTGTAAAATTCAATTACTCAGCCAACAGGGGTTCATTTTGCACCAAGGTATTGTCAGATAATAATTTGAGTAGTGTGAACACTCAAGTGCAAAAGAGAGTTCCTCTTAGGCAACATTATAAAAATAACCACTATTGTGTTGTTGTTTATGTTCTAGGATTGGTAGGTTACATGTATCATATCAGCCTAGAAGTGCTACACAGTGAGGAAGTTCCACATTAAGACTGAAAACACTGAAAATATAGTGTGAGAAATTATACGGGATATGAGACATAGAGGATGAAAAGAATTCAGCCTACTAGTTGTAGTCAACCAGATAGCATGATTAAAAGATGCCAGATGTTGCATAAAGTACAAAATCATATACCCTGGGTTCTCACATACACATTTTATAACAAGAAATAATAAATATTTGATATGACTTCTGCCTCAATGGATATCATCTTCATTAAGAGTGCATTATGACCAAACCCAATATTGTCACATTCCTCACTGAAACCTCTTTAGTATATATACACATATGTATCTTTTGTTGGATATAGGGACTGACAAAATGATGTAGCTATCTCTAATGATTTCAAACACTGGGGAGATTTGCTTCATAAGCCATATTGTGACACTCTCTAGGGAGCAGCACAGAGACTGGCTAGTGGAATGACATAAAAGTGTAACCTCCTTACACCACTGAAAGGAAATCTAATAAAGTATCTGAGCTTCTGAGTCCTCTGCATGACTGGCAGACATTTGAGAAGTAATTGAGTTAACTGAGTTTCTGGATGGCTTCTCTTGCTTCCTAAGTTTGGTGCGCCTTAAATCCTTAGAGATGTGGCAACGTGGAAAACATCTAAATACTCCTCAGAAAGAAAAATGTCTTTGTTTCTAATGTACCCTAACTATGACTGTGGAATGTAGAAATGGGAGATAATACTGTATATGTGAGAGATTGGAAAGGAATTCACATGGGTTTAGGGTGGGGAGTAAGGAGAAAGCAAAAATCACAGCAGAGACGCAACCAACAAGTCAGCCTGTATTTAGAAATTCTGTTAACAAGTTGTCACAAGAGCAGCTAGAATTCATTGTAGAGTTTTGAAGGAATGACACAAGTGGAGATTTCAAACAAAAAATGTCTCAGATACTTTCTTATATGCGGGTCTTGCCTCAAATACTCTGTGTTTAAAATGGAGTATATAGGGAAATGAGAAATGGGTCATTGGTTGGTAGGAGTGGAACTTCTTATTGCAATGGATAGTGGTCAAGGCAATATCATTACCATTCAAAGTACTGAAGATAAGTAGTTGTGAGGGCTCCGCTGTAGATGGGACACCTCTACCATTACCCACTCCCAACAAGCCTCAGGGAATACCATGGAAGAGGGTGCAGAGAGTACATAAGAACTGGGGAATAGGAAGATTTGCTATAAAATGCTCTCCATTGGACATGATATAGCTATTACACACATGAGCTGTCAGTCCCTCTATTTACCTACAGAGCACCTGCTCAATAATAAGCCAATTAAAAAATGGATCATAGAGGTAAGGATCCCTGACATCTCAACCTGAGCTGAGAAACGGTTGGCAGTTGAAAGTTGCTGGGAGAAGAGTCACTTTTCTTTGGTTATGTACCCACTGGTAGGTTCCTAACCCAAGAGGAAAGATTGGGAAAGATACCACTAAACTCTAATTAGTGCAGCTCATATGCACATGGGGTGACATAATCTACCAGAAAGTGGGAACCTACCAGACTACCTGAATGCCAGCTCTGAGGGTCCTCCTGTTTCAAGCTTTCCAGTAGGAGGGTTCTCTGACTCACGACTACACCCTGGTTTTTACTAGGATATCAGATTTCGCAATCAGTTTCTCACACTTGTATCAGACTCACTTCACTGATTCAGCCATATCTCTGCCCTCCTACTGTTGATGTTTTAATCAGCACAGCAAAATGTTCTGTCCCATTATCCCCATCACCTTGGAAGAGTTGGAAGCTGTCATTACTTCTAACTGCAAAGGAGCAAGTGTAAAACTTCCCTATTGTTAATAATCAAAGGCTGGCAATATAGAAATAGTGAGGGAAGGAATGGTAGAAAGGGCAAGATATAGGCAGAGGAGGTGAGCTAGCCAGAGGGGAGATGAGGAGCTGGAAAGGAGGAGTGTCTGCAATTTGCTGGGTTTGCTGTTTTTGTTTTTGTTTTGTTTTTGTTTTTTGTTTTTTGGACTCAGTTTCATTAGAATCTAAACAAACTCTCTCTATCTATTCATTATATGCACACATTTACTTACATACCTTCATACAATTTCACCTTGAAGTACAGATCCCGGGATCACAAGAACCTTACATCCAGAACAAGTGTGTCTATGAGCTATGTACTGTAAACTGGTGAGGGCGTATTAAAACCCACTAAGAAGTTTTCTCTTTAGTTTGGTGGAATCATATGTGGCAATGTATAAAATCCTGATTAAAAATACCTCTGAAATTAGCTTTAGTTTGAGTGGCAGAACAAATTGCCCTTAGAGGTTTTAAGTATAAAATCATGGGACTTACATTCAGACATATAAAACATAACTGCTAAGGAGAGAGTGCCTTTGCCTATTAAAACTGTCTTGTATTTGATCTGTGTTTTCTGATGAGCCATTCTTTTCTTAAGCTATCACAAGGAATGATCAACATACTTCAATATTCTATAATTTTGTAATGGTCCTTAATTCCAGAACATTAGTCTGAACCATTTTAAAGCTGTAGCTTCACTTTGGCCAAATATCTGACTTCATATATGTGTGTGATAATATAAATGTATAGGTTAAAAATAAAAAAATATTTAATCAAAATAATAAAATGCATTTCACATCTAAAACAACTATCTGACTTCATAAAATGTCATCAAAATTTAGAACAATTTTCTAGTTCTTTCCTAATCAGAACTGTATGGTTCCCATTTAGTCTTTTCCAAGCAGTACCTTATGAATTTGTATAAATGTTTTATAAATTTCTAATTATCTCTATACAGTTTGTGTTAGGGGAACATAAATTAGCCTTTTATTTTATATGACTTCCTTGGAGAAAGGCTATTCACTTTTATTCTCAACACTTTCCCACCTTGAACTCAACTTCAGATAATTTAGTAATAAAATGAGGACAATAGCTTTCTTTATTTGTGGTTATTTTTGTTAATCATTTCTTCATTTCTTAGCTTTTACCTTCTATTCACTGGCTTATATTGATCTTTACTTAATCTTTATATACAACTTAAGTGTTTACACTTTTAACAGTTGAACATATTTATCATAATTATTGATATTATATATAACTGAATTTAGCTTCTGTTTTTTATTCTTGTCTTCCTTTTCTGTTGTTCTTATTTTAAAAGTTAACAAAGACATAAAATGTAGTTTCTATTTTGAATTATTTGTAACTTTTCATAATTTTTTAAAACTATGCTATTTGAAAACCTTGAAATTATCATTGTCATCATCAGTAAACTGAATGGATTTTCATGAAGTAATGTAATAGCTTTAAAAATATTTAAAGTGTAAACTCTGAGGCAAATGAAAATTCAGCAACCTATTATCTCCCTCTGTGTCATAATCAGGAAGTCAGGTATATGATAACTGACATCAGTTTCTCCCTCTCCTATGAAGGGACTGTTTCCAAACATCTAGTGTGTGTCACCAGCTCTGAGCAGCCCAGATCACACATGTGTCCATGCATATATAGACTATAATTTCACCACATGCTTCTTATTTCTTTTCTACTAATATCAATCTATTGAGTATGGGGTTTTCAAATTTATTATTTCTTTTACTTTTTATTTATAAGGCTCAGAGTGTAACAAATATCTTTCAGATTTGTCTTTCCATAGGTTTTAAATTGAATGAAACTTTCAGAAGCAGATTTTGACAAACATTTTACAATTCTATATAAGATGAAGTCCTGGTCTGTGTTCTCACTCCTAAAAATAAGAACCACATGAACATCTATGTAAAAGAAGGGAGCACTAAAGTCACTGTGAGTACAGCTAGAAACAAGAGGTTCTCACAGACATTCGGACCAAAGGAGACAATAAGAACCCAATTTTGTATAAAATAAATTCTATGTAAATATTTCTTAAAATGTCAAAAGTATGCATATGACATGTGAAAACCCCAAAGTCTAGAAAAGTTGGACATGATAAACGCATGAGCACTCTGAAAACTGACATAGGCACTAATATTAACCCCCTTTTGTAAGGTAGGTTAACTACATTGGACATTCCCCATGCCTTCTATTCACAGCAGGCACTTGTGTTTGCTGAATGTCTGCAGAAGCCAAATCAAATAATTTCTGAGTCATGTCTCTATAGTCTAGAGTCAAATGGTCCTCAACATGGCCAAAATTACGGTCTGCCGCATTGTTGCAAAGCCAGTGATGCAGGATAGCACATGATAAGAACTGCCTATGACTGAATAATATGGCCTTCTTCACTAAGAATAGAGTTCTTATGTATTATAATTGTAGTTGTTTGGATGAAAATTCTAACCAACAGGTTCAGGATTTTTAACTCTTGGTGCCCAGTCAATGATGCTATTTTGAGAATTTTTATGAGGTTCGCTTTGAGGTAAGAAGGTGAGCCTTAGGATTTCATAGCCTCATCCCACTTCCACATTGATATTTCTCTTTCATGCTCGTGGTTGAAGATGGGGGCCTTCCTTTCCTCCTTCTGCTGACAAGCATACAGTTTCTGGTATTGCACTGTACCATGATGGACTCATAGCCCACACTAACTGCAAGCTGGGAAAGAACTACATCATCTTTAAATTGCCTTTAGTTATTTTGATTTATTGCAGCAGGATGAAAGTATCTATTATACAAATCTGGATTAATAACAGTGGTATAGAATAATAAAGAGTAAAACATTCAAAGTAAATTTCATTTTAAAAAGTCTGTATGAAACTAAAAGTAACTGCATCATTGACATCAATATGTATGTCAACAACCATTGTAATACAATGATTATTTAGTGGTTTTAATTTATTTTATTCTATGTATTAGTTTGTTTTATCTTTGTCATACTTTTATAATAATTATAATATGATCACTTTCAAATATATAGTAAGGATATAATAACAGAAAGCTTATGTAATTATAAATTATGTTGGAATTCTGACCACCACCATTGTCCTTTATATTTTTAGCATGGATATGGACCTCTAATTTTGTGTGTGTTTTCACATTCTTCAACATAATTTATGAAAACATTAGACTAAAATTAGGTTCATTTGTACCTTTTATGACAAACTATTTCTTTTAATATTCCTTCCAGAAATACTGACACATATAGAGGTCTTAGAGTTTTAAACAACTGAAATGGAAATGGTTGATGACTAACCACTTGTATTAAAAAATTTCAAGACAAAAAATATGAATGTGTACTGAGTTGCAGAGGTCTCTTAGAAATCATAGTGGGGACATTGAGTTATCTGTATGTAAAACTTGTATCAGGAGGGACGGCTGGGCTACAGATACTAATTTAATGGTTGGTTAATTTTCCCTATTAATTTAGTCATTATAATCTGGTTATGTGAAGACAAGTGATATGATTATAAAACTTTGGTGACTAGACATGTGGTTATGCACAAGTAGTGTCCAGATACTGGTGTTACCTGTCTCCAGATAGGCTCAAGAGTTACCTGAGTAAAGAGAAGAAATACTGCCAATATGATTACAATTCAAAAACTAAAATCATCATTTGGAAAAAAGGAGTTGTAGGACTTGTTTTTTGTTTGTGTTTGTTAGTAAAATGAGACATCCCCAAGGAATCTAGAGGAGACAATGTTGGAGTAGTAAAAAGCAGAGCATTAAACACAAACTTAAGAGATGAAACGTCCCATTTCTTCTCTTTGTAATAAACCTGTGCTAGATGTCACAGAAGGTTTGAAAATAAAGCCAGGAGCCTTTTATGCATGCCTGTAATCCTAGTCCCTGAAAGGCAGAGACATTTTCAGATACATACTGAGTTCCTGGCCTATCTCAGTACATGAGAAAATACACACAAACAAATGAGGAAAAAATGAAAGTTTTGAAATAGCATTACTTCAAATTGTCAGAGTGTTAAAATGAAAAGAGTAAAATAACTGTTAAGAGGCACTGCTAGGTGGAGCCTTCTCAAAAAACAACTCTTGTTTGACTCCTGTCTGCAAGTGTAGCAGAGTATCATTAATAGTGTCAGAGGTTGGTTCTCTCTGTTGGGGTGGGTCTTGGGTTGGGCCAGTCTCAGAGCTAAAAATTGGGAGATGCATAGGAAGCCTTGTGGAAAAGTGAGGGGAAGAAGAAAAGGATCTGGAGGTTACAGGAGCATCACAAGGAGACCAACAGAGCCAACTGAAGAACCAACCAAGGCCTTGAATGGACTAGACCTACGGCCTCTACAAAGATGTAGCTGATGGGCAGCTCAGGCTTCATATGGATCTTCTTGTAAGGGAAGAGAGGGGTCTCTTTGACATGAACTCTCTTGCCAGCTTTTGAGTTACTTACCCCCTAGCCAGACTGCCTTGCTAGGCCACAGGGGAAGAGGACACTCACAGTCCTGATACGAGATGATGAGTTGAGGTGGATGGGAAAGAGGACTCTCTTTTAACCTAGACCCAGAAAAATACACATGGTATATACTCACTTACAATTGGATACTAAACCAACATCACGTCCTCTGAGAGTCTTCATTCAGTGGGGGATTGGGACAGATGCTGAGAGTTTCTATCCAGGTGAGAGAGGTATGGAAGAAGAAGGAAATAGTAGGGCCCAGAGGGTCCAGGAATGCTGAAAGAAGACCATCAAGGCTGGTGGATCTGGACCCCGGTGGTCTGCTCAAACTACTGTACCAACCAAGAACAATGCATGGAGTAACCTAGACCCCCTATCCAGACCCAGCCAATGGACAGCACATTGTCCACAGTTGTGTGGAGAAGGGAGAATGGATAAGACATGAACTCTAGTAACCCATATTTGACCACTTCCCCTTGGTGGAGAGGCCTGGTGACACTCTCAGGAAGGGTAATCAGGCTATCTGGATGAGACCTGATAGGCTGTGATCATATGGTGGGTGAGGAGGGCCCCCCTGTCACAGGCCTAGGGGAAGGGAATAGGGTGAAAGAGAGATGGAGGGAGGAACAGGAAGATACAAGTGAGGGGATAAAAATTTAGATGTAATCTGAATAAATTATTTCAATGAATTTTTTAAAAAGGCAATGAAGTGACATAATTAATGAATGGGGTTAAATTTGAGTGTAAAGAGAAAAAAGTAACACTTCAAACTAAATAATCTGGTGGCAAACTCAGTCATATTTCTTCTCAGAAACACCTACTTCTTAGGGGATTCTGTGACGTGTTTGAGTTAGATGAATCATAAATAAGTATATTAACTCAAAGTGGCTTCCAGGAATTTTATATACTCAATCAATACTTTTTAATCCAAGTGATGTTATACTTTTATTCATAGGATAAAAGAATTTAAAAATCAAATAGTGTATAAGCAGTCTCATAAAAATTAATGAATGTCCTTGCTATTTACTTTTAAATTTCCTGGAAAATAGTTAAACCATTTTGTGCTGCACAAAGCTTCTTGGGTTTACAGATAAGCACTAGGGGAACCAGGAATTTCAAACACATGGAGTTGTCTCTTCGAAGGAAGGATGTCTTCAGCCCATGAGACTGGGCAGAGACCTAGTTAATAGCTGGTGCCCTTTGTGCAAAGTGTTTGCCTGAAACAACACAGAATCCCCCCATACCCTTATCATGAGCTTGTCAATAGTTAGATACTGTCTTTATAGAAGATTTCACACGTTGTCGATCTATATACCTCATCATCAAAGATGAACACGTATTTTCCAAAGAATTTTTGATGTAGTCATGTCATATGCTTTGTTGTACACAAGGATCTGAGTTATTTACCATGAGAAAATTTTGGCCAAACTGGGCTATGCTTAAGTATTCCTGAAATATAGTAGTTGGGATAAGACTCCCACTGTTTGAACTAAAATCTGCTACTGAACTGTGTTGAAGTGAACTACCTTCTTGCCTCCCACATATTGTTAGTCTGCTGGCTGTGGTCATAACGGACTCTCATAGTCCCTTAGATTTTTTACATATATTTCTATCCATTTATCTAAACATTACATAACATATGTAGATACTGATTTTTTCATGTTTATAAAAAAACTAATACAAAAACACTTAGCAAAGTTAATTGTAGTGAGAAGATTTTAATTGCTAGTCAATGAACTAAACACAAATATAACTTTTATCTTTATGTTTGGGACTTTCCCTAGAGAAATAGACAGGGCATAGTGATGGGCGGCATAAATAAATACATTGAAATTCTAGAAATTAAAGCACTGTCACTGAAATGGAAAATGGCATTCTAGAAGATTAACATATTACGGAAAAAATTCAAAGCATCTGGATATTTGCTGATAGAAACATCTCACAGTGAAAAATGGTAAGAAAAGAAAAATAATTAAGAGTAGCACAAAATACACAAAATCTGTAAGAGAACATCATGATATGTGATGAAATGCCATTGGAATAATATAAATAGACATGAACAATGAAGAAATTCGGGCACACTAATCTGTGGAAAGCTTCAAATCAACAAAAAGACCTGAGACATGGTGTTTGCTCCCCATTCTCAGAGAACGCAAATCAGAATACACACAAAACTACTGACAGAGTGCAGCAAGATACATATCACATTGAGAAGGTAGGTAGGTAATCACAGAGAAACGGGTTTGAAGTCAATACAGAAGAAGAGGAAAGGAAAATATTATCCTGTTTGAAAAAACCTATATGGAAACATTAATTTTTGTTTCAAAAATTACATATGATGCATTAAAGTTCATTTATATACATATACTCATATATTTTAAATGAAATTATACCACTTGGGCTGAAAAGCTTTTGGATATCTATTAAAAACCCCAGTACCCAGTACGAGAAATGATTTTTACAGTTGTTGGGCAGAGGAATCTAGAAACTCCCATAACATTTAGATTGTAGATAACCCCTTAGTTGTTTCTCAGACATTGAAGGTAGGTCCCTGTTAGTGATTATCTCGTGCACTTAAGACTGAGGACTCAGATCAAGCTGACTTGAAAACATCCTTGCTGAGGATTGGCTTCCATAGACCTGAAAGGTGTCATGCAACCTTCTAAAGAAGGTAAGATGACAGAGGTCTTGCCCAGGTACCATAGTTATGACTCATAGCAATGGCCATTATGGCAAGAGATGGCTAAAGGTGCACTAGCCGCACTCATACATTGTTCATAACCAACAGCTGTCTAATTTCACTCATCATCCACCTAACAGGACATAGCCATGCCTCAAACCACAATTTAGCCGTCTTCACAGAATTGGTGGGCCCACGGACCACAGAAGAGGACTTTTTACTATCACATTACTAAACCTGCACAATTCCTAACTACACACTATACTAACTCCCAGAGATGGAAGCAGCAAACGTAGGGCTTACACAGGTCTGCACCTGTCCCTCTGCATACATAGTATAGCTTTCAGTTTGGTGTTTTTATGGGACTCCTGAATCTGCGAATAAGTGAGTCTCTGATTCTTATGCCTTCTCTTCGGCACTTTTTCTCCTGTTGATTTGCCTTGTCCAACTTTGCTGTGATGGTTTTTGTTTTACCCTATACTATATTTTGTTATATTTTTATTGTTATAATGTATCATATGTATGATTGTTTTTAATTAATTAATTATGCACTTTCCATACCAGTCATAGCCCCTCCCATTTCTCCTCCCAGTCCCATCCTCCTTTCCCCTTTCCCCCTCCCCTAATCCTCAGAAAATGAGAGCCCCCCCTCCAACTGCAGCTCATCAGGTGCATCAGGAATATGTTCATCATCTTCTCTTTGGGCCTGGAAATGCATGTATTCAAGTAATGTTAAATTGATTAAGCAAGTTGTATTTATATACCTATGTGTATATATACACATATATAGAAATTAAAGAAAAAGAGGCTTGGAGGTGCTATCTAAAGGGAATAACGTTGTCTGAACATCCCAATAAAAATACAATGATCATCACAGTAGTTGAGACAAAACTATTTTTGATCTTCAAGACAAACTTTAATACAGTGGCATTTATATGTTAAGAATAAATGGATGGAGAAAAACCTACATCCTTAATACTAATCATACATAAAAATTATACTAATCTCAGTTGAAGCCAAAAGCAGAAGAAGAAAAAAATAATCATATGTGAGTGATGGTACATAAGGGAATATGGTCAATTCTCCAAAAATATGTCATCGTTCTTAACATGTACACATTTAAATATGTAATACTGAAATACGTGAGAGTATACTTCCAAAGTAAAAACCCATACTATTATGCCAATACCCAATATTATAGAATATGAGGAGGAAACAGGCAGAAGCATATGATGTAAAGTTATTGGCATAGTAATATGTGTTATTGTAGAATAAATGTACTACTATACCAATGTTTGAGACCCCATTACCTTTTTTCTCTTTTGAAGAAAAACAGACTGAAAGTCAGGGCATATATAATTGACCTGAGCAAATGCATCAGTCAATCTGTTGTTGCCAGAATGCTACAGTACTCACTAAAACAGACCCATGTAGAAATAAAATACATGAGAAATTTTAAAGAAATATAGAATTGGAATTATGTATTTGAACATGAGTGAAATTGAACCAGAAATCAATGACAGAAATGTAACCTGGAAACCCTAACTCCAGGATCAAACTCATTTCTAAATTTTCCTTACACAATGAAGAAGTCACAAGGGAAACAAAAATATTTTGAAAAATCTAGAAATGTGAACAATACAACTCAAAATTTGATACTGTGGAAATATTATGAAATATAAATCCAAACATCAAAAGATTCCATTACACATGAATAAATCAGGACTCTTCTGCAAATGATGTGGACAGTAAAAGATAGCACAAGAGTATAACTTGACTTGTGGAAGGATAAATTTTGTTAGAAATCTGCAGAAAAATAATAAAATCTACAAGATAATCTACTAGGCTAATATCATATATGAATTGAATGTTAATAATTAATAATATTAATATTTAATAACCATACAAAAAAGCAAATTCATTTTCTGGCAAATTCTCCAAAGCTTTAAAAGTCTTTAATAATTTCATGCCATGTATTTTATAATCATTCCCCACTCCTCTCCTGGCAACTCTCAAATACATCTCCAAACTTAAAGATATTACAGCATATTTTTCTCAATAATGCCCATACAAAAGAATGAAAAGCAGTTTGAAACTGTCTAGTAAGTGCTGCTAGATTCTCATAACAAAACCTTTCAGTGACTTACATGTCTTTTGGCCAAAACAAAACAGGCAAACAAAAACAGAGGACCCAAATCATGATCTAGGTGGTAACATGACATTCTAATTGTCTAAAAGGCTATAAAATTACTGTTTACCAGAATGTTCCCTGGTAGAGAACAGAAACACTCCTTTGTTCTATTTCTAGCCTGTCAATCACCTGAACAGGTAAACACCCTCAAGAAATGATTCTCTTTTAAGAGCTTTTGGAAAATAGTATAAAGCAAACGTTAAAAGGTAGTTTGACACAGTAGTCTGTCTGGTTATTGCTGACTCTCGCCTCATGAAATTGTTTCCTCAGTAAAGTTTCCTAGTATCTAACCACTCACTGCCTATTTTTTGATGCATGAGTGAGTTTCCACTATAGTTGTTTCCACTCTCTCGTCTTCCTCAACTCTATCGCTCTGTAAGAGAGCTTAGTGACAATTATTAAATATAAACACTGTTTGTCCTAATCCTGAAGCTCTGCATAATTGCTAGGAAGTAGAATTAGGTTCATAAAGTTATTGCAAACACTAGGGAAATTCCTGTGATCACTGGGAACTCTTAATCTTTCATAGAATTCCTGTTACTCTGTAATAAACTTGCCTGCCTTCTATACTGTACATTGTAACTCCAGAGATCATACTGTAAAGCTTAGTGATGTGGTTCAATGGCAGAATGCTTGTCTGGAATATGAGCGGGCCTCGATTCAATCCACAGTACTCAACAAAATTTACCAAGCTCAGTGAACATCTATTAACTTAGAGAGTGAAGGGAATGAGCTAAGGAAAAAGATACAAAATTAGAGCAGTAATGGTTAGTGTGATATTGTGAAACTGAGTGATTTTTACAAAGGTGCTTATAATTTGAGAATGAGCATTGTAAATACAAACATTTGTCACGTTCTAGAAAACCTTAAGGATCACTTCAGCTGCTTCAGTCATTGTCTCTGATAAAGCAGGTGACTGTCTACACAGTTGTGTCCCCTACGTGATTTTCTATGACCTGGAATGTTTCATGCTGCCTATTTCCCAGCTCCGATGAAAAATGGGCACCATTGTGTCAGTGTTCCACTCCTCTCATTACCTGCTGCTGAAAAGCTTCCGCAGTTAATAATGGGCCCAGGGCTCCTGATTAATATCATTCTCACTGTGGACCGATTATGTAGGGTTCTGGTCTGTTATCTGAAAAATCTGTTTTCTTAGTCTTGGAAAAATTCATCGTTCTTGTTGGAAAAATATTTTTATGTGAAACATAATTTGTTCATAGAAAATTATGTACCATACAGCAGGGCTAGATCATTCAACTGAGAAATTTTGCCACAAACCCAAAGGGCTTTAGTTTTTAATAGAAAATATTCAATGTTAATATAAATATGTAAATAAAAACAGAACTGAAGCAAATTATGAGACAGACAGTATTTCACGTAGTGTGTTACTTAGGATTTCTATTGCTATGAAGAGGCATCAGTATCACAGCACTCTTATAAAGGAAAATATTTAATTGGGAGTAGCTGACAGTTTCAGTGGCCCAGACCACTGGTAGGAAGCATGGCAGAGTGAGGCACACATGGTGCGGGAGAAAGAGTTGAGAGTTCTTGTTCCACAGCTACCAGAAGAGACTGCCACACCGGTGTGGCTTGAACATAGCTTGCCCCCATGGTGACACACTCCAACAAGGCCACAACTCCTAATAGTGCCACTCATGAGCCAAGCATTCTAACACATGAATCTGTAGGTGCCATCCTTATTTAAACCACCACTTGTGGTAACAGTAGGAAGTTGGTAGGGATTTCACTCTGCCACTAGTTATTAATTTATATACATAAGCATCACTTTGTTAACCCATTGGTTTTTAATCTTCTATAGTTACTCCAGAACTAAGGATGTGGCTTGTTCATTCCTTAAAAAATATTCTGTCCATTAGTTTTACTTTATAGTTTTTAAACAGAAAGAATCTATGCAACTTTATATAATGTTTCAAATTACAAAGAAAACAATCAAATGGAAGCTGATATCTAGTGAAATAACAAAAGATAAATTTATACTTTACTTTGTGGAACAAAGGAGATTATGGACAAGGATTGATAATGTGTTGAGGTTAAAAGAAGATGAGATTCAGTTTAACAAGCTCTTTTTGTACAATATATTTCAGTTTCAACATCCTGTTCTTGCTATATGAACAGGACTTACTTCCTTGCAAATGAAAATCATCTTCTATATGGGATTGCATGTTCTATGTTAAAAAAAATAAAAAGGGAAAGTCCCTAGTATCTTCCTGAGACTCATTGTTTTTATTTTTTAAATAAGTCTTTAAATATATATTTAATTACTTATCATTATGTATATAGTCCTCTGCCTGCATGTACACCTGCAGGTCAGAAAAGGCATCAGATCACATTATACATGGTTGTGAGTCACAATGTTGTTGCTCGGAATTGACCTTGAAATCTCTGGAGGAACAGTCAGTGCCCTCTGTGTGCCAGACCATGGGCCTAGCTCTACTTGGAATCCTAGAGGCTGGCAACCCTCCGGCCTACCAATGAGTTCCCTTCAGACAAACTCAGATGAAGTGTAGTCTGCACCATGCCCTACTTGAGCCATGTACTAGGCCCCTACCCTACCTGCAATCCCAGAAGCAGGCAGCCATTAGGGATTACATGAGGCCTGCAGCCATTAGGGCCTACCTACAATCCCAGAGGCCTACTGCCATCAGGGACCACTAGGCCTGCCAATACCAGAGACAACCAGATGTCTAAAAGACCAGTGTAAAAACATGCAAACAAAAGCACCACTAGAATGCAGCTATAATACTGACATATATATCGCAGACTGTAAGAGATCACATATGTCAGCCAGAAAACATTCAGTTACCATAGATGGAGAAAACACAATATTCCATGACAGAACCAAATTTAAACAGTATTTTTCCACTAACTCAACCCTACAGATGATACTAGGAGGAAAATTCCAACACAAGGAGGGTAACTACACCCTGCCCCAAAAAACCCACAGGAAATAAATAATTTCATACAAGCCAAACCAAAAGAATGGAAGCAGACAAACACACTACCACCACCAACATCAAAATCACAGGAATCAACAATAACTAGTCAATAATATCTCTCAACATCAATGGACTCATTCTCCAATAAAAAAGATACTGGGTAACAGAGTGGACACAAAAACAGGATCCATCATTCTGCTGCATAGCAGAGTATCTTTAATAGTGTCCGAGGTTGTTCATGGGGAGGCCTTGGGTTGGGGCAGGCATTGTTTGGACTGTCCCTCAGTCTCTGCTATATGTGGAAGCCTTGTAGAAAAGTAGGGCAGAGAGAAAAGGACCTGGAGGTAATAGGAGAATCACAAAAAGACTAACAGAGCCAACTAACCAGGCCCAGAGAGGCCTGATGAGATAGAAACACCAACCAAGGACCTTGCATGGACTGGATCTAGCCACCTACAAAGATGTAGGTGATAGGCAGCCAGGCTTCATGTGTGTCCCCTAGTAAGGGCAGCAGGGGCTCTCTCTGACAAGGACTATCATGCCAACCTTCCAATTACTTCCCTCTCTCATGACTTCCTTGCTAGGTCACAGAGGAAGAGGACGTGCTCAGTCCTGATGTGACTTGAACAGCTGGGAGCTGGGGTCGATGGAAAGCAGGGGGTCCATTTTCTGAGGAATGGACAGGGGGTTGGAGAAGATGGAGGGATGGAGGGAGGGACTAGAAGGTGAGGATGGATGGGGCTTTGACCAGGAAGGAAAGTGAATCACTCACTCACTCACTCACTCACTCACTCACTCAATCAATCAATCAATCAATCAATCAATATCAAATTGTGATGGATTGATGATCCTGTCACTAACTGAGTTATATGTACATTACACAAAACTAAAGTTGAAGGTAGAGTAAATTGTCTGAGGTGTCATCTAAGTTTGATGTCTCAGTCCTCCCTTTGGAAGAACCCAGCGAACTCAACTCTTCCTTCTACAAATGTGATATGCCAAAAGCTCATTGAAAGTACTCACTTAGAGGCGCTTGATTGATAACAGAAGTGCACCAGTGTAGAAGGGCACGTGCTGACATAAAACCTCAATTTAATGTACATTTAAAATAATGTTGCAGCTCCCTTTAAATAACCAAATCTCACATCCTTGCTCTCTTATACAATTTTCTATGCGAACACTGGAACTCTACTTTTAGTTTAATTTGTATAATGAGATGAGTAAAATAGAACTGAGAAGGAATAATAGAATAGTTATTGTTAATTTGTAAGTTATCCTTTCAAAGAAAACTGCAGTTTATTTACGAAAGCAAAACTTTCTCCAAATAAATGTACTGATATTTTTTTTTCCTCTGTAAGGCAGATTTGATGTGACATGGAATTGAAAGTTACTCAATCTAAATAGTTTCTCGAGCTCTCCTTGGACTTTTTGAATAACAAAAGAAACATCCCTTCAGATTGTGCAGTTAATTAACCAGGACTCTGGACTTTTACCTCCATTGCATATTCTAAGAGCTTTTTGAAAAATCTGATGACTGAGGATAAACAGCTGCTTCCTAAAAGTTTAACATAGTGATCTATTTCAATGTTTAGACAAAAGGAATTTTTTATTACCATAACATATGACTAGTACAGTTATCACATAATAAATAAATCATTATGCAATGTGTTTTTTAGATGCACTCTGGTTGAAAACCAGTTCCCGTAACTGGATACCGGCTTTGGAAATAGGCAAGGTACTGTGAATTATCTTTTCAGATGCTCTGTGAGAAGTAATGCCAGGAGGAACTGTGTCAATACATAAGAGTGTGAGTTGGGTAACAATCACCTCCTAGGTGCAGTGTGTTTTCATTTCCTTCATAATCCCGTCCTTCAATATTAAGTCTCTTTTACTCACACTAAAATAATATTTTATGTAGATGTTTAATTTATAAAAGTCGAGGTGAGAAACAAAATTGCAAATTTTACTCAACCACTGATGAAATCTAGGCATTCAGAAAGGTGCCTTTATTTGGATATCAGTTGGAAAATTTCATCACATTCTACCATGATAGAGTTAGTGAGTCAAAATTTCATGGAAATACATCTCCAAACATTTTCATAAAAGTGTGCACTGAAGAGCATTACTTGAAAAACCAAGTAACCATGGAAACAGAGACTGCAGTTTTATTAAGCACAAAGCATATATTGAGTTGTGTCATTCTAAAAAAAAATGATTTTCTATACCTAGGATTCACACTCCAAATATTGAAATTAAATCATATGGGTGTCAAGTAGACCTGGGTGCTCTTTCTAGGTTTTAATGGGGCAACATGATTCGGCTACAAACACAAATGACATTAATGGCATGTGAATACTTGAGACCTTACTTGGAACTTACATTATTCTCCCTTTATTTGTGTGAGTAATGTAAACCAAGAAATAAGTGTTGGCATTACAATTTTTTTAATTGTTGAAAAACACATGAGAAGACAAAAATTTTGTTTGTATATTAAAAATGCTTTACAAGTACAAAGGGCAAACAGTGAAATTCACATGCCATTTTGTTAATGAACAGATGTGTCAGGGAGTTAAAAATGTCAATATAAGTAGAGTCGGCAGGTAAAAGAGAGACAAGAATCCTGGATGTCTGATAAATAGATTTCTGAGTTACTCTGAATGAAAGGACCCATATATATATTTTTTTTTCAAGTTTGTGTAAGACAGGATCATACCGTAGGTATAAATATTAGTCTAATAATGCTAATACAGGTTTATAAAGTGAAGGGACATATGAGATCAAGATAAATGGCTCAAAGTTAAATATTGTATTAATTCCAAATTAACTAACATACAGATGTAAGCTTACAAAGATCAAAACCTGTATACATGCTAATCTTGTATTGGTTCAAGATAAAATACTGCTTATATTATCATATTTTACATAGAAGTATAATGTGTATACTTAATTTAACTTCAATTATTTGTATAATTTTTATTTATTTGTAGGAATTTCATATGTGAGAACTTCTTGCACATCATGTCTTCCTCCCTTCCTGTTCTTTCCATCTCTTTTCTTTCCTCTAAACTCCTCAGATTGGTGATCTCTTATTATATATATATATATATATATTTATAGATATGACCTTCGGAGTTCCTCCAGCATTACTTACGTGTTCATACGTATAGAGAGTACTACTGTGATTGGATTCTCTGGAGGAAACAATCTCCCTTTGTGAGCAGTGATAACTGCCTATTGCTCTTCCTCTAGGGGTGGGGCTTGTAATTTCTCCCATCAACACTCGCTTGTCCATTTATGTCCTTGCCTGGTCTTAATTAAGCAACTATATTGTTGGGATTTCATGGGTACAGATTCCCTTTTGTATTCAGAGGCTTTATCACAGCAGATGTTTTTCTTCTCCTGGGTTACTCTGATCACCCTAGATAGAGTCCAAATAGGAGAATAAAATATGATACATTTTGCCAGTTATACATAAATGCACATTTTAAGGCTGGGTCACCTTGTTCAGTAATCATCCAAACCTAAATTCATCCAAACCTTGTTGATTATAAAACAGAGAATGACTGAGGATCTCAACAATGTTGTTTATATTTTCAAATTAAAAATAGGACAGAGATACAGAGCCCTGGTTGTTCTAATGTCCCTCAAGATCACTTTGAGACAGTCTTGTTCTTAAAACTACTGCTTTTTACTTAATTTAGCCTGTATTTGAGTGAGATACATGAGCATTTTTAATTTTTGATAGGTTCAGAAAGAGAGTGAAAAAGCCCAAATTATCAGAGAGCAGTTATATTTAGACTGGCATCTGAATGAAAGATACAAAAATAAAAGTTATACAGACAGATGATAGACAGATCTAGCCAATGGACAGAACACTCTCCACAGTAGAGTGGAGAGTGGGATATGACTTTCTCACATACTCTGGTGCCTCACCTTTGACCATGACCCCTGGAGGGGGAGACCTGGTGGCACTCAGAGGAAGGACAGCAGGTTACCAAGAAGAGACTTGATACCCTATGAGCATATACAGGGGGAGGAAATCCCCTCAGGAACAGTCATAGGGGAGGGGAATAAGGGGAAAATGGGAGGGAGGGAAGAATGGGAGGATACAAGGGATGGGATAACCATTGAGATGTAACAAGAATAAATTAATAAAGGAGAAAAAAAACAACAAAAAAATAAAAAATAAAAAATAGACAGACAGACAGATAGACAGATATAGGTGATAGCAAGTTAAGCTTCTCAAGCCCTGACTCATAACTAGAGGCAGACCTAACAGTGCCTCAATGTGGTTCCACAAGAAGAGAATACCAAAAAAGAAAAACTAAGATTTCTTCACGTAACTTCAAATTATCCAAATGAAAAATCAGGGTATAAAGCAGTTGATTGGAATTTTATTTTATTTTATTTTATTTTTAATTTTATTTTATTAATTTATTCAGATTACATCTCAATTGTTACCCCATCATTTGTATCCTCCCATTCCTCCCTACTTCCCTCCCTCCCCACTTTCACCCTATTCTCCTCCCCTAGGTCTATGACCCAGGGGGACCTCCTCCCCCACTATATGGTCATAGGCTATCAAGTCTCATCTTGGTAGCCTGCTTATTCTTTCTTTGAGTGCCACTAGTCCTCTCCACCAAGGGGAAGTGGTCAAATACCGGGCACCAGATTTCATGTCAGAGTCAGTCCCTGCTCTCCACATAACTGTGGAGAATGTCCTATGCATTGGCTAGATCAGAGTAGGGGTTCGATGTTTACTGCTTTTATTGTCTTTGGTTCGTGCAGTAGTTTGAGCAGGACCCCTGGACCCAGATCCACCCATCATGATGCTCTTCTTGTAGGTTTCTAGGACTCTCTGGATCCTTCTATTTCTCCATTCTCCTACATTTCCTTTACTTAGAGTCCCAGAAGCAGAGAGACTCACATGGTACATACTCACTTATAATTGGACACTAGCCCAAAAGACACATCCCACGAAGGTCTTCACTTACCAGGAGATTGGGATAGATGTGAGGAAATCCTGTTGATTGGAATTTTATGTAGAAAGTTTATTTTCAATAAAATGAAGTCCATGCTATTTCTAACAGTTCTTTAAATACTCTATTTTGGGTTTTTGACCAAAATGCTCAAATTTAATACATTTTTCTCATTGTCTATACAACATTCTCAATCATTATTATGTTCATTTCATTCCAGAGAATCTGTCTTGCCTACCAGATTTTCTTTAGCTAATGGGATGTTAGAAGAAGTTAGGGCTCAAGACCCAGACTCGACTGGAGATCTAAGTAACCCCAAATCATTTTTATTGCTTGATATTGATAGAATTACATGCAAATGAACAAGCTCCAATTATTTATATGCAAGAGTAAGGCAAAAGTTCCCTCAGCTCTGAGTCTTTGATATTTCTTGTAGAGATTTTTGTAGATTTTGTCTTTAGAAATGTTACTAAGTATAAATACCAGAATGAACAGATAGAGCTATTCTCAAAACCTAAATTAGAGGGAAAGAAATGACTGTCATTGACTCTTGTTATGACATTTACTTCTATGAAATTTATGTCCTTGGTAAGTGAAAAACCATATAAATTCTGAATATAAAACATACTCTTTTAAAATTTGTTTTTCATCCTGATTGTAGCCTCTACTTTGTCTCCTCCTAGTCCCACACTCCCTCTGTTATGCCACCCTCCCCTAGTCCTCAGACTACCTCTGAGCAGAGGGTCTAGGTTCTCACCATGCATAGTCCTTTGTTGGTGTATCAGCCTTTGTAGCATCCCCCACCCTGGTCCTTTGTTGGTGCATCAGCCTTTGTAGCATCCCCCACCCTGGTCCTTTGTTGGTGCATCAGCCTTTGTAGCATCCCCCACCCTGGTCCTTTGTTGGTGCATCAGCCTTTGTAGCATCCCCCACCCTGGTCCTTTGTTGGTGCATCAGCCTTTGTAGCATCCCCCACCCTGGTCCTTTGTTGGTGCATCAGTCTTTGTAGCATCCCCCACCCTGGTCCTTTGTTGGTGTATCAGCCTTTGTAGCATTCCCCACCCTGGTCCTTTGTTGGTGCATCAGTCTTTGTAGCATCCCCCACCCTGGTCCTTTGTTGGTGTATCAGCCTTTGTAGCATCCCCCACCCAACTCCCTGTGCTTCTCTCTGAAGTTTGGATGTGAGTCTTAGCATCCGCTTAGATCCTCTGCTGCGTGGAGTTCTTCCGAGGACCTGTATGGTAGGCTCCCTTCCTCTTCCCTCTCTTCAACCTCTCCTGCAGTCTATTCTATTTGCCCTTCTCCAGGAGAGTTAAGCATACCTCCTAGGATCCTCCTTGCTATTTAGCTCTCTTAAGTCAGTGTCTTGGGCCACAGTAATCCTGTATTATGTGCCTAGTAGCTGCTTATAAGTGAGTATATACCTTGCACGTGTTTCCGGGTCTGAGTTACTTCACTCAGGATGATTAATTCCAGTTCTATCCATTTGTCTTCAAATTTCAAGATTTCCTTGGTTTTAAAAGCCGAGCAGTTTTGCATTCTGAATATGTACTACACTTTCATAATCCATTCTTCCATTGAGGGACATCTGGGTTGTTTCTAGTTTCTTCAAGCAGCTTTAACTATGAGTATATTTAGCTTACTAGTATTACTAGAATCTCAAAGAGTAATTTAATTATCTTTTGTATTAAAGTTTAAAGATATTATATTAAATTAAACTTGCCCATATAGAATATGATTTCTTAAAACATGATTTTTTACTTAAAAATTGAAAAACACACTTAAAATGCTATTAGCTTTTGGAGATGACTACTTATTGTGATTTTTCTGTATCATTTCTTTTTCATTTTTATATATCAATTGATTTAACATTTCCAAAGTCATAAAGTCTTCAAAATCATTTTACAAAATAATGGTATATAATAAGAGAGCTCATTACCTGATAGTGAAATTTAAAGACCAACTGTATTGATAGATTTCTAATTTCCCTTATTATATTTAAATTATGGGCTTTGACTTATGATATGAAGATAGAGACATAGCAATCATTATGTAAATACAAGTCTTTTCATTACAATCTCTGGCTATCCATTTCTTCCTGCATATTTATGCTGAGATTATCTTTCATACAAATGACAAATAGTGACCTCTATTGCCAACCCTTATAGGATAAGCTCACTGCTGCTCTTTTCTCATTCTTATTATATGCTCTGAATGTATATTTGATGAGATTCACTTGCAGCTTTTACAGCCCATTAAATGCAATAACACTTTTCCTATCAACAGAGAACATTCTACAACACACTGAACTCCAATCTGCTTACACTGAGGCAATCATTTCATCATTTAGAGAAGTTTGTTTCATTGCATACTATATTTGCTTTGTTAACACTGATACTGGTTTAATTTTTTTCACAATGTCTAAATACCACAGAGTTGTAAGGTCCTGTTAATGTTCATTATGGGAAGCCAACTTCTGCATGGTTTATGATGGCCCATTTTATCAATCAGATGCTTGAATGTGACTTTAGTAGGCCCATCAATCTGAAGAACACAGGTGCTTAGTGGTGTTGCCCTTCTGAGAGACAGTACAAGGTGAAGGGAGCCATATTTCCTTCTCAGGAGAAACTACTTCTCTTGTTTCTTTTCTCTATCTGTGTTATTTTTTATATGGGCCAACTGCTTGGTGTATCTGTAGAGCTGAGCTCTTAGCTGTGCTATATTACAATCTTTCTGATGACAATAATAAATAAATAAATACTTGGCTTCATATTGTACTAGTGGGCAATTCATGATTTCTTTGGTCTAGATTGGCTCAATGGGAACAACACAAAACAGCTCCTTTATGGTTAATGTTCTAGCTTTTTTAGATGCACACCTACGAACTCTCTGTGTTCTTTATGAAAGAAAGTTTTGTTTTCTACTTAGAATGGGGAGTGCTGTCTCCCCTTTTCTGTCTCCGTCTGTAACTTCATGCACAAAACCAAACAAGCAGGTGTGCAACAGACTCATTAACGTGCAGCAGGCTCATATGTGTAATGTTGCTGGAAGGGAGACTTTGGGTTTAGCATCAATAATGAGATATTTACTTACTTTCCTTTCACATAAAGTGACTTAGCATCTTTAGGTCCTAAAAGGCTCTTTGAAAAATGTTAATGGTGTCCATCTGAAGGCAACAGATTGAATCTATATTTTTGTCATTTTATGTAAATCCAAACCAAAGCTGGTTTTATTATCCAGTATTATTAAACATTCTTGAGTAAAAGTTTATAAAACACACAGTAGACAATAATTAATATAATAGTGACATAGATGAACAAATCACTACACATCTGTGAAGAAAAGTGACTCTGAGTTAGAATGTGCATATTTAGGTTTTAAAAAATTCTGTAAACCTTAAAAAAAAACACTTCATGCTTTGCTTTTACTTTTTTAGTTTTCAAATACAAGTAATTCTGATTATTAACTTTTCAGAGTTTATATGTCATGAGAAATTTTTTATGTATTTGCACCTCTGTGTGTATACTAATTTCAGTTCATAGATACAAAGTATGACAGAGGATGTGGATTTTCTAACGGGCTTTCAGAATGTCAGTCTAATGTTCAGTAACACATACAGAAGTTGTTTTTTTTTTTTTATACTCTGAGGATGAAGAATTGAAGTACGGTACATAATATATTTTATGATTGTCTCTCTTCCTCAGATTTGGATTAATTGGTTCACCACAAATAAAGTCCCACAAAGCATGGGAATGTCAACATTTGGGACAGAGCCATGGCATAAGCCTGAAGTAGTATCTCCCACTGTTCAAGGAGAACACTTTAGAAGACAAAGAAGAAAAGACAGTAGATAAAAACAAAAATATAATTAAAGCTATGGGGTGAAATTTTTTCTAAAATGTAATACAATGTTTCTTAAGTCGGGAGTTGTCAAAGGTCTATTGAACACGGCCAGAGGGTGAATGCTTTAGACTTCAAGATATGAGTAACTTATTGTGAAACTTGTAAACTTTTGCCATTGACTATGATTATTGTGGATTAAATGACAAGAATGAAGTTACCTGTGTTCCAATAAAACTGTATTTACAAAGATAAATAGAAGAATGTGTTCTTTTTTTATTATTTTACTCATGGAAGAAAGATATGATGGTTTTATTTCTAATTTTAAGTTATTTTATTTACCATGAAAACCTTCGGTTTCATCTGTGCCACCAAAATGCATGGTTAGATACATATGTGTGGCTGAGTTATATTTGGCTGTGTGTCCATACCTCCTTTATACTTTCTTTATCCACTCACCTGTCCTTAAATTTATTTTTTATATTTTTATTTTTCTAATTAAAATATCCCTATTTTTTCCTTTCTCAAACCACCCCATGCATCTTCTTCTTTTGTATTCTTTTAATTTCATGACCCTACATAGGTGTGTGTGTATGTGTGTGTATATAGTTATATGTATATGTAGTTATATAAATTTAGTTATAGTTGTAGTAACAATTATAGTTATACATAATCTTAGATAATTTAGTGTCATATATTCTTTTAGATAATTACTAAATATTTGAAATGACAGCTTCTTATGAATCTATTCACTATATTTTTTTCTTATGCTGTTTCTAATGTTAGGTATAAATGTGAATGTTTTTCAGTCTTGTTAAAATTATTGACATTAGATTTATGTCCCACCTTTGATTCATCTTTATTGAGCATGTTCGGCCATGTGTATAAGAAACTGTATTCTGTAGATATTGTTTGCTGAATTTTATAAACAACAGTTAGGATGGTTTTGGAACTATGTCCAGTTTTCTTTAGTCTTTTAAATAAATATTGTCCAATCATGTTTGCCATTTAGAATAAATTTTAAGATATTACAATATATTAATCTATTTATTTTTATTTCTTCAAGGACACTCCTCAAAATTATTTCAGAGTCATATTGAAGGTATTATTAAAAGATTAGAATTAAGGAATTTCAGATTGCTATTTCTCTCATTATGTACCTTATTCGACTGCCTAGACTGTAATTGCACATATTTTCTCTCATAAAATATTATCTGGCCTCTTTTGTAAATATGTATGTGTGTACATGCCTGTATATTTAATTCTTTTTAATATATTAGTTTCTTTTTATTTGTAAGGAATAAGTGGAAGAAAACATCTAGTGAGCATGTTTGTATATCATTTTCTCCCAAGGAATATTTCTTTTTGTGTTTGCCAAAAAATTTCATCTCAGGGAGAACAAACACTGCAATGCAAGGTTAAGAAGACCTGAAGCTGTGTCAGATCTCCCAGAGAGCTGGTATATTTATGAACCATCATGGTTTGCAAAACACAGGATTATACAGGGACCAAACTGAAATATCATGTGTCACAGTTTGCTACTTATCTCTAAGACAGCTTTTCTGTGCCCTACAAACTGTCCAGATTCACCATCTAAATCCCCAAATCTTTATGTCTCAGATTCACTTGGTTTCATGATGCTCAATCTGAGCAGCTCTTTTAACTTCAGTAATTACCAAATGGAAGAGGCTGTATAAAATACACTATGGAGTAATCCAGTCTGTTCTTTGTCTTATCCTGTCTCTATATAATTGCCTTGAAAGTTCTCCAGGGGTCTCCCAATACCATCTATGTTTTATCTTTACCAGGTTTCTTACAATGATCAAAACAAGCACATCGCACTATTTTATTAGAAATGGACACAGAGAATAACATTTACTTATCGAAAGTGTTTGGTCTCTAATCAGAGGCTATTGACCTTGCCTGCTTCTTCTGGGACAGGCATTTTCTTCACATCTTGCCATCTTTCTAGTACAAGGAAGATATACACTGACCCATAAACATAGGTCCTTGAGAACCTTAAGCCAGTGGCTCTTTAATAATACCTTATTGAAAATGACTCGATACTTTAGTACTTACTAGTAATGTTTTAAAATTACTTCTAGAATATCAGCCTTGTAAATATTGGACACATTTGGCTCAGCATCCAGGTACAAGAAACTCTTTCTTCCTCTAGAACTAGAAACGGTCATTTTATTAAACTACTTTGTACCAAACCATGATTTTGGATTATTAAGAAAAACAACATGAAATATAGTTTTAAAAGTTTTTCTACTCATAAGCAGTTTTATAGCTACATCTCTTCAATTGAACCCTGTGTCATAGTTATTTTTGAGTTTCTACAGAAGAAAGACACTGTCTCATAAGTCTGTAATTTACAAGTCCAACCTCATTCTTGAGATTCCATTTTGTGCTCATGGGAACAGCATGCTATAACGCAGGCATGACTACAACATCCTCTTTTATGACAATAATGTTCAATGATTTACAAAGCTTCTCCCAATCTCCACTGTGAAATCAGTTCTGAATAATGGAGGTGCGTCATCACACAGGTACAAGCATGCCCTCTGGGTATTTAGAATGAAAGGAAAGCCTAGAGGCCAATATTGACTATTCCAACCGTCAGCTCTCCATAGCTAGAAGCTGTAATCATCCTTTTACTAACATAAGCCTGTTGGTAGTTAATGTCAGCCTAGTTGACTCCCTAGTTCCAGTCAACATGTTGTAGCTAGTGTTAACTGAATTGAGAGACTCAGATCTACTTCAAAATATGTCATGCTGGCAAAATGATCATTTTAAGCTGAAAAGATTTCAAAATAAAAGAAATGTATGCAAAGTTTTCTCCTCTGCAGCTCTTTAGCTGAAAACAACATAGATTCTCCTTGTGAATATATCTTCTCGCTGATCCCATGTAACACAAGAGGTAGTAGCCATCTCAACCTCTCAGGCAGGCTGACACAGAAAACGTCCATAAATAGGCTTTAGAAATCTATAGTTGAGCCTTCCCACAACTGGTCAGTCTAGAAGTTGATTTTCTTGTCATTTTCCTACATCTCAAAAAGATTATAGCTCTGTTGTTTATGCAATACAAAATACAGGACCAAACGCTCTATTTGAGTTGCTTATCACTGAAAATGGCATGTGTGCATGACACACAATTTTTGTTTTTGTCTTTTTTTTCTTAACTAGCATACATTAATTCTACAAATGATACATTTCAAAATGAGTTTTCTGTTCAAGTAGGTCATTCGGCAGGACACTAATCAGCTTCCTGATACAGGCCTGATTTCTTTCCCAATCCCATTAGTGGTCTCTTTCTTCTCACATAGGCTCCTTTCTACTTCCATGTCATCCTGATTGAGAAGAGTCTAGAACCAATTTTACTTCCATAGCTGTTGTCTGTGAATATGAACTCTTTAGGGTGCTTGTGCTTATATCAAATACACATTAATATATATGTAGATGTTCAGGAGAAATACAATATTTTGTCAATTGTTTTATTTAGCTTAAAATGAAGATTAATGGTGTATTAATTTTCCTAAAAATTACATTATTTTGTTCTTTATGAATCAATAAAAATATGTTGTGTATATAATATTTTCATTATCCATTTATTTGTTGATTAATAACATCTAGGCATATTTTGTAATTTAGTGTTTGTCAATAGGGTTGCAGTAATGTGAATGTCTAGGTACCTGTCAGATGTATTCTAAGATTCCTTTAGAAATTTAACTGTGAATTTGAGAGTATTTGGTGAAAAGTGAGAGATTTTAGACATTGAAGGACACATTCTGCTGAGTGGGATTCATGCCCTTCTAAAAGAGAAATCAGACGTGTACTCAGCTTCCTCTACAACAGGGCACCAGGAAGCTACCTCCCTGACACTGGATCCACTGCCATCTTGGTTATATTTTCCAGCCTCCAATAATATGACATCAGTCTTTCTTTACTTATAAACTACTCCATTTATGATGTTTTGTAATGGCAGTTTAAATGAATTGTTACAGCACCATATCTATTTAAATCAATGGATTGTTCTAAACAACTATTCATTTCTCTTTGCCCTAAAGGTTATTTATACACTCAATTAAAAATAAACAAGTATAATAAAATGCCCTTCCATTACTCACAAGAATATTTTGTCAGATATAAATGTGCCTAATCTTTCACCAATTGTATTTTGGAATACCTTTGTAAGGATGAAACTTGAAAAAACAAATTAAATATCAAAACATGCATGGTCTTTAGTTTAACCTTTTAAACATTTTAATTATAGGATTAGCCTTTTCCTATTTCCTAAATTCCATTTAAAACTATTTTAATCCTTTAATTCTTCAGGTGCTATGGGAAAACTTCAGGTTAGAGCAGATCAGTTTTCTAAATCTTCAATTCTTGTGAATTCTTTCTACCAAATGGAAAAACAAAGTAGATATGAAAATAATTCTACAGAGAAAAGGCACGTGATACATTCAGTTTAAACTCTCTGCCTTTTATTATTTTTCACTGTCTTACTCCATTCTCCCTTTCCCTGTTCATAACTTTTATTTTCTGATTTAATCTCTATTTTACTTAGTTTGTTTTTTTAATATTCTGTATAATATTTCTACATATGAGGTAAGAAAATTCAGCAGGACTGATGATATCCCTATGCTTTCTGATGATAAAAGTACTTAGAAAAGACAATGGCGTTTTGACATATTTGATTACTCTACCAGGAGCACATAAACATATTTAAAATTTTGTTCTCTTTTAGGTAAATATTTTAACAACTTTCCTTAGCCTCCTATGTACAATCCTTGTTTTGATTTCCTTGTATCAAAGCAATTCTTAAAAATTTTCTCATTGCCTGGAAGACAAAGTTCATCTCTAAGTTTCTTTCCTGCCCCATCCCCACAGTGTTACCACGATCAATAATTTAATCTTTTTCCCACAACTTGAAGAAGTCTTATCCTTCAGAAGCTTTTTCCAAACCACCTTACTATTAGAAGTTATTGCAATTCTCTATACTTGAAATTTTGTTTAAATAATTCACACATTATGGCTCACATTTGCAGAAATGGTTTTTAATGGTGAGCTAAACAGGAGAGACAAAGCTCACTGGGGAACTTTGTATTCATTTCGGTAGATTCACAATTTACCTATGAAATTCTTACATACCTTTATGGGAAGGCAGGGTGGAACTTTTAAATAGGTGCAGTTTAGTTAGTAAATGAAATATGTTAAAATAAGTTAATGTGGCTGAGTCAGGGTAGAGCAGTCCGGAGAGTTGCTGGAATCTTCAATTGTGACAATGAAAAGAAGGATAAACTATTCTTATATATAAACTGAACATATTCTGTTCTTCAGTGATTTTGGTTTCGGTTTTTCATCACCCAACACTGACTTTTATTACTAATTTAGAAGATCTGTTACTATTTAGAATATCATGTGTTGCTTGACATGGCACCTTTTAATATGATGAGTATGGAAATGACTTTTATAGGTTTTATGCAGTCATCCACAACTGCTAGGGATGCATGAGTCCCTTAGCAGCATCATGCCTGTTGAAAACACTTCATGGTACTCCTCCCAATCCTTTAGCACTTAGATAATTACCCTGATCTTCCAGAATGTTCTGAGTTTCTGAGGTAGTAATGTGGTGTCCCATTTAATCCTAAGCAATTAGCAGTCATTTATTCACAGCACTTCAACCACCCAGTGTAGTGTGCATTAATGACCATTAGCTTCTTTGATCAAGGCTCAGGATAACTTTTATCTATGGAAATAAGCATAAATTCTTAAAAGGTAGGTTGATGATTAATATGTTTATCAAAATAGTGGTGATGGAATCACTCTAGTGTCCGTGACATATCCAGGATCATGGGGTTTTGATACCATGCACATTAGCAAGCATGGACTTTTTCCTATGGAGTAGGCCTCAGAATCAACCACAAATCACTCAGGTATCCTTGTAACAGTCATCTCACTGTTACATTTGTAAGCACCTATTTCCTAGAAAGTTTCTATCACAATGTCTAAGGACTAAGACTACAAAAGATCATTCCTGACTTTTCTCCACGAGAATAGTAATTTCCAGCTAGTCGTGTGTTGGGGAATAGGAAGGACGCTTCCAGCTCCATTTTCCCCTGGTTTCTTTATATCTTGCAACAGCAATGTGTGGCATCTTCAACAACAAGGTCTTACCATACAGTTATGTTTGGCAACACCTGGCAATGGTCATAACCTCTGTAGTTTGGGGGGACTCTGAGAACTTTTTTAGCCAACAAATCATTAGTATCTATTACACACCCTACACTTGTGCTTTTACTTAATGACCCATATCAATTGGTATCAACATTATGCTTTCCTCAGATGATCACCTCTTAAATTATTCATTAATTATGTTTTTTACTAGATTATAAACTTGTGACTCAACTTAATATATAGTTAGTTTTAGTTCATCTTCTGTCTGTACCCTCTTACTCTCATCCATGCTTAAACCTTGCTACTCTCAGGATTTCCTCCTTTTTCTTTTATAGCAAATATGGACTCCCACACCCATTATCCTAGAGGCCTCTGCTCTACATGTTTTGACCATTTTCTCACTTCCAGATCTATACCCAATCCAATTCACATATAAAAAAAATACTTAAATTTGAAGCTGGGATCTCATGTGAGAAAGAATATGTAGAATTTGGTGTTAGGCGTATGGGTGACTGTGATCAACATTTCAAGTTTCCATTTATTTTCCTCCAAGTTGAGTAATTTTACTTCTTTTTCAGTGGTAACGATGTATGTTGTCCACGTTTATAACATTGTCATTATAATAGATCTCTTGATAGACTCCATTCATAACTAGACTAGGAATGAATCCTGATGGGCAGACATGAGGGTAATAGGACGTGGAGGTCTATGGCTTACATGTCCAGGAGTGGTGCGCCTGGTTAGACTGTAGCTGTACCTCAACTTTATCCTTTGTGAAATGACCATGTAGATTTCGAAGGTAGCTTCAATGGTTTACATTTCTGCTAACAGTGCGTTAGAGTTCTCCTTTCCCCACACCCACCTGAGCATTTGTTGTCATTTGTATTCCAGATAATGGCCATTCTGATGGGGGGGGGATTGAATATTAAAATAGTCTTAATCTGTACTTTTCTGATGGCCATGTTTGTGAAACATTGAGTACTTTGTGTACTTTAGACATAAGATCAATCCTTTATCAGATACATAGCTAGAAAAGATTTTCTTCCATTCTGTGGGCTTCCCTTTTCTCACAGTGAAGTATTTTCTCTTACCTATAGGTTCACTTGTTCACTGTTTTATTTCATTGTGTTTTGAAGGACATCCACATGCCACAGGGTGTTAACATCTCATATTATGAATAGAACAGAAATGAGTATGAATGCAAAAGTATCACTGTAATTTGATGTAGAGTCCTTTGGGTATGTCCCAAGAAATGGTAGCACTGGGATATGTGATAATTCAATTTATATTCTATTTCTCTTTTTCCACTGGTTGGCTTTAGGGATCCAACTTAGGTCACCAAGCATGGAGGTGAATTCGTTTACTTACTGAACCATCTCACTAACCTGCATGAACTGTTTCTAAATGGTCTGAATCTTTGGGAGACATTTCAAAGGATGATTTTTTTAAAATCAGCTGTTCCAGGTTACTAGAAATTCTTTGGACCCCGGAGAGATGGATTAACACTTAAGGGTACTTTCTGGTCTTTTCAGGACCTATTTAGCTCCCAACATGCACATAGATGATTAAAATCACTGTATACAACCCCCCAAAAATCAGACACTTGAGAGAGAGAGAGAGAGAGAGAGAGAGAGAGAGAGAGAGAGACAGAGACAGAGACAGAGACAGAGACAGAGACAGAGAGAGAACAAATCTTTTAGAAACTATTTTAAAAGGTAAAGAAAAGAAATTAGGTTTTTTTTTCTATGTAGAATTTTAGGAGCTAAATAAGTACAGCCTTAAAAAAATCCTCTGGCCATATTACCATCTCATCCTTGCATAATTTACAACAGAAAAAAAGCCATGAGCCAAAGATATAGCAGGATCTGTGGGAAGAGAGATATAAATGCACCAGTCCTGGATTGGTTGGGGTTGATTATGGCAAAACAGATGCTAGATTGTGGTGTCTATTGTTAAAAAAAAAAATGATGATTAAAGGGACAACAATCCCATGTAAGATTCTCATGGATTTACCAGGTTTTACCTGTTGTCTTTTGTCTCTGGTGTTTTATGGCATTTTTTCACTGTTTCATTCACAGTAATCTTCAGATCTTCTGTAGCCTTCGCTGAGCACCCGCCAATCATTAAAGCCTTTGCAACCTAATCCTTTGATTTTCTTTTCAGTTCAGGATGTTTCTAGTCCTTCCTGTTCAGTTCAGCATGAATGCCCTGCTCATATCAATGTTCCTGCGGAATTGCATGCACTCTCTAATTAAAACTTTAATAAGGTCTTTGAGTGTTTGAAGTACGGTATCTTCATCTTTGCTAAGATAATACAGAATGAGCTCTTCAGGCTTTCACTACTTCAAAAAAAAAAAAATAAGTCATTGCTGCTCTCAGTTATTTAGATTTTTATCTGGATCCATGAAAGCCGGGCCTAAATAACCATTTTAACATAAATGGATCTGAGGAAGATTGACAGCAATGTGCCAAAGACTGCTATAAGGAGATCCAGTTCAAAATGGCCAGTCACTGCTATATCTAGAGTCAAAATTATTTTTATCAATATGTTTCATATATCACCTTTCCTTTAACTTCTGAAAAGAGTGTTTAAATAAATCAGAATTCTGCTTAACACTCATCCTGTTTGTTCATGTGTATTTTTGTAGTGCCAGCACCATAGCAATTTTTATTCACATTTTCTCAGTCCTCATAAACATTTTAATTAGAATTGCAAAGAAGGCAAACTGCTACAGATCACTTGCCAAAGCCCAAATCCAGGGGAAAAAAAAACCCATATGTTTTGTATTGCACCAAAAAATCTTAACACTTGTTCGACTCCCTAAGAATTTTCAGCTTTTATGTAAAAATGTCAAACTTACTACACACTTGTCTTCCTTTCCGAGAATACACTCTGTTATAACTTACAGGGGGAGGAAAAGCACTCAGAAATACTTGTTGAAAGATAAACTCATGTTGTCTGCTCACCAAAATGTATCACAAGTTCAGAAAGAGTCAGAAGTTGCATTTGGAGAAATTTACCAGGCAGCAGCCAACAATTGTTCTTTCCTGTTCTGTTCAAAGATGGCTCTTTGCACTGAGGAGCATGTCCTTACAGAGTTGCTAGACAGCAATCCTATCTACTCAGAAGAAATTTGAATATTGATGCACAGTATGCTGTGTTGAAGTAGACTGGCCTCTTTTCTATTTGACATGATGTCACTTCATAAGGACTGTTCAACAACAGATAGAAAATTCATTAAAAGCAAATCCTATGGAATACTTCTTCAAGGATACTTTACATCTGTACTAGAAATTTCTCACATATGTTTGGCCTTTGTGTTCTGGCTGTCGTAACATTATGGCTAAGTTTTATGTTTGGACATGAGCTGAGAGACAACACATAAATGAAGATATGAAAAGTGTAATATGCTTACCGAGAGATGTGTGTCACAAGCTGTACTGACTTGCTTGTCTGGGAAGAAGCCCACTCCCAGCACACACTTCAAAGCAAGACAGACAAAAACTACTATTATTTGTCTTGACCAAATACTTTAAAATTGGTAGTAGAAGAAATATGTAGATAATGTTGTGTCTTTATCTCTACTATATTGTTACTTCATTTTAAAGATAATTCTTTTATAAGTCAGACTTTGAGTACCATCAGTGTCAACCACTTTCTTACAAAAAATTGCAAGAGTTCATCAGAGGAAGAAATGGTGACAGACTAATCACAGAAACTTTATGAGAAAATTGAATGTTCAACTTTTAAGGCATTTGAACACTTTAAAGGTTAGTGGATTTGTGAGTATAAGATTGAGAAGAAAATTATGTCATACCATTAATTATACTACGTGGTAAATAAAAGATTTCTTAGGGAAATATTTTTAAATAGTATGTTAATGCAGAGTAATTTTAAAACTTGCTCTTTAAAACAATTATAGCTTATTCTTATAATGTAGCACATTAATTTCTCAGTTTCACTTTTTTAATTTTATTTTATTAATTTATTCATATTACATATCAATGGCTATCTCATCCCTTGTATCCTCCCATTCCTCCCTCCCTCCCATTTTCCCCTTACTCCCCTCCCCTATGACTGTGACTGAGGGGACCTCCTCCCCCTGTATATGCTCATAGGGTATCAAGTCTCTTCTTGGTAACCTGCTGTCCTTCCTCTGAGTGCCACCAGGTCTCCCCCTCCAGGGGACATGGTCAAATATGAGGCACCAGAGTTCGTGTGAAAGTCAGAGCCCACTCTCCGCTCATCTGTGGAGAATGTCCTGTCTATTGGCTAGATCTGGGTAGGGATTTGAAGTTTACAGCCTGTATTGTCCTTGGCTGGTGCCATAGTTTGAGTGGGACCCCTGGGCCCAGATCTGTCCATCATAATGTTCTTCTTGTAGGTTTCTAGGACCCTCTGGATCCTTCTACTTTGCCATTCTCCCATGCTTCTCTCACCTAAAGTCCCAATAGGATGTCCTCCCTTCTGTCTCACTTTCCTGATAAGTGAAGACTTTCATGGGGCATGCCCCTTGGGCTAGTGTGCAGATATAAGTGAGTATATACCATTTGACTCTGCTTCTGGGTTAACTGTGGTACATTTACACTATGGAATACTACTCAGCTATTAAAAACAAGGAATTCCCGAAATTTGTGGACAAATTGATTGAACTAGCAATGATCATAATGAGTGAGTTAACCCAGAATCAGTATCACTCTTGTATTTCTTCTAGCTTGACTTTTACAACATTGCACACTTAAGAAAAATCTCTGAAAATCTTTCCAGTTGGCTTGGAAAAGCATAGCTATAGTAAACTATATTTGTCCATGTTTTTGTCAAACCCCAGAACAACATCTTAAGGAAGAACTGACTAATTGAATAATTAAAACATTCCAAAATATGTGAGATGTTAACTTAAAAAGATACTGTGTAAAAGAAATAATGGTCATTTAATAATATTGGAAGTATTATTTGTTTATGTTCTAATAGACTTATAATCATCTTTTTCCTTTTGTAATTAAAGAAAGCATATGATTACTTAAAACAAAAGTAATACCTCCAGTAAAAGTTTTTATAGAGAATGCTCTCAAATTATAGATATTTTTAAACAAAAATTCAAAGTTTAAAGAACATTAAACAAATTTATGACTATTTCGTACACATTAATTTATTTTATAGGACCAAGGAAGAGTTGGCTGTCTCTTTTTCAAAATTCTTAGGACCATAAATAGTTAGAAATTTAAAATTTTCAGGTTATGAATTATTTTAATGAATATAATGAATTTTTTTCTTTAGGATGAGACACAAATATTAACACCAGGATTACTTTTGTAATATGTCTGTTGAGATTAACGATTACATAGATTGATATCACCTAACTTATTTCATTAAATTTTTTTTATTTCCCATTTTGTTCTGAATATACTTTACCTCTGCAATGTAATCTGCCATTTGATAGTGTGCCATGAAAACAATGAATGCTTAAAAGAAATTATCAATATGAAAATGATTTTTTCTTTCCTCATAGTGCACGATCTGATGACAAGTTTTATTGTCTCATTACAGGCAATGGAATTACTGTTATTCTTATTACTTAAACAAAACATTTATTTTATGCTAAAGCAAAGCATATTTTATGCTAAAACTAATAAGTAATTTTACTGGATTATTTTGTATCAACTTTAGAGAAGCTACAGTCATCAGAGAGGAAGGAGTCTTAATTGAGAAAATGTCTCCATAAGATCCAGCTGTAAGGCATTTCTTAGTTACAGATCCTTGGGGAAGGTCCACCTACCACTGTGGTGTATCTACCCCTGGGCTGGTGATCCTGAGATCCATAGGAACACAGACTGAGTGAGCTATGTTTACCAAACTGGTAAGCAGCACCCTCCATGGGCCTCTGTTTCGGCTCCTGCCTCTAGGTTCCTACCCTGCTTGAGTTCCTGTCCTGCCTGCTTAAAAATTCAGCTATTTTTTTTTCTTCTCAAGTCTCTGATGGGGTTGAAAACTAGATAGGTTGATAGATACAATATTTCTATCATTAGAGGTTGATTTAGGTTCAGAACTTTAGACTCACCAAGATAGGATAGAATATGTTTTCTTCAAGGTTGCCATATACTAATAGAGGTGACATTGTGAATGTAAGTTTTTAACTAGATATTATATAGTTTATTGTGTTAGAAATAGTCTTTTATTTAGACAAAGGGGAGAAATTTCGCAGGGTATTAGATCCCATTGTAAACCCTGAGATTGTGAATTGTTGTGGTATGGGTCAGCCTTAGCACACACCGCTAATCCAAGTGCTTTCTGTAACAAGGGCTAAATAAAGTTAACCTTCGATCGATCAATAAGCAGAGCAAGTAACCAGCTGGCAGAGATTAAGTAGAAAAGAGGAACATTGAGAGGAGGGTATTTAAGACAGCATGGAGAAGAAGAAAGAGATTTGGGGCTTTGGGCTTTTGACTGTTTCCTCTGGCGTGTGAGCTGAGTAGTAAGGTCAGCCCTGTGCTTTTTTCTGCTTCTCTGAACATGTACATTTTCACTCCATATCTAGCTCCTGAGTCTTCATTGGTAAAATTGAATGACTGGGATTTTCATTCATTATAACAACAATCCAAGTCTTTCTATTTCACTCATTCCTTGTAACATATTTCCTACTTTTTTTTTTATCTGTGTCTTTTTTCCTTTTTTTTTTTATTAATTTATTCTTGTTACATCTCAATGGTTATCCCATCCCTTGTATCCTCCCATTCTTCCCTCCCTCCCATTTTCCCCTTACTCCCCTCCCCTATGACTGTTCCTGAGGGGGATTACCTCCCCGGTATATGCTCATAGGGTATCAAGTCTCTTCTTGGTAACCTGCTATCCTTCCTCTGAGTGCCACCAGGTCTCCCCCTCCAGGGGACATGGTCAAAGGTGAGGCACCAGAGTATGTGAGAAAGTCATATCCCACTCTCCACTCTACTGTGGAGAATGTTCTGACCATTGGCTAGATCTGGGTAGGGGTTTAAAGTTTTACGGCCTGTATTGTCCTTGACTGGTGCCTTAGTTTGAGCGGGACCCCTCGGCCCAAATCTGCCTATCATAATGTTCTACTTGTAGGCTTCTAGGACCCTCTGGATCCTTCTACTTTGCCATTCTCCCATGCTTCTCTCATCTAGAGTCCCACTAGAATGTCCTCCCCTCTGTCCCAGTTTCCTGGTAAGTGAAGACTTTCATGGGACATGCCCCTTGGGCTAATATGCAGATATAAGTGAGTATATACCATTTGAGTCTTTCTGCTTCTGGGTTAACTCACTCATTATGATCATTTCTAGTTCAATCCATTTATCCACAAATTTCAGGAATTCCTTGTTTTTAAAAGCTGAATAGTATTCCATAGTGTATATGTACCACAGTTTCTTTATCCATTCTTCTACTGAGGGACACTTAGGCTGTTTCCATGTTCTGGCTATTATGAATAAGGCTGCTATGAACATGGTTGAGCAAATTTTCTTGTTGTGTGCTGGAGCATCTTCTGGGTATATTCCAACGAGTGGAATAGCTACTTTTTAACATATCATTGCTAAGATTAACATTTAAACTGTACATTGAATAAAACAACACTTAAATTATCCTCTTGGTTGATAATTTTCACCAGTCTTTTTTATTCTTTGTAGCTCATTATCTTACAATTTAGATACAGTGGGATAGTAAGTAAAGCGCTTCAGTTTCTGGTATGAGAATTCTCTAACTTTTTGTTAGGTTGATAAGAATGCCCCCCAGATTCATATATTTGAATGTTTAGCCATCAAGGGAGTGTCACTTCTTGGAAGGAATGAGAGATTTGGCCTTGTTGTAGTCGGGGCCGTCTTGTTGGAGGAAGTACGTCACTGGGGATGTGATTTGGCATTTCAAAATCTCAGGCCATGCTCACTGAATCTCTCCTGCTGTTTATGGATCCAGGTGTACAGCTCTCAGCTACCTCTCCAGCACCATGTCGGCTGCACGCCACCATGCTTCCCACCATGATAATAATGGGCTAAGCCTGTGACACTGTAAGCCAACCCCAATTCCATGCTTTCCTTTATAAGAGTTGCCATTATCATGGTGTCTCTTCACAGCAGTTTAACAGGGACAAGCACCCACGCAGAAGGTGAGTTATAAAATGCCAGTGGGACATGGGGATTAGAAGCCAGGTGTAAACAAGTAGCAAAGAGTGATTAAAAGGAGACTGCTTAGATCTGAGAAGAAGCATAAAGGAAAGCAGTCAGTATAAGTATGTATGCAGAGCTTAATGAGTAATAATGGAGACACATTAGTATTCAGAGAATAAAGGAGGACCTGAAGGAGAGTGATGTTTCAAATGCCATTCAGAGTGTGTGCTGGCCTGGCTTTGCCTGAGGGACTGCTGGTGGGCGTGCATGGTGGACAGACGCTCTCTTGGCAATCCATCAGCCAAATCAGTGCAGTGTTCAGCTGAATTTCTGGAGCTCAAACAGTTTCTCTTGAAGGTTTGCGATTGATGTTGTGTCTAAATTTTTGACACACAAGAAAAATGCTAAGCACAATATTATTATTGTACATTTCTTGGAATAGTGATCAGGAAAAGCACAGCATTCTGAAGGAAGCTTCACACGGCCTTTCAGAGTGTCAACCCTGATATAATCTCATTCTGAATGAATGCCTTCTGTTTCAACCCCACAGCAATGGCTTCAGCTCACTAAATCACAGAGATGCTGGAAGTAAACACAAAATTTGCTCCATAGTTAAATTTGTACAAGCACAGTATTATACTTTGTAAGAAAAATAAAGAAATATGTTTATAATACATAGTATGTGTCAAAATCAAGTGCTTCACTCATCTTTTCTTCTCAGAATAGTCTTATTTTTAAAAGTAAGGCTTTTATATTTATCTTAACTGTGTGAAAAAATGTAATTTTGGGAGAATCAAATCAATTAACTACAATATACATATATGAATAATCTAACCAGGAACAAACCAGGAAAACATAGCCATTTCATTAGCTTTGTTTGATGTAATATTGCTTTGTTTAAATTAGTGAGGTTTTCACTTGTTAAGAAACAGATATCTAAAACAAATTTGATATTTATTTGTCATTTATTTTTTCCAGTACCAATTTATACCCATATACCTTTGGAAGATGAGTCAGAATAAACTTCTTAACCTTCACTTACCTTTAAGAGAAAAACTGTTTATAGCAAGAAATCAGCACATTTGGCACAGTAGTTGGCATGCCCACATTGGCCAAGGTAATTGGAAGTCCTTCCAGTTTTCTGTTTTGTCACAGTGGGTTTCGAGAGACACGGAATCAATAACACAAATAAGCTAAACTTCCAGGTATACTTTTTATAGTCAATCCACCAGGGGAAATACTCTTCATTATCTCTTACCTGATATTTCTGATGTGCCCAATGTTCTATTGACCCAACACTCCACTTCTAAATTCAAACCAACTATGAATCACTTCCAGTTATTTTGTTGTTCTATTCCTTCGTGAGTAGTTTATAAACAATCCCCACGAAGTATTTTGCAACTATAGATTGAGGGAAGGTGTCCAATACCACAGAATTAAGAATGTCCTGCTGCTCCATCTATCCAATAAGGCAAGTCATCTATCACTTGATGGGAGCCAGAAGAATCACTGAAATAGAACAGTGGAGTAAGGAAGAGCATGAGTCCCCCCACATTTCCTTTTGAATTTGCTAGAAGCTTCATGTAGCTATAATATTGGCTACAAGCAGTTCTGGCATTTGATTTGTTGAATTCAAAGTTATTATTTACAGAGTCTCTATTTCCAGGTCTATGAAACAGGTTTTTCTCCTCTGTAGTTTTGTCTAAAAGTAGAAACATTGGATTAATGAAATAACCCATGTGGATCAGAGTACCACAGTGAAATGAGAGTGGGATTAGCTTTCAAATATAAGGTGCTAAAATATGTGCTAAAATAATTATGTTATAAAAATATATAGTTTGGTGACAAGATTTATCGTGAAGGTTTCATACTTCCATAAGTAATCTGTAGTATATATTGTAAATACCAAGCCAAGCAGTCAGGTTTAGTGACTTATGCTTGCAATACCAGTGCTTGGGGAATGGAAGCAGGAGGCTCCAGAGTTGAAAGTCATTGCTAGTTATTTAATGAGTTCAAGGTCAGCCTGAACTACATGAAATTGCATCTCACCACTTCCCCCAAAATTATATGATATGTATAATATATGCAACACATACATATGATAAACAAAAAGCATAGTGAAATTATTTACCCATTCAATAAATTAATTGTACATATATGAATAAACAAATAATTTTGAGGCAAGTGTATGTAATTTCTTTTATGTGTATCTGTATTTTGGCTGAGAAGAAATCATTATAGTTTAAAAATAACTCCCACTAGCATGTTAAAATACTATTGAAAATATAAATATCATTTAGTATTCATTGAAAGAGTAGGAATGTTTTAAAAAGAAATCTATTATACAATGCCCAAAATGTTAGCATACCTATACTTGCTGAATTTGGATAAAGACATGTGAAATACATTTCACATGTACAGTGAAGAATTCATTCTTTCATAATGGATGGAGTCATTTAATTCATATTGTAGTAGCACCTATTTCTACTTTACAGTAAATATTTCAAGTTCTAAAGATGCATATACTTTTGTTTGGTTATATAATCACTCTGAAATGTATGGTTATTTTGAGGAAAAAGCATGAGCTCATTTTCAGTGACATTACTGTTTGCTATTAGAGCAATGGGAGTCAAATGACCTTTTCCCAGGGGTCACCTAAGACCATCAGAAAACACAGATATTTACATTATGATTCACAATAGTAGCAAAATTACAGTTATGAAGTAGCAACAAAAATAGTTTTGTTGTTGGGGTCACCACAACATGAGGAAGTTTGCAAGCCACTTTATTAGAGACTATTTTTTTTTTGCAGGAAAAAAGAAATGATTCCTGTATAGAGAAGATACATGAAGTTCCTTTCATATTACCTGGACTCTCTTTGTTGGATATCAAGTAACTGATGGCTAACTAACTTACATGAGGTGTCAAGAGAGTAGTCAAGTAACTGATGGCTAACTAACTTACATGAGGTGTCAAGAGAGTAGTCAAGTTGATGGCTAACTAACTTACATGAGGTGTCAAGAGAGTAGTCAAGTAACTGATGCTAACTAACTTGCATGAGGTGTCAAGAGAGTAGTCAAGTTGATGGCTAACTAACTTGCATGAGGTGTCAAAAGAGTAGTCAAGTTGCATCTGTAATTCTACTAGCACACTTTATATAATATTTCTTGAATTTACAATATCGAGCAAAACACTTCCTAGCACACCTTGAGTTTTTGCCTGAGAAGCTGACGATTCAGTGTAAGTTATCTTTCACATTTTTCTTATTGTTATTTCCTTTATTTTTCTCTTTGGTCATAATTAGATTGTGTGTTTGCACCTGGCTTCCAGGCTCACATTGTCTTAGGCTTTAAAATCGTGATGAGGTCTTGTCTTCACATTAGTGTTAATACACTCTGAGGCTTTTAAACCTTAAACGTCTTAATTATCTGACATGAATACTTTAGAATTTATGTGATTTCTATAAAGGTATATGTACAGAAAATATGAGAAGTAAAACTACTGAATATGCTATCATATTTTTGTGTTATATAGATAAACACATATGTACACATATATACCTATAAATATATAATTTTAGTTTATAAGTATTGAGGAGAATAAGCAGATGGCTGTGAGAGGCTGCATATTTTTCAGTTTTAGATTGAGTTGACAAAGTAGTGATAATACTTGCCTAAATATTAAAACAGAATAAAGGGAAAACTGTGGGATACATCAGAAAAGAGTATTGTAGTAATGGAACACACAAATAAATTTGAATTGAGGGTGAAGCATTCTCAAGACATTCAATGGAAAAGACCAGTGCTACTTGATCAATATGAACAAAGATAAATAATAAAACATAGTATTGCTGAAAACATTAAAAATAAGTAAGTAGGATGAACATTGTTGAGCAGCTTTCACTGGGCCTTGTTTCTTTTATTCTCAGTTAATCCTTGATTTGGGGATCTTTGTCTTTTCAGCCCACTAACATTGTAAACATTTTTGAAGTAACTATTTCTTTAATGGCATCCCAATGAATTTCAATCTGACTCATGACCAAGAAATTATAAAAATAAGTGAAAATTCAATAAAACTGATATAAATTTAATATGGAGAAGATATTAATACATGTATCTATAAAATAACAACACTACTTGTGTTACTTACGGTGCAGTATTTACTTCTCCCAACATTGACTCTCCTTAAGAGTAGAATCATAAGATTTTTAAGTTCAAAACTAATGTGTGTGTGTGTGTGTGTGTGTGTGTGTGTTGGTATTTATACAAAAGTAGTGTTTTAAGTTTGCCATGAAATAAAATAAGTATTTAGCTCCTTTATAAAGGAAAATATTGGACTCATTATTGCTGGATTATAAATCCCCAGAAATTACTGCTAGGAGAAAATTAATAGGTACAAAGAAAACATTAAATGGTTCACAACAGGGTGTTGATTTTCAAACTGCACTCAAATAATGAACGGCTTTTTTAAAGGAGAGAAAAAAACATAAACATAATCTAATACTGACAAGGGAAGAAATCAGTGGCAAAATATAGAGGAAATGCCAAGCCAAAGTTATGTATCAAGCACCAAGTAAGAAGTTAAGCAAATGCAGAAATTACTGTACATCATGAATTAGACGTTTTTCTAAAGAATTAATGGGAAACTCAGTTGAGCCAAACTCCAAGCAGACCAGGGCACAAACCTTCAGCTTCAGGGCAGACCGAGACTAGAAAGGCATAGAAATAGCACAAGGAACCAGATCAGGGCACCAGAGGACAGGGCTTAGCTGCTCAACTACCTGTTCAATGGGCTGACCTGGCTCACTGACAGCAGAATTCCCTTAGACAGCCTTCTTTCCTTTTCTTTCTTTTTAATTTTTTTTCTGTTTGCTTTTATTGAAAATAGATTGTTTTCATACAATATATACTGATTTCATTCCTTTCCCCAGCTCCTCTCAGATCATCCCTATCCATATGTGTCTCTTTAGAAACTAAGACTCTGTTACATACATTCATACACATAGGATGCCCATAACCCCCCAAACAGGAATTCATAGCATGTGTGCAATGACCTGCCAGGAATAAATAAAGAGCTGACAAAACATTATGAGATAGCATACCTTCAAATGTGGCACTCAGTTCCTTTTGTGTTGGCCGCATACTGCTGGGCGTGCGCCCTCCCCGTAAAGCAGTTTGTATTCCCAGTGAGAGACTGCTGTAAAGAACTAACTCCTAATTGTCAAGTGATAAACGTTTGGAAATAGCTTCTGGCTTAGGCGTCTGGGCTTGTGTCTACTTTTCTCAGCACTGGGACCTCTTTTGACGCAGACCCATGCAAGTACTATGTACGGTACCCAAGTCTCTCCGCCTTCCCTTCGGCAGCGCTCTCTGAGCCATGGGATGGGGGATTTGGTGGATTCACAGCATTTAGGACCAGGTGCCTGAAAGTCCCTTACTCTCCACGTCAGCCCGCTGTGGGTCTGTGTGTTTGCCCCCACCTACTTCCAGGTGAAGCCTCTTTGATGAGCTAAAAGAGCACTTACCTATGAGTACAGCAGAATGTAGTTAGGAGTAATTTTACAGCTATGTTTCTCTAGCATTTCCTTTAGTATTGGGGATTTTGCTAAGATCTAGTCTCAGGTTCTGGGACATCCGAGCACTTTCGGATGTGGGTTCCACCACATGAAGTCTAGTTAGATATTTTTTTTTTGCTACTCCCACAAGCTTTCTTTCCGTAATGCACTAGTGCACCTTGCATGCGGCTCACTGCTGTAGCTCGGAGAGTCTGGAGTGCAGTGGGTGTTTATTTTTCTCCGTTGGTTGAGAGCTGACTACCTTCCTGCACCAAAAGCGCTAGCCTGGTGGGGGTGATGGCTCTAGGTGGGCACCAGCTGGAATTCTCCATGGTTATTGGGTTCTGGAGGTTTAGGCCTGTTCAGCCACAGGGCTCTGCTCTCAGTTTCTGGAAAACGTACGCTTTTGGCCAGATCCTGGGTCATTTGAGAGTTCCCATGAACCCTTCGGCCAACAACTCTATTATATGTAACCCAATCCCAGTACTGGAACTTTACTTAGTTATGTGAGACATCCAGCTTGAGATCTGTCTTCCCCAATATTAGGAGATCTCATTTAGATCATCTATATGAATATACTTATGTGTGTGTACATGTGTATGCACATGTTTTATGTGTGTATGTAAGATTTTACTACACTATGTTTCCATTTGACCATCAGGTGGCCCTTAATTTTAGCTGCCCCTCCTCATATTTCCACTCATCTTCCTCTCTTCCCTCTCGTAACTCATTGGCCTTTCTGTTCCAGTCTCCTTGGCTCAGCCAATGTCCACCTGTAGCTATCTGTTCTATTCCCTTGCTTGGCGAGAACCATTCCAATGTTAGCCCCTTGTCCTTCACCTAACTTCTGTGATATATAGATTGTAACCAACTTAATGACTTAGCAGGTAACATCTGCATATAAGTGAATACATACCATATTTTTATTATCTGGGTCTGGTTTGCGTCATTTGAGATGATTTGTTGTTTTGTTTTGTGTTCCTCTCCTAGATGCATCCATTTACCTCCACGTTTCATGATTTCATTTCTGACAGTTTGGTAATATTCCAATGTCTTATTAATCTTTTTTAAATTAATTTATTCATTTTATTTATGTAAATTATTCATATTACATCTAAATTGTTAGCCCATCCCTTGCTAACAATAATGGGAATGGAAACTAGTACAATGGGAGCCCATCCTCCCATTTCTCCCTCCCTCCTGCTTCCTCCCTATTCCCCTCCCCTATGTCTGTGACTGAGAGGGACCTCCTCCCCCTATATATGCTCTTAGAATATCGAGTCTCTTCTTGGTAGCCTGCTATCCTTCCTCTGAGTGCTGCCAGGCCTCCCCATCCAGGGGACATGGTCAGAAATGGGGCACCAGAGTTCGTGTGAAAGTCAAATCTCACTCTCCACTCAATGGTGGAGAATGTCCTGTCCATCGGCTAGGTCTGGGTAGGGGTTCGAAGTCTACTGCCTATATTTTCCTTGGCTGGTCCCATAGTTTGAGCAGGACCCCAGGACCCAGATCCACCCATCATAATGTTCTTCTTGTAGGTTTTCAAGACCCTCTGGATCCTTCAATTTCCCCCATTCTCCCATGCTTCTCTCACCTAAACTCCCAATAGGATGTCCTCCCCTCTGGCCCACTTTCCTGGTAAGTAAAGTTTTTCATGGGACATACCCCTGGGACTAGTGTCTCAATATAAGTGAGTATAATCCGTTTGTCTCTTTTTGCTTCTGGGTGAACTCACTCATTATGATAATTTCTAGTTCAACCCATTTGCCCACAAATTTCAGGAATTCCTTATTTTTAAATAGCTGAGTAGTATTCCATAGTGTAAATGTACCACAGTTTCTTTATTCATTCTTCTACTGAGGGACACTTAGGCTATGTCCATGTTCTGGCTATTATGAATAAGGCAGCTATGAACATGGTTGATCATATGTCCCTGTTGTGTGGTAGAGCATTTTGTGGGTATATTCCAAGGAGTGGAATAGCTGAGTCTTGAGGAAGCCCTATTCCCATTTTTATAAAGAACTCAAGAAATTAAACACCACCAAACCAAATAACCCAATTGAGAAATGGGGCTCAGAACTAAACAGAAAATTTTCAACAGAGGAATATCAAATGGCTGAGAAACACTTAAAAAGAAATGCTTGTCCACGTTAGTCATCAGAGAAATGCAAATCAAAACTACACTGAGATTCCATCTTACACCCATCAGAATGGCTAAGATAAAAAACTCAAATGACACCACATGCTGGCGAGGATGTGGAGAGAGAGGAATACTCCTTCATTGCTGGTGGGAATGGAAACTAGTACAACCACTTTGGAAATGTCTTATTAATCTTTTTCTTTCTCCTCAGCTATTCCCAGATCTTCTTCCTCCCAACCCAACTTTATGTGTTCTTCCTTTCAAACACAGAGAAAATGAATGAAGCAGAAAACAAAAATCAAAGCTATCAAACAATAAAAATGGCCAATGATATTAAATATATCAAAACTAAAACTTTACAAATAATAATGAAAACTAAACTCTGGAGTCCATTTACCATCTACTCCTGTGTTGAAACCTGCCCTGGAGTGTGGTTGATACACCGAGTGACACTACATTAGAAAAAAAATTGCCTTTTCCAGCAAGTATCAAATATAAATAGATTTTCCATTAGGGATAGACTCACATGTCCATTTTTAGTCTTCATGTGGAGATGTTGTCTGCCTTGAACCTATGTAGGTACTGCATGAGCTGCCACAATCTCTGTGATTTCATCTGCTCTTCATCCCCATTGGGCATGAAAGACGGTGCTTCCTTGGAGTCATCCTCCAACTTTGGCTCTTTCAATTTTTCTCCCTTCAAGAATGCATAGATCCCTGAGACGTGAAGATGGACATTGGTGTTGATAAAAGACATACCACTCAGAGATCAGAGGTCTGCATTTTCTCACTCTCTTCACACTATTCAGTTGTGCGAATCAGTGTTAATTTCTGCGTACTTCAAAAAGAAATTTTGTGATGAATGTTGAATAAGGCATAGTTTATGAACATAGCAGTATGTTATTAGGAGTCATTTTATTGCTATGTTCTTTTAGCAGAGTAATAAAAGTAGGTTTTCAACTATATACTTCAAGTCTAAAGTGGCTGAGAATCTGAGACTTGAAGTACATTATTGTATACTGCAATAATTTTGCATCCTACTGAATAGCCATTTGTACGTGAATGTTAAATTTACTGTTTGGGTTGTGTCTTAAATAAATACACTTGAATGCATTTTAAATCTTTAACTTAAAAGCCCTTCTTTTCGTTCTTATTTAGAGTGATCTCCACTTGGAAATACAGTGAAGATTCAGGTTTCCAGAAGGCTTTTTCTTTGACAACACTGCTATACTGTACTTTTTATTCTTCTCTGAAAACATCATTTTCAAATAAGCAATCATTTTGAATTATAGGCAGATAGTCTAGTATTTTTTTATCCTGCGTATGAGTCAGGTAGCACGTATCATTATAACAATTTCCATTAAGTGCTTTGTTAATGAATAAAGGATTAAATGACGTATTGTGTGTAATGGTTTGTGGTTTTCTTATAAAGATAACTAGAGACAAAATAAATTCTATCATATTTTAAATAATTATCCTTTATAAATGTATCAGTTGTTAGTCATGGTGGTGCACACCTGCAATCTAGTACCTCAGTTATAGAGGAAGGAAGACTCAGATTTGAAGGTCAGACTTGGCAGCTTAGAAATTTCAAATGTACTCTGCATGACATGATATCTCACTTGGAAAAATGAAAGGAGGAAGGAAGGGAGAGAAGGAGGGAAAGAGGGAAGGAGGGAAGGAGGGGAAAAAGAAAACAGAGAGAAACAGGTTGTTAGTTATTTCATATGAATATATGAAAATAGTCTTTTATTTTTTGTCATCCAAGAATAAAATTTTAAAACAATCTAAAATTAAAACAAAGCATTAATGTTCATAATTTTCTACAAATTAAGAAAAATGTATAGATATGTATAAAAGTTATACAAATTATGAAATTTATAGAAATATAGACATTTTCCTGCTGTCAGGAGGATCCTATGAAATCAGCTGAGGCACACATACTTCATGAGGCCATCTGACCTTCAAAATGAAGACTAAAAGCCCATACACTTGGAAATGAAACTTTCTTTTACCCCAAATATACTCTACACAGATAGACATATTTTCTTCTGTTATTTCTATGACCATATAATTGCACAATTTTTCAACAAGCAATTTTTACTCCCCTGGAGAAGACAGATCACTGGTGCTGATAGAGTTGGCTAGCAGAATTTCAGAGACAATTGTAGTTCAGTTGACTTTCCTAGTTCCTAAGGTACCTCTAATATCTTAAAAGTCTAAAACCTCTGTCTTCCCACAGGCTGATTCTGGGGCATCTTAAAGCATCTGTACCCAATGCTACAGCCTGTGAACCTGCTTCTAACTTCAATAGAAAATCTCAAGCTTTATCAGAAGCTATGCACACCTTGACACTCTACTTATTCTGCGGAAGGTCTATCACCTCATTATTGGGTGTGCACCTTTGTTCACTCCATGTCATGACCCTCCAGTGTATAAAATCATTTCCCTTGACAATCCTTGCACACATTTGCATAACACTGGGCCAAGGAGCAAATTAGAGGAACCACTCAATTCTAAGTTCTAAAGCATCTTTTCTTACTGGTGATTACAGAATTAATTCAAATGACTTCATATTTCCATGTTTAATCAAAACTAATGAATTCATCACCAGTGCACTGATTTGTGTGATTAGAATGAAAACAGGTCACTTTTTTTTTATCATTTTTCACCTCTTTTAATCTTGCTTTCTCCTTTGAAAGGATATATTTAATGCATCTTGAAGAGATATTCTCTTTTCCTCTATTTTGTGAATCAATTTGACGCCCTGTGAAAAGACATTGCTTGACTTTTCAATGTGCTTGAAATGGATATAACACAAGGGGCATCACTGTGCATCTATTTTCTTCAAAAGAATGTCCCGGAAAAGATTTATGTGTAGTCCCTTCAGCACTGGGAACATACCAGTTTCATATCTGACAGTGATTTTAAATTATCTCTTTTTTGTGTGTGTTCATTTTCCTGTCTTCTTCCCATCGATTCTTTTTTTAAACCAGTTCTCATTTTTACATATACATTTATATTTTTATACACATATACATTAAGCTACCTATATAAAGAAGAAACATGACACAGTCATGAATTATATATATATGTTACATTCGTTACATTCTTGGTGTTTTGGTTATTTTTATTTGACAGCCTTGAAGAAAACATCTTTCCTATCTTGATGATTCAAAAATTTTGAATATAAATCAATCTCTATCACATCTTGCTGTTATCAACATAAAAAATCTATCTAGACCTAAAAACTTTTTAAGCCTTAAACAACTAAGCTTCATTGTAAAACTAAGCTACCTGGTCTTCAACTCCATCAGAGACTTGAGAAGGAAGAAACGTGATTACCTGAGTATGCCGGGAGTGCAGATTAGTAGCTTTCCAATTGAGAAGATGACAGAGACAGTTTTCTACCTGAATAGTCATTCAAAAGTCTTTATTATGTTGGAGCATATTCTTCAACCTTCTGGCCCAATATATCTGACAGACATAATTTGTTAAAAGAAAAGACTGTCATAAATGTATATGGTATAAACTTATGAATAATGAAATGGTAGTACTTAGCTTTTTAAAAAGCAAATGTATTTGCTAAATGAATGAGATGACTGTGTTATGCAACAGGAGTGTTAAACCATCTATACTGTATACTCTGCATTTGTTGTTAATGGTGCCTGGAAACTATTGTGTTCCTATACCAGCAATCTGTTATTCTAAGAATTTGATGAGAAAGGGTAAAAAGCTGAAAAGCTTATTTTTAATGATGGTTTGCTACAAAGATAGAAAAGAAGAAGCTGAGAAACAAATATAGATGCTTTCATCCTTTTATCATTTTCTATTGTTTCTATATAACACATGTCAATAATCTTGATAGCTTCAGATAGGATGAATGTGGTTTTCTTATATTTTGTTATTTTGATAGTCTTAAATGGGTATCAGTGGGATAAAAATCAAGATGTTAACAAAGCTGAATATCATAGCAGACAATGAAAATACAGGCCCATTGCTCTAGGATGAGTATTTCTCTTGATTGTCTCAATTCAAGCTTCCACTTTACTCTTTCTGTCTTTTAGTATTCTAGTTTAAGGCTATTAAAATGAGATTACATTCAACTTGATAAGTCAGCATAGTTGCCCTGTCTCGACCTCTTTATAGGTGCAAAGTCTTTTTATAATGAAAGTAAAAATGCTTATAAGTTTATGATTCAGGACATAAAAACCTTCAGACTATTATTATTTTGTACATCAGGCTCTAGTGAAAATAATATAATGTACCTAACTTGCATCAGAAATACTGTTTTAAATAGCAGACATTTTAAATATTCTGTTATTTTTATCCTTGGTTTCTGAACACATTTATTTTATTCTTTATAGAGATAAAACAATGCATTCTTCTTGATTTAAGATGTTTTAGAATTCTAGAGGAGTATATCATAACTTTAAGTGATGTTATTTTTTGAGAAATGCCTTGTTTGTACATTTGAAGGTCTATTTTAATTGCTACTTTATGCTTTAGAAGTTTGATTGTGTGCATGCACTTAGAATAACAGATGCTGTGGCTAGATGCCCATCGCATAGTTTCTTTGTAGTAACATAAAAATACCCTGCTTTGGTGATTGATCCCGTGAGATATATTATGATACTCAATAATTTGCCCTGTATGAGGCCTTATTTAAAAGAAAGTAAAACTTTACCTAGATAAATTGATAACCCTTATAATGTAGAAATAATGTAATGAATTTGACACTTGTGTTTTATCTTTCATATTCTCCCCTGTTTGCTTATGTTGCTCAGAGGTAGAACATTCAGTTTGTGCATCTGTGTAAACACAGTGAGAGAAGATCTGTGTGGGGGAAACGTGCAAATCCACCATTCTGTCATGACGCCTGGATGAAGCTGCATACCAACTATCGTGGCTCATGCTGATCGCAAACTCATAGAATATTTAAAAACACAACAAACTAACTGACAAGCAACACAGGCAACAGTTTTCTTACTGTATCTGTGTCTGCATTAGGTTAACGGAAGTGGGAGGGCTCACTCTAATTGTGGGAAACGTCCTTCAGTGAGCCAGGTTCCTGGCTAAAGTAAAAAAGAGAGGAGAGGCTACGGCCCGTCTCTGCTTTTCCTGACTGCAGATGTAACCTGACCAAACATGTCTTACTACAGCTTTCATTATTTCTGTGCTACAACAGTTGATCACTCACACTGTGAACAAAAACAAATCTCTCATTTCTTATACCGTTTTTGTGAGGCAATTGTCCCAGAAATGAACAAAAAATATGGAAAACAAATATCATGACAGTGGCATTGCTTTTTTTTTAAACTTTTCCTTTTAATTAATTAACAATTAATTAATTTACTTTACTTCCAGATCCAAGCCTGCCCTCCCCCCTCTTTTCTCAGGTCCTTCTTGTCACTTTCCCTCTAGCTCTTCCCTCCTCCCTTTCTCCTCAGAGAGGAGGAGACCTCCTATGAGTTTCAACCCTCCTTGCCATACCAAGTGGAAGTAGGACTACTCTATTGGCCCAACGTGAGTCCCATACCATGAGAGAAGGAGCACCCCGACACTAATAATAATATTCTGCTGTACTTTCAGACTGATAACTAGCATAACCATCATCTGAATGGAATTACCCAGCAGCTGATAAAAACAAATTCAGAGACCCACAGGGAAGCATTAGGCAGATATTGGGACATCTTGTGGAAGAGAGCAAGAAAGAATTGAAAGAGCCAGAGAGGTCAAGGATAATACAAGAAAATCTACAGAAATCAACTAACCTGTGCCCATAGGTGCTCGCAGACACTCACCCACCAACCAGAAAGCATGCATGGGATGGATATAGGGTCCCTACACTTATACAACAGATATAAATCTCAGTTCTCATGTGGGCCTGTTCGGGACTCTCTCAAGAGGAGCAAGGGTTCTCTGGCTCTGTTGCCTGCCTATGGATCCTTTTTCCCTATCTGGAAAGTTGTGTCTAGCCTCAATAGAAAAATGGTATTGCTTTGATAAACCTGACCATGCTTCCTGACAGTGGTGGAACACATGGAAGTCAGAGGCAGGCAGATCTCCCAGTTGAAGGACAGGTTGATTTACATGGTAAGTTCCAGGACAATCAGAACTATCGAGAAATCCTGTGTCAAAACCAACAAAAACAAAAACTGTTTATAGGAATTATGTAAGAGTTTGAAGCTGTAGACTGAAGTGTTTTTTAAAGATTTATTTATTTATTATTTATACAATATTCTGCCTGCATGTTTGCCTGCACTCCACAAGATGGCACCAGATCTCATTACAGATGGTTGTAAGCTACCATGTGGTTGCTGGGAATTGATCTTAGGACCATTTGGAGTGCTCTTACCCTCTGAGCCATTTCTCTAGCCCCTAGACTGAAGTCTTACAATGCTTTAAGCAGTAATTATTTCCTCATTCTTCTCAGAGTTTGGAAGGCCAGTATATAAAAGAGGTATAAACAGTGCCTGGAGGACTAACCCATAATTTTTCAGAGGATGACAAGGCCTCCCCTGGGAACCAGATAACTGCTTATATTCATTTCATTCCCGCAAATAATTCTGCTAGTGTCTTGAGAATTCAATGCAATTGAATTCCAAAGTAATTGATTAATTCCTTCGGTATGGGAAATTTCAAAACAGGTTAAGATTCAAGATCTCCCACTGTCACTGCTCACTAACTTAATCCAAGTTTAAAGTTAGCCTCATATTTGACCACATCCCCTGGATGGGGAGGCCTGGTGGCACTCAGAGGAAGGACAGCAGGCTACCAAGAAGAGACTTGATACCCTATGAGCATATACAGGGGGAGGAAGTCCCCCTCAGAAACAGTCATAGGGGAGGGGAGTAAAGGGAAATGGGAGGGAGGGAGGAATGGGAGGATACAAGGGATGGGATAACCATTGAGATGTAACAAGAATAAATTAATAAAAATTAAAAATTAAAAAAATAAAATAAAAAAGAAATAGTTAAAACGAGGTGAGGTAGGTAGAAAGGTATGTAACTGTGTGGTGAATCAAGGAGAGTATTCAAGCTTAAAATTACATGCAAGACATATTGAAAATAATTATAATTGTTTAAGAGGTTAGCAATGTTGAAGAGAAACCTTGTGATCTGGATTGGGACAATAGTAAAGGTGCTTGGAGAGGAAGGCTCACACATTGACAGGTCTGTCTTGAAAGTAGAGAGCCACCAGGCTGTTCTTTGATGCTTATCATCTTCTTTGAGGTTAGCTGGGTGTTGCCAGGAGTTAATTTGTCTTATTGTCAAAGATTCTTTAAAATAATAACAAATCTTTAAGTCACCTATTCTGTAGGTCTCTAAGATTTTTGAAGACCTTTTCTAACTATTTTTACCTTGTGATAAAAATAGACTAATAATTGACATGACCATAATTTAATCAACTACCAATTTACCTGTGTTGCTTAATTATCCTAAGCAGCCTGCAATAGCACTTTCAAAGTACTGGAATAAACCTGTATTTATATATATATATATATATATATATATATATATATATATATATATATATATATAGTGTGTGTGTGTGTGTGTGTGTGTGTAGAATAATTTTAATTTTGAATTCTATACCAATGTATCAAAATTAACCTTATTTTGCATCAATTTACAGAATTATATACCAATGGAGATGACTTCAAATGTGGCAAACCAGCCACTAGGCACATTGTCCTCAATTCTGCCACAGTCAGTATTCTGCCTGAAAATGGGCAGGCATGGATTCAGACAGATTTAGCTGACTGCTAAACTCGGCCAAGACAGGGTAACCAAGTTCTCAATAGCTCTTGCTTTACAAATATGTCTCTCAGATACACTGAGCCAGAGGACTGAATATGAAGCTCCAATGTTATAGAGACTTTTGGATCCCTGTTCAGGCAGCAAACTCTCTGTTTTTTCATTTTGGAAGCTGCTAACCTGCACTTCCTGTTTATTCAGGTAATTAATTTTATTCCTTCTCAAGTCTCTGATGGGGTTGAAACCAGATAATTTAGTTTTACAATTAAGCTTAGTTGTTTAGGGGTTAAGATGTTTTTAGTTCTAGATAGATATTTTAAGTTGATAAAATGAGATATGATAGATACTGATTTACATTTGGAATTTTAGACTCACCAAGAGAGGAGAGATGTTTTCTTCAATGTTACCAAATACAAATAGCCAAAACACTGTGAATTTAACATTTATATAATTGCTGATTGTTTCGTGGTTCTTCTTGCTGTATCTATTTTATTGTGTATTTATATGTATGTGTATTAATATAAACGTATATGTAAAAATAAATTTAAGAAAAAAAAACAAAACAAAGAAAGAAGATCCTAAATTGAGACATCCCACTCAAAGCATTCCCTCCTCAAAGATAGCTGAGCACAGAAGCTGATTCAACTCTTGCCCAAATGGACAAGTCTGCAGTCCAACCGTGCGGCACACCCTGAAGTCTCCCTCAGTTGGCATGAGCTGTGTAGGCCTGAAAGACTGAAAACTAAGGTGCTCACAGGGAGCCACTGACACACCATGTGAAGCATGTGCGTAATTCCTGTGAGGAGATATAGGAAGCCACTTTGTGAAGCTCCAAGAGTAAAATAGAAGTATTAATGGAGAACCAACATGTGGGGATGCCACGGCCATGCGGTGTCTGCTGAGTAAAGCTGATGATACAAAGCAGAACGGACTCAAGAGGAAGGCAGTGTGGGTAGCAGGCAGCACAGCTGGGGAGCAGCAGCTATATACGCATTTCAGACTAGCAATGACACCATCAAGAGTGCTGATGCCACACATGGAATTGCAAGATTTGCTGTTTTCCTTAGTTGGTTTTGGTTTTGCTCTGGTCTGATAGTTTCTTGATACTTATTCCTTTCATTGTGGGTGGGGATATTTATTTTGGACTATTGTATAATAAAATTATGCAATGTACTTTTGATGTTCAGAATTATATGGGTCTCTAGATACCCTGGACTCATTCTTTGAAAAGTGTTGTAACTGTTAAAGACCATGGGAATACTTCAAATTAGACAGAATACATTTTGCATTATATGATGAACATGGCCTTTGGGAGGAAGCCAAAGAAGTTTCTTTTAAAAACTGATATGCTCAATAATTGGATGATGGCTCAGTTTTTTTCAGAGAACTTCCTGCATCTGCAAATGACCCAGATTCAGCCTCATCACCCATATAGTATTTCTCAACTAATTTTTACTTTGTATTTTATGATATTCTCATAGTGAATGATCCCTTAGGTGTTAACGTGCAGTACCCATCCCATTTGCACTACAGGAAGTACATCCACTTATCTTTATTTCATAACTTCCAATTCTTTTGGGAAGATTGACTCATTCTCTTCACTTGTCCATCTCACCATATTATGTTCACTGATGTCAATAACAATAAATTTCAGCTCTTTTACACTCCATTTGTATGTCACGATTTTGCATGAAGGAATTCCTTTTGCATGAATGTGTGCTCAATTCCTTTTCTAAGTGGGGCTGAGATACTTTTTGGTTTTGCTTATCTCAAAATATTTAATAAATAATTTCTGACTCAGTTTGGACTTTTTCTCTTTCATGAAGAAATCAGAAGGAACATCATACACAGAAAAGATTATAAACACATTAGGACACATAGAATCTTCATTATTATAGTAGAAATTTTAGTTTTCAGTTTGTTGCAGTCTCTAGTTCTGGTGGTATCTGATCTTGGCTGTGTTGCTTTCATTTTCTAATGTATTGCCCTTGGGCTTACTCAAACTATGATTAGTTTAATCTCACAGATGATAGTGCAAGAAAGTGATTTTATAGTTTATATATGTCCTATTAATAGTGACTCAGACTCTACCAATGGCTACCAGCATACAGTATGTTTTAGTTGTTTATTTTCAAGCCAAATTGTATTCAACATTATTATGGAAACTTTTCATAAACAATTTCAAGATGGTCAGATAGTTATTCTAAGTATGCAAAACTTTCAGTGTCTCTTTGTGTGTAGAATACTCACACCAAGAAGCCACAGTAAAATACAATAAACTCTTCCTTTCAATTTCCAAACAGGAAAAAAAATTAAAAATAAAATTTAAAAAAGTCTCAGAACAGGGAAAATTTAAAGGTTGAAATTCACCACTAAGCACGTTTAATAACTTCTCAAACGCAGCCCCTACATTTGAGAAATGAAGATGGTTGAATTATTAGTCAATATCCGATAACCTTTTGCAAAAAGAATCACTGGATTTTGTTTTTTAGATTTTTTTTTGACAAATACAATGATGTTACTGCAAATTCCTGATCACTGAACCAACTGAAAAAATCTGATGTTGGAAGGTCAGATCCTCTAATAATTAGAGGGTCATTCTCTTTAAGGAAATTGATTCTAGGTTTAGGGAGAACAGGACATAAAATTGGATTGAACTTCGCCGCGTTGCAAGGCAGTAGTACCCAGTTTTTGCCTGTATCTACACTATAGGATCCTTTCTCTTACGAGCCAAGAAGTCTCTCAAAACTATCAGGGCAATGTGTTTCCCATGCACTGGTACCCCCGAGGTGGTACCCTGTTTGGGGACATGCTAATTCTCCCAAAGAACAATAAAATGTCTGTGCCTTATCAATGTAGTTTTAAAATAGCAAAATAAATAATTTAATGTTTTCATACAACCTGTTAAAAATAGTATCTTTGGGTGTACATTAACCAAAAGTCTACTGTTATCACAAATGTTCTTACTTTACTGGCGCCCACCAGCTCCTGCTGTCTGTGCCTGGCATACTTTGGTACCTCTATGTTCTGGTAGTTTCTGGGAGGTCTTCCCATCCTTGTCTGTCTTTCTCTTTTCTGCTTTTAGTGCTTTCTTCCCTCTCTTCTTTTCAGAGACCTTTCTCAGTGTAGACTCTGGCTGTGGCAGAACCACTTTCACAGACAACCCTGTAGCTCTCCATTAGCCATTTTTACTCTAGGTTCATGTCTTTCAACACCCTCTTTTGCGTTTTTCTTTGCTATACTAGTCAGGCAGGGGCCTTACGTACTAAGTTTCCACGACGGATCTACGTGGCCTTGGTTGGTACAGGAAGCATTACTCTTTGTTTCTTTTTTCTTAATTATTTATTTATTCACTTTACATCATAATAGTAACCCCCTCCCTCCTCTCCTCCGGGTGCCTTCCTCCCTCCTTCTTTGTCCTATCCCCCCTCCTCTACCCCTTGGAAAAGGGGAACCCCTCCAGCAACCCACCTCAGCACATCAGGCCACATCCTTGTCCACAATGTCCTTGGCAAGGCAGCCCCACAAGGGGGAAGTGATCGAAAAGAAGCCAACAGAGTCCATGTCAGAGACAGCTCCCTGACTCTAGCTGGGCCTCTTAGTAGAGTGGGTCATGGAGTCTGAATAGGCCACCCTCTAACCAGACTCCTAGTAGAGAAAGGGGAATATGAACCCAAATCTCCACAAAAAACTTTGACCTAAATTTTGCCCTATAAGATGTGCAGGGATAAAGTTAGAACAGAGATGGAGGGAATGTCCACCAGGTCCTGGCCCAACATGAGACCCACCCCATGGGAGAGAGTCAACAGCTGACACTATTAGTGACACTCGGCTATGCTTACAGTTGGGAGCCTAGCATAGCTATCACCTGAGAGGTTCCACCAAGAAGCAAACCAAAACAGATGCTGAGACTCTCAGCCAGTCCCTGGGTGGAGCTCTGGGAGTCTTCTGGAAGAATGAGGGAGAACAGATAGAAGGAGCCAGAGGGGAAAGGAGCTCCACAAGACCAGCAGAAGCAGCTAATCTGGGCAGAAGGGGCATGCAGAGATTGAAGCACCAATCAAGGAAGGGTTAGTCTTGCTGCTTTGTTTTCTGTTTCTGTTGTTAAAAAAGCAGGATGCCATGAAAAACAAAAACAAAAACAAAATAAAAAACAAAACAAAAACAATAAAGTTTGCTACAAGAATCACTTTTACACCCCTAATGAAACTGCCTATGAATCCAAACACAATTTTTTTCTGACACTTAACATTAAATAGAACTTATATGATTTTTGGATCTGAGTCCAAATTGACTCAGTACGTTTTCTAATTTAATTGTCAAGAAGAATAAGATTTTTTTTCCATGTTTCTCATTAAATGAGATGGATCTGCACTTCTCGCTGTAGAACATAATTTCAAAGTTTAATGAAGGGTTACAGACGTGGTGTACCCTTCTTAGCTATAGAATAGAAATGATTAAATATTGAGTTTTAATTTTAGAGTAAAATTTACTCCTATATCCCATACCATTAAACTTTAAAATCTTCATTAATATAATTCCATTTTCATATAGATAAAGGTAAAGACTTATACCACTATATTGGCTGCTACAAATGAGGCATTTTTGAGAATGCCTCATTTATTGAGAGTTATTGAGAAACATTTTCTGCACATAATCTGTGGCTGAGGTACATTTACAGTGAAATGTGTGAGGATTGTAGAGTCAATCCAGGGCCAAGAGAGCAGTGAGTAAAATATATCATTATGAATGTGAATTCTTTACTGATAGAGAGGGAACAGAGCACATGTATGTAGGTATGTGATCATCTTCTTTACTGAAGGCCTTAGATGGAGTCTTCTGGGTTCATTCAATATTGTTGGAGATATCTTAACTATGAAAGTGTCAGACTTTTAAATTCAGCCACTACTGTCACTCTCATTTTTTATACCATTTTAGAATCATTAGCTTTTCCTCACGGTCACCAATTTATAATATAATTTAAACACAATAATGATGTACTTTGGAGTATATTTTCAGAGATTCTAAACCATAGGTCCTTGCCACAGCTGTCTGTGGTATTAGGGGAGAGGCATATCATGGTAAGAAACATGGCAAAAGAAAATTCTTATGACAAAGACCTAGAAGCAAAATGAGAGAAAGAAAGAGGGAAGGGTCTCAATGTTCCTTTGAAGACGTATTCTCCTTCCCTTCCAAGCAGGCCCCATCCATCATGGGTGCTACACTCTTACAATACTTCAATGGGTTGTGAAAAAGGCCTTAAAAATGAATCTTTCTTGTATATCCAAAATTCAAACCATGACAACAAGTGCCACTGCTGTGTCAGTTCTTATCTATTGAGGTTTGGTTTTGCCTTTAAACTTTGCTATTTTCTAAAGAGGCACGAGACAGTTTTCATTAGACCCTGTGCATGCGTGGTCTAATAAGACACTATTGCTTTGCAGGTACTTAAATGAAAATGGGATTTCCGTAGATAGCCAACAGCTGCCTATCCCGTCATCTGTCCTCCAACTGGAGCAATAACAAATCAAGAACTAATGGAGCCAAATCACAAAAGTTATGTCCAAAATTGCAGATGTTCTTTTGTGTTTCCCACATGATGTCAATCTAATGGAGCGATATTAGTACATATAAATCCAGGTATTACTGTGCTTACTTAGGATAAATATTTTTTAATAGTGCTGTCATTTTTTTCAAAAGTTTAGCTAACTAAGTGGGCAGGAACTCTAGAGCCATAATTGTGTGCCATGGAACTACAGAGTGTCCCATGGGAGGACCTGACGCTTCTTGCTGAATTTGCTTCTATTTAGAAAACCAGCTCTGTGTGAGATGAGACAGCAGAGGGGGACATTTGTGGGAAGATGTCCTCATTCTCTGATGATCAGCAATCTTTCCCGAGCACTGTGTGGAGTGCCATACTACAGCCTACCTCCATATGTCTCTATGCATAGAAATTAACTAATTTTGTTAATCTTCAGACAGAACCTCCCTGCAAATCCCAGCTGGCCTGCAATTTCTCATCTTTTCTACTCTGCATGTGCTACCATGCTCTGGTAGAATTAACTCTCGCTTCTCATTGATGCCTTTTTTGTTTTGTTTTGTTTGTTTGCTTGTTTTGGTGGTTAACTATCTCTACTTTGCTGCTGTGGTTTCTAGATTGTAACTATGAAGAAGCTCAGCTTGCACCACCCCCTTCCACTGTAACTCACTGAGAGACAATAGCTGCTCAGTGAGTGAGGACAGCTACCACCATTTTTCCAGTTATTTCTCTGTTCTTACCTAAAAAAAAAAAAAACCAAAAACAAACAAAAAACAAAAATAAAAAAATAAAAATTCAGATTTTCTTGGCCTTTGTGTGGGCTGTGTAAAGGTTATTTATCTTTTATTCATATATAGTACAATGATCATATCTTTCCAGAAAGAAGCAATAAGGAACTTACTATATAATATCAGTTCACACAATTTTACCTCTTGAAAGGTGAAAACAAACTGAAGCCAGTGTGTAGCCCTGAAGCCTGGGAACCAGACAGTGTAATTCCTAAGTGAGTCAGAGGACCAAAGACACAGCACACAACGCAGGAGAAGATCTATGTCTCTGCTGAGCATTCTTCCACACATTTGATACTTTCAGATATGACCTGTGTTGGAGCATGTTTAAGAAAATTGGGTAGGGCCATATTCTTGGTCCAGTTCTCCATCTTAAATGACAAATGCTCTCAAAGAAACCTACACAGGCCTATCTAGAAAAAAATTAACTACAACATACAGTGCACCCTTCACAACATGCTTATTTATCTCTTCCAACAGCTCATTTTAATACTACACAATTGTGTAATAAATCATATACATTTAAGTATCTGATTTGATCATTTTTGACATGTATTACACTTGAAACACTGTCACCCGCTCACACACTCCTAGGAATCGCTTAAAAGTTTCTTTATTCTCTTAAGATAACCACTCATCCATCAATCTCTGTCGGTTTTTCTTGTTGTTTCTGACAAGCCAGCTAGCTAGCTGCATTCCTAAACTAGCTGCTTGATGAGTTTCTGAACAGTTCCCTTGTCTCCACCTCCCATCTTACTGTAAGCATTCTGGGAACGAAGTGATCCATCACAGCATCTGGCTTTTTGTGGGTTCCAGGAATTGAAGCAGGTTGTCAAATTTGCCAGCCCCAATTTAAAATTTTAAGAGAAAATAGCAAGGCAGGTTTAAGCACATTCATTATGAGTAGGGAAAATAACATGTAAGAGAAGGATGGCAGTACATGTCCTAGGCTGAGACTGAATTTCCAAAGATGGTTTCCCAGAATTTCAAATGAACTGAATCTTTAAAAGGAAAAAAAGAAGGGGGGAGAGGGATTTAAGGACTTTTCCATATCTTGATTGAAATGGAAATTACAAAACTTCAGCTTTTGTTAAAATTTGTTTTAATATATATCTAAATAGGATTAGTTTAATCATATCTAAAAGATGGAGTTATAAGGAGATTAAGTATTTAATGAGATTCAAAAGTCCTTCCAAGATGTCCCAAATAACATTGCTCAAAATCGGTGCATCATTTGGGACTCCAAGTAAGTCAGTCCAACACTAAAGTTTATATTTGAGTACTCTTCCTTAAATTGTAAACTTAGTTAAATGCAATAAAAGAATTACATTATTGTCTTAATGCTCAAAATTCATGTAGTACTCTCCACATGTCTGACATCAGACATTATTTGTTGGCAATTTTCTTAGAACTAAACAGAAGAAACTGATCCTTTACACACACCAGCATTTTGCAGGGCTTTCTTTTTTTCCTTTTCTTATAATTCTCATTTCCCACAGCTTTTTATAAATAGTTCAAAGTTAAAACTCTGTAAAAAGTTTACAAAAATCAGGGTAGTATCAGGAAGATTATGATACCATCTTAAATTAAAACTGAGTATAAAGTTGGTGGTAGTAATCAAAAACCTCCAGTCATAGAATGTATTTTGTGAAGTTACAGAAATGATTGCTCTCTTTCTTGTTGACATTGATGTAATGCTTTAATCCAAGTTCATGAGGTTATGTTATTTGCTTGATCTTACACAGGTAGTCAGTAGTGGAACAGTCAGAACCAAATCATGTTTTCCCTGTGAATAAGACCAGTACTCTACTTAGTATGTAATCATCGCTGTTGGGAATCACTGTGTTCAGAGCACTTGAGAACAGATGAAATGGCATTTGCAATAAAACAATAGAGCAATCAAATGTAAGGGCTCTTGATCATGTGAATTTCTGTTTTTACTTTACAGAAAATATACTTGTTGAACCAGTGCATATTTGTTAGATTGAAAAATAATACTTTCAGGAGAGAATTATTATTCAATGTAGTAGGAACTGTGAAAAGCCCCACTGTGGATATTTAGGGAACCGTTTAGCATGCTTTCTTCAGCCAAGAGCTCTGCTCTTTGCATATCGCTGGAGAGCACAGCAACGGGTTATTTCTTTCTTTAACTCTTGGGAAAGAGTACAAAGGCACCCACTTCTTGTTTTCTCCAAAGTAATAAATTTCTCTTTTGTCATTGCTTATTTGTTTTGTTGGCTCATCTCCTGTCAAATGGCGAGACTGCCAAGTCACCTATGTTAAATACTATTCATTAATACATTCTAACTTCCACTGAGAAAAGCAATCAGAAGTTGCCGATCTGTAAAAAGTTTCAAGACTTCTCCATATGTTAAACACCAAGAAATGAAGTTATGAGAAGGACGGCAATTTATTCCAAGTGTATATGTCTACCCTATTAACAGCTTGTCACTACATATAACCTTATTTTTTTCTTTCATAGTCACAGCTATTTCAGTTATTTTGAGAACTTGCAATTGTACAGTTTTAAATATATTTTATTTGCAATTTAAATTATTTTTCTATACTAGTTTTAAGTAAAAAAAAAAAGAGAAAGATAGACTGGCCTCTATTTGAGGTTGAGATGCATTACCCAGAAAGATTTTATTACAATCTAATTTCCTGGATCTTGGGATATAATAATGCCTTGAAGTAAATTTCTTTCAGATATAGTTGGTCAATTACATTCATGTCTGAGGAGCTTGAGCCATTCAACTAGCATGGTTGATACCTCTGTAAGGACTGGTGAGAAAGACATAGCCACAGAGACTTTGACGAGATGCAGGCAGTGCTTGGAGTGTATGTCGACCCATCTTCAACAGGAGTGTCTCAAGCAAGCTTCAGACACTGGCCTCCATTATGGACTACTGTACTCACTAATTCAGGTAAGAAATGTCTGTTGCTTTAAGGTAAGGTACCTGGTGGTGTTATTTCATTACATGGGCTCTATGAAATATAAGTCATGCACATGTCTCCATCACTAAGATGTGTCTAAGATGTAATGAAAACATTTTAAATTTTCTGAGTTGTTAAGGAAATTTAAGAAATGTATTTTACACATGTTCATATTTTGGGGTATTGTTTTCTGTTCTATGGTACTTCTAGAACTTAGCATCATTTAGGGTCTAGTAAGAATTATCTTTTTCAGCATTAGACACTTTCTAGAGATCTTAAACAAAGGATCTTTGATGTGATAATGTATGCAGAATCCATATTATTTTTAAGTTCCTACATGCCCAGTCAATATATTTCTGCCCTAGCTATCCCACAAAATCAACCCTGATACCAATGTGGAATAACTAAGCCTTTAGGCATAGAACAGAGAAAAGGCCAATCCAAGATTTCTCCTCATTATTTTATCTTAGGTAAAGTTATCACTTTCCTGCATGTTAGCATGTTTCCATCTCTTGAGAGCTGAAAGCAATTAAGTCTTGTCCAATGCAGTTGTCTCAGTCACCTTACAATACCACATTCAACAAAGTATTGGACATAAATTAAATGTAGGATTGTTTTATTGATAACAATAATTCGTTGGGATTAATGCTAGTAGAACTGGGCCTTGAATCACATGAACAAAAAGGTTTTTTTAGTTTAGTTTTTTTTTTTTGGCGACAACTCCATTGATAATAAACACTGTCTTGTTTATCAAATCAGGTAAAATTTCTCCATATATTTACCATATAACATACAGTATGACAGTCAACATATTAAGCCAACAAAGTAAATAAAAGAATGATTAAGAAGTGATATCTATGATGATTAATATTAAAATTATATGTCGTGGAAGGAAAAAGAACTCTTTAAATTTAGAGCATTTTGAGTTATTAGTTATAGTATTGAACAATATAGTTAAAATAAGATTAAAAGAATGATTAAAGTTTAATGTATACTAAACATATAAAATAAATATAATGGACCAATAGAAAATAAAAGTAAAACATTGAAAGCTAAAACAAACCAAAACCAAAACCAAGAACCAAACCATTAAAATAGGAAGCCCTAAAGTATATCAAAAAAGTATCACCCAGCTAAGATAGTATATAATCACAGACAAATAGTTTTTTCTTACAATATATTAATGTATAGCACTCAAATATTTGCTTGTATTGCCTCACTTAATAGGTCTTAAACAAAGGGATATTGTTGTCTTAATTTACATGGCATAGTTGAGTAATGCAATATCGAATATAATATGTGGATCCATGCAATTATAGGTACTCATAAAGGAACTATTTGTTGCTTTAAAAAAAGCATCCCGGGGCTGGAGCAATAGCTCAATGGCTAAAATGGTTTGTTGCTCTTCAAGGGGACGCAAGCTCAGTTACCAGCACCAAAATCAGGTGAATGGACACACTATGTAACTCCGTCTCAATGTCCTCTCTGGCCTAGACCTTTAGACATGTGCCCTGCGCACACAGAAGCACACACACACACACACACACACACACACACACACACACACACACACAGAGAGAGAGAGAGAGAGAGAGAGAGAGAGAGAGAGAGAGAAAGAGAGAGAAGTTATAAAGAGCAAATAAAATTAATATCACTAGTAAAATGATGTTTAGGTACAATTTGTAAAATGTAGACATTTTATTTTTTAAGTTAGGTAAAATAACTACAAAATAATGAGATATTCCAGGAAAACATTCAGTTCATAGCGAAGATCTGTATAAAGTAGTATCAGGGGCTGGCATGAGATGAGGGCCATTGGTTATTTATTTATAATCAAGAATTTTTGTTTTTAGTTATTTAGTTATCTGTAAAAACTCCTATTTATTAAGTTGGCCTATTCACAAACTTCTTAAATATATTATATAAAAAACAAGTTAAAATTATTTTCTTCTAGCTGTAGCCAATAGCCAAGCATGGTGCTGCATGCCTTTAATCCCAGCAGTCGGGGGCAGAGGCAGGAAGATTGTTGTGAGTTCGATGCCATCCTGGTCTACAAAGCTAGTACAGGGCAGCCAAGGCTACACAGAGAAACCCCATCTCAAAAACAAACAAACAAACCTTTAGCTCAGCTTTGGTATAAAAGTGAATTCTCTAGAAAATACCACATGCTATTAGGGATAGATAGATGATAGATAGATAGATAGATAGATAGATAGATAGATAGATAGATAGATGTAGGTATATAGAGACATAGAAAAAGCTTTGCCTAGTAAACTGCATTTCAAAGTTGAAGAAAATATACAAGAAAAACTACTTAGTGGTATAGCCCAAGCTTTTAAAATGTATTTCACTTATCTATCTATCTATCTATCTATCTATCTATCTATCTATCATCTATATATCTACCTAACTATCTATCTATCTAATTATCTGTTATGTATGTTCATAAGTCAAGGGTCTAGAGATGGTGTCTCTGTCCTATTATCCAAATGTATTTCTTACACTTAGAGCACTTTTGAAAGAACAACTAAATAAATAGCACACACAGAAAAGGATAAATTCTAGGAACTTTTATTAGTTTTTTTTTTTTATGGTAATCTGTATCACCTTGAACAAAGCGCATTGCACATCATCACAGACTGAGATGTTAAGTTACCATACAATTTTCTCTAAGGCCATGTTTCATTTGTAGCCAATAGCAGAAAAAAAAAGTACCTCTAAGTTTGAACAACCCAACTGCCGGCAATGTCCAGTATCAATATTTAAATGCAGTACAATAAATGATGTATCAAGTGACTCAATTCATCACTGTATGCACGAGTACACACTGATGCCGCTGCTCCACAGTGGAGTGCTTAAGCAACTGGCCAAAATAAGGTAGTTTATGCTTCAGTATTTAATTTCAAATAACATATAAACAAGCATAATATGAAAGTATTCATTATTAATATGAAATTTCATATATCCATAATCTTAGTACTTCCACTTTACAGTTGAGGATACCTAGCTATGTACATTATTTGTAATTTGTTAGGTAAAACAAACAAACAAACAAAAATAAACAAAATTATTCCTGACTAGCACTCAGTTGGCAAATGCTTTACTATGATTGTTAACTGATAATTATATGATAGATTCATTATTATTCTTCCACATTCTGTTCTCCAGTTCCACAAAGAACTAAATTTACCTGAAAAAAGCATAATTATATTTGTGTATATAGTATTTGAAAGTAAACATTGAAACATAAAATGTCTACCAGTTGTCAAATTCCTTTTAATATCTATCTATCCATCTATCTATCTATCTATCTATCTATCTATCTATTTATCTATCTATCTATCTATCTATCTATCTATCTATCTATCTATTATCGCTTCACAGTTTGATCCCAGCCTCCTCCATCCCCTCCTTCCAGTCCCACCCTCACTGCTTCTCCCCACCCCACCCCCCACACCTCTCCTTTTCAGGGAAGGGAGGCTCCCAAGGGATATAATCCACCCTAGCTCCTCAAGCTGCAGCGGGACTAAGGGCATCCTCTCCCACTGAGGCCAGACAAGGCAGCCCAGGTAGGGAGAATGGATTCAAAGGCAGACAACAGAGTCATAGACAGTGCCTACCCTCATTGATAGGGGACTCACATGATGAGCATCTGGTACACACGAGTAGGGGGTCTAATTCCACCTCAGGCATGCTCTTTGGTTGGTGGGTCAATTTCTGTGAGCCGCTGTGGACCCAAGTTAGTCTACAAGTTTTCTGGTTGTGTCCTTGACTCCTCCAGCTCCCTCAATCCTTCTTCCCGCTCTTACACAAAACTCCGCAGACTGGGCCTGTTGTTTGGCTGCGGGTCTCGGCATCTGGTCTCATTGGATGAAGCCTCTCAGAGGACAGTTATGCTAGGCTCCTGTCTGCTGCCATAGCAGAGTGTCCTTAGTAGTGGCAGGGCTTGGCTTTCTCCGATCTGGTGGGTCTCAAGTTGATTAAGTCCTTGGTTTGCCATATCCTCAATCTCTGCTCTGTTTTTATCCCTACACTTCTTGCCTGCCACACACATTTTTAGCTGAAGGTTTTATGGGTGTGTTGGTGTTCCCTTCTTGCCAGTGGAAGTCCTACATGGCTAAGGAGGTGGAAACTTTAGGCTCCATATCCGCTGCTGCCAAGAGTCTGAGCTAGGGTTCCCCCCATAGACTCCTGGGAGCCTCCCCTGTCGCACCGATTTCTAATCTCTTTCCGTGTTCTTCCCCACAACTTCCTGTTCTCCCCACACCTGATCCTTACCCCTCTTTCCAAACCCCGGTCACCCAGTTTCCTCCCTTCATGTATTTCAGATGTCTACTTTCTTTCCTCTTCTGTGTGAGATATGAGCATCTCCCCTTGGGCCTTCCTTGGCTCCTTTCGGTCTGTGGATTATAGGATGGCTATCCTGTACTTTCTGGCTAATATCCGCTTATAAGTTAGTGCACACCATGCTTCTCTTTCTGGGCCTGGGTTACCTCACTCGGGACGAATAGTTATTGCCTCTCAGCCTTAAATGTTACACAAAATACAAATCACTAAGTGATTTAAAATAATATCTAGTGACATAAGTCCAAACATAGAATTTTGAGAAAGAATTCTCAAGTTACAAGCACACTTGGCCTCTTCTCCCCTAATGTTGCTTACTTACCTGTAGCTTTCTCTTATTTAGGCATGAGTCTATTATTTTATTCATGTGGATAAACCTTCAGTGAACTGTCAAGCTCCTCATTGTGCTTAGCTTTTTATATCTACTACATCTGGTAAAACTCTACTAAAACAACTATCAACAGGAAATGTTTCTGAGTTTGTCAGGTTTCTCCACATGGAAATAACTTTTTAAGTTTGAAATTCTATGAGTCTAGTTGTTCTTTTGACTCTTCATCAAATGGTGAATATTATCATTTTCTTTCAAGAAATAATCTGAATTTTAATATCTATTTTTATTATGGAATTAGTTGTGAGTAACGATATAAATATTTATGAGAAAAAATCATTAGTAGTCCTCTCAAGCTCATAATCATGACACTGGATTTAACATTTGAAGTTTATAAGTTATATCTCTGCATATACATAATATATGTGCATACATGCATATTCATACATGTGAATAAGTCTGTGCCTCATGTTGTTGCCTCATGAAATATAAAATAAAAGAAATTAAGCACACATTCATTATTTATCAGTATAATATATAATTCAAGATGTGATATAAAAGTTAAATGCACTTAATAAAATTTATTATTTCATTTAAGTTGACAGTGAGCTTTTAGTTAAGGGAAAAATAGACAATATTTAAAACTTAAAAAGAAATCATAGCTGTTCTTAAGAATGCAAGTTTTTTGGAAAAAAAAGTAAGCTATTTACTTAATTGCCCAAAAGTTATATGCAGTGAATTAATGATCATCATAATAAATGTAATAACAACAATGCATAATATTCTTCTACCATGTCTCTCTTCTCAAGAAAGACATTTGGAATAGAATACTTTCATGCCTATGAAAATAAAGAAATGGTGAGAGACCCCAGATTGTAACAAGGTGTTGTTTCACAAAGCACAAAACCAAAGGGATAAAGCCTGCAAAGCTCTCGTGACTTAGCTCTCAGAACATGGCACGACCTTTATAATACACAGTCAAGCAGTGTTTGAACATTTTGATGCATTATCTATGAGTTTTTCAAAATAGCAAAAAAAAATGAGACTAATCCCCCTTCAAAAGTGAAGAGGCAGAGATGCATAAATTCAAATTCCTTTCTGAAAATCACACAGCAATTCAGGGCTGGAGTTGAGATTATCACCACTATGTGTGTGACAGTAAAGCTCAGGCTTTATGGATTAAACCAAGATAGCGCTCCTTTGTGCAGACGCAGGCTTATATTTGTCATGTGTATAGTCTGTTTATTACTTTTAGGGTGATGATGAAAGAGGAATATGGTGACATATAGTAGAAAATTGCTATCTTTCAGTAAGCAGTAATAAGATGGATATTACTGTCATACATGCTGGACTTCAAAAATTCAAGCATAACTACAGCAAAAATGAGAAGAGAAAATGGTGATTTATAACTTCGAAGATACTTTGCATAAGACAGATAAAAATATATCTTAACTGAATTAGGTTTTACAACAGGAACTTTTAGAAAGGGTCTCAAAATTACTTAGCATTTTTAGTAATTGCACAGTTTAGTAATTGAACTCTGGAGAGAGCATTTTATTGTTGTATACAACACTTAAAGTCTTCAGTTAGGAGAGATAATTCAGTAGTTAGGAAATCATACTGCTCTTGCAGAGGACTCCAGTTCAGTTTCCTGCACACACACACACACACACACACACACACACACACACACACACACACACACGATGCTCATTATATTCTTTATCTTCAGTGCCAGAGGGACTGGTGCTCACTTCTGGCATCCCAGTACACTAGGGACAGATGTGGTACACTTAACATATATGCAGGCAAAACACTCAGATACATAAAATATAAACAAGTAAATTTTAAATTCTTCAGTTATCCTATGTATCTGATATAAAGCAGAAAATATAGCCATTTTCCTCTCATTTCTGTTTTATTACCTAAATGAGATAAATAAAAGGATATAGAATGCTACATTTTGAAGAGATACAGAGACGGTGGACAGCCTTGTCTTGTCCTTGATTTCAATAGAATTACTTTAAGTTTCTCTCCATTTAATTTGTTGTTGGTTATAGGCTTGCTGCATATTGTTTGTTTGTTTGTGTGTGTGCGTGTGTGTGTGTGTGCGTGTGTGTGTGTGTGCGTGTGTGTGTTTGTGTTTAGGTATGTGCCTTGTATCCCTATATTTGTATCTTTATATCTCTGTCTCTTCACTGTTGAAGGGGATAAGTTTCATTTTGTTGCTATTTTGAAAGTTTTTCCAAGCATTTGTCAAGTGTTTTTTCAGCTTCTAATGAGATGATCATGCGAATTTTCCCCTTTCAGTTTGTTTAAATGGTGGATTAGTTTGATGGATTTTTGCAAATAGAGCCACCCATGCATGCCTGGGATGAAGCCTACTTAATCATAGTGGGTGATATTTTTGGTATGTTCTTGGGTTCGGTTTGCAAGTACTTTTTGAGTATTTTTGAGTCATTGTTTATAAGGAAAATCTAGCCAAGACTCCTAGTAGGTCACCTTCTAGCCATAGAGAACTTCTAGTGGAGGGAAGAGAACACAGACCCACCCACAAAAACTTCAACCTAAAATTTACCCTGCCTATAAGATGTGCAGGGATGAAGATAGAGCAGTGATTGAGGGAAGAGGAAGATTAGAGCCCGGCATAGATGTCCTGGGAGAGTCTTCATCCAGTTTCAGAATGAAACAGATGCTGAGAGTCACTGCCAAATTGTAGGCAGGTTTCTGGGAATCTTGTGGAAAAGTGTGTAGGGGGAATAGAAGGACCTGGAGGGGACAAGAACTCCACAAGAAAACCAACAGAGTTAACGCACCTACGCCCAGAGAGACTTACAGAGACTGAAGCAACCAAGGGCCAAGCATGGACTGGACCTACTTCCCCTACACATATGTAACCAATGAGTAGTTTAGTCTTCATGTGGGTCCCCTTGTATGAGGAGAAGGGCTGTCTCTGACATGGACTCAGTTGACTGACTCTTTATCACTTTCTCCTCGCAGAGTCTGGCCACAGAGGAGAGGATGTGTTCAGTCATGATGGGACTTGGATGAGCTAATGGGAGGAGTAGAGTAGGGGGATAATAAGGCAAGATAGATGGAGGGTAAAACCAGAAGGAGAGGAGGGAGGGGGCAATGGTTGGGATATAATGAATGATTTCTTTTTTTAAGAACACTGTGTTTTGATCACATCTCCACTTGAAATAGATACTTTTTTCCCTCCCTTGCAAGATGCTCTATTATACTTGTGTTTTCTCAAGTCTCATAGAACATCATGCAAACATGGTGAATTACGAAAAAGAAAATCTTTATCTGAACCATTCTTAGCCTCCCTTGAAATACCCAAGGCAGGTAGGAGTTGAGACTCATCAAACTAGGGCCTTAAGCAGATTTGAGAAACATTTCCCCTGTTGGGAACATCATGAACTCTAAATCTGTTCAGACTTGGAGGATTCTTGGCAGTTGGGATATTGAGATGATTCAATTACTATCTGTTCTTTATTTACTGTGACAAACATAAAGTATCATGAATTTCTACAGGTGAGGACCAAAGAAAGTCAGAGAAATCATCTCACTTCAAGATGTAGCACCCCACACTGAAGAGCCAAAACAAAGAACCTTTGACAAGCACTCTGCTTCGGAACCATCCCCAGCCCTGTGCTAGGCTAAGCTAAAGGACTTTAGAGAGTACCAGAAACTAGAGTTGATTTCCTGTCTGCTTAAAATCTGCATTGCCAATGGGGGGGGGGGACATTAACTCAGTTCTCTTCCATGAGTTTTATTTGCTAAACTTTTTTTTTTTTGCATGACTAACTGAACTCTGACAATACACCTGGATAGACTATGGACATACACACACACCATTATCTTCAATGTCCTCTTATTGGATAATCACTTAACTTTCAATCGTCTGTTCTGCAGATTCAGTAGACATTTTTCCAAACTGCTACGTGTTTCTCCAATTTCCCCCAAGTGACATACATCCCTCATTCCCTTTCTTCCCTATGTGGAAGTGTAAATAAACTTCTGAATCAAGCTGGGTGTATAAATAAGAATATCTTATGATTGTTCTCATGTATGCATAAGCTTATCATTTCTATTTGATATACTGTTGGTTAGTTGCAGGAGTCTTTCATGTTCTAATGAGAAACCACATTTCCTTCCCTACTGAAGATTGTTTGGAACAATCATTTCCATTCCCAGGGTCCTCAGGCAAAGGAGCTTTCCTTTTTATGGATTCAAAAACACTGAGCAAGGTGCTGGAGAAAAATACCTTAAGCAAGTTACCTTGGGAGAGCTCCGAATTTAGCTGCTTAGCCTAGCAATGCCAAGCAGTCTGAGCATGGCTGACTTAAGCAGCCTCAACTTTGACTTGTAGCCATGAGATTGCTCTACACAGGCCTTCCAGTAAGTTTGGTATGTGGAGTATAATTTTTCCTGATGGCCTTCCAAGGTCTGTGATTAGGGTTATGTTATTTTTAAGTCTGGTCATCTGTGTAGTACATTACTAGTCTCTCTTTTGGTCTTCTATTAAATTTTCTATAGGTAATTCCTCTGCGACATAAAGTGCAAGTGTAACAATTGCCTACATTGTATTTAAGAAGTTGGAAAACTACTATTTTTGGAAATACTGAACTTTTACTGTTGTCTGAGTAGAAATGAGGGTACTGTGATCCCAAACTTTAAGGTATAACCGTAATTTCTAATAAGGAAGGTAAATCTGATTACGCCTTTACAAATTATTATACTTCTGAATGAATATATGGGTAGAAATTCTAGACTTTTAGTAACACATATGACTTTAAGAGTGGTGTTTTATGAACAAAGCATTTCATAATAATATGGAATCCTGGCTTACTCCTAGATAATTGTTTTTTACGTGAAAAAAAAAAAGTACCTTAATGAAGCGATTCTGGCTTTGCCCCTATTTAATGAACACTGGACAATTGGTTGAATACCCCTAGAGCTATTGGGAAAGTTGTTTTTTTTTTCAATTAATTTATCCAGATTACATCTCAATTGTTATCCCATCCATTGTATCCTCTCATTCTTCCTTCCCTCCCGCTTTTACCCTATTCCCCTCCCGTTTGTCTGTGACTGACGGGGACCTCCTCCCCCTCTATATGATCATAAGCTATTAAGTCTCATTTGGTAGCCTGCTATCCTTCCTCTGAGTGCCACCGGGCCTCCCCATCGAGGGGACGGGGTCAAATATGGGGCACCAGCATTCATGTGAGTCATTCGCTATGGGGAAAGTACTTAGCCAGCATGGATTGTCGTGTCACTAATGACCTTGGTGAACTCTGGGTTCTCTTTACCTAAATAAGAATATAGGCAGATGTTACAGATAATCTATCAGAGTGTAGCATCCACTGGCTTTTGTTTTCAGCCTGGGTTTAAATGACTTATGAGTTGATTAATGCTGTTTAGGAAATTATTCCCAACAAAAATTTTAAAGCACAAAACATGAAAAGTTTCTAGGAATCAGAGATTCTGGCATGGTTTAGCTGGGTCTTTCTGGCTCCGCGTTTATCTAAAGATGACAGATATGAGAGAGACAAGAGCTGCTAGTGTCTGAAAGACTGATTGTGGCTCGAAATCTTGTTGTGAGTTGTTTCATCCTCCATTCCTCTTTGGCTGAAAACTAGATGTTTAATCCAAGAGTGGACAAATAAAAAGCAGTGTTTTATGTCACATTGTGTCTTTTCTGCAATATCCTAAGAATGACTTGCATGAAGTCTAACAGTGGTAAGAAGGGTCCACACACAGGTAAAATTTTCAAGAGAAAGGAATCACTGGGTGTCGTGGTGGAGAATAAAAAGTACTGCCTGACCTCAGACCTAGCTCCTCAAACTTAATTTGTATTATTCCCAGAGTGGAAATTCTTTTGTGAAGTACAAAAGTTACTGTGCCGATGGAGGAGCAGGACAAAGGCCAGAATCTTTCAGATAAACCATGTCTCGGACAGTTATTCCTTCTCCAGGACAGCTATTCCAGTGCAACTCCTCTGAAAAGTTTCTCAGGAATTTGAAAAACTATCAGCTTAAAGGAGAAAATTGTATACCTCTTTCATCAAGATATGATGGTAGAAAAGCCATAGCTACAGAATACCCAAAGTCCTCACTCAGGGGAAAGCTAAGATTGTTCTTCAAAATTATATGAATATTATACTTAACACTCCCACCTTAAAGAAGGAAGTCACATTCTTGGGAGATTATCAACGAAGTATTGTTTCCCATATAACAGATGCTGCAACCGGCTGACATCTGAAAATAAGGACCGTAGGAAGAATTTTTCTTGTAGTGGCTCCAAGCTGCGATGCATATATCTCTATATTTTGGACTGTTATATCTTGAGGAACTTAAACTTTAGTACTTCTACAGTAGAGTACACGACTGAGGAAAGAGTCACGGGAGAAGAAGATCGTGGGACTTGGGGCTTATAAAATTGGCCATTATACCCACTGCAGAAGATTCTTTCTTTTTGGAAAAACAAAGAAACAAGAATAACACTTATGTTCTATTAGTTGTTTCTGATAGAGACAGCCTACATGAGTGGTCTGTGACGAGCAATTGATCCCATTCCTTAAACACCCCATCAAGACACAGCCTCAGTCATAAAGATCTCCACAGTCTCCTGAAGATATTGAACCTCAGTCATTGACTAGAATTCCCGATCAATGCAGGGGTCCAGTTTTAGTTAACTGTTTCAGTCACCACCCTGCAAGTGGCTGAGGATAAAATCCTTATCATTTAGCTGGTTACGCAGCATAGCAGCATATTGCATCAACCTTTTGTAGAAATATCACGAACAAGGAGTTTCACATTTAGGGTCTGTTTTTCTGTGGAGATAGTTCACTCTATGTAAATATTCATCAAGCTTATGAATGAGAATATGTGTGCAGCAGAAATCTGCATCTTCGTCAAGCAGTGTTTACTTTCTAGCTCTGTTCACTGAGCATGTGAATCACCAGCCCGCGAGTGTTTGTCATTCTTTCTTCCTTAAACCCGAAACCCCTTTCCATCTACCGATCTCATGCCTCTTTCTTCTACTTCTTATTTTACAACTCTTAATGCTTGATATACATAATAGAAACTAAGTTGAGAAACAATGACATTAAGTGATGTCATGAACCAAATGGATATCTACAGAACTTTTCACCCAGATACAAATATAATACCTTCTTCTCTGCACCTCACAGAACCTCCCCCAAATTGGCCATATAGTAGGTCACAGTGCAAGCCTCAACAGATACAAAAAGATTCAAATAATACTCTGTATCCTATCAGACCACCATGGATTAAAGCTGGACTTTAACAAAAATAGAAATAACAAAAAACCTACACAGACATGGAAACTGAGCAAAACTCTACCCAATGACAACTGGGTCAGGGAAGAAATAAAGAAAGAAATTAGGGATTTCTTAAAATTCAATGAAAATGAAAGTATGACAAGGCCAAACTTAAGGGACACAATAAAGCAGTGCTAAGACATAAGTTCATAGCACTAATTGCCTTCATAAAGAATATTATTTTATAAATAATATTCTTGATAAGACCACATCATAATAAGTAGACCATCGAGCCAGAGGTCTACATGCTTGAGAAAAAGGTTGTCATGCCATTAAAATTCCAAGTAAACATTGAATCAGTGAGTTTACCATTTATTTTACAAGAAATTCTATGGCAATAATCATCTGAAATATGTAACTTTGCAGTAAAAAAAATCAAATTTAAAGATTATCTTGCCTATTTTAACATATACAATTTAGTTATCTGTCAGGTGTTTACACAGATGTCATGCCTTCAAAGGACGGTGGTAAGCTGGGTGTGGTGCTGCACATCTTTCATCTTAGCACTCAGAGTGCAAAGGCAGGCAACTCTTTGTATTGTAGACCAGTGTATTCTGCAGAGCTAGTGCCAGGATAGTCAGATCTCAAAAACAAAAAAATTTAAAAAGGAAAGAAAGAAAGAAAGAGAAAGAAAAGAAAAGAAGTACACAAAAGAAAGCAGAAACAGGATGATGGCAGCCACTGTCACTTTTACATTAACTTATTTTCTATTGAAGATTTATATGCATATGCACAAATATAAATATAGCACTTAACCAGATTATGTGATAAAAAACATGAAATAATTAGATTTAATATGATTTTAAGGCCTGAAAGTATTATTGTTTTATCTCTTCACTTTGAGCATCATTTTCATTTCTAGTTATCTAGTGACTAGATGATTAAAGACTCCTGGGACATAGTTCATTAAATCCAGGTGGCTACTCTCAAGTTTTTATTAACTAGGAATTATTTATTCACTATGATGTCTATTCCCATTTTATTTTTCAGTCGTTTCTTTTCTTACTAGTTAAGTAGATTTTAAAGTTCAGAAGTGGAGAAAATATAAATATTTCACTTGTAATGACTGGAACACAACCAGATGCACAGTGATAAAAATAATAATGGACATAAAACTCATAGAAGGTAACAGATGATCATTTAAATCAACTAGATTTTGTGCTCTGGGTTAAACATGAGAAGAAAAATACACTAACACAATGAAATTACTGAAAATTTAAATGCTTTGCAGAAATGTCTATGGAAAAGACTCCCTCTTAATTTTAGGTGATGTTTAAAGCAGTTTTTAAAGTTCTCATGCACGCATACAAAGCCCGCCTATTACATTTACCCTCATTACCCCTCAACTCCTCCCAGTTCCCCTTCTCACAACCCCTTTCCAACTATATTTTCTCTTTATGAGTCCAAATAATGCTATCCATATACTTTGGAGTATAAGGCCTTTGATGCTCCTGTTATCAACCTACTAGTGGCCATGCCCTTAAAGCAACTGTCCCTCCATCCCCTTTATAGCAGCCATCAACTACCAGTAGCTCCTCAGCTAGGAGTCTGATGCTATGGGCCCTTCCCCGTCCAAGATGGAATGCTGATCATGTGCATGACTTTTGTAAAAATGAGTTTCCTTAAAGCAAATATTCTTTTCCTTCTACCCACTCTTTATTGTTTATTGTGATCATTAAGCAAAGGTAAGCCTCCTGACTTCAGCTCTGACCACCACTGATGGTTTCGGCCAAGCTGTTGTTCCTCAAACTAGTATATTTTCCATAGCTTTAATGAGTAAAATATCTGCTGGGCTTTCATGTGGAATACTACCAACTGATAATTTTTGCTTTCGATAATCTCCTATGTGTCTTTTTTATTAATTACTTTAATTTTTATTGATTTTTACATTTATCAGTACATTTTTTGCATATGTCAATGTACATGTACACACGTGATTGATTGTGTCAAGAGGTGAGAGTGGAGATCAAAAAATGTCTTCGAGAGCCATTACTCTGCTTCCACAGTGTGGGCTCTAGGGATTGATCTCTGAACCAACGTGATCTTGCAGGTTGTGTCCCCACTTGTCCCCTTTATTGTCCCAGTTTCTCTCCTTGCCTGTAGGTTCCTTTTGTTTTGAATTGCGTTGTGTTGTTTACTGTCAGTCTTCCCACACTCCTAACGTAATGGGCATCCTGAGGTTTCCACTGTAGACTATCCTCCAACCTCATGGCTCTATACGTTGTCACTTAGTGCCTTTTTCCCCCCCTCAGGAAATGCTACCCCGCTACACAGTGTCCTGACCTCAAAAACCTGTTTAGATGCCTTCATAACCCTGGAAGTCTCTAATCTGCATGTTGATAAAGGCAATAATCTGGGGATGTTCTCTGTACAAACCCTAGTCTAAAATACCTTGGATCATGGCTGTCACAGCCTCCAACAATCTGGAAAAGCACTTCTTTAGGTGGCCATGTGCTGGCAGGAACACCAGGAGTTCTTTGTTCTTTAGGGACAGCCTTTCAAATCAGTTTTCAATTTTATATGCTGGCACCCATCATGACTAGAGTCTGGTCTGTTGTCTCCATTCCCAGTGCAAGATGCTTGGGTGACTTTACATGGTGTTGATCTCTTTAAAACCTTGTTCGGCTTACCTGAATCTTTAAACATACATTTTTTTCTGGCTAAACTTCATGTTTACTACATCTTTTTAATTTGATTTTTTTTCCTCTAATTCTCTCTGTGAATCCAACTCAATATGCATAATAGGAAATTAAAAAAATCTGTTCAAATAACCATGGAATACACTGGATGCTGTGCTTTCTAGCTTGAAAATTTCCCCCTTCAAATTAATTAATCTACCACCTTTATACTCAGCACCTTCCAAATCTTCTGGAAAATAAATTTTAGGGAAATTATTTGTCACTATACAATGTGAGTAGAATCCATACAATTTTTAATAAAGACATTGTTTCCATATGAGCCATATTAACACTGAATTGGCTCTATATTTTCAGCATTCTGTCCTTTTGAATCTTTGGCAGAATGTTACATTCATTAAATACTACTTACTAGGGATTCTATTAACTATAATTCCAAACTCTTTTCCAAAAGACTAGCTTCTTATGCTTAGGAACCACAGTGTCAAGTTTAGCCACACAATCATCCCACCATTATCACTACATTATCTGTTTGTTAGTTGTTAGTTATTTTTGTGTTGCTTTGATCAGAATTCCTGACAAAAACAAGGGAGGAGAGATTCGTTCCAGCTTCTAGTTTCAAAGGATTCAATACATCTTGGTAAGGTGACAGAGCAGAATAGTTTATGCCATGATGAGACACAAAGCAAAGCTAAGCAAAGCAAACAAACAAGAATGCTAGCACACAGTTGGCCTCTTCCCTCTTTCACCCACATGCAGAGCTGCCCTTTTTTGACTTAAATAAATAAAAAGATTAACCCTAATGCTCCCCAAGTAACAATCATAATTAGAAATTTGGATAGCAGTTAATTCATGTTATACATATACCTATATATATACAACATAGATGCACACATACATATATACATATATGTAAATACACACACACGCACGCGCGCACACACACACACACACACACACACACACACACACACATATATATATATATATATATATATATATATATATATATATATATATATATATATATGATGCTACAAGTATGCCACCAAGGAAAGTTACAAGTGAATGCTAACTGCAGCAAGACATAAATGTATAAACTGCATGATTCCATTTTTACTTGGTGCAAATTTAGATATATCAGTATCCTGATGGTTATTCCCTGCCACGGTCTGTGAGAAATAGGGCTTTTTTCATGCTGTATGCAGATTGGAGGGTGTACACATCTTATTTACTGTAACACTGCTGTGAAGAAACACCATAACCAAGGCCACATGAGCTCTTCCATTAATGTACCTTCTCCAACAAGGCCTCACTAGCTCATCTTTCCTAAGCAGTTCTAATAACTGGGCAATAACATTCAAATATATGAGCATACGTCAGCCATTCTCATTCAAATCATCACATTTATTTTGTTGACAGTTATTACATTTTAAGAAATATTATATTTCAGTATACACTTGAAGAGGAAAATTAGTTGTTAAGTGTGGGTTCTGGAGGTAAACAATAAAAAGAAACAAAACCATATATACTCGTAAACCAAAAAGCAAATTAAAATGGTTGTAAGTGATTTACAGATATATATGGATTATTTAGTGCATGTATTTTTATATCATTATTGTTTTGGTCTATAAATGAAAATTTATAAGTTCTTTACCATGAACCAGTAGAAAAAGCAATACAAGGATTTTAAGATTTCAATTATGCAAGGGTACGTGAGGAAGATAGAGAAAATTATTTGGGATAGATAATCATGGACATTTTATCCTCAAATATTTCAGTAAATATAATTTACTAGTGTTGTAATTTTTCTATTTTTAATGGGTATTGATTAAGACATATCAAAACTTCCAACATCATCAATACAGTTTTACATTGCAGTCGTTTACTCCAGAATCTTATGTAGTCTGTGCCTTTAAAATCTGCCAAGACTTCTATTAGCCGAAATTATTTACCTGGTAAGACAGGCTTCACATCAGTTGTCTCCTGCTAGGCTACTTTTGTCCCACTAATCTGAAGTTATACTTCATTGCCTTAAGCAGGAGAATTCTCAAAGCATTTCATTTTGCCGCTATCACAGTCTTTCCTCCAACACGGTAGTTATTCTAGATTGATCTGAAATAGTACTGTGCCTCTGTTTCCAAGCACATATCTGGTTCACATGAACTCTATTAGTGTGCATGTTGCACAGACTTTATGCACATATGTGTTCATGCACACCCACCCCCCACACACATACCGCAAGCAATTGTAAGAAGTAAAACTATCATAAATATGACTTTCAGTAATATTCGTAATGCCTGTATTTCCTTTCTACTCTAACATTTACCAGCTGTGTGATCATATGTAATTTGAATAGTTCTATCATGTCTTACATCCATTACCTAAAAAAGAAATTTAAGTGAGTGACTATGAGGAGATTTCTTGTGAAGAATGCTAGGGTTAATTTATGTGGAGCAGTTAGTGTAGGTACTAGCATGCGTAAAGATCCAAAGAGTGTTGGCTTTGTTCCTTTATGAATATGATTTTACTTGTTATCGTTCCTTTTAACTTGCTTTGTACTGTGTACTCCATAATTAAGAATACATCAGATACTAACCTCACAGATTCAGTAAAACAGTATGTTTTGAATGTATTTTAAATTATTAATTTTTGATGTACCATAATTTTATAATTACTTTGAATATTTTCTGTGTTTAGATATTTAAGTCTTTTTTTCTGTTTTCTTTTTTGTTTGTTTTTCAAGACAGCAATTATCTGTACGGCCTTGGCTGTCTGAGAATTCCCTCTGTTGACCAGGCTGACCTCAAACACAGAAATCCACATGCCTCTGGCTCCTGAGTGCTGGGGTTAAAGGAATGTGCCATCAACTCCTGGCAAGTTTTTATTTTCAAAATAAAATAATTCATAAATTATGTTGTGTAAAAATACCATGCTTCATTTTGGAGTATTTCACAAATGTGTATTTATACAAATGCTTGAAAAGTTGGAACGTTATTATATTGTGAAATATTTTGTGATATATGTTACAGAAAATTTTATTTAATAGACAGCATGCTAGTACTGTCCAGTGTTTCTCTAAAATAATGATAACATAATCTTCTAATCAGCTCTACTAATTTGAATGACCTCAAGACACGTGAAGTGCAAAGTAGTTGATCTTAGATAGTTCTGAGTATTGTCAGTCTGCCGCCAAGAATCTATACCTGAGAAATGCCCATGAAAACCACACGCATCACTGAAGAACACTCCTTGTGTCATGTTGACATTTCTGATACCTGAATTCACTGCCCTCATAAGTATTAAAATTTTATTCTTCTTTGCAGTATGGTGGAGCATCTTTTGGGTATATACCAAGGAGTGGTATAGCTGGGTCTTGAGCTAGAACTATTCCCAACTTTCTGAGAAAGTCCCAGATTGATTTCCAAAGTGGTTGTACAACTTTGCACTCCCACCAGCAGTGGAGGAGTGTTTCCCTTTCTCCACATCGCCATGAGCATGTGCTGCCACTTGTGTCTTTGGTTTTAGCCATTTTGACAGGTGTTTAAGATGGAATCTCAGAATCATTTGATTTGCATTTCCTTGATGACTAAAGATGTTGAACATTTCTTTAAGTGTTTCTCAGCCATTAAGGAGTCCTCTGTTGAGAATTGTCTGTTTAGTTCTGTACCACATTTTTAAATTGGGATATTTGGTTGATTAATTCTTGATTTTTTTTTAATTTTTAATTTTCACTTTACACCCTGATTGTAGCCCCCTCCCTCATTGCATCCCAATCCCATCCTCCTGCCCTCATACCCTCTTTCTCTCTCTCTCCTAGTCTTCAGAGAGGAGAGACTGCTTCCTCTAACACCTTACAGCCTATCACGTCTCATCTGGTGCCTGTATCCTCTTCCTCCATGCCTTGGCAAGACCGCCATGCCAGGGGAAGTATTTAATGGGTGGGCAGCAGAGTCCATGTGATAAGTAATTCCTACCTCTCATATTATGGGACCCACAAAGAGACTGTGCTGCCTATCTACTGCATCTGAGCAGAGGGTCTAGGTCCACACCATGCATGGCCCCAGGTTGATGCACCAGTCTGCATCACCTCTTGCTCTGCCTAGCTTTATAAGCTCCGTGGGTCTCCTTGTGGAGCTATACCCACCCCTCCAGGTCCCTCTACTCCCCAACTCTTCCATAAGACTCCCTGTGCTCCACCCTGGAGTCTGACTGTGTGTCTCAGAGTCTGCCCTGATCTCTCGAGGTGTGGAATTTTTCAGAGGACCTGAATCTGGGCACAGCTTAGATGTTCCTCAACCAAAGAATGGAGAAAGAAATTGTGGCACATTTACACAATGGAATAATACTCAGCTATGAAAAACAAGAAATCTTGAAATTTGCATGCAAATAGATGTTACTAGAGATCATACTGACTGAGGTAACTCAGAGCCAGAAAGACAGCCATGGTATACACTCACATATAAGTGGATATTAGCCAAATAATATAGGATAGCCACACCCCAATACACAGACTTAAAGAAATTAAATAACTAGGAGGACCCTAGGGAGAACGCTTAATTCTCCTTCAGCAGGACAAATGTAATAGACACAGGAAGCAGTCAAAGAGAAGGAACAGGAAGGGGGCCTACCATAGAGTTCCTCTGAAATTTCTTAATTCTTTATATATTTTGGATATTAGTCATCTGTCAGATGTTGTGTCAGGACACATCTGTAGGCTGCCACTTTGCCCTACAACAGTGTCCTTTGACTTACAGAACCTTTTCAGTTTCATGAAGTCCCATTTATTATTTGAACTTTTGTTCAACTGTGTTCATAGTGGCTTTATTCCTAACAGCCAGCAACTGGAAACAACTTAAATGTCCTTCAACTGAAAAATGAATAAATAAAATGTGGTACATTTACACAATGGAATACTACTCAGCTATTAAATCATGAATTTTTCAGGCAAATTGATGGAACTAGAAAAGATCATCCTCTTAGTAGCCTGCTATCCTTCCTCTGAGTGCTACCAGGTCTCCCCTTCCAGGCACATGGTCAAATATGAGGCACCAGAGTACGTGTGAAAGTCATACCCCACTCTCCACTCAGCTGTGGAGAATGTTCTGCCCATTGGCTAGATCTGGATAGGGGTTTAAAGTTTACTGCCTGTATTGTCCTTGGCTGGTGCCTTAGTTTGAGTGGGACTTGATACCCTATGAGCATATACAGGGGGAGGAAATCCCCCTCAGGAACAGTCATAGGGGAGGGGAATAAGGGGAAAATGGGAGGGAGGGAAGAGTGGGAGGATACAAGGGATGGGATAACCATTGTGATGTAACAAGAATAAATTAATAAAAAGAAAAGAAAAGAAAAGAAAAGATCATCCTGAGTGTGGTAACCCAAAAAGACACACATAGTATGTACTCACTTGTAAGTGATGACTAGCCACACAATACAGGATAACCATACCACAATCCACAGAACCAAAGGAGCTAAATAACAAGGAGATTCCAAGGGAGGAAGCTTGAATCTCACTCAGAAGAGGAAATAAAATGGACATCGGAAGTAGATGAAGAGAGGAAAATAAGTAGAAGAGGGGATGGGGAAGGGAATGAAGGTGAGAGAAGGCTGGGACCGTGGGTCTGTAGACCTGGGAGAGAGATGGAAGGCAATGAAGGGGAATCTCTGGGGCAAGCTGGAGATCCGCAACAGGGTAGGCTCCTGGGGTGATGTGTGCTGACTCCAGCTGCCACCCCTACATATAGCCAGATAGGACTTCCAGTGGAAGGAGGGGGCACCATTCCAACCACAAAACTTTTAACCCCAACTATAGCCTGATTATAAGATAGGCAGGGATAAAGATGCAGCAGAGTTTGAGGAAATGACCAACCAATGACTGGTCCAGCTTGGGACCCACCAGACGGGAGAAAGCCAGCCTCTGTCACTATTAATGGTACTCTACTATGCTTGCAGACATGAGCCAAGCTCATTGTCCCCAGTGAATCAAAACAGATGCTGAGACCCACAGCCAAACACTGGATGGAGATCTTGGAATCTTGTGGAAGATGTGGGGCAAAATTAGAAGGACCCAAAGGGGACAAGATGACCACCAGAGTAAGCTAACCTAGGCCCATGGGAGCTCACAGAGACTAAACCACCAACCTAAGTGCTTGCATGGACTTGATCTCCACTAAATTTATGGAGCCGATGGATAGCTCAGTCTTCATGTGGGTCCCTTTGCAACTAGAGCAGGGGCTGAACTGATATGGACTCAGTTGCCTGATACTGGATTGTTTTCCCCTAGCTGGGCATCTGTGTGTGGCCTCAGTGGAAGAGGATGCACTTAGTCCTCGTGGGACATGAAGTGGCAGGGGTTCGGGTGGTGGGAGGAAGGGTTGAGGGGTGGGGGGACTCCTTTCTCTGAGAAGAGGGGAGGGGAGAATGGGGGAAGAACATAGAGTGAGAGGATTATGATCTGTGTGTGCAGTGAATAAGTAAAACAGTTAAAGAGAAACATTATACCTGTGACTTAAAATAACTCAGTGCACGTGTATGAGTGCCTGAGAGTATTGTACCTAGTTTAGTTTGATTTTGAACTCTGGTCTTTTCATATTTTTATTATTCATAAAGAATGACCCTCCTTACTTAAACTCAATTTTCAGTTTATACAAAGTCTGTTCATGATTTCCTGGGTTTTAATATTCATTCTCACTTTTTGCTAAATTCTACCTTGTAAATTTGCTTCAATTTATTTACCTACCATTTTGCTTAAGCCTATTTAAGCCTACTTACTCTGCTTACAGGTTTGAATTATTGTGACTAATATTGCTACCGAGTCTTTTGCATCTCTCCTGGTGTGTATTTTTAAACATTTTCTTGGATCATAATATATTAATACTTCTACCTTGATAAAAATCAAGCAAAATTATATTCTAAAATGGCCATATTAACCTTAATTTATAAAAATTATATTAGCATTTTCTATATTCTAAATTTTTTTACTAATACTCTATCTCAAAACCTTTTTATTCATTTTACATTAGTCACAAGAGAGCTACTAATTTTAGGTTTAATTCATGACTTACTGGTCTAAAGTCAAATACCTCTTTGCATATTATTAGTCATTAGCATTATCTCTTAGGGAAAGACTTGTCCATGTCTCTCGTTTTTCATCATTGGTGAAGGTTTTACTTACATCTAAAGCAATCTTTATATATGTTTCAGACATTCATTCATATCTGTGCATAAGTGTGTACAGGTGTGAAAGCTCATGTGTATGTGAGCCAGGATGTCTTCCTCAATCGCTCTTCAATATGTTCTCAAATGAGGGGTTTTCATCCATTTATCTACACTGGATCTTCCTGTCTTATACACTTCAATGCTCAGATTGTAGACATACGCTGTTGTGCTTAATATTTTATGTGGACTCTAAAGTATGGAACTCAGACTCTCAGGCTTGCACAGTGAGTATTTCACCAACTATGCCATTTCTCTAGCCCCTCTTCTTGTATATTTTGTTCTATATACTTATGGATTCTTATACAGATATGTTTTCATTGTTTATAGATTGCATTTTGAAATTTTAATGCTATTTCTTGGAAAATTCAATTTAGTTATTTAATGATATTTTCAAATTTCTCTTTCACATGTACTACTACTTGAGCCTTATCTAAAGCCTTCTACATCAGTGGACCACAAAATTTTCATACCTCTAATTTACCTAATGTCTAAATATTTTTTCATTCACAATTCTTGAGTTCATTTAAAATTGGTTTTAAGTTTTGGGATAACTCAGTTTGGGATAACACAAGATAATCCAGCTGTGCCATACTGATCCCCACTTTCTCCCAAACTCTTGAGGTAACGTCTATGTAGAAAAATCATTTTGCATATATATAGGTCTGCTTCTGGCTCTCAGTCCCATTGATTAATTTTTCTATGTGCACAAAAGTACATAAGTTGAATTATACTAATTTGTATTAGCAGTAGCTAGGTTTTATACAGTTTTGTTTTGTTTTCTTTTTTATTTATTATTATTATTATTGGCCTTACTTTCTTTTTCTTTTTTTTTTAATTTTTTTTTTATTAATTTATTCTTGTTACATCTCAGTGGCACTCAGAGGAAGGATAGCAGGTTACCAAGAAGAGACTTGATACCCTATGAGCATATATGGGGAGGTAATCCCCCTCAGGAACAGTCATAGGGGAGGGGAATAAGGGGGAAATGGGAGGGAGGGAAGAATGGGAGGATACAAGCGATGGGATAACCAGTTTTGTTTTCTTGACAGTTGCTGATATTTTTTTTTTCCTCTAGTCACATACTGGGATCTCTAACAACTATAACTTGGAGTTTGATTTTGTGCTATATTTAGAAAACTTCAGATTTTCATATTACCACGACCTGATGCAGTTAACAAAGAGGTTGATAATAGATGCAGACACCGCAGGATGGCGTGGTAGGCGCTCCTTCAAGCCCAGCACTCGAGACTCGTTAGATCCCTGCAAACTTAAGGCCGTCCTGGTTTCCATATCTAGATCCAGTCCATCCAGAGCTCTACACAACTCTGGTGAGGGAAGAGTTCATGGTCATTCTGTCTTCACTGTGTATAGTTCAAAGTCAACTAGTGCAACACGAGAATTTGTCTCAAGCTGGGAGGTGGTGGTGCACGCCTTTAATCCCAGCACTTGGGAGGCAAAAGCAGACATATCTCTGTGAGTTCGAGGCCAGCCTGGTCTACAAAGGGAGTCCAGGACAGCCAGGGCTCTGTTATACAGAGAAACCCTGTCTCAAAAAAGCCAAAAAGAAAGGAGAAAAAGAAAACTGAGAATTTGTCTCAAAGGCCTGAAAGAAGCTGAGGAAAGGCCCAGTGGTTAAGAGCACGGATGCCTTACAAAGGGCCAGCGTTCAGCTTCGAATCCCACAAGTTACATAATGAGACTGTCTCGCAAAAGAAAACTTCCTCTTCTGAGTCCTCTCTATGAATTACTCCACTTTAGGTACCAGTATATATCACAGTAAAAGTCTCAAAAATAATTTCTAACTGGTTGGTTTTAACAATTAGGTTGTGGAAACATCTGAGATTGTGGAACTGTTTTACTGAGCAGAGAGAAGAAAGATTTTACTTAAAATGGAAATTCCACTGATGTTTCTGCAACTCTTTGATAGCAAAGACAAAGTCAGCTAAGGAATGTATAAAGTCCTTAATGGAGTCTCTGGAATGCTACCTTCTCAGTCTATATGACATAGTTCCCTGGGCATATTACTATCTCTTTACTATCACTATGATTCATATAATAGCAAAATTGCAAAATAAATGGTACAGAACAAAATACCTATACCTGTTATTGGACACCTAACCCTTTGATCCCAACTGATTCAAAAATGATAACTTTGAAATGCAGATATCTCAATTATATTTTTTTGTCACATGATCAATTACATGGAAGAGTTTCATATAAACCAAAATCCAACTAGCCAAAAAGCAAAAAGTGATTAAAATGGTAGTTCTTTTTAAAATATGGTTGCATAATGCATCTTGGAGTTACTTTACATGATAAGCTGAATAATATTTCCTTAGATAATATCCATCTACTGAACATCATGATTGTGATGTTATTAAATGAAGGACAGGGAGGTGAAGAGTTTATACCATTTTTATCCCCATGAAATTGTTATAATAAGGTTACCTCTATAAAAGAGAGGAGATTAACAACAGTGGAGCAATATATTGGTGTCGATGGAACGCTGAGAATACAATAGTGCTGAGAGGTAGAGTCCAGAATCTTCATTTAGAGAATCAGCATAAAGCCAGCCTTTTACTTTGTGTTTATCTTAACCCAGTGAAGCTTATTTTCCAAAAATGTATGATAAAAATATGTGGTTTTAAACTCAGTACTTTTATGGTAGTTTGTTATTAGTACCAAAGAAAATTAATAGTTTGTATTATTTTGAAAGAAATATACTGAGTAATGGCAATTGCATTTACAGCCTGTGTTATTTCAAAAACACACACATTCTTGTGTTAGGTGGTACTAATTACTACAGGCTGTGGTGACATCTCCTTAGAGAATTCTAGAATGGGACTTAATGTCACCATATCAGCCCATGTGGAGTTTTTCTTCTTAGTTGGTTTCCTTTTAAAAATCATTTTTATCATTTTATTTTGTTTTTTGTTTGTTTTTCCTCACAGATGTCCATCATTTCATGATCCCTGCTTCCTGAAGCTTTCGCTTGGGAAAACACTGAGAACCGAGGCTGTAAACATAGAAAAAAGCCTGACAGCTCTGGAGCTGGTACATGAGCACAGTCTATCTCACTATCAGTTCTTACGTGAGTAAGCTAAAGTCTTAGTTACAAACATTCAACCTTCAGACCATCTGCAACAAAAACAATTTATAGAAACTCTGTAGAGAGCAAGTGTTTCTATCCTTTCTATTATTTTGTGTAGTTGATGTCTCAATGAAAGCAAAATTATGACAGATACGTCAGATGTAAGAAGATAGGAGAGACACTGCTAGTTTATAAATATATCAATAAGATCCAGTAACAGTGGAATTTTGAGCACTAAATTTAATTATTTAAACACTAAGTTCCCCCAAATATACTGACTATTGCTGTTGCACATTCCTTCTGGCAGATCTATTTAAATAATTAATATAATCATAGATAATGTAAACATATATATATATGAAAATGGGAAAGACATTTTGATTATAGTATGCATTTTTAAAAGGTCTAAATGTATAAATGTTTCTTGTAGTCTTGACTATAACTTTGTGCTATTTGCTGAAAATTGAAGAAACACACTTCCTTAATGCTTTGGGAAATAAAAATTAAAGATAAATGACTACATTAGTTACTTTTACTTATTTTTGTTAAAGTAGATATTTCAGAGTAAAACCTATCTACTTCTGTGTTTCTTTCTCACTTCAAGGCTTTCCTGTTCTTGGTTTCCTTCAGAATGTTCAGTAACAGCTTCATTACCTCCTCTGTCCTCATCTGTGCCATGGAAGAGTGTGCTCATTAGGCTGTGACCTTTAAAGAGGCAGACATTTCCATATTGATACTGTATCAAAATTCTTGCCATACTGGCTGCTCATCATATTATATCAGACCATCGGACTATTTAAAATATTATGTTTATTTGTGTGTGTGTGTGCCTACAGCACTATTCTTATGAGTATCACATGTGTGCAGGAGCTCATTGATGCCAGAAAGGTGGTCATATCTCCTGAAACGATAGTCACAGGCAGTTGTGAGTGGCTGAAAATAGGCAATGGGAACAAAATCCAGTCCCCGGTCCTGTACTGAAACAGAAAGTGCTCTTCGTCTCTATTGTGATTTTGCAGTCCTGAAGCATCACGCATTCAATGCATTCTGTGCTATGCATGGCTGTTACTCAGGAACCTGTCCTCAGACATAAGGAATCCATGTGACACTGTGCTAAGAAAGATGTGGGCTTCAGTGTTTGAAGCTATTCAAGAGCTAACACTGGAGAAAAGGCCTGGGTGACAAGATATGTATATATAAGTACGTGTGTGTGTGTGTGTGTGTGTGTGTGTGTGTGTGTGTGTGTGTGTGTCGGGGTTTGGGGCACGAGAACCTTGGGACAGAGAGAAATGGCCTGGAGCAAGAGAGAGTATGAGATATGTTCAAACCCTAAAAATTTCATCTTCGCCACTAGTCTGGTGGCCATATTTCAAGTTAAAACTTCGTATTTCCTCATAAGGACATGAACAGCTAGCACCTGGGAATCCTCCATGCACACGAAGAATTCCCAGCACCTCAGCCACTGCCACTGATGTAAACTCACCCTGGAAACCCCAACCCATTTCCCCAACGTTTATATAGCCCTTTCTCCCCTCAATAAAGAAGAGTTGTTTCACTGAAAACCATCTGAGAGAAGGCTGTTTCTCCCCTGCATTCGTCGCCAGATCTAGATCATGCTAACCTACCTGCCCAGCCAACTTTCACTTCTTCAAGTACAGCATCTGTGCACATCAGCCTGGTTGCCCTGAGAGCAGAAGCAAAGATATCTGTAGCCTTGTGAGAATATATACAGGATACAGTATCTGTATTCTGCTTAAATCTACCTCCACTTCCATACATCTTCTCCTGAAGTACTGCGCTATCATTTTTTCCCTCCCTACTTTATATATTATGTTTCTCTATCCAGAAGTAGTGGAGGTTTATGCAATCTTAGTGAAGACTTTTAGAGAAATAATTGTTTTTGAATTTAGAGTCTGAGAGTAAGTACAAAGAAACACTTTGGTTTTTCTTTCTTTTTTTTTTCTTTTATTTATTTATTTATTTTATGTATATGAGTACTCTATCTACATATATGCGTGCACCTACACACCAGAAGAGAGCATCAAAGTGCATTGTGGATGGCTGTGAACCACCAGTGGTTGTTGGGAATTGAACTCAGGACCTCTGGAAGAGCAGTCAGTGCTCTTATCTGCTGAGTCTAACACTTTGTAACCAGGCACAGCAGTGTCTCTTCAGGAAACTGTATGCAGACTCACATCAGTGTTTTTTGGAGCTCTGGTAATTTTGGAAGTGTGGGTAAAGGGCTTGAGTTCGATACTCTGTATCTAACCTTCCTTCACACATTTTTTAAGAATACCTACAGGGATTCATTAAACTCATATTACTATATAATTAAATTGCTAATGAGTCTCTAATTGTTCCCCTTTTCTTTTCATCATTATTATTATAAGAAGGCAGTAGGCGTTCAAGGTAGGGGCTTCCACATGATCAGTAAGCACACTGCCCCTCACTGTACCTCACCCTGATGGAAAGTTACTTTGTGATGACCTCACCAGGTTGCCCTGTCTGTCCTTAAGTTTCATTGTTCAGACAGGCCTCTAAAGGTGAGCCTTCTGTCTCAGGATTTAGAGGGAAAAGGGGGGTGGATTAAGGTTTACATCCCCAATTCCTTCTTGTAATAATTTGTTCAGTGTGTACTGACATTTTCAAACTAAAATATTTTCTTTAAATATTTTCCCCATGACTTTACCTGTCCTTTTAAAATAAGAAATGATGAACTGTATGATTACTCAATACTTTGGTGCAGTCTTTCTTTTGGCATCAATAATTATAACTTTTCATCTTACTGAACTTAAGTGTAGTCATGTAAGACATATTTTGGCAATTGGAAGTAAAGAAGGTCCTTTTAGAATAGAAATATTTAAAGACAACTCAAGGCAGGGCTTCTTTCCTATGTCAAAATAGAACCCCAAACAAAACCAAAAGGGCCAGTTCAAATAAGTGGTTGAAAAAGAGATATGATATAGGTAGTATCATGCACAAAGGAGATTATTTGCAATATTGTATGCTTAAAATCCATGTCTTTAGGGTTGACAAAAGAGCTTAGCAGATAATGGTGCTAAAAAGCCACAGATGCTGACCACCTGAGTTCAGTGCTCGGAATTATGATTGTAAAAGAAGAGAATCACATTTCACAAGTTGTCTGACCTCTACATGTGCACTATGCAATGGATTCCACACAATAAAAATAAAGAAAGAAAGAAACAAACAAATTTTAAAAGGCACCTCTTCAAACTGAAATTTGTTCAAAAAGTCAAGGGAAGAGACAAATACATAAATAACAATAAAATTCCATAAAAATGTACACATGAGTATAGTTTTTGAAAAAGTAAAAACATAAAATCCCTTATTGAATGAAATTAGGAGTAAAAGGAAAAACTTATTGACTAGGACTCAATTTGCTACAGAATTAAGATTGGCAATTGACAAATGTGACTTTATAAAAACCAAAATTCTTCTGTCCAGCTAAGGAGACAGTAAAGCAAGAAATCCCGAGGAAAGTGCAGAACCTTTGTCAGCAATATAGCTGACAGAGAAGTCATATTCATAGTGTATAAATAAATTTTTAAAAACAGTCAAAAATCAAAAGTATTTGAGATCTATACAGAAAGTTCAAAAAGAAGAAATTAAAATTGATGTAAAATATTTCAAAAAAATGTTCATCATCCCTGTGAATTCGGGAAATCTAATTCAAAGCATCTTTGAGATTTCTTCTTACAGTAATAGAAATGGTTAATATTAATAAAACAATAAACAACAAATACTGGAGGGTTGGGGAGGAAGGGTGTGTTGGTGGTCTTGCAAACTAGTGTAGCCACTCTGGAAATTAGGTTGGTGAACCATCAAAAGTCTAACTATAAATCCACCATGTGACCCAGCTATACCACACCATGGCATATGGCCCAAGGACTTGACATCCTACTCCACAGGTACTTGCTAAACCATGTTCATTGCTGTTCTAATTACAATAACCAGGAAACAGGAACAATGTAAATGACCTTCAACTGAAGAAAGAATAGTAAAAATGTACAAACTGTACAATATCGATATGGTGGTTTGAATAAGAATAGATCCTAGCCTCATATATTTGAATGCTTAGTCAATGTGAAATGATACTAATTAAAAGGATTGAGAAAGGTGGCTTTGTAGAGGAGTTGTGTCATAGGGGTCAGTTTTGAGAGTTCAAAAGCCCAAGCCAGCTCCCTTTCTCTCTCTCTCTTACTCCTGCTTTAAGATCCAGATGTGTATCTGTCATCTACTTCCCCAGGGCCATGGCTAACTGTATGCTGCCAGGCTTTCCCCTTGCTGGTAATGGACAAAACTTCTGAAACGCTAAGCAAACACCAATTAAATGCTTTCCTTTGTAAGAGTTGCAGTGGTCATGGTGTCTCTTTATAGAACATTGACTAAGACAAAGGAATACTGCTTAGCTGTAAAGACAAATGAAAAAAACAAACATGTTGGTAAGTGAATGAAAGTAGAAAATCTTATGCATAGTGGGGTAATCTAGACCCAGAAAGACAAACATCACATGTTAGTTGTCTCCAATCTGTGACTCCTAACTCCAATTCATAACCTGTAGTAACTGAAGAAATGTGGAAAGTAAAGATATATGCATGATTAGGTAAAACAATATAGCCAAGAAGAATAGCAAGATACTAACGAGTTGGGGAGGGGCCTTAATTAGAAAAGAAGGATCATCAATACCACAAAGTTCTTCAAAGAATAACATTTACTGAAAAGCTGTTAGGTTGGTCCAAAAGGAGTTAGAGGCTTTCCTGCTTGAAATATTTTTGTTGGGATATATAAGGTGTGGGAGAAAAAAATAAGACATTGGAATTTTGCTCCATCTACCCAATGTATGTAAATGTAGATATGTATGTATGTTAAGTTGGTTGGAACTTTGCCCCACCCACAAAACATGTGTGTGTGTGTGTGTGTGTGTGTGTGTGTGTGTGTGTATACAAGCATGCATGTGTATGTGTGAAGTTGTTGGAGTTTGCTGAGCCTTTGATTCTTCCACCAGGTGTGTGTATGTGTGTGTGTGTGTGTGTGTGTGTGTGTGTGTGTGTGTGTGTGTGTGTGTGTATTTGTGAAGTTGTTGGATCTTGTTGGAGCCTTGAATCATCCACCAGATGTGTGAGTATGCGCATGTTTATGTATGTGTGTGTGTGTGTGTAAGTTTGTGAGTGTGTGCCTGCTTTACATTCAACGTCAACCCCACATTCCCTCCTTGGCTGGCAGAATACAATGTCCAGCTGGCCTTCAGCAGGAATCACCTTCCTAAGAAACAGCTTTAAGTTATTTGCTCAATTAGTGGTCAACGGGAGATGGCCCAGCCCATTGTGGGTGGTGCCATCCTGGGTTCTATAAGAAAGCAAACTGAGAAAGCCATGGAGAGCAAGCAAGCAGCACTTCCCCGCTGCCTCTGCATCAGCTCCTGCCTCTAGGTTCCTACGCTATATGAGTTCCTGGCCTCATTGCTTTAGATGATTTTGATAAGGGGCTGTAAGCAAAATAAATCTTTCTCTCCTCACGTGGCTTTGGTCATGGTATTTCATTTCTGTAATAGTAATCCTAAGAAAAACATACAGAAGCAATGCACCTTCAAATATATCTCGGCATTACGGAAGAAAGATGAAAACAGCAACAACAACAGAAGAACAGAGCATGGAAGCCTCAGAATGTTCACTCACTGAATAAGGTAATCTCTTGTACTTATTAATCCTATCATCAATTTCATGACAGATGTACAGAAACAGACGGCCCTTTTCTTTATCCCATGGTTTTTTACATCAGTAAGAACTATGTCTGTGAATGTGTTAACAGACTCCTGTTGTATATGGCTTATTTTATTTAATAGAAAGGGGGAGATGAAGGAGAGATAAACATGTTTTTTGTTTAGATCACAAGTTAGGGATGAGAAAAGACTTGTGAGAGAGCAGGTGATGTTTATCCCCTTAGAAGCTGAACCACCATGTGGAGGGAGATTGGTTGTTAACCAGCTGAAAAACATCCTTGAATAAATTCTGAGAGGAGGTATAAATGTGTTCCAAAACCATGAGGAGGGGCCTTTGGAGACTTGGGATAGTTTTGGCTGTTCATTGCTCCTCTTCAACATGCTTCTAGAGAGAACCACTCGAGGAAAGGCTTCAGGGCACCAGGTTCAGGCTGAGGTTCCAGGTTCTGGTTGCTCCGGGTTCCAGCAGGAGAAATCCTGCTGACTACTCCAGGAGAATCGTTCCTCAGAACAGATATCCTACGGTTTCATGATTGTATTCCTTAATCTTCTTTTCCTATTGTTTAGGTTAGTTGGGTTATAAGTGAGGTACTCTTGGTTAGTAAATTTGTAATAAAATGTATTTGTTAAGAAAATTGAGCCTACAGACTCCACTCCAAGAATTCTCTCTATACCTGACCAACTTTAGGAAGTAAAATTTAGCACCTTGAATAAATGCCCAAATTGCATAAACCTTTTGGAAATCTTGGAATTAAGTGAGAACATTATTTTTATTTTTTTAATATTTATTACATATTTTTGCACATGCATTTATATTATTATGTATATATAATAAACTACCTAGATCAAGGAGAACCATGAAATAATAATGAAGCACATATGTGTTACATTCATAGTGTTTTGGCTATTTGTATTTGGCAGCCTTAAAGAAAATATCTTTCCTTTCTTGGAGAATCTAAAATTCTGATTGTGATTCAATATCTAGCATATATCTAGCATATCTCATCATTATCAACATAAAACATCTATTTAGACCTACAGATATGTTAACTCCTAAACAACTAAGATTAATTGCAAGACTAAGCTATTTGGCCTAATTTTAAAACTGTGGCATGTTAAAAATTGGAAGCCAGAAGAGACGTCATAACAGTTTTCAGTTTTACTTTTATAAATACTTAGAATTTGCCCCTTTGGCCCATCTATTCTGGATGATTTTCTTCTTGTCAAAGAATCTTCAAAATAATTTTAAAAAACCCTCTTTAAGTGCCATATTCTGTAGCTCTTAGAGGCTTTTGAAGACTTTAGTTGCTTAGGGGTTAAGATGTATATTATTTATAAAATGTTTATGATTATTTGGCTCTTTTCTATTCTGATTTATTTTATAAAATGTTTTATTAGTATATTTTGATATAATATTGGAAAATTGAGTTGTAGTTTTTTAGTAGGATTTGTCCATTTTGTTAAGAATAATAAACCCTAATCTATTATTGTATATATGTGTAATAATATAAATATATATGTACAAATATAAAATAATTTTTAAAAATTGAAAAAAGAACTTTGAGAAGACCAAAAAATAAAAAAAAAATAAAATAAAAAAGAATCCAAAGCTGCCTGACAGCAGTGAGTAGAATAGCTTATTTAATTAAATTTCACCATAGAGGATTTTTAATTCATGCCCCTATGATAATAGCTAAAATTACAAATATTCAATATCACTATTTTTAAGCATATAATAGAAACTTAAGAGGATTTTTCCAAGGCTCAACTTTTATGATAGAGTAATTAAACTGTATTTCCAAGCATGTTTCTGTTTTATGTTTTTAAGTTGATTGTTAATGAATATTAAAGTTTCATGAATATATATCTTGGTTAAATCATATTTTATACTTCAAATAATGTCTATCTATGGATTTGTCCAAGTTTACATACTTCTCTTTCTACAGTTTATATTTTCATAAGCATTAGTCTTTTAATTAGTTAAATTACTTTATAACGACTGTGGATTCCTCTCCCTCCTCCCTGCCAGTCTGTCCCCATTCCATCCCCATCCACTCCTCCTCCCTTTCTCTTCAGAGAAGGGGAGGACTCTCATGTGTGCATACCAGCCTTAGCGTGTCAAGGTACAGGGAGACTAGGCACGCTTTCTCCTCCTGAGGCTCGACTAGGCATCCCAATAGGGGGAAAGGGTCCTACCTCTCATGTCATGGGTCTTAAGCTGTACCAGTCATTGACTGGCCATTCCATCAGTTATTGCTCAGTATTTACCCCTACATTTCTTTTAGGAAAGCCAAATCATGGGTGAAAGGTTTTGTGGCTGGGTTGGTGTCCAAATTCTTCTATTGAAAGTCTTGCCTGGTTAGAGAATATGCCCACTTTGGGCTCCATTACTCCCATTGCTAGAAGTCTTAGCTGGGCCACTACTTTAGACCTATGGGAGTTTCATTGCCTGAGGTTTCTAGCCCATCCCAGATATGCTGCCCTGCATTTATCTCTTCCAGCACTCTGTCCTGTCTTCCACTGACCTGGTGTCTCATGTTCCCATCACTACCCTGACCCCATCCAATCCTATGTCCCCCCACATTATATCTATTCTACTTCCCCTTGTCAGTGGGATTCACTTGTGTCCTCCCCATGAGCCCTCCTTGTTACTTAACTTTGTTGGGTCTGTGAATTATAGCATGATTATCATATACGGATGATATCCACTTATAAGTGAGCACATACCATGTTTGTTTTTCTGGATCTGGGTTGCTTCATTCGGGATGATGTTTTTAGTTCCATTCATTGGCCTACAAATTTCATAATGCTGTTTTTTTTCAACAGCTGAATAATACATTGTGTAAATGTACTACATTTTCTTTATGCATTCTTTAGTTGAGGGCCATTTGGTTGTTTTGAGTTTCTGGCTATTAAGAATAAAGCTGCTAAGAACACAGTTGAGCAAGTGTCCTTGCGGTTTGATGTATCATTCCTTGGATTCATGCCCAGGAGTGGTATAGCTGGGTCCTGAGACAGATCTATTCATAATGTTTTAAGAAACTACCAAATTGACTCCCAAAGTGGCTGTACAAGTTTGTGCTTCGACCAGAAAGGGAGGAGTGTTTCCCTTTCTCCGAATTCTTGCCAGCATGAGGTGTCATTTGAGTTTTTTATATTAGCCATTTTGACAGATGGAATTTCAAAGACATTTCGATCTGCATTTTCCTGATTGCTAAGGATGTTTAACATTTCTTTAAATGCTTCTCAGCCATTAAAAAAAATCCTTAGTTGAGAATTATCTGTTTAGATCTATACCTCATTTTAAAAATTGGGCTATTAGGGTTTTTGATGTCTAGTTTTTGAGCACTTTATATATATTGGATTTAAGCCCTCTGTCAGATGTGTGGTTGGTGTTTCATTAGTGTTATGCTAAAATATTTTATATTTTTTGTGGCTACTGTGAAGGGTGTTGATTCACTAATTTCACTCTCAGCCTATTTATCAATTGTATACAGGAGGGATACTCATTCTTTTTTAGTTAATTATGTATCCAACCACTTTCCTGAAGGTGTTTATCAGCTGTAGGAGTTCTCTGGTACAGTTTTGGGGTGACTTATGTATAGTATCATATATGGCAGTTGTAATACTTTGTCTCCCACCTTTCCAATTTGTATCCCCTTGGTCTCCTTTAGTTGTCTTAACTGCATTAGCTAAAATTTCGAGCACTATATTGAATGTATGTGGAGAGAATGAGCAGCCTTTTCCTGTCCCTGATTTTAGTATAACTGCTTTAATTTTCTCTCCTTTAATTTTATATTGGTTAATGTATGACCTTTATTAGGTTTAGGTATGTGCTTTGTAGCCATGGACTCTCTAAGACTTTTATCATGAAGGGTTGTTGTATTTGTCAAACATTTTTTAGCATCTAATGAGATGATTATGTGTGGTTTTTTTTTTCTTTTAGTTTGTTTATATGATGGATTACATTGACAGATTTTTATACTATCCCTGCATCTCTGAGATGATTTGATCATGGTGGATTAACAATTTAATGTGTTCTTGTTTTTCTTTTGTGAGTATTTTGTTTTTTATTTTGTTTTTTTTTTTCATCAATGTTCATGGAAAAATAGTCAAAAATTCTCTTTCTTTGTTAAGTCTCTGTGTAGTTTAGGGCTCAGGGTGACTATGGCATCATAAAATAATTTTGGCAATGATCTTTTCGTCTCTACTTTGTAGGATAATTTGAGGAGTATTTGTATTATTTCTTTAAAATTCTTGTAGATTTTTGCACTAAAACAATCTGGCCCTCAGCATTTTTTTGATTGGCAGACTATCTCTGACTGCTTCTGTTCCCTTAGGTGTTATAGTTCTACTTAAATTGTTTACCTGCTCTTCACTTAACTTTGATGAACCCTTGCGTTTTGGGGAATAGATGTTCAGAATTGAGACATCATCTCAATTGATTGTTCTTTCGATTAGTATGACGTGTCCTTCCTTTTATCTTTTAGCTAATTTTGGTTGAAAACCTATTTTGTTAGTTATTAGAATGGCTATGTCAGCTTTTTCTTGGGGCTATTTGCTTGGAAAATCTTTTTCTAGCCCATTACTCTGTGCTAAATATTTGTTTTAGATGTTGAGGTATGTTTCTTGTATGCAGCAAAATGATGGACCTTGTTTTGTCATCCATTCTGTTAACCTGAGTTTTTCTACTGGGGAATTGAGCCCACTGATGTTGAGAGATATTTATGAACAATGGTTGCTAATTCTTGCTATTTTGATGTGGATGTTGGTATTGTGTGTGTGTGCTTCTTTCATATACATTATTAAGCTGTACACTCATAGTAATATGAAAACAACAAATATGAGCATAATTTTAATAATGGCTCTAATTTTATAGGTAAGTTAACTCAATATGCTCTTGAGTTTCACAATAATATATATGATACGTATATTTTGATTTGTTTACTGTATCTGAGATTAACCTGTGTTTTCATTTTCTTGTTCTGTAATAGTAAGTAAAATATTTGATATTATTAAAACTTCTCATTTATATGATCTAATTTTTTTCTCCTTTACTACTTCATTCCTATTAGGGAAACTATATAAAATTTCAAATGAATAACAGTCATTGGGAAATAAAACAAGAGCATACAGAGAAAAAAAACATACTGTGCAATTATTGAAAGCAAAAATAATAAGTATCTTTATTGTTTTTAAATTCCAGTATTATCAGGTTGATCAGTAGGCCCAGCTAGCAATCAATTAAGACACAGATACTTGTTATATTTTAAAATAGCCTTAGTGAACCTGGGGCACGGCAGACATTAATACTCTAAACTACTTCCCATAGGGGCCCAGGTATGGGATCCCTACCTCAATCCCATGCTATCTGTTTCTATTGATTTCTATCAAGCTACCTCACATCCATAATCCCAAATACTTGTTAATGTTCTTTACCTGGGCCGAATTCCTCATCCACGCCAGCATGTGCTTCTCTTCGCTCCAACCCATGGCGGCCTTCTTCTCATCCTCTGGTCTTTCTCCTTCCTTCTTGTGGTGGTCTCTCTTCTCCCCTTCCCAGGATTCCCCCCCCCCCTCTCTCTCACCTTAGCCACGCCTCTAGCTCCTCTGTCCTGCCCAGGTGAGACAGCTTTTTATTAATTAAAAGGTGGGTCATGGAGACAGCAAGCAGTAATTAGCATCAAAATACATTAGCCCATCCCCCCACACATCTTCCTGACTATACATGCAACTTTTTTACATGTATGTCCAAGCAGTGGGTGCACTTATGCTTGTATATACATATGAAGGACAGATGACAATGCCATTAGGTGATATTCACACTTGGAAGTGGGATTTCCCAGTGTCCTGGAGCTCACTGTGTAAGCTCAGCTGTGGGAACCCATGCCAAACTCTGCCATGTCAGAAATCCTGTGCCTAGGCTGTATGCTGTGACCTTCGAGTTGCTGACCTTTACCTCACCAGGAGGTCTTGTGTTCTATCCTTGGACTATTTACCTTTGAAAGAAGTAGAGAAGTCTCAATTTGGAACCACCCAGAGGATCTAGGAAGTTCTTACAAGGAACTACTCAGAGAACTAGGAAGTTCTACAGGGAGCTATTTAGGCTATTGTATTCTTGCCCGGGGGCTAGGGTGAATGAGATTAAAATAAATCCTATTGACCTTGCTCTATATATGTTCCTGCTAGTCAGCAATAAAATGAATCTTGATCAGAAATGTCCTGACTTGATTTGTTATTTCTCACATCTCTGTATCCTATTTTCAATCTCCACTCTCTCTTTCAGGTGAACCCTGATTCAATATTTCCTGTGGGCTGGTACCGGACACTCAGCTGGCAAGAAGGTGAGCTCCAGGAAAGTCTGTATCTGCCTTCTAGTGGGGAGTTGAAAGAATTACAAGTACACACCACCCCTAGTGAGGGTACAGGGAGTGGAAGGGATTCAGTTCAATCCCTGAATTGACAAAGCAGTCACATGATTGACTGAGCTCTCTCTAGCCCAAAAGTATACTTTTATTCAAGAAATTGATGTATTATTTTATTAATTATGTACTCGTTTGTCTCATGATCACTTCACTTAGCTTTTTAACCTCATTTTGCTATTTTTCTCCTATACAAACACTTAAACACATTCAGATATGCTAATATTAAGCAACAAATTAGATGTGAAATGGTGAGTAAGCACAAATATTACACCTTAGAGTTTGATTTCTTTGCTGAATTAGTTAGATCAGGAAAGATTTTCTATCCTTTTAGCTAGTGAAGATACCCTGGTTATCTAATCAATTCTTATAGGAGAGTCAGTTTCTCGAAAACATTGTCTTTTAGTATTAATAGCCTCCTTTCATCCTGCTAGTTTCTCTACCACACATTCATCTTTAAAATTTTATCTAAATAGCCTCACTTCTACAATCAGCACAGTTAATAATAGTATAATCTTATTTCAGAAATACTAACAGTTTTAATAACATTTTAAAGTCGTTCAAAGTCTATTTGCCAATATATCTAATTTTCTTTTCTGTCTTTTTATGGTTACTTTCTTCCTTAATGCTCCTGAAATGATAAACATCTTTATTCTCTGGAACAATATGCATTGTTCATCCACAGCACCTTTATGTTGACTGAGCATTTTAGATTAAACATGGCTCTTACCATGTTTTCCATAAATTTATGTTAGTATTTCGGTCCAAATATGCGTGAGGATCACTTCATGTCAACATTCAGTATTTGTATAAAGCAGCTTATATTTAATCTATATTTATTCTTATAAGTATTCTAAATTTATTCTTATATGTATTTATCACATATCCTTATCAATGTTAATATTTGTTTATTTCAATGTATCTGCTAACAATGTTAAATATATTAATTAGTTATTGTGTCAATAGAGCAAGAAGTTTATAAAATATATTAGGTATTTACAAAAATGCAATAATAATTAGGTTTACATTCATTAAGTAATAATTATAGGCCAACCACTATGAAAACATTTTACAATGGTTATCTCGATATTCAAAAGATGCCTAGGTTTGAAGTTACAACATTTAATATCACATTGTGGAAAATAAAGAAAACTTAGTCATATATCCATCTTCATATTTTTGAAGGTATCAAAGAACTCAACCAGGTTTGAAACCTTTGTTCATGTCCAGTATTCCCTGAGGAAAAATTCTTTCTATAGTTTTACAGTCTCATTTTATTTAATTAAATATCACTTGTAGAGCAGTGAAAAGCACATTTAACTGCTGTAATTAAGTAATAACGCATGTTTTTAAATATATTTTATTAATTTATTCATATTACCTCTCAATTATTGTCCCATCCCTTGTATCCTCCCATTCCTCCCTCCCTCCCATTTCCCCTTTACTCCCCTTCCCTATGACTGTGACTGAAGGGACCTCCTCCCCCTGTATATGCTCATAGGTTATCAAGAAGCAAGCATGTTTTAATGCTAGTTGTCTCATCTCTTTTTAATACAAGTTTTCCTGGAAAATATACATTATTGGAGCATATTTCAAGTTTATCATTTTACTATTAATCAAGTGACTTAGACCAAAACACAAATCTAGGGAATATCTATATATTTTGTTTAGTTTTTATTCATAGTTCCTCAGAAAATTATAATTCTTTGTCTCTTAGTATTATGGCTTATCTAAGATGATGCAAACAATATTTGTACAAGCAGTAAGCCTACATTCTAATGAGCACTGTGCTGTGATCAGAAAAGACTTTGTCACCAGTGTGTACATCAGCATTCACAGCGACCATCTCTCTGTTACTTGTCCCTCCGCAGACACCATCACTAGCCAGGCTGTTGTGTTTGTTGTCATGACTTTTAAAACAATGCCATTGTCTCATGTAAATGTGGTTTTATAGATCATATTGCTTATTTGTGAACAGGGTTAATGTTTATAGAAATAGCATGATCTTTACTATCAAAGGAGGGTCTCTGCTCCTTTATATGCAGTTTTGAGACTCATCTATATTGCTCCATCTGGTTGTAAACTACTCAGTAATGCTATTATGTAATGCCATTAAAATAATGTTCTTAGGTCTGTTTTAAAATAACAGGCTATCATACAATGCATAACATATAAAATATAAATTTATTTCTCTTAGATCTGAAGACTAGAATACAATGTCAGGATATTGGGGCTCTCATCTTCTGGGGAAGGCATCCTTCGGGGTATGAACTTACAATATCACATTATGTCATCTATAATGGGAAATGAACTGAAGTCTTAGTCTCTTGTCTTAGGACGATAAGTTTAGTCCTGTGGACTGTCATTAAGATTCACTAAATCCCAAAGACTTTCTCTTTTAATGCCTTCCTACACGGTGTTAACCTTTCAAGATATGGACTGGAGGATGTAAATATTCAGTATATAACATACCCAAATATACATGTATTTGTCCTCATACCTATGATCACTTGGATGATTTCCAATATTTTAGTATTTTATATAAAGAGATTATATTAACATTTCCTACATATTCCCTGAAACATGGTTGTATGATTTTCTCTGAGGTGCATAATTAAGCAATGAGATATTAAGTCATAATATATGTATATATATTGACTAAACAATATACTGATAATGCTTTTGAAATTTAATTGTATACTTATATAGTTTATATATGTGTATATTTGCAAGTAGTGTTTGCTTTCCATGTTTGCATTCTTCTTCTCTTTCTCACAGAAGTAAATATTTATTTTAACTTCTCATTCATATTTGTTTTATATTTGAACAATGATAATGAATGTGTAGCATTTCTACATATATTAACCTTTATGTAAACCTGTTAAGTCCTTTGATAATTGAGTTGAGAATTATAATTTTAAAAGCAAATGGAAAGGCTTCATATGTTTGACTCAACTAGGTAAGCTACTAGTTGCTGTCTTTCATAAAGAACATTTGTTTTTTCTTTTCTTTACATATGAGAAGGTTTTTTCTATTTAGCTGTAAAAGCCCTACTGTTTTTAAATGTTACATTTTATTGCAATTATTTATATATTTATTAGGCTGTAGCATATTAGCATTTTTGAAGTATGAGATATTATCTATGTGTGAACCAAAGCTGGTGATCCTGTCATGATTGGCTCAGTGCTGTTCAAGGGTTTTAAGAACACTTACAACTCTCATTATCTTTTGTTTGTAGTAATACTGCTCTATACCACTGACTACATTTTTAATACATCAAACTTTAACATCACTTAACTTTACATAAACTTTATAATTATTACATACAAGTGTTCAAATAATTTGCAAAAATAACTTAAATTAACTTCTTTGTAGCACATGTCTTTTTTTAGAAACATGTAATTTATTTATTTTTTTTATCATTTGTTTTATTTTTTATTTTTTATTTTATTTTATTTTTTAATTAATTTATACATATTACATCTCAGTTGTTAGCCCATCCCATGTATCCTCCCACTCCTCCCTTCCTCCCACTCCCCCCCTACTCCCCTCCCCTCCCCTAAGTCTGTGTCTGAGGGGGACCTCCTCCCCCTGAATATGCTCATATGGTATCAAGTCTCTCCTTGGTGACCTATTATCTTTCCTCTGAGTGCCACCAGGCATCTCCATCCAAGGGACATGTTTAAATATGGGGCACATGTCTTATTAGTAAAATATATTCCTTATGCTATTTCCTCCCACATCCCATTCCTGTTCTTGCAGCTCTGAGTTTAGGATCTGAATGAACAGCAATAGGTTACAAATTCATATAGCATCCTTGGTCTAAAACTAATGTTGTATGAAAGACTAGATGGGGAAAGAGCTAATGGGATACAGATAGATGGCATAGCAAAATCGTTACTAAAATACTTTACATCTTTCCAAAGTGCACTGTAAGAAATAATTAAGATTAAAATTCGATACAGGCAAATGGATACAAGACATAGATTTGGTGATAAGGCAGCAAGAAGCATCGTAATAAAAGTGTTTTTAAGAACAAAATCAAATGCACTCTAAGCTCCTTTTGTTTTCTGTTCCCTATTAATGAACGTTGTTGATAAAATGATACTGCACACCGGGCAAACACCTTTGTGAAAGCCTCTGTACTCAAGAATACATTTTTTAATATCTACCATTATAAGCCATTAATTCCAAAATCTCTAAAGGTTAAAATTTTATGCAGCTGCACACTTTTTATTAAGAAGAATAAATCTTGAACACTAGGGCTTTTAGTGTTCCATAACTGGGTCTTTTTCTGTAGATACAAGTAATGGTTAAAAATACCTATTTAATTAATTGCTAAAGAATTTGGTACAAAGGTTATTTTATCCTAGACTATAATTTTATGTCATGAAAATCTACTCACTTAGAATGCATTACTGAAGGTGAAAAGAGCAACAAAATATCTCAGTGAAACAATGCACTAGTAAAGTTTCTGTATTTTGCATGATTGGGTCTGTCATAATCTTCATATCTAATAAATTCATGTATTCCTTTGTCTTACTGATTTTTATTCCCTTGCAAACCGGATTTATATTGATTTTCCTTTGTTTTTATAAAAACTTGAGATGAACAACAAATTAGTTGTGTATTTAATCACTAGTCATGCTTTATTTAATATCAAAATATATATTATAAGCGCTATATCATTCAGTATATTTATTAAGTATACACACAAATATAACACAACATTTATTATGTAATAACATGTCCATCTTTTTATACAATGAAATTTTAAAAGTTGACTATGGAAAATGTAAGTGGAAAAGGTAAGAGTGGTAATGAGTGTGTAACGCCAAGGATGAAATACACTCTGCATTTTCTTTTTGAATTCGCTTTTTTTATTTAATTAATTTATTCAATTACATCTCAATTATTACCCCCTCACTTGTATCTTCCTGTCCCCCCTCCCCCCTCCTTCACCCTATTCCCCTCCCCTAGGTGTGTGGCAGAAGGGGACCTCCTCTTCCACTATGTGGTCACAGTCTACCAAGACTCATCTTGGTAGCTTGCTTATCCTCTCTCTGAGTGCCACCAGACCTCATCACCGAGGGTAAGTGGTCAAATATGGGGTACCAGAGTTCCTGTCAGAGCCAGTCTAAGCTCTCCACACAACTGTGAAGAACGTGCTGTCTATTAGCTAGATCTGGATAGGGGTTCTAGGTTTACTGCATGCACTGTCCCTGGTTGGTACAGTAGTTTGAGCCGACCCCCTGGGTCCAGATCCACCAACCTTGATGGTCTTCTTGTAGGTTTCTAGAACCTTCTACATCCTTCTGTATCTCCATTCTCCCCTACTCTGCATTTTCACAGACAAGAAAGCACAGCAATCTAGAAAATAGGGTGAGTTAGGCCAGGCGGTGGTGGCGCACATCTTTAATCCATCCACTCAGGAGGCAGAGGCAGATGGATTGCTGTGAGTTTGAGGCCGTCCTGGTCTACAAAGCAAGTCCAGGACAGTTAAGGCTACACAGAGAAACCCTGTCCCAAAAAACAAAAAAAAGAATATAGAGTGAGTTGAGTCAGCAAAACAGCCTCAGTCCATAAGCAATACAGAAAAGTGTGTGTGTGTGTGTGTGTATATATATATATATATATATATATATATATATATATATATATATATATATATATATATATATATCTGAGAGAACAATCTTGACCACTGTCATCGGGTTATTGCTAGATTTTAATATGATGATCAATGTTATTCTTTATGAGGATGATATGGCAGTTTAAATTTTCAAAAAAAAAATCTTGGCACCATTAATTTTGTATTGTTCATGACTATGTTTCACACAATAAAGCCATGGAAGCCTCAAAGAAGAGTGAGACTTTGGGCTGAATGTCAGTGTCATTGTTTCATCTATCCAATGTGTGACCTTGACAAATTACTAGGTTTTGCTATGATGTTGTTGTGCTTTAAGGGCAAGGCACTGGACCCAGAAAACTAAAAGGAACATTTCACATCTCTGAAACAAGTTATGGATATAGCTCTGTAGTCACCTTGATTATTGGAGAACCTCAGGGGAGGATTTCCTTATTTGGTGAATTCAAGAGGAAAGCCCGAGGATCTCAGTACAGTAACTGTTCAAATGCCAAGGTAATCACATCTTCAAATAATGCCAGCAAGCCCTGGATCCTCTAACCCTTGCATGGGAACAGAATTAGGTATTTTTAGAACAAAAAGGCAGCACATTCCCAGAGGGCTAAGATAACATTCAATAGATTTGATAAGAAAATACTCACACAAAACATGGTCTATGAGGCAAGCTAGAGCAATGGCCTCAAATCTATTCTTTTCAGCATCGTTAGGGATCAAAACAAGTACTTAATTGTTATAGTAGCAAACTTCCCAAGGTGAAAAGCAAACCCATTAATTCAAGAACATTTCTTATTTTGCAGGGAGAAAATTAGAACTTAAGGATTTAGAGGTATGATATATAAATCCAGTTTTTACTAGTTAATTTTTCTTCTCAGTTTATTAATTTTTCCCCTTTTCAAATTTTACTTTCTCTTAGAATATTTGCTAATATCTCAAATATATATATTGCTATGATCTTTCTCATATTGTGACATATATGCACATATGTAAACATATATATCATCATCTTGATGTAACTTTGATTGACTAGGAAACATACAGTGAAATAACACAAATAAAATAGAAAAGAATAGCAGAATACATTGGTCCTTACATTTGCAGCTTTTGTTTTGTATAGAAAACAGCTGCTCAAAATGTTTAGCTAAGTGTGAATCCACAGGACCCAGAATACATGGCTCCTTTGCTTTACAAGTACCTTGTAAAGGGGTACAATTTCCACTGAAATGAAATAATTTATCAAATTTTATTACTTTAAGTGCTATCAGTTAATATAAACTTAATTGTACAATTACCAGTAACAGGGAGCCATCTTACTTGGAAAACAAGTCCGATGAGCGCTACATTACATTAGGTCACCAGGTTTACATCTTACAGAGGTACCTATCACTCTCCACTTTAAATGGGACTGCCTCACTCAGGCTCTGACATGGGTCATTGGACGTCCCAGGATAGGTTTTTTTCATCTCAAGTCTTATTTCCTAATTGGTCTCAGGAACATTTGTTACTTACTGTCATACTAAAGTTAATCACCTGCTTAGAAAGCACCATGTTCTTCCTAGTGTCCTTTGTACTTGTTCAATATGTCTTGGCTATCCACCTCATTTCATGGTTCTTCCTTTCCCCATTACTCTGTCAAAGCACATGCCTATTGTTTAATTCACCTTTGAAACCACTGCATGCCGTCATTCTCAAAACCAAAAAACAAGGAAACCTTTTTTCTCTGTCAATAATTTAGAGCTATATGTTCATGCACAGTGCTTTGAACAGAAGGGAAGAAAATTATCATTTTGATTGTCCCATGAAGTCCCCAGCAATTCCAGGCCCGCTGTGACAGACAGCTTTCCAGCAGAAGGAATGAGGCAGATAAAATATGCAATAGCAGGTGCATCTGAGATCTGAACCTTAAGGCTACGTGTGAGCTGAGGGAAAATGCTGCAAATCTTGGCATGGTCTTCCACGCAAACAATGGAGGTTTTTCACATATCTAACCCACAGTTGTATGCAGGTGATGTGGGCTATAGATTTCCCCTCACACTAGGTTTCGTACACATTTCCTCATACATTTTATAAAATGCGTTCCGTGAGTTTTGCCCTTATCTTAACTGTCATTCTCTTTTATGTGTTGAATTGAAATGTAAATATATAATAACAATCTTAACTCTTTCTCTGAGTAAATGTGGGAATCATTCCTCTAGTCCTATTTTATATCATATGAAATTTTAGCCAAATATGATTTATTTAGAAACTTTATGCTTTTCATACCACAGTAAGTGAAAGGTGTTCTTTGATAGTATGTTTAGATCTTCACAGTTGGAAATTATTAATAGAAACTATTAAAGTCTACCTAAAATGAAACAGTGCTGTTTCTGATTATTCCTAATCTAAAAAATACTATTTGGAGGCTCTTTTTCCAAAAGGAGTGTATCTAATCAGGATATCTAGTTGTGGCTCATTTCTGTTTTTAAATTATAAAAGCAGCCATTAAAAATCTGTTTACTTTAAATAGTTCTATAGTGACCACTAAATATTTTGTGGCACTTGGGCATCCTCTTCTTTATTATGATGTTGACATTAATATATGCTAAGCGGGTTAATTCTATTATTTTTTTTCCTCCAACCACTCCAGAGAAACTGGGCAGGATAATGAAGGTCATCTTTTCTAATAAATAAATAGCTTTGAACATTGCTGTGATATAAATTAGGTTCAGAGGTAATTTATTAATATGTTTCTTTTTCAAAGGCTCCAACAACTAATCAACAAATATGCTAATTAAGTAGACAAAACACACAAGCATACATAAATGTTCATATACATAATGGATTTGTTAGATAGAGTTAAATGCATTCAAATAATAATTTTGTAAACAGTTAATTATTGATCACCCTTATTAAAACACGTGCTTTGCACATGATGTGTCCAGCAACTGAATTACATATTGAGAAACCAGGAATAATTGAACAGAGACAGAGCCTGGTCTTCAAAACAAATCACACAGGAGTAAGGGGTATTTATGTTAACCTAATATTACTGTGAACAAGCACATTTAAAAATTGTATTAAGTGGTATGTAGAGAGTTGATATTGAATCATAGATGCCAAGACAGAGCCAAAGCTATCAGGAAAGTTTATCTGAAGGAACTTATACCTAAGATTCCATTTCAATGGAATTGGCTTCCATTGTGGCTTCCATCATTATGGAGTTGGCTTCAAATGTGGCAAACAAGCCACTGGGCAAAATGTCCTCTTTTCTGCCACAGACAGAATTCTGCCTAAAAATGGACAAGCTTGAATGCAGGCAGAGTCGATGGCCAAACTCTGCCAAGATAGGGTAAGCAAGTCCTCAATAGTTCCTGCTTAACAAATATGTCTGTTAGAGATATTGGGCCAGAAGGCTAAAGATGATGCTCCAACATTATAGAGAGTGTTTGGTGACTGTTCAGGCAGTAAATGTCTCAGTCATTTTGCAATTTGGAAGCTGCTAACCTGAACTCTGGGTTCACTCAAGTATTTAAGTTTTATCCCTTTTCAAGTCTCTGATGGGTTTGAAGACCAGATAGTGTAGTCTTTCAATTAAGCTTAGTAGGTTAGGGGTTAAGATGGGTTTAGGTCAAGAAGATGTTTTAAGTTAATAGAGATGAGATATGATAGATATTAATCTCCCTTCAGAAATTTAGACCCAAAAAGATAGGAAAGATATTTACTTCAAGTTTGCCAAATACAAATAGCCAAATCACTATAAATGTAACATTTATATAATTCTTGATTGTCTCATGGTTCTTCCTGCTATATGTAGTTTATTTTACCCATGTGTAATAATATAAATGCATATGTTAAATAAGAAACATAATAGAAAAGATTCCATTTCAAGAAGAAGCAAGCAACACATGGCAGCCTGGGAGGATTAAGTTCAATAGTTGTACCTAACTACAGTATTCTGCACACTAAAAGAAATAACAGTATGATAAAAGATAGGAATTGAAAATGAGACATGAAAATGGCTGAAGTTCTTCTTATGAGTTAACAGAAACAAAGCACTTTTCCAAAGAACAACAGTTAAATATGATGTGATATTTATTGATTTTTATTGCCCAGGATATATCTGCCCATATCTCACTCACATGTTCTGGTGTCCTGCCTTTGAAGAACCCACAAGTCTCACAGGCTCTAGCCCCTCAATCTTGGTATAAGGGAGGCTTATGCCAATCCATATTGAGGCAGTCTACCATTGAAGCTCAAGTCTCAGAGAAAAAGAACATCCTCTTTTACTGATTTGAATATTAATAAATTCTACTATAAAATCTAACATATATATATATATATACATATATATGAAAATATCAAAAGAAGATAGAGTTATGGAATAGTCAGGTCTTTTTTAAAAATTGGTGTATTTTAGTTGTTAGCTTAGCCTTTAATGACTGAACCATCTCTCCAGCCTATGTTTATCACCCTGCACAACTCCAAGTGGATCAAAGACATAAACATAAAACCTGAAACAATGAATCTTTTAGAAGAGAAAATATGGAATAGCCTTAAACTCTTTGGCACAGGAGACAACTTCCTGAAGAGAATACCAATAGCACAGGCACTTAAAATATACAACTAATAACTGGGATTTCCTAAAACTGAAAAGCTTTTGTAAGGCAAGGGACACTGCCAAAAAGACAAAATGGCAGACTGCAGAATGGAAAAAAAAATATTTTTACTAACCTCACATCTGAAAGAAGGCTAATTTGGAAAATATATAAAGAATTCAATAAAGCACACAATACAGTTAAAAATGTCACACAGCCTTCTCACCCAATATATATGACAGGCGAAGGCTGAAGATAATGCTTGAACATCATAGAGGGTCTTGGTGACTGTTCAGGCAACAAACTGTCTTCGCAATTTTTTTTTTCATTTTGGAAGCTGCTAATCTGCATTTTTTTTATTCACTCAGATAACTAAGTTTTATTCCTTCTCAAGTCTCTGTTGTGGTTGAAGACCAGATAGTTTAGTCTTTCAATTAAACTTAGTTGTTTAGGGGTTAAGATGGTTTTAGGTCTGGATAAGACGCTTTAAGTTGACAGAGATGAGATATGATAGACACTAAATTTTCACTCAGAATTTTAGACTCACCAAGGTAGGAAGAATGTTTTCTTCAAATTTGCCAAACAAAAATAATGAAATCACTAAGAATGTAACATTTATGTAATTCCTGATTGTTTCATTGTTCTTGCTGTATGTAGTTTATCTATGTGTAATAATATAAATGTATATGTAAAAAAGAAATATAATAAAAAATCAAAAATGGGACAGAAATCTAAACAGAGAATTCTCAACAGAAGATTCTTAAATGGCCAAGAAACACTTAAAATGTTCAACATTCTTAGTCATAAAGCAATGACTAATATAGAAAGACGGAAGAAACAGATCATATGGTGAAGATGTGGAGCCAGGTGAAGACTCTTGCATTGTGGGTAGAAGTGAAAGTTTTTACAGCCACTTTGAAAATCAATACTGCAGTTTCTCAGAAAATTGGGAATGGATTGATCTCAAGACCCAGTTGTACTACTCCTGGACATATACCCAAAGGTCATGGATACTCCATCCTACAAAAAGGACACTTGCTCAACTATGTTCATAGTATCTCTGTCCATAATAGCTACAAACTGGAAACAACCAAATGCACAATAGAGTATTAGTCAGCTGATAAAAACAGTGACATTATGAGATTTGCTGGCAAATAGGTGGAACTAGGAAAAAACCATCCCAGGTGGGGTAACCTACATTCAGAAAGACAAACATGGTATACACTCACTTATAAGTGGATATTAGATATAAGATAAAGGATAATCATGTTACAATCTATAGACCCAGAGAGGCTAAGTAACAAGGAGGGCTCAAGCAGAAGACTTCTGTGTTTTCCTGGGAAGGAGATAGGATAGATTTTGCCGGGAGACTTGAGGTAGCTAGGAATGGGAACAGAAGAGATAAGGTGAGGAGAGTGGTAAAGGAAGAGAGTACTTAGAGAGTCAACTGAAAAGGAGGGCAGTTTCAGGGCAAGGTAGAAACCTAGGGCAATGGAAACCCCCAGGAATCTACTACAGTGACACTAGATAAGACTCCTAACAGTGTAGGATAAGGAACCTGAATGGACTATCATTTGTAGCCAAGCAAGACTTCCAGTGGCGTGATTGGGACAACATCCCAGTCCCAAAATCTTTGGTCTACAATTTGTCGCTACTGTAAGATGTACTAGGGTAGAGGTGGCACAGAATTGGTTGGCGTAGCCAATCAATGACTAGTCCAACATGAGACATGCCGTGAGAGGAAGTTCAAGCCTGAGAGTGCCTGCAGAGCCAGGAACCAGGGTAAAACCAAACACAACTAGCAAAGAGTAAAAAAGGCAGTGAAGGGATTCCTAATAATACTCTGCTATACTTGTAAACTGGAGCCTTGCATAATCGTCATCCAGGAGGCTTCAAGCAGCAACTCATGTGATCAAATGTTAAGACTCATAACCAAAACTTTGGCAGATCTCAGGGAATCTTTGGGGAGGGGTATAAATATTGTGGAAGCTAGAGGAGGAAAATGGCCACAAGTATACAGGAATATGTCTTACAGTATCAACTAGCCAAGGTCCATAGGGGCTCAGAGACTGTACCAATAACCCGGTAGCCTGTCTGGCTCTGACCTAGGTCTTCTGCACACGTGTTGTAGTTGTATAGCTTGATATTCTCATGGGACTCCTAATAGTGGGAGTGAGGGCTGTCCCTGACTCTTTTGCCTGATTTTGGGGGCATCCTTTTCCTCTTACTGGGTTGTTCATCCACCCTTAATATGTTAGGATGGGCCTAGTGTTATTATAACTTGACATGCCAAATATGGTTGATATCCCTGGAAGGCATGCAGTTTTCTGATGGGAAAGGAGAAGGAGTAGCAGATCTGGGTGGGAGGGGAGGAAGGGAAAACTATGGCTGGGATGTAATCATATATATCATATGTATATATATTACACATGTATATAATATATACACACACAAATATATATGCACATGCAGGTGTGTGTGCTTGTGTGTGAGTGTGTGTGTGCAGGTGTGTATGTGTACTTGTAATATTGTACATGAATGTGAGGGCACATGTATGATTGTCATGGCATGTATATGGAGGGAAAAGGACACGTATTCAGAGTCAGTTCTCTCCTTCCACTCTTCCTCCCATGGACTAGCAAGCACTCTTACCTTCTAGGACACTACACTACAAGATCTTAACATTGCTGTTCTATTTACACTAAAGCTATATCTTGAATTTTTTCATTCATATGAGGCATTTTGAATTTTAACTTATTTCTTACTCTTAAGGAAATTATAAAAAGCTTTAAGTTTTCAAGGAAGATGATACAATTTGAGATTTTTTAATTCAAAAGAATAAATTTGGAAATATATAACAGATTTTTTTCATTAAAATGACTAGAATAGTATTTCAAATAACACATTGTGCAAATAAGCAAGGTAGACAACAGAAGCAATGGGTGAAGAGCAATATACGTAAGAAGCAAAATGACTTAGGCTGAGGCATCAGCATTAAATTAATATATATTTTTTTAGTTTTGGGCTTCTGCAAATGCACAACTAGTTATTAATTTGCAAACAGAAATGGTTTTCAATTGGGTTTTAGATTAGTTGAATGTCTTCTCTATGTGATACAATAAAGAAAATACTGGAATTTGTCAATACAGTCTGAAGTTAATGGAAATGTTTAATTTGTAATACGAAAGAATAAAATGCGGAAAACAGAAGATTCAGATTGAATCTTGTGTACTATTTTAGGACAACTGAGGGTAAAATGAATATTAACAACATTTTAAATTATACATAAGTGTGTGATTATTTCAGTAGTCACAAATAATGTCATGATGGCCCTAAGCCTATTTGAATTAGAAAAGCCATTTATTTACTAAGAAAAGAGTGTTTCATTTTTGTTGCTCACCCACTGCGTTCCTAGTTGTATTCCAATATCAACAGAGCCAAGATACTTATAATGCAAGGATACAAAAACAGGTCAGTCCATATAGTAAAGGAAGCCAGTTTGGAAAAAAAAATATCACAAGTGAGAGCAGTTTTAAATGGTTCACACAGTTACGAGAACAAAGTGAATATGTAGTATATTATGTGAAGCAAAAGCACACTTTTTAGCAGTTAATGAGAAGGTTCTATGTTCGTACGCTTGCTGTTTTGAAGCTGTGACTTCAGTGGTTCCACAGAGATGCAATGACCTGCAAAAATAGAAACTCTGCCATTTGGCTCCTTACAGAAAGTGGGCACAACTCTGGAATCCTCACTGTAAATCTGAGCCAAGGATAGGAATCTGGGATTTATAGATGTTCTTCTCACTCATCTTAAAAGAACCATAAATGCTTTGTCTATTTTCCTTGTCACTCATGAGGGCCTTGCTATAAAATGTGGGCTCTTCATTAAGGAAGGGGGGGCTGTGATCAGTATATAAAGTTAATTAATTAATTAATTAATTATTAAGTAAGAAAGTAATGGAGAACAAAGCAAAGCAAAAGGATACTGTTTCAGGAAGCAATCTTGTGTAGGAGATGGCTTTAAGTAGGGGCGTAGGGGCAACTGTGCTTTTTCAATCTCTTTGCACTGCCATGATCACTGATTTCAGCTGGTAGGGCTTGTCTGGCTTGTAGCTATGGAAGCTGCTTGTTATACACTTCCCTTTAAAAACCAGTAAAACAGAAGAAAACATATTAACAGTTTTAGATGCTACCTGGCTCTTGAACAGCCTGACTCACATAACCTAGCAGCTTTTCTGTAAAAACAGAAAAAGACAAAACAACCTTGCAGTTAGCTAAGATTTACCAGGACATTGAAAAATAATTGGTACTCAATTTTGTGGCCAGGCTGTAGCTACAGAACTCTGAGACAGGAAATGTGCACACAAAACAGTTGGACAAGTCTTGAAATGGAGACCTGAGTGCTTTAAAAACAATTATTTTAAAGTAGCTTTTTCCTAAGATGGTCCACAGGGTCTTAAGACTGAACAATGTTCCATTTTTACTTTATTTACGTTTAAAAATTTTATGATCAATGTAAAAGAGCTAGATAGTTCATTGCACAGTATTCTTTTCAACTGTCAAGAACAAGGTATTGCAGTAAGATGTTGATCATGTCTCAATCAACAATTAGAAATAGAATTATCATCAATACCGACATTTGACAGCAGCTCCTTAAAATTAAAACAGATATATTATAGAAATAACAAGCATTTCTGGTGTGAAATTCATCTGCACACTTAGAGAATAACAAAGCAAAAAACCCTCTTTAATAATAGCACACATCAGACTGTGCCTAGTATGCAAGAAGAGCTGGCTATGAATACCGGATTTTACTAACTCATATACCTCTTAGGCTAATGTATTTTACTAGTGCTGTCATTCTTAAGTTTCTTTCAGGTCCCAGCCCCAGGTTACACTTTGAACAATTTGAATAGAGATAGAAGACTGCAAATCTGTCTACTTGGGCAGATGTGAGATTTACCTAGCAAAGATATTGTCAGAATTATTTAAGTACACAAGCATCCTTCTCTTCTCAGAGTTACTAGCCAGCTTCATCTTGCCCACCTGGCAGATTGCGCTTTACCTCATAAGAGCACAGGGAATTTAATGGCACACCCGGACTTAATGATCGTTGTGACCCTGCCCTGCCCACTAGAGCTGGCTATTCGAGTCATGTGCTTTGATAGGGGAATGAGGCTAATGGCTGGTGTAAATCAGGGTTATGGGAATAGAGCCCAACTGGAGGTCAATCTTAGTGAATAAACATTAGCAGAAACTTTCTTGGCAACCCTAAACTTTACTTGGGTAGAAAATTTTCCTTCTTACAGTTTCTAACAACCATGGTTAGTACAGTCCCTACCTTCCCTTCATTTGAGTCAGTACTTCTTTTGTTAACTTCTAAGTTGTGTAACTTAATATTTCCTAAGCAAGTTTATTAGTAAATCATTGATAGCATCAATTTTACTGTTGTTCAAGTTTCTCCTGCATTAATATAATTGGGAATCAATTGGAGTCTATCTCCTGCGTGCTAGGGCTCATGATAATGATGTGTTCCGATTATGTTGGCATGTCCTACAAATGCAAGAGACTTATGACTAGACCCTTTCTTCTGCTAATATAACAAAAAGAATCCCTGACAAGATTTCAAGCTATAATCTTTCAGTCTGTTAAAACATCGTTTTTATTTTCCCTACACACAGAAACTGTAGCTGCTATAATCTTCCCTATTATCCCTATCCAATATTGCAGTAAACTGCTCATGGACTACCTATGAAAATCCATTTTGAACACCTAAGAAATAAAATAAGGGAGACATAAGGGGAGGAGAAAGCCTGAAGTGAGTGAATGCCTAAATGAATATATATTTTGCCACCAACACCACCTTGTTGTGGAGGACTCCAAGGGCAATTGAACTTTGGGGAATTAGCATTGCTTTTTCACTACAGTGCGCAGAATATTTCCTTCTGAATGAGGTTTACAGTACTAAAGCATGCATCCCTTGCAAGACTGTCTGGCCTTTATGATTTAGTCTATCAACCCATTCTACTTCTGGAGAACTATTAGACAAGTAAGCCAAAAGCAAATGTTATTTCCGTCAGGTGGTGATGGCACGTGTCTTTAACCTCAACATGCAGGAAGCAGAGGCAGAGGTAGGTAGATCTCTGTAACTTTGAAACTAGGACAGCCAGGGCTACAGACAGAGAAACCCTGCCTCAAAAAACTTTTTTAAAAAATTATTTCAATTGTTCCATCACAAAATGGTAAAGTAAATTTTGTATACTTATGATGTTAATACTTAACATTTTTAGATTAATTTTTATTCCTTAAAAGTTCTGTACATGCATACAAAACATCTTTATTACAACCACACTCTGCCCTCTCAACATGCTTTCCTCCCAACTTCGTTTCCTTTTTAAAGTTCTTATTTCAATTTTTAGTAGAGAAACCTACTGTGTCAAGTTAATCTTATGAAGTATGTGTGTGAATGTGAGTCCAGGCACTGGGCCATGGGCTCCTGACCACTGGCCACACTTTCAAAGAAAAGTGACTCTTCTTCCCCAACAAGCATCAAGCACCACTAGCTCCTCTGCTTTGCTGCTGGCTCTGGTTCTACTTTCCCAAACGTGTTGGGGGTTTAGCTAGCACGGCCTCATGTATCTCCTGTGCAGTGACCCACAGCTTCTGTGAGTCTCCACATACAACACTCACGTCCCGTCCAGAGGTCACCATCTCCGCATGTGGTATGAAAGATTAAGGGGTGAATAAAGTTTTAAGTGGGAATAGAAGTGGGGGGTATGGAAAGAAGAGGGAAGAGGGATTAACCACAACTAAGGCTGCATAAAGAAACATACTAACTAAAGCTACACTTTTTTATTATCGAAACCATGATTAATTAATTGAAAACAAGCCATTTTTATTAATTTTTTATTTTTTACATATACACTTATATTATTACACATATATACAATAAACTACCTACAACCAGAAGAACAATGACACAATCAGGAATTATATAAATGTTACATTTTTAGTGTTTTGGTTATTTATATTTGTCAGCCTTGAAGAAAACATCTTTCCTATCTTAGTGTATCTAAAATTCTGAATGTAAATCAATATCTATCATATCTCATCATTATCAACTTAAAACATCTTTCTAGACCTAAAAACATCTTAACCTCTAAACAACTAAGCTTATAAAACTAAACTAACTTGTTTCAACACCATCAGAGACTTGAGAAGGAAGCAATAGTTTTTAAAAATAAAAAAATAGACAAAGGTACCCTATGCGGAGCACAATTCTATCTACTACCAGAAAGATTTGGGTTATTAAATGAAAATCTCAGAGCCAGGAAAGGATGCATTCCTATCAGTTGTTGGACAAGAAGATCCCACACACATCTGTGAAGGAGTACAGCATGGCCTCCACACACATCCAAATAAAAATACGCCACTGCCATTGTTCTTGGTTTCTTAACATAATTAGTTTTTAGTACCCTGTTCCTGAGGACACCACACTCTCCAGCTGGAGTATATAAAGAAATCAATCTCAACTGATTAAGAAACTTTCCCCTTGCTTGTTATCCTCCACAGTGCTGGCGGGGCTGGTAGGGGATAAAGGACATCTATGGCCCTACCTGTTGCAGGACCACAAACGCGTCAAACTTACCCAGAAGGCAACATGTGATCTCTGGTGCAATGACAGAATAGCTGTTACTGTGGTGACTAACTGCTTCCTGGCTGATCTGACAGGTGGGTATTCAGGTTTGGTTCTGTAAGCCGAGTGAGAAACCCCTGTCTGGAGAAGTCATAAACCTTAATGAGGAGCCTACTGTACTTATGCTGCTAGTTAGCTAGGTTGTCAAACCTTATCTTAAATACTTATAGCGATAACAGTGGATTTGTGCTGTTATGAATAGTCCTCAGATAAACTTTTTGCTGTGGGCTTTAGTTAATGCAAAGACTCATAATTGTTCAAAATCCTTAGAAAAGTGACTGTAGTACTCATCCATAGATGAAAATCAAATACCTGTGCCTATCTTGTTCACTCTAAGATTCAGAGAACATTTTTAAAAGGTGTGTGTGTGTTATAGTGTAAGAGCTTTTGTGTTTGTATATCGTCTATCTGTCTTTCTATCATCTATGTATGAATGTATATATATATATATATATATATATATATATATATCCCATTTAAAATTTATCATCTATCTATTTATCTAATATATACTTAGGCAAGTGTATTTCTCTGTCTTCCATTTGTTTATTTTGTGATAACATCTCACTGAAAAGCACTATAGCCTGGGCTGACCTCAGACTCATCACGCAGATCTGTAACTCACAGCAGTCATCTCACTGCAGCCTTTCGAGTGCAAGGATTAGAGGCATGAGTCACCATGTCTGCTGTTTGTTTATTTTTGAAGTTGAATCTGTTTCTTCCAACTTGAGAAAATCGTTTGGGAGAATGTTTTTTATCCCGAAGCAGTTTCCAAGTCAATGCATGGTGAAAGCATCTTTCTGAAAGGACTGAGGTCTGCAGGTTTCCTTGAGCTCTTTGTAATGATATAACTTCTCTCTACCTCCACAGACAATGCTGAAGGTAAACACTGCCAATGGGGATGGTGCTCTCCATCAGTGTCCTGTCAGGACATTGATACTCATTATACGTTTTCTAATACTCCTTATACTATTTTTCTGCTCACTCACCCCCTGATGATGTCAGCCAGGCTGTTGTAAATCCAGGAAATGACAGAAGGCAACCATAAGCCAGATTAAATATAAAGAAAATAATACTTTCCTCATACCAAAATTAATAAGAAGTCTCAAGAAGGGATAATGATGTTTTACTTGACTGTCATTTCTTTCCACCAAATAATTTGTTATATTTCTTATTTTTAAAAAAGCTACAGTTGGCTGCCTCTCAGCTTTAATAGTACACTGCAGCCCTCAGTGTTTTCATTTGCTTCTGTGACAGTTAGTGCTGCTCATTTTGAAAGTTTAAATACCCGTTTTCCTAGGCAATCTTTAACATACATCACTCTTCCCAAAGGCATGAGGTGAATTGTTTAGTAGTTGACTATATATATTAAAGTTTTAGCGTACTTGTTTAGAAGTTCAGCTGCAAAGAGAAACATAAATTATGTGGTCTCCATCATGCAATCATTTGGCATTCAAGATAATACTTATATGACCTGTTTGGAAGCTCAAACTCATCCATGTTTACAAATTATGTATTTCCTTCAGTAGCAGGAAGAATATTAAATGTTGGGGTGGGGATACATTGTATAAAAAATCATTTTCAACAAGAAGTCACAAAAATGTTGGGAATACAATAGTTATCCCCTTTAGGAAACAATTTTGGCAAAACTAGAATGATGGAAACATATTATGCAATTGTCTGTGGAGCAGGCTTAGTTGGCGAAGGGCTTGCCTTCGTGTGGAATCCTAGACAAGGCAGTGCTTCTTTATTTATTTTAAGATTTATTTATTATGGGCTGGAGAGATGGCTCAGAGATTAAGGGCACTGACTGCTCCTCCAAAGGTCCTCAGTTCAATTCCCAGCAACCACATGGTGGCTCTCAACCATCTATAATGTGATCTGATGTCCTCTTCTGGCCTGCAGGTATACTTGTAGACAGAACATTGTATATATATACACATATATATAAAATAAAAGATTTAGTTATTATGTATACCATGCTTCCTTATAATCCTACTGCTGAGTAGGTGGAAGTCTGGCTGATCCAGTGAACTCCAGGTTCAATGAGAGACCTTGTCTCAAAAATTGTGATGGAGAGTGATATAGGAAAGAGCATGATGTACATTTCTGGACTTGAACACAACATACATTACGCTCACACACATGCATGTCCCCACTCAGTAGGATATGGGATGCCTTTATCACACCCCCTCTCCAATAAAGAGATCTACTCAAAATAGGAGCCCGGAAAATTATAATAGAAAGAGGTGGAGAATGAGTCCAAGAAAACAATAATTTCTAGAACACTAAAAATAACAGGCATAATTAGACATAGTAGAGCTCATTCACACATGAACTCCCAGAGACCGTGACAGCATGCACAGACCCTGTACAAGTTCAAACAAGGCAAAACTGCAGCACTGAGCAGGAGTACTGGACACAAATTTCCATCCTTAAGACTCTTAGTAAGTGCTACTGGTTGAAAGACAGAAAATCCAATTTTACAATAAACTGGCCTTGGCATATCAACCACTCTCAAGGGCAGGCCTGATGCTAAGGAATAGTTGTCCTCTATGACATTTCTGTGTGTCTTTTATTTTGTTTTACCTTGATTGGTTTTGGTTTTGGTTAAGTTGAGGGTGTGTTTAATTGAGAGGAAGGACATGAAGTGCGTAGACCAGACATGAAGAGGATCTAGGAAAAACTAGAAAGGAAGAATATAATCAGAATATATCGTATTAATTTCTCAAAGAAAAGATAAAAACATAAAATAGATTATGGCTATATTCATGAAATATTAATTTTGGAATAAAATACATTGAGAAATAATTAAAGTTGTATAAAATAGTGAAATGCAATTTCTAGAATTAGAAGCTAGAAAGCCCTAATGTCTATGAAAGGCTGGCCTTACCTGGTCTTCTGGCCCTCTTGGCCTGTGGTTGGCAGGAGGTGTCTGTCCAGGAGAGCTGAGAAAGTGGGGAAGGCTGACGCAATAAGCATTGTCATAGTGTGGACTCCAGTAAAGGAGAATACAGAGCCTTGGCCTTCTTCTGTAACCAGGGAAGGCTCCAGTAGTGAGACTCAGACACCAAAGCAGCCACAACACCTGGGACCTAGAACCTGTCCTTCAAGATGTGCTGGGGCAGTGGTGGCTCTGAGTTTGTGGGAATGGCCAACCAATGGCTGTTCTAACTGGAGGCTCATAACACAAGAGGGAGCTCATGTCCTGAACTGCCTGGATGGCCAGAAACAGAAAACTGGATGGCCAAGGGACCAAAGAATCAAACAGGACTGGGAGAGAGAGAGAGAGAGAGAGAGAGAGAGAGAGAGAGAGAGAGAGAGAGAGAGGGAGGGAGGGAGGGAGGGAGGGAGGGAGGGAGGGAGGGAGGGAGGGAGGGAGGGAGGGAGGGAGGGAGAGAGAGAGAGGAGAGAGGGCTGTCAATGAAAATGATTCCTAATCATTTTCGGCTATACTCATAGATCAGTGCCTAGCCCAGCAATTGTCAGAGAAGCCTCCCCTGGATGCTAATGAGAGCAGATGCAGAGACACACTGCACAACAAAAGAGAGGGAGGAAGATGGTATGAGCCAGGGTTAAGGAAAGCAGCAGAACACAGTCCACAGAATCAAGTAAGCAGGGCTCACAGGGGCTCACAGAAACTCCAAGGGCAATCGCGCAGCCTGAATGGAACTGCACGAGGTTCTCTGCGAACATGTTGTGAGTGTTTAGCTTGGGTTGTTGTGAGACGCCTAACAGTGGGGAGCGGGAGTTAGTCTGATCCTTTTGCCTGCTCTTGGGGCCGCTTTCCACCCACTAGCTTGACTCGTCCAGCCTTGATATGAGGGATTGTGTCAGATATTATTGCATCTTGTTAAGCCTTGTTTGATTGATATCCCTGGGAAGTGTGGTTTTATATGAAGGGAAGTGGAGGAGCAGGGAGTCTGTAGAGAGGAGAGGCAAGGTCTCTGGGAGGAATGAAAGGAGGGGAGGTTACATTCAGGATGTATTGATTAAAGAAAAATAAAATGAAAAATGCCTCAAATATCAACATTTTCAAATACTGCATTAAAAATTATTGGAACTTGTTAAATTCCTATGTCAGTGGCTGAGCATGTCCAAGGCCATGGGTACCATCCCTGACATTGCAAGAAAATCACTGGACACTGAAAAAGAAAACATACATGAACAGAAAAATATGTAATGTAAATTATGCAAGGAGAGGACTGACAGGTCTTTTATGCTCACATACAAAAATAAAGCATAACAACACATAAAATAGATAATGAGTGAGAAGATAACAATTGTGTTTTGAATTAAAACTATTCAAATTCTGTTTTATACCAATGTATGCAAACAGTGTCATTCACCATACTAACATAGCACAAAAATGTAAAACAAAATCTCCACAGATGAAAACATAAGATATGACAAAATTGAATTCCTGTAAAAGCTTCTAGAACATTCTTTGTAGAGTCAGGTATCTCCAGCTTCCATAGCAGCATAGATAGATAGATAGATAGATAGATAGATAGATAGATAGAGGAAGTCTCAAGCTCTAGTCCCTCTTTACTGATTGATTTTGGGAACTACATCTATTTATGGTGTTTGGGTCAGAGTAACTAATATTTATCAATAAAACAGAGAGTTTGAGGAGTTATAATAATATCTTTCAGAAATGAGTAAATGTGATTGTCTTCATCCAATGTTTGCATATAATTACTGCATATAAGCTCCTAATTTTAGGTTCTATGAAACACCTTTCTTCACTGCTGAAACTAGTTAAAATGACTAATGATATTTCTTGTGGTTCTTGCATTTTTTAATTTTCCTTAATTTGGTGTGATTTCCCTTGCTCATTACTATTTCAGATGCTTCAATTATTTGGCAATTACCTAAATCCCTGTGTTAAACCTTATTGTTGAGTACTTTACACTTTCATTATTTTTATCTAGATGTAAATCTCTCTGCACTTTAAAAAGTACTTATAATCTGATGCTTTTTTTCTCTGAAGACTTTTATTTTCATTCCATTTTCCCCGTAGGAAGCCTATGATTTTTAAATTTGCTCTCTATAATTGTACTTTTTTCTTTGATTATTGTGCACATTTAAACATTCCTTATTGGTCTAATGAAAATTTCATTAACACCATCTTTAGGTTAGTGATTCATGACTTTTATTTGAATTTTATCTTTTCGTTATGAAAAAATGTCAGGTGCGTCATTATACCCCATTATCCTTCGTTTTCCCTCACGTTCTTTCTGCTGTTGCCCCCCCTCATAATTCAGCTTATTACTGACCTTAATGAACCTACTAATTCCTGTACACGCTCTCCTTTTCATCTGGATTGATATCTATAAGAGGAAAATTGAAGTAATCTCTGGTGACTTAGTGATAAAATTATCTGCCTCCAAGCTTCCAACCTGAACTCCATCCTCAGATCTCACGAAGTAGGAGAAAACTATTTCACTCTAGGGGCTCTCTGACCTACACACATGTTGACAGTGCCATGAACATGTCCCTACCACATACTTGAAAATAAATAAAAAATGTAATTAAAAATGCATATCCATATACTATTGTTGGCTTTTTCTTTCTTGTTTAGAAGTTGGAGGCAGACAACTAAATATTGTGTGAGTTAACTGACTCAACTGATGCTTCTTCAACAACTGTTCCCTAACTTCTGAGGCTGCCCAGAAGGGTGAGCTATTATAAAGATTGTTTGACCTACCTGAGATTGATTCCCTGCCAATGTTTGTACTCAGATGCTGGCTTATTTCCAATGATTCGTGTTTCCAGTATTATTTGCTTTGTGATGCTTGTTTTATTTCCAATTACCACCTCATCCTGATATTTTACTTTGTCTTAATTATCTTTCGATTTGGCCTGAGAGATATTAATCTAACCAAAGAATCTTCAAGTTGAGAATATATACCTTATAAATTTTGTTCTTTGTTCTTCCAAACATTATATATATTATTTATTTTAATCCTAAGAATTTACCCAGCAGTACCCATTCCAATTTTACAACCTCTTTAGAATATTTTGAATGTTATTTAATTTGTGATTATTTATTTATTGACAATTTTATGCGGTTTGTGTTTACAATGTATCTTACTTGGCCATGTCTGCCACTACTCTTTTCTCCAGCTGCGCCCCCTGCCTATCTCCTCCTCCCTCCTAACTCCATGTCTGTTTAATTTTATTTACAGCCCACTGATTCTAATTAGTGCTGCCCATATGTACATGTGAAGGGGGACATCCACTGGGGCATGGCCATCCTACCAATGACCATTTATTTCTCTATTTAAAAAAAAAAAAAAGTCATTTTCTCCTTCAGCAGAGATTGGAAATGTACATAGGAAGAGCCTCCCTTTTTCATGCTGGGGATTTTTTTTTTAAACATTGTTGTTATTGTAATGGTCTTATGCAGGAAACAAAGGATACTGTGAGTTTCTGCATGCAAAGCCATGTCATATCAAGACGGCAGGATTTTTCAACACTCTCACCCATTTTTCATTTTTAACACACTTTCTGATGCATTTTACAATATTTTCTGAGCCTTTAGGGATAATGTTGGCTCAGCTAACACAGTCACTTATTCTCAGTCCTTTGAAGAGTTTTGGTTGCTGCGTGAATGACTACCCTCTGAAATTAAAAGTTTCTCTGATAAAGCTTGAGAGAATTAAGAATCTATGAAACCCATGGAAATAACCATAATGACTTAGAAGGGCTTTTGATAACATGACCACTTAAGAAAACAAGCTTAAGGGCCTGGAAGGATGGCTCAGAGGTTAAGAGCACTGTCTGCTCTTCCAAGGGTCCTGAGTTAAATTCCCAGCAACCACATGATGGCTCACAATCATCTATAACAAGATCTGCTGCCTTCTTCTGGCCTGCAGGTGTACATGCAAGAACACCGTATAAATAATAAATAAATCTTTAAAAAAAAAAGAAAAGAAAGCAAAATTAGGTCTATTGTGCACCTCATTCCATTCCCACAGGTGAGCCTCCATCCACAGAGGCCTGTGCAACACAGAACACACAGGAGAGGCCTCTACACCTTTAAGCCCCAGGCCCCTGCATGCTGAGTATCTCCCATTCCCTCATCTCCCTCCCCCACAAGCTCCATCTCCCAGACCAAAACACTATCTGCATTCCCAGAGGTCTGTGGCCATCAGGGACCACCAGAGATAAATCATACCTGTCTCCCAGTGCTCCTTTCTCTGGTCCACAGCTCTGATTGCTGTGCCTGAGGCCTTCCAATCCCAAAGACAGCCAGATGGCTGAAGGTCAGTTTAAGAACACAAACAAAATTCCACCAAGGAACTTCTGCAGCTGATAAACACCTTCAGTAAATGGCTAGATACAAGTCAACTAAAAAATATCAGTAGCCCTGCTCTATACAAATAACAAATGGGCTGAGGATGAAATTAAGTAAACTATACATTTCATGATAGCCACAAAGGGTATAAAGTATCTTTGTGTAACTCTAGCCAAGCAAGTGAAAGACTTATATGAAAAAAAAAAAAAACTTCAAGTCTCAAAAGAAAGAAATAGAAGATGTTAGAAGATGGAAAGACCTTCCATGTTTCTGGATTGGGAGAATCAACATAGTAAAAATGTCCATCTTACCAAAGGCAATCTATCGATTCAGTACAATTCCCATCCAAATTACAAGACAATTATTTGCAGATCTTGAAAGATCAATTCTCAACTTCATATGGAAAAACAAAAAAACCAGAACAGCTAAAACAGTCCTGTACAATAAAAGATCTTCTGGAGGAATCTCCATTCTGGATCTCAAGCTCTACTATACAGCAACAGGAATAAAGCCAGGATGGTACTGGCATAGAAACAGCCTGATTGTTCAGGGAAATTGAATAGAAGACCCAGAAATAAAACCACACTTCTATGGGCATTGGATTTTTGATGAGGAAGCCAAATTCATACATAGAGAAAAGATAGCATCTTCAACAAGTGGTGCTGGTCTACCTGGATGGCTACATGTAAAAAAATGCAAATAGACCCATATTTATCACCATGGACAAAACTAAAGCCCAAGTGGATTAACGAACTCAACATAAAACCAGAGACACTAAATTGGTTAGAAGAAAAAGTGAGGAAGAGCCTGGAACACATTGGCAGAGCAGACAACTTCCTGAACAGAACACCAACAGCCCAGGTCTTAAGGTCAACAATTAATAAATGGGACCTTGTGAGGTTGAGAAGCTTCTGTAAGGCAGGAGACACTGTCAACAGGACAAAGTGATCTTCACCAACCCTACATCTGACAAAGGTCTAATATGCAAAATATATAAAGAACTCATGAAATTAAACATTATCAAACCAAGCAACCCAATTCAGGAATGGGGCTCAGAATTAACCAGAGTATTCTCAACAGAGGAATATTGAATGGCTGAGAAACTGGGCTATCATACTTCAGCTAGTCCAGGATATATGAACACAGCTGGAGCATAGGAAAATTACCTTAAATCCAATATGAAGATGGTAGAGGTTTCTAAAAAAGAAATGAATAAATCCTTTTAAAAAATACAGGGAAATAAAATTAAGCAGGTGAAGGAAATGAATAAATGAGTTCAAGATCTGAAAATGAAAGTAGAAGCAATAAAGAAGACACAAACTGAAGGGAACTCTGGAGCTGCAAAAACTAGGGAAGAGAACAGGAATAACAGATGCAAACATCACCAACGGAATCTCAGGCATAGAAGACATGATAGAAGAAACTGATAGATCAGTCAAAAAAAATGTTATTATCATCAAGATAGACAAAACCTTAACCAAACTAACCAAAGGCAGAGAGAAAATATGCAAAGTTTTAAAAATCAGAAATTAAAAGACAGACATAACGACAGACACTGAGGAAATCCAAAGAATCAAAAACCTGTACCACACAAAATTAGGAAATCTAAAAGGACTGGATGACTATCTTGATACCATATATCAACATTAAATCAAGATCACGTGAACAACTTAAATATATAAAAAACCACTAAGGAAATCGAAGCAGTCATTAAAGCCTCCAAACTCTGGGCCAGATGGTTTTAGCACAGAATTCTACCAGACTTTCAAAGAAGATCTAATACTCATAATCTCCAAAGTGCCCCACACAATTGAAACAAAAGGAACATTGCCAAACTCATTTTCTGAGGCCAAAGTTTAGATACCTTAACTACACAAAGACTCAACAAAGAAAGAATTTGAGACTGTTCACTCTTATAGACATTGATGCAAAAAAAATACTCAAAATACTCACACACTGAATGCAAGAATACATCAAAAACATCCTTCATCTTGATCAAATAGGCATGCCAGGGAAGCAGAGATGGTTCAAAATATGAAAATGCATCAAAGTAATCTTCCATATAAACAAACTGAAAGAAAAAACACATGATCATGTCATTAGATACTGAAAAATAATTTGACAAAATTGCATCCCTTCATATTAAAAGTCTTGGAGAGATTAGGGTTACAAAGCTCAAACCTAAAAACAACAAAGGCAAAATACAGCAGAACAATAGCAAACATAAAATTAAATGAGAGAAATATAATGCAGTTCTACTAAAATCAAGGACAAGACATGGCTCCCTACTCTCTCTTTGCCTCTTCAATACATTACTTTAAGTCCTAGCTAAAGCAACAGGGCAACTAAAGGGATCAATGGAATATAAATTGGAAAGGAAAAAGTCAGAGTATTGCTATTTGCAGATGATATGATATTATATATATGTGACCCCAAAATTCTACTATAGAACTTCTAAAATTGATATACACTTCATCAACATGTCTGGATGATAAAGAGGCTAACTCAAAATTATCAGGAGCCCATCTCTATACAAACAATAAATGACCATAAAACAAAATCCTTCACATTAGCCACAAATAATATAAAATATCCTTGTGTAACTCTAACCAAACAAATGAAACACCTGTAGAATAAGAACTTCAATTCTCTGAAGAAAGAAATTAAGGAAGGTATCAGAGGATGGAAAAATCTCCCACGCTCATATATTGGTAGGATTAACATAATAAAAATGAGCATTTTGGCAAAAGCAGTCTACAGAGTCAATGCAATTCCCATCAAAATTCCAAGACAATTCTTCATAGACCTTGAAAGAGCAAGGTTCTTAACTTCATATGAAAAAAATTTAAATTGAGGATAGCTAAAATAAATTATGTATAATAAAATAACTTCTGGAGGTATCACTATCTCTGATTTTTATATATATTTTATTAATTTTTTAATATTACATCTCAATTGTTATTGAATCCCTTGTATCCTCCAATTCCTCCCTCCTTCCCACAGAGTTCCTGTGAAAATCAGATCCAACCCTACACTCAACTGTGGAGTATGTCCTGTCCATTGGCTAGATCTGGGTAGGGGTTTGAAGTTTACTACACATATTGTCCTTGGCTGGTGCCATAGTTTGAGCAGGACCCCTGGGCCCAGATCTAGCCATCATAATGTTCTTCTTATAGGTTTCTAGGACCCTCTGGATCCTTCTATTTCCCCATTCTCCCATGCTTCTCTCACCTAGAGTCCCAATAGAATGTCCTCCCATCGTCCCATTTTCCTGGTAAGTGAAGATTTTCATGGGACATATCTCTTGGGCTAGTGTCAAGATATAAGTGAGTATATACCATTTGACTCTTTCTGCTTCTGGGTTAACTCACTCATTATGATCATTTTTAGTTCAATCCATTTGTCCACAAATTCAGGAACTCCTTGTTTTTAATAGCTGAGTAGTATTCCATAGTGTAAATGTACCACAATTTCTTTCTTTTTTAAAGTTTTTTATTAATTTATTCTTGTTACATCTCAATGGTTATCCCATCCCTTGTATCCTCCCATTCTTCCCTCCCATTTTCCCCTTATTCCCCTCCCCTATGACTGTTCCTGAGGGGGATTACCTCCCCCTGTATATGCTCATAGGGTATCAAGTCTCTTCTTGGTAACCTGCTATCCTTCCTCTGAGTGCCACCAGGTCTCCCCCTCCAGGGGACATGGTCAAATATGAGGCACCAGAGTTCGTGTGAAAGTCATACCCCACTCTTGGTACCACAATTTCTTTATCTATTCTTCTACTGAGGGACACTTAGGCTGTTTCCAGCTTCTGGCTATTATGAATAAGGCTGCTGTGAACATGGTTGAGGATATGTCCTTGTTATGTGCTGGAGCATTTTCTGAGTATATTCCAAGGAGTGGAGTAGCTGGGTCTTGAGGAAGACCTATTCCCAGTTTTCTAAGATAGTGCCAAATAAATTTCTAAAGTGGCTGTACTAGTGTGCATTCCACCAGCAATGAAGGAGTGTTCCTCTTTCTCTATATGGGTTTGCTTGAATTTTTGATCTTAGTCATTCTGATGGGTGTAAGATGGAATCTCAGAGTTGTTTTGATTTGCATTTCTCTGATGACTAAAGATGTTGAGCATTTCTTTAAATGTTTCTCAGCCATTCAATATTCCTCTGTTGAGAATTCTCTGTTTAGTTCTGAGCCCCATTTCTCAATTGGATTATTTGGTTTGGTGGTGTTTAATTTCTTGAGTTCTTTATATATTTTGGATATTAGACCTTTTTCAGATGTAGGGTTGGTGAAGATCTTTTCCCAGTCTGTAGGCTGTCACTTTGTTCTGTTGACAGTATCTCCTGCCTTACAGAAGCTTCTCAGCTTATGAGATCCCATTTATTAATGGTTGACATTAAGGCCTGGGCTGTTCTGTTCAGGAAGTTGTCTCCTGTGCTAATGTATTCTAGGTTCTTCATTTTTTCTTCTAACCAATTTTGTTTCTCTGGTTTTATGTTGAGGTCTTTGATCCACTTGGACTTGAGTTTTGGGCATGGTGACAAATATGGGTCTAATTACATTTTTTTACATGTAGATATCCAGTTAGACCAGCACCATTTGTTGAAGATGCTATCCTTTTTTCATTGAATAGATTTGGCTTCTTTGTCAAAAATCAAGTGACCATATGTTTGTGGGTTCATTTCTGGGTGTTTGACTCAATTCTATTGATCAACCAGCCTATTGCTGTGCCAGTACCATGCTGTTTTAATAATTACTGTTGCTTTATAGTACAGCTTGAGATCAGGTATGGAGATTCCTCTGCAGGATCTTTTATTGTACAAGATTGTTTTTAGCTATTCTGGGTTTTTTGTTTTTCCATATGAAAATGAGACTTGAACTTTCAATGTCTCTACAAAATTATGAAAAAATAAATAAATAATAAAATTATTTAAGTATTTTATAGAGATTGCATTGAATCCGTAAATTGCTTTTGGTAAGATGGCCATTTTTACTATGTTAATTCTCTTGATCCAAGAACTAGGGAGATCATTCCAACTTCTTATGCCATCTTCAATCTCTTTCTTCAGAGTTTTGAAACTTTTTCAAACAAGTCCTTCACTTGCTTGGTTAGAGTAACTCCTACATATTTTATGTTGCTTGTGGCTAAAGTAAATGGTTATCTCTGATTTTTTGATGTACTACAGAGAAATAGTAAAAAACACAAAACACAAAAAACAAACAAACCAAAAGCCTAAAAAACAAAAAATGTCATGTCATAGTATTGACATGAAAACAGACAGGTTAATCACTGGAATCCAAAGGAAGATCCAGATATAAACCCACACACTTACAAAGAAGGCAAACCTATAGGGAAAAAGCATTTTCAACAATTGGTGCTTGTCTAACTGTATATCTCCATGTAGAAGAAAGCAAATATATCCAAATTTATCACCCTGCACAAAACTCAAGTCCAGGTGGACCAAAGACCTCAACATAAAACCAGATACACCAAGTCTAATAGAAGACCCACAGAGTAAATAGCCTGGGCCTGTGGGGCTCACAGAGACTGAACTACAAACCAAAGACCATGTGTGGGCTGACCCTAGACCCCCTACACATCTGTAGCACAAGTGAGGCTTGGTCACCATGTGGATCCTCTAACAGTGCAAGTAAGATCTATCTTTGACTCTGTTTTCTGCTTTTGGGCCCCTTCCCCTACCTGAACTGTCTTGTCTCACCTCAGCAGGAGAGGATTGCTTAGTTGTGACTTTAGGTGCCAAGATGGGTTTATACCAACTGGGGCCCTCTCCTCCTGAGAAGGAGTGAGAAATGGGAGGACAGGGCTTGAGGGTGAGACTGGAAAGAGAGGAGCGAGTGGGCAGGACAGGGCTGTACATTGACTAACTAACTAACTAAATAAAGGCAAGAAAAAAGGAATCTTTACAGAATAAGAAAAAAGAAGGGAGGCAAGGCAGGAAGGCAGGGAGGGAGGAAGGAAGGAAGGAAGGATGGAAGGAAAGAAGAATAGAATGAAGCAAACAAAATTAGCAGTCTTCTGTGAAACTTACATTTTGGGCATTTTTACAGGGCCAAACATAAATTTCTTCCTTGCTGCCTGTTATCCATCCAAGAGAACAGTTAATCATCCTCATAAACAGTCTTGCCATTATTGCAGCAAAGTCGTGTTTTCTCTGACAGGTCAGAAGTGCCCCAAACGGGGTCGAGACCTGGGAAAAACAAGTCCCTAGCACCCTACGTAGCATTTCCATCACTATTAGCCAGCAGGAAGAGTTTTCTGGTTGGTTCAAGACTCTCGTCAAATCTCTATGTCCTGTGACTTAAATGTGTAGTGTATTCAAGAGTATAGTCTTACCATATAGTTGTGTTTGATAGCCAGGATTAAAAGGCATAGCCTTTTGTTTTGAATTCCCATAGGGCATCCTTGACCAATAATAACTAATATAGACATAATCTTTTCCTAGTGTTGAGGTTTTCATTTAATGACTATTCTGTGGACAACATTATTTGCCTATGCAGGGTGCATCAGTTGAAAATCATTCCTCCTTTAAAATTGTCCTTTAGCTATCTTACATATGAGAAGCACATCTTCCATATAGAATTACCCCTTCATGTTATTTCACTTACTCCTCTCCTCTCTCCAGTTACAACTATAGCTCCCAGTGTTTTTCCCACACTTATTATTCAATGTAACATGTGTCATATTATGTTTTATAGTATTTATTTGGCTGAAAGATCATAAATCGTGTGTTTTTATATGTATTTACCTATTTCAATTTTAATATTTTCTGAGGCAGTATTCTGTCAGGTTAAAGGGGGGGGAAAGACACAAATGAACCATCACAGCTTTTTGATCATGGCATTGCATCTGACTTTTCCCTCAAAAATACTTCAAATATCACTTGAAACTAGTGTGATACATGTATTAATGACATGGTTAGTTACTCAGTTATAGTAAACTGATATGACTCAAATTGCTAAGATTTAGAAAACAGTACCAGAGATGTGTGCATTCCTAACATTTTAAGTCGGTCAACTAACTCAAAACCTTGGAAATCTATGGAATATTTGCTGCAAATGCTCTATCTCAACAACTCAGAAAATGTTTCAAAACTTTGTCATGTAGCTTCTGTTATCATCTGTTCTTTTAACGTTTGCTCTTCTAACATTTTCTATTATTATTACCTCTCATACCTGCGATCACTCTATTGCAATACACACACACACACATATGTATGTGTATATATATATATATATATATATATATATATATATATATATATATATGTAAACTAATGATGATTTTGATTCCTAGCAAATGAAAGAAGTGACCCTACATGAAAGGATTTTTATGTGTGATCTTTTGATGAAAATAATAACATACTTGAGGATACACAGGAAAAAAGTTTATGGAAAAAAGAGAGTTGACTATGTAACATCCTTAATTAAATGTGCATTTTGGAGATGCAATATTTGTTATAAAGTTCTGCCTGTCAAGTTATAATTTTTTTTTAACTCATTCAAAAGCTGACCACTATGGGAGGTTTACTTCCCAGGAGGCAGTTTTTACTCAACATTTCGTCATGATTTACTTGTACTACTTTGCAATCTGTTCAACATGGACCGCTGGAGTTTTTTGGGCATGGACCTATCCAGATTTTTATTGTTCTTGTAAAGTTTACAAACGATAAAGCATGACCTGTCGAAGGGAACCATCACAAACAGTCCCTGCCCCATAGATCATTGGCCAATTTACCTACTCTGTAACATCTGGATTGTACTATCATTTTTATTGAAAATAAACATACCATTATGTATCCACAAACCCAGGTATTTCAGTTTTCTTGTAGATTATTATATGTCAAGAGTATACACTCTGGGTAATCATTGTAGATTATTTATTATAAGCTCATATGTAGTAAGGGAAACTGTTTTCTACTAACATTTTTAGTACCTTTAACTGCCGGCAGAAACAAGATCTTGAAAAATAAACAGGGGACTGTCTCAACACATAACCTCCAGGCATAACAAAAATCAGTCGCTTTCTGTAGAGCATTTTCCAGTCATTGATCACATTTTGTATTAAAATAAATAAGGCCATTGCTACTGCCACTTTTTTTTTCAGGAAGAATCCATCCTGTTAGGGATACAGTTTCATTTTCATTGTCCTTCACAATGAATTCATTTCCTTTGCTGTGAATCATGCGTTTTATTTTGCTTATCAATTTTAAAGAAAAGTATTACTGTGATAGTACATTCCTAAAAAAAAGAACAAACAATGAGTACAAACAGCAAAGTTACCCTTTGGGAAGAGAAAAAGACAATTTAATTTCTCCTAACCCTTATTTTCAATGGGTGACTTTATATTTGAAGTTTACTTTTAGCCCTTTGAGTCAAGTATACCAGGAATTAGGTAAATATCCCATTTTTTAACAAATCTACGAGATTCTAAAAATATCAAATTACTCATTTTAAATCTTTGTTTCCACTATATAACACAGCATGGTTATGACATATCTGTTTTAGAGATGTTGAAATTGTAAAGTAAGATTTCATGCTCACATGCTTACACACAAAAGGGAATATTGTGTGTCTGAGTTATAAAATGTAAGAGATAATGGTATTATAAGTTCAGTTTAATTACTAAATAATTATTGCCTAATCATGAAAACATGCCTTTAATTGTCAAAATGAAAACCAGTGAACTGTATAGATTCAGTTTGCCCATAATTTATGATAATATTAAGTGACTAGCACGGCAAACACAGCTTATTGTGTTCAAAACTCAGTTATATTTGCCTTAACATTTATTCTCAGTATGGATATATCCTAACAGAAGGCATATGCATTTTCTGCCCATATTAAATTTAGTTCCTGATCCTTTTAAGATATTGCAAAAGATTTGATCCAGTGAAAATTTTTATCCTAAGTTCTTCAGCATGAAGTCTAGAATAATCATTTTCACAAAGTTATTTGTAGATAGCAGTGAAAATGTACCAGTTAAACCAATGAAATGCTGAGTTTAGGTGCTAGAAATAAGCACATATACCAGAAAACACTAACATATATGTATGTGTTATTGTAATCTGTAGCATATAAGATATGATTTTATATAATAATGTTGTATATATACATACATACATACATACATACACACACACACACACACACACACACACACACACACACACACACACATGTGTTTATTTCCAACTTTCTGCCTTGGATGTAAGAAAGTAGTCCCTGGCATTGAAAACCCTTGCCAGGACAATCCCTGACACCATTTGACTTGCTTTGGGCAAACCTGTAACTGATTAAAAATTGGATTTTCTTCCATTTTCAGGTGAAGATCTTGTGAGTTGACATATTGTACAAATGAAAGGCTTACCTCACCATGATATGACTCATAGTCCTGTGGCTTTGAGCAACCACACATAAATTTATGACTTACTTGATTTAAATCAAGTATTTACTTTGTACCAATGTAGTGGGAAGTGATGAAAGTAAAGTTGCTGATATGAAAAGAGTATGTTTTATGCAGCACATATTAAACTAAGTCTCATTCTTCTTTTTTTTAACTTTTAAAGTTACAATGGATTTAATTTGACTTCGAGAGTGACCCACATCTCAAAGACTTAAGAACTTCAAATCCTTTCCAAATCAGTCATGACTACCTGAATATTACATTTATGTGATATATGACAACTTATTGGTACTTCTTTGCATGCTTATAAAACTATTACATATTGGTCATTTGAGAAGTATTCTCCAGCTAACGTTGTGTTTAAATTTTCTTAATTACACAAGTTAAAGTATCTCCAACACCACTCAGGATTTTTTCAATATGACAAAGAGACAGCGTAGTGTTACAAATGTCACTATGTATAATAGATGTGGATGAAACCCATCTATAGGAACTGGGAATGTGGCCATGTGTTTAATAATCTTAACAAATGATGTATAATTTATGATGGAGGTCATTCTGTTTTAATAATTGTTTGAAAATGCATGGATGAATAATTGGCACTATAAATATAATATCATCTAAGTCAATGTAAATTATATTAAGAAATAAAATTGAAGCAACCATGTTGTTGAAATGAGATGCAAGCATAGTGTATACTAGGTGTATCTGTATGCTGATCTGTACATTGGTGACTTTGAGAGTTTTGATGAGTTCTAGTCAAATATTATCAGAATTTCCTTTTACATAGACCATGATATTTTTTCTCATGTGTTGACTATAGTGATGAGATTTGATCAGGGACAGCCAAGAATGTAAGTGCTGTTTCTTATCATGAAGCACACAACGAACACAGACCCACATAACTACCACTATTGAGGGTCACCTGTTCTTGGATTCTTTGACAAGCTTACTTCGTCTACCCACTTCAGCATTGTTTCTGTTAGAAAAAAATTTATTCTGCACAGTTCTTACTTCAGAAACTAGTAATTTTGTGTCATTTCTTTGATAGTTATACAGGTCCCTTGGAATTCTTCTAAGTGAGATAATTATTTTCTTCTCCTAAATTTATTTTCGTCAAATATTTAATTCATGATATTAATGGATATTTGTTTTATTTTAAGGGATCTAAAGCTACACTGTGAACATTGTTGAATACATTTTTTTGTCTCTTCCATGAATAGACCAGTCTGTGTCTAGCACATGATTTTTGTTTCTTCACATTTGCTTCTCTTCAATATTTACAAGATACTTGCCACAGTTTGGATGAGAAATGTCCCTCATAGTCTTGAGTATGTAAATATTTGAACTCTACTTGATGGAGTTCCACTTTGGGATGCTTAAGTGGTGTAGCCTTGATGAAATAAGTATATTACTGAGCATGGGGCATGAGATTAAAACCTGCAGCTTCTTCCAGTCTCCTTCTTACTTCCTGCTTCCGGTTCCAGATGTGAACTCACAGCATCCTTTCCTGCCGCCGCTGCGCCTGCCACTGGATGTGGTGATTCTCTCCCATGATGAGCCGTTATCCTTCTGGATCCGCACGACAAGTTAAAGTCTTTCTTATATAAGTTGCCTTGGCCATGGTGTATTATCACAGCAACAGAGAAGTAATTAATGCAACGTTCCTGACCCTCTGGGTGTCATTTCTGTCTCTCTTAGAATCAGCTAGTTTTTCACAGCTCTAGCTTATGCAAAAGGGGAATTGTAGTTAATAAAAACTAGGAACTAGGCGGTTTCTCTGATCTTGCAATTACATTTCTAGAGTTTCTCATCTGTTACAAAGTGTAAGCGTACTCCTATATGCCAAAGTGGGTGTGAATACATGTGTGTGAATACATGTGTATACATCTGTATTTTTTAAAACATTTTTGTAGGTAGTAGTTTGTATTGAAATTATTTTAAGAATGACTTCAGACTCAGTCTCCAGCTACAAAATATTGTACTATGGATTACTCTGGTCATCCTCTCTAACATCAGACTCTACCAATGAGAAATGTGGTTTCTATTTTTCATACATTTACATGGTTAGTTCCAGTACACATGGCAATGGTAAGCCTACTTACTACTGGTCAAATAATGTATTACTTATATTTATATTTTTCTATGTTGGATACTACATATTTCAAAAGTTACTTAAGTTGAAAATTTGCTTGTTTTATTCATTTTTTATATTTTTTTTGCTTTTATATATAATTTAGTCAGTTTTTTTACTATTCTGGAATACTATAAACTCTATTTTTTTTTATTTTTAATGAGTCTCTCTCTTTCACTCTACAAGTGTGTATGTGTGTGTGTGTGTGTGTGTGTGTGTGTGTGTGTGTGTGTGTTTGGCCATGCATGCATATGTGCACATGTATGTGTGTATTTGCATTTGAGTGCATGTGGGGTACAAAACAAAAATTGAGTTTGGAGTCTTTTCCCAAATCATCCTATACCTTAATTTTAATATACATTTTTGTAGTATATGCATGTGTGTATGCTTATTCACATGTGCTGCTGCTTGTGTGTTTGTCAGTGCCCATGCTTTTGTCTGCACATGTATATGGGTAGGCTTTGAACTTTTAAAAACCTACTTTGTTTGGGGTTCTTTAATGCTTACATCTCCCTTCCAAGCCACCTATCCTGGATAGAAGAGAAAGGAGGTTAATAAGAACAGAAAAGAGAGACCGTTTTAAAATCAGTTCCATGGAGAGATTTCACTGGAGTAGTTGGCATGATTCCAATAGGCCAATAAAGAGCAAACCAGCAATTCAGCGAAGGTGACTGTAACCACAGCCGCTGGAACACAGAATGGTAGCTGAAGCCCGGAGCCTCGAAACCTTCACTAGAGCCCTTCTCTCTAGGACTGTCTTGGAGTGGCACGATGAACAGCCAAGACCTGCCTCCCTCCCCCAAAAAAGCGCTATCTCTTGTTTTCACACGCGCGCGCGCACACACACACACACACACACACACACACACACACACACACACACACACGTCTCCTTTCACAGTCGATACTAGGATAGGCAAAGACAGTGCCCCCTCTAGAGGCAGTTCCTCTTCTAGTGGACAAACATCACTTGTTCTCTCACAAGTCTCTTTCCTGAAGAAAAACACCACACACCCTCACAAAAGTCTGTTTCCCATTGCACACTTGGGATAAAAACGAAAACACCTTTACATCCACTATGTGTATGTGGCTAGAAACTGATGTCAGTAGTTTCTTTTGTCTTTCCTATGCTCACTGAAGTAGAGTTTCACAAATGAGCCCATGATACACCAAGGCAAGTAGCAAACCCAGACAGCTTCCTCCTGTACCCCATCTCTGTCTTGTGAGCCTTGCATTACAGGCAGGCTGCCATGTTATTCCAGAATTTTTTGGATACTGGGTATCTGAATTCTAGTTCCCATATCTGTAAGACTTTTACTGGGTGGGTCATCTACCCAGTCCCTACTCACCTTATATTTTTGGACGGAGGCTGACGATGAAACTGGAGTTTACCATTTTGGTAGCATGGTTAGTAAGACCCCAAAGTGGCACCTACCTCTGCCTCTGAGCACTAGGGTTACGGACATGAGTATCACCCTCAGATTGTTGCCTGAGCTGGGTATTAAACTCAAGCCCTCATGTTTGTGCAGTAAACATTTTATCTGCTCTTCTATCTCTTTGGTCCCTGTACTCTTCTTGACTCTTTAAATGGTCATGAATTTAAGTTCAGTGTTTGTGTTGTTAGGTTTCATGGCCTTTGCCAAACTCAAATTGACGTATAGACAAAACTGTGGTCGTGGAAATTGCATATGCCACCTTTACTACACACAGCACATTATGCTAGCAGGACAAATTTTATGTCAAAGGTTTTGTGGCTGGATTAGTGTCTCAGTCTCTCATCAGGAAGTCTTACCTGGTTATAGGAAATAGGAGAAATTGTGGGAGTGGCTGACCAATGACCGGTCCATTTAAGACCCATGCCAGGAGAAGTAGCCACCTCCCACTTCTGACACTGCCTGGAGGACCAGAAAGCAGAAGGGAGATAGCAACAGACCTAGCAAGGAACCAAATACAGCTCGGGAAAAAAAAGAAAAAAGGAAAAAAAAAGAAAAAGAAAAAGAAAAAAGTCAGTGAAATGATGTCTAATGGTTTTCCGCTATACTCATAGGTGTGTGTTTAGCCCAGTTGTCTTGATTTTTATGTACATCTGAGTTTTCAAATTAGTTTAATTTAAAAATGAGCATTGCATTTATTTCTTTGGGTATCTAAATGGGTGTATTTGGGTGCTTATATATCATGCCATATAGTGTGTTACCTATACAAAAAACAAACAAACAAACAAACAAAACAAAACAAAAAGGCACTGTACAGTTTAAAAACAAATCTTACATAGCTTTACATTTCAATATTTTAAATGGAGTGAGTTGTGTACAGGGGGGTTAAATGCTTTATAGAAAAGAAAAGAAAACTGTGCTAGAACCAACTTATTCATGATCATCATCTTCTTGCTCTTTTTTCTCCTCTTCCTCGTCCTCTTCATCCTCCTCTTCATCTTCCTCTTCCTTCTTTCTCTTGTTCTTTTCAGCCTTGGCCACCCCACCCTTCTTTTCACTGCATCTGGCTTTTTTTTTTTTTTACATTTTTTACTGCCTTTTATTTATTTTTTATTTTTATTTTTTTAATTTGTTTTTTTATTTTTTCCTTTATTAATTTATTCTTGTTACATCTCAATGGTTATCCCATCCCTTGTATCCTCCCATTCTTCCCTCCCTCCCATTTTCCCCTTATTCCCCTCCCCTATGACTGTTCCTGAGGGGGATTGCCTCCCCCTGTATATGCTCATAGGGTATCAAGTCTCTTCTTGGTAACCTGCTGTCCTTCCTCTGAGCTGGCTTTTTTTTAAAAGCTCTGTAGGCAGCAGGATCTTTTTTGTACTTCCCCTTCAGCTTGGCAGCCTTTTTCTTATAGGGCTGCTTGTCATCGGCAGCGCTGTTGTTCCACATCTCTCCGAGTTAGTTTCTTTGCAGCATCACCAATGAATAAGCCAGGGTGTTCTCCTTTGATTCTGACGGTGCTCAGAACAGAACAAGAAGCAGGACGAAAGAGGCCTCTTGGGTGCATTAGGGTCCTTGATCTTCTTTTTGGTCTCCCCTTTGGGTGGGTGGGGGGAATGTAGGTTTTCATTTCTCTTTCATAATGAGCCTTGTCAGCCTCTGCCATGTCTTCAAATTTCCCCTCTTCTTTAGCAAACATGGTCTTTCACCTCTCTGAGCACTTCTTGTACTACATCTGAGCAGAGGGTCTAGGTCCTCATCCCGCATGGTCCTTGGTGCATCAGTCTCTGCACCTTCCCTCATTCGCCCAGATTTGTTGGCTCCATTGGTCTCCCTGTGGAGCTCTTGACCCCTCCCAGCCCTTCTACCCCCCCATCCCCAACTCATCAATAAAACTCCCTGTGCTCTACCCCAAAGTCTGGCTGTAAATCTCAGCATCTGCTTCATTCCACTGCTGGGTGGAGTCTTTTAGAGGATCTTCCATGGTAGGCTCCCTTCCTGTTCCTTCTCAAGTGCCTCAGATGTCTATTCTATTTCTCCTCCTCAATAAGATCAGTAGGATGATTCTTGAAAAGGATGGTTTTCATACAGAATCTCTATAGAGACACAAGATAGATTGCATTTGTGATAATTGTCTAAAACAGTATTCACTTTATTAACATTTTCATGTGGGTTATAGAGCCATCATGCTCACCAATTATGTCACAGTACCCACTGTGGCACTGTGCTGAGATTCTTTCCACTTTCTTAGTGATTCCAAGGTGTTTGGATGTGAATGACTAGCACCTTGAGTCATCATACTGAAATAATCTTCAGCGTGACGACTGCCATTGTAGCCGTGATTCAGCTCTTTGCCCATGTAGTATAGAGAGCTGTTGCTGCCTCGAAAGTTGATCAATCTGCTGATGTCAGAAGCGAGGTGGGCTCTGATGTGACCACACTTTGCTGTCTGAGGTATTGATGTGCCTTTTAGTCTCTCGATCTGTCCATCACTGCTTGTATCCCACATGCTGTGCTCCCTGAGCTGGCAAGGGGAATGTAATGATTGATGAGGAGTGCTGTGCTAGCTAAGTACTGCTTTATTTGCTCTCAGGATGCTGACTTGCAGTCTGTCCAAGAAATAATAAGCATACAATTTTTAACAACATGCTTTAATACTTTCATTATCTTCAAAATAAAATTTTATATCTCAGTATCTGACACTGAATTAAACTAAATCATTATAGCTTAAAACTTAGATTGCTATAATAACTCTCCCTAGACATAATGGATCTAATATTCACTTTTTAAGATTATTAGCTGTTTTTTTTAAATGTTAGCAAACTATGTATTATCTTCAATATCTCTTCTAATTACATCAGTGACACTATAGAACCCAAATTTAAACTAATAAGATTGTCCTTTACTAATTTATGTTATTCTCCTGTAGATTAAAATTACTTTAATTAAAATATATCTTTTAATTAATAATATCAGGGGAACACTGCATATAGTCTCAAAGAAATTAAAATATAGGTACTTTAAGCTTAGAAATAATATATTTTTAGGTATTGAATATTATGTTTTACTTTGCCTGATTCCAATTTACTTCTCTAATTTTAGAATCAGCAGAAAAGTCTTAATAAAATACATATATTTACAGTATTTTATTTGTAAAAGTCTAATTGCTACCTGGGGAGGGAAACAGAATGTGGGATGAGGTCGAGAAGTTTATGATATATATGTTGCTGTATTTGGCTACACCACTGAACTTTTTCTTGGGATTGCCGTGCTATAAGGACACACACCTTTGTTGAAATCTCTTGACCTAAGCTAGCTGGTGAGTGTCTTGAGAGACAATACCTTGCCACTTTCTTCTCCTTTGAACTTATCAGGCCTCCTGGGATGCATAAATATACTCCAAGAAAATAAAATTGATTGGCTATATTCTTCTCAACATCTGTTTCATTCAAGGGTACCGTGTGCCAGATAATTAATGTGAAGTATACAAATAATTTAAGAGTATTTCAGTGGGCCTAGAATTGAAATTGGAGGTGCTTTTGTTCACATGTACATTTGTAATAAAAGAAGTGTACTCTAGAGTTGAAAATGTATTCCTCTATCTCTGAAGTACAAGTATTGGTTGATGTTGGGTCAATTTCATGAACATCTTTTGGAGGGATTTTTATCTTATTCTATTTTATTTTAATTCTAATTTGTTCACGCTACATGTTGATTGCAGTCCAGTCCTTTCTTGCCTCCCAGGCCTACACTCCCTCCGTAATATTCTCTCCCTCCCTCCCTTAGTCATCAGAAAGGAAGCCTGACCACATCTGACCACAGCCTATCAAGTCTCATCTGGACTGCCTGTATCCTCTTCCTCTGTAGCCTGGAAAGACCCCCCTGCCCCTACATCCTAGGAGGAAGTGATCGAGATGCGGTCACCTGAGTCCATGTCAGAAGCAGTCCCTGCTTCCCACATTATGGGACCCACAAGGAGACTTGTTACCTATCTGTTACATCTGAGCAATGGGTCTAGGTCTTCACCATGCTTGGTCCTTGGCTGGTGTGTCAGTCTCTGCACCTCCCCTCTACTTTGCCCATATTTGTTGACTCCATTGGTCTCCTTGTGGAGCTCCTGTCTGCTACAGGTCCTTTTACACTCCCTGCCCCAAACTCTTCCATAAGACCCCTTGCACTTTACTCCGAAGTTTGGCTGTGAGCCTCAGCATCTGCTTTGATCCCCTGCTGGGTGGAGTCTTTCAGAGGACCTCTATGGTAGGCTCCCTTCCTGTTCCCTCTCTTCAGCTGCTTCTGGTGTCTATTCTATTTGACCTTCTGAATGAGAATTAAGCATTGTCCATAGGGTCCTCCTTGTTATTAACTTCTTTAGGTCTGCCTATCGTAATGTGATTATCCTAATATTATGTGGCTAATATCCACTTATAAGTGAGTATATCTATTATGCATCACTTCTAGTTCCATTCATTTACCTACCAATTTTTAAATTTCTTTGTTTTTAATAGCTGAGTAGTATTCCATTGTGTAAATGTATCACATTTTCCTTATCCATTCTTTGACTGAGGGACATCTAGGTTGTTTCCAGATTCTGGCTATTACAAACAAAGCTGTTATAAACATAGTTGTGCAAATGTCCTTGTTATATGGTAGAGCATCTTTCAGGTATATGCTCAGGAGTGGTATAGCTTCAGGTAGTGGGTCTTGGGGTAGAACTATTCCCAATTTTCTGAGAAAGTGTCAATTTGATTTCCAAAGTGGTTGTACAAGTTTGCACTCCCACCAGCAGTGGAGGTGTGTTCCCCCTTCTCCACATCCTTGCCAGCATGTGCTGTCACTTGAGGTTTTGTTATTACCATTCTGATGGGTGTTAGCTGGAATCTCAGAGTCACTTTGATTTGCATTTCTCTGATGACTAAGGACCTTGAGCATTTCTTTAAGTGTTTCTCTGACATTTGATATTCCTTTGTTGAGAATTCTCTGTTTGTGAACATCGTTTTATTATATTTTTTTATTTTTAATATACATTTATATTACTACACATATATACAATAAACTACCTACAGCAAGAAGAACCATGAAACAATCAGGAATTATATATATATATATATATATATATGTTATATTCATACTGTTTTGGCTATTTGTATTTGGCACTCTTGAAAAAAACACCTTTCCTGTCTTAGTGCATCTAAAATTCTTAATGTAAATCAATATCTATGAATGCCTTAATAATCATGCGATTCACCAAGCAAACCACCAGTTCTAAGTAACTATTTGCTTCTAATTCTTTGTATGTTAATATTGTTTTCTTTAATCAGTATATTCTACATTCTGCTTTACAGTCTGACATCAATTGCTTGTGGGACAGTTGATGATTGACTTAATATATTTAACTCAATAAAAATATTTACTTTTATGTGAATAAGTGTTTGTGTGCATGCATATGAGCGTACTGTGTGCATGCTTGGTGCTTACAGAAGCAAGAAAAAGGTACTGGATCTCAAGAAACTATAATTACAAATGTTAATAAGCTACGATGTGGGTGCTGTGCTGGGACATGCACTCAGGTCTTCTGGAAGAACGGCTCGTGCTCTTAACCACTTAGCCATGTGTTTTACCCATGAATATTGTTTCCTAATACCAACATTTTTAAGATAGGAAAAGAATTTCTAAACATGTGCCCTTTACATTTTTTGTTAAATTTACTACTAAGTTACACAAATTTCTAAAACATTTTATTTTGACTAAATATTTTTTTTCTTAAAACTTGAAAGCATTTTCAAGGGGTGATTTTTTCTGACTATGATAGATGTTTCATTGTATATTAAAATATAATGGCACATTTGTTATATAATTTATGTGAATATAAATAAGTGAGTATGGTTCATTTGATTGGTCTTAGTAAATGCTTGGTTGTAAGTGTACCTTATGTCACTTTAGAGCAGGAGTATGTTTTTAACTATTCAAATGAAATGAGTCATTTTGCATAACTTAACTGTACAATGATTTTAAGGATAAAAACGTTATCTTTTAGTAATGTAAAAAGTTTTAGTGAAAGACCCTGCATAACTGAAGCAGTTACTTTGATTATAATTTTTCATTATATGTACAGAAATTATTCAGCTACTTTTGTAAGATTTTGGTTTTTAATATATCACTTAAGCCTCATAAAACATTTGGAAGACTGATATTATTAAATTTTCAAGTATCAATTTTCATAGTCGTGTGAATTAGACTTTCTCATTTCAGAAAGTAGAGTGTTGAAAGGTGAATTTCTGGAAGGAATTTTTCCACAATTCTCACATGCATATTTTAATGTTGATTTGTGCGTGTGACTGTGTGTTTGATTTATGAATTTGTTTGCATGTGTGTATGAGGGTTTACTCATCTATAAATGTGAAGAACTCAGGTCAGGTCAGGTGTCCTATTCTATTACTTTTCAGTTCATTCATTCGGTTGTTTGTTTGATTGATTTCAAGTAGTCTATCCAACTGTACTTGGATGTCAGCATTTGACCAGTAAACTGCACTGACTCCCTGACAGGCAAATCCCTGTAGCCTGCCTCTGCCTACTAAGGCCAAGCTACAGACGTGTGCCACTATGTCTGCCTTTTACAAGGATATTCAAGACACAAATTTGAGACTTCATGCTTTCACAGCAAGTTTTTCACTCACTGAAGGCCCATTTTCTTCATATTCTGTAGTATACATTTGTTGTATAAACTGGCATTCTCAGACATGCATGTCATGTACTTTGATCTTTTAAATTTTCTAAACCAGATAATTTAGTAGTTTTCTTATTTCTTTACATTTTAACTGGATTTGAAAATTTAAATAATTCTTTTTGGTTTCAAGAGAATCATAGAGCCCTCAAAAAGAATCAGAGTTACATATCCCTAAGCTTGCCTTTAAGAGTGAGAATCTGGCTGTTTTACTCATGAGACTCATAATAACGGCTGGGATAAGCCTAACCATTGCATATGAACTATGTTACTATCATTGCAACTCCTTATGTATAAAGTTCTGCATTTCTCAAAGTCACTTATATTAAGAAAGCACTAGGAGAAAAAGAAAGTTACTGTCACTGTTTAAAATTATAACAAACATTTATTATTTTAAAGTTTCATTGAAAATGAGACAGGTTAACTCCTGGCAATACCAAGCTTACCTCAAAGGGGATGATGACAATCAAAGAACCTCCTTAATGGAGATGGCTTCAAGTGCCGCAAACAAGCCACTGGTCAAAATGTCCTCATTTCTACCACAGACAGAATTGTGCCTTAAAAAGGGCAATAGTTCCTGCCTCACAAATATGTCTGTCAGATATATTGGGCCAGAAGGCTGAAGATGATGTTCCAACATTATAGAGAGTTTTGAGTGACTATTCTGGTAACACACTGTCTCTGTCATCTTCTCATTTGGAAAGCTACTGACTTGCACTCCTGGCATACTCAGGTAATAAAGTTTATTCCTTCTCAAGTCTCTAATGGAGTTGAAGACCAGGTAGCTTATTTTTACAATGAAGCTTAGTTGTTTAGGATTTAAGATGTTATTAGGTCTATATACATGTTTTAAGTTGATAATGACAAGATGTGATGGAGATTAATTTACATTCAGAATTTTAGATGCAACCAGATAGGAAAGATGTTTTCTTCAAGTCTGTCAAATACAAATAGCCAAAACACTAAAAGTGTAACATTTATATAATTCCTGACTGTGTTATGGTTCTTCTTGCTATAGGTAGTTTATTGTATATATGTGTAATAGTATAAATGTGTATGTAAAGATAAACAATTAGAGCCATAAAAATAAATAATTATGGCTACAATCTCTCCTTTAGAGGGATATGCTAAGAGTTAAACAGCATGATTGAGAAGTTACTTTATAAGTATATATATCAACTGTTGTAAGAAAATCACCAACTTCCCTTCCTGGTCTTGGCATCTTAGTTTATATCTAACAGTTTGCCAAATCCAAATACTGGCAATAATTTTAAGTGCTCCAAGTTATGAAACTTGCTATCATGCTAAATTACTATGAATATAACATTTATATAATTCATGATTGTCTCATGGTTCTTTCTGCTGTATGTAGTTTATTTTATTCATGTGCAAGAATATAAATGTATATGTTAAAAAAGAAACCATAAAATAATTTATTTAAAAATCAAAAATGATAACAAATAGAATAGATTTTACATTCAACAAAAAAAGAGAGAAACCCAAACTTGAATTTGTGTTGAGTATTTCAGTAGTTTTTCAAAGAGAAAAGATAAAGAGGAATGATACATATATTACAAAAGTCACAGGCACAATGTACAAGATAAATGATATCCCTGGAAAGAGTTATAATTAGGATGATTAAAAAGGAATTCATTAATTAAAATTATGCTTAAGAACAGTCACATATTATGAGCTTCTCTCACGTAAAAGTGAATGAAAATCCATGGCCAAGCATTTACTCCCTTATACATAGCACTAATGAGAATTTGAGTCTCAAAATTCCAATAGCACTTATGTATTTAGCTTCTCCAAATTACACTTGGGTTCATTCTGTAATTTACAAGCTGTTCCTATAATTCCTACATTGAGAACAGGAAGAAACTACAGTGCTTTATATATCAGGGTAGTGTTGTCTCTCAACTCTCAGTAATAGAAATCAAATGATGTCCTGATACCGTGTAGCTACTATTGCAGTTAAGGATTTATTTTAAGCAATAGGCTGTGTGTGTGTGTGTGTGTGTGTGTGTGTGTGTGTAGTACCTGTAAAGAGTCCAACAAATTTACAGGAAAGACCATAGGCATAAAGTGAAAATAAAGACAACAGGTGGAATCTATTTTCGGAAGACTCCAGGTTTGCTCTTCTCATCCTGCCTTAATTGTGCTATATTATAAGAAAAAAATCAATATTCAGAGTCAGTTTACTGAATATCTAGCAAATATTCTCATACTGCCAGCTAGAGCAGTGGGAAATGGAACCACCAGCTTGGTAATTTACACAACTGAATACCTTAAACTGACATATGTGTATGTGTGTTAATATGAAACATACTTTCCTGATGGTCGAAGGACCTGAGGAAATCTAAGTCAGCATACATTATGTGACTTAGTGCTCACAGCTAGCAAATCATTATACTTCTTTAACTGATAAAAATTATGGCTTTTGACAGACTTTGGCAATACTTCTCAAAAACAGAGTAGCCAGTAATAACTTAGCTCATGGTAGTAGACAGATATTTCTAATTCTATATAATTTATATGTGTTTCAAAAATTATCATACCTCCTTAAAAAACACTCACATGGTTATCAAGTTAAGTTTAGGATTTTTCAAATTGTCTGTTGTTTATCCAACCACTGGGGCAGAAATTGGCACACTACATGAATCAGCACGCTATATGTGATAATAATGTTTTTTTCTCAATTTGATACAATCTAGACATGCCTGGGAAAAAAGGTCTCAAGCATGGAATTGTCTCCATCATATCTGCCCTTGAGAATGTTTGCAAGCTAATTGAGAGTAGATGCAGGGTGGCTCAGCCTGCTGTGGGTGGTGCTATCCATGAGCTTGTGGGTTTTGGTGTGAACAAGAAAGGTTGCTGGACAAACAAGGAGAAGTAATCCAGCGAGCAGCACTCCTCTGTGGCTGCTGTTTTAGCTCCTGCCACTAGGTTCCTGCCTTGAGCTACTCCTGCTCTGGTTTGCCTCAGAGATGGACTGAATCATGTGAACTGAAGTCAATCTTCCTTTGCCACTACTTTTGGTCAGGTGCTTATCACAGCAGAAGGAAGCAAAGTAGTACAGCATCGTAGTGAAGAACATGGATTCTGGAATTCATTGATTGCATTAAGGTCAATTATTTCCTCTCCTAGATATACAATAGCTCACTCATTTCCCCATTTGTAATCTGTGGGGGGGAGGGGGGGATCCAACAATTACATTATGATGTTAGAGAGCAAAATGACTTCTGCATTGAGACAAATAGGTCACGATTTTAGTTTCTCCTTTAAAAATAGTTTTATACTTAGTTCAGCACTTACTTATTTAATGTTTTCCATAGGGAAGGCCCTCCTCTTTTCTGCTTTATTGACCTCTTCGCCATAATTTATTCATTTACTCAAAATTCTCACAACTTGTACTGAATAAACATTCACATAATATATTTGGCAGGGTTTTAAAATAAAATATTTACATTTTCCTCTTTGTAGCCTTAGCCATTACTAATTGAACTACAAGGCCAGTGCTTCCTTCAATTATTCTGCAGGAAAACCATCTGGCTTGAGTCTGTTTACACTCTTTATTGATGTCACAATTGTGGATATGCAGGTTTCACTGAAGAGACACTACTGTGTTTGATTACAGGAAACTGTGGCAGATCCGATTGAGTTTGATGGGGCAATAGGATCAGCTCATGGTTGCTTGTAAAAATCAGAAGGTACATCTTAGTCTGAGCACATGTGAACATCAGGGCTTTACATAAGGGAGTATGGAAAAGTATTTGTGATTATTTTGTGCCAAACTGGAAATGAAGGAACACAGGTCAGAACCCAAAATAAAACAGCTAAAGAACAGGATGGCTGCCAGAGGCAGGGATTGTTAGCAGAGGAGTACTATGAAGAAAGATGTCCTACTTGTAGGTTTCTAGGACCCTCTGGATCCTTCTACTTTGCTATTCTCCCATGCTTCTCTCATCTAGAGTCCCAATAGGATGTCCTCACCTCTGTCCCAGTTTCCTGGTAAGTGAAGGCTTTCGTGGGACATGCCCCTTGGGCTAGTATGCAGATATAAGTGAGTATATACCATTTGACTCTTTCTACTTCTGGGTTAACTCACTCATTATGATCATTTCTAACTCAATCTATTTGTCCACAAATTTCGGGAATTCCTTGTTTTTAATAGCTGCGTAGTATTCCATAGTGTATATGTACCACAGTTTCTATATCCAACTGAAACCTACAAGTAGAACATTATGGTAGGCAGATTTGGGCCCAAGGGTCCCGCTCAAACTAAGGCACCAGCCAAGGACAATACAGGTGGTAAACTTTAAACCCCTACCCAAATCTAGCCAATGGGCAGAACATTCTCCACAATTGAGTGGAGAGTGGGATATGACTTTCACACGAACTCTGGTGCCTCATATTTGACCATGTCCCCTGGAGGGGGAGACCAGGTGGCACTCAGAGGAAGGACAGCAGGTTACCAAGAAGAGACTTGATACCCTATGAGCATATACAGGGGGAAGTAATCCCCCTCAGGAACAGTCATAGGGGAGGGGAATAAGGGGAAAATGGGAGGGAGGGAAGAATGGGAGAATACAAGGGATGGGATAACCATTGAGATGTAACAAGAATAAATTAATAAAAAATTAAAAAAAGAAAGATGTCAAAATGATCCTATAGCAAACAATAACTAGACATATTGTGCTAATAAAATATCTTGTGTTTGATCAATAACAAAAGATGTTTACTGTAAAACTGAGTAGGTGTGGTACTCAGAGAGAGAGGGGGGGGTCTATGAATTGTATTGTAGATAAATAGACTGATAGGATGATATCATTTTGAAGCCTAAAATGCATTCTTGTTCTTATCACTGCAAGGTCTAAAGTGGGAACTTCTATTCATATGGTTACATTTATTTAAGGCACTCCAGTCACTGCCCCATGATTAGTATTCTGGAACAGAATGAAGTGTTGATAATTGTGGCCAAGGATTTGGACGTAGGTTAATGTAGGGGGACTACATTAAAAGTCCTTATCAAAAATTTCAGCGTCCCAAGTGGTTACAAGCAAAGTGCCAGTTCATTACAATACTTTTGTCTCAAAAACTGAACTGTTTTTATAATAGTTGAAATCAATGGAGGATTTTTTTCTTTCCTTGATTTATGTATTTAATCATTTTACTTCCCGATCCCAGCCCCCACCTCCTTCCTCCCACTCCCATTCCCCACCTCCTTCCTCCCTTTTCATCTCCTTCTTCTCAGAGAAAAGGAAGCCTGCAAATGGTACGAATCCACCCTGGTGTCCCAAGTCACAACAGGACTAAGCATGTCCTCTTCACTAGGGAGTGAGTGGCAAGGCAGCCCAGTTAGGGGAAAGTGACCCTGGGGTAGGGGCAGGTTCAGGGACAGCCTCTACTCCTATTGTTAGAGGACCTACAAGATGACCAAGCTGCACACTTGCTACGTATGTATAGTGGGTGTAGGATCCGTCCATACCAGCACTTTGGTTGATAGTTCATTCTCTGTGAGCCCCTTTGGGTCCAGATTAGATTGCTCTACGGATCTTCTGATGGTGTCCTTGACCCCTCCAGCTCCCTTTATCAATCCTCCTGCTCTTACACTGTACCCTCCTATCTCTGCCCATTGCTTGGCCTTGGGTCTGGAGGCCTCTCAGAAGACACCTGTCTGCAAGGATAGCAGAGTATCATTAATATTGTGACAGGGGTCTACCCTCTCCCTTGGGTAGGGTCTCAAGCTGGGCCACTCACTGGTTTGCCGTTCTCGTATCTCTTCCATGTTTGCCCCTATGCTTCTTATAGACAAGACTCCTTTTGGGTCTAAGGTTTTATGTATAGGTTTGTGTGACTCTCCCTCAGCTGGGAGTCCCACCTGGATACAGGAGGCGCCCACTTTATGCTGCTTAAGACCCATGGCTTGGAATCTCAGCTAGGATCATTCCCATAGACTCCAAGGAGCCATGCCCTTTCCAGAGATGGTCCCCAACCCCAGACTTCTGTTGTCTCTCCCAGTTCTTCTCCTCACCCACCCTCCTCCTCTCTCTGTCCATCTGATGCTCAGTTTGGTATCCTCTCCACTCTACCTCCCAGCCAGGTCCCTGTCTCTCTCCACTTCAGATGTTTATTGTATTTCCTGTTCTGAGTGAGATTCATACATCTTTTCTAGGGCTCTCATTGGCTTCCTTGAGCCTGTGGACTACAATATTGTTATCCTGTACTATATGGGTAATGTCTGCTTATACGTGAGTGCATACCAAGTGTGTCTTTCTGGGTCTGGGTTACCCGACTCAGGATGATTGTCTCTAGTCCCATCCATTTGTCTGCAAATTTCAAGATTTCCTGGTTTTACTAGCTGAGTAATATTCTGTTGTGTAAATGTACCACATTTTCTTTATCCATTCTTCAGTTGAGGGCTTTATAGGTTGTTTCCGGTTTCTTTCTGTTATAAAAAAAGACTACAGGGGCTGGAGAGATGGCTCAGAGGTTAAAAGCACTAGCTGTTCTTCCAAAGGTCCTGAGTTCAATTCCCAGCAACCACATGGTGGCTCACAACCATACATAATGAGATCAGATGCCCTCTTCTGCTTACTGGCACACATACAGGCAGAATACTGTACACATAATAAATAAATCTTAAAAAGGGGGAAATAAAAAGGCTGCAATGAATATAGTTGAGCAAATGTCTTTGTGGTTAGATGGAGCATCTTTTGGGTACATGCTCAGGAGTGGTATGTCTGGGTCTTGAAACAGACCTATTTCCAATTTTCTGAGAAACCTCCAGATTTATTTCCACAGTGGTTATACAAGTTTGCACTCCCACCAGCAAGTGAAAAACCTCTATGAAAAAAAAAACTTCAATTTCTCAAGAAAGAAATTAAATAAGATATCAGAAGATGAAAAAAATCCCTTATGCTCATGGATTGGTAAGGCTAACATAGTAAAAATGGCCATCTTACCAAAAGCAATCTACAGATTCCATGCAATTCCCATAAAAATACCTACACAATTGTTTACAGAGCTTGGAAGAACAATTCTCAACTTCAAAAGGAAAATAAAAACTTCGGGAGGTGTCTCCAGCCATGATTTCAAGCTGTACTACAGACCAACAGTAATGAAAACTGCATGGTGTTGCCATAGAAATAGACAGGAAGATCCACAGAATTGACTCAGAGACCCAGAAATACACCCACACATCTAAGAATACCTTGAGTTTTGATGTTGTTTAAATGAAATGTTTTAAGAAAATAGGATAAAATGAAACTTAACCTTGAGATATTATATTGCTTATGGTTTTCTGTTTACACACAGAGAGAAGAAAGACAGACAGACAGATAGATAGATAGATAGATAGATAAATAGATAGATAGAGAATAAATAACTACATATATATAAATTGTTTCATTTCTGAGACTTAATAATCATGTAACACACTTAAAGCTTTTAGTTATTTTTGTCTGTCTCATCACATTGTATTTATAATGAGAATCAAACAATTTACATGCATAGAATAAAATGGCATGTATTTACTTAACATTTCACATGGGACCCATACTTTTCGACATGTTTGTTATCATGAACCTTTGTCATATGTTAGGTAAATCCTCTTAGTCGTTTCAAATATAACCCTAATTTTAGGCATATAGTCTGTGGAATTTGGGATCTGAAAACTATTAAGGAAGTTATTCCAGAGAGTGTTGAAAAAAATAGAAACAAACAAACATACACACAAAAAGCGTTGGAACTCCCCTGTGAAGGGCTTGGTAGCCTGAAATGTGCTGCTTAATAATAGCACTCTGTACAGAGAGGGTCCAACTCTAGGACTCTCTGAACTCACAGCTGTTAACTATTCTCTTCCTTTGTAAACCACAAACAAATTTAAGCTGGTTAAATGCAACAAATTAGTATGTTTGCTTCACTCACAGGATTCTAATGTTATCAGCTATTTTTCTTGGCTCTCCATATACAATGGTGAGTTCTTTAATTCCCGAGTTCTTTAATCACCTCTATCTCGTAGAATCCTTCATGGGATAGATCAATGACTTCCTCAGTGAACATCTATGCTTTCTATATATTAATCTGAATATGATCATGCATAATATTATATAACTGGTTCAAACAAGATCGAAATCCATCTAGGTTTACAGCAGTCTCTCTCCTTACATATAATATAGTATTGTAAAAAAATTGTTAGAAAAAAAACTCTTCCTAAAGCATAATTTTACCTAGAAAACAACAAATCTGATTGTGGTTTCATTATCATCTACCTTAACAGTGGATAAGCAAATAGTCAGTAGTTTCACGGAGAGGCAGACACTCAGGAACACAGTAGAATACACCTTCCTCACCATCAAATGAGACTTCTGTAGCTGTGTCTGCCATCTCCATTGCCATCCTAAGAAAGCATGCAGAGGTAGGGGAACATAGAGTCAGAATGCATCAATGTGGTTTCCAAGTGAGCAACAGAGGCAATTAGAGTCTACCATGTCATTACTAAGCGAAAGGCCCAATTAGTCCTTTCTCTCTGTAACCTCTAAATTTTTGTACCAATGAATCATACTTTTTCTTACTGTAAACACCATTAACTTTCCAAACAAAAAGCAACCAACATAAATGATTTCAAAATTCAGATTTAGATGACTAACTCCAAGGGATTCACAATATTATCCACATTACGATCTAATCATTTGTGTTATCATATAAACTTTGTCTCTCCAAAAATAGTAGTTAACTTCAAACTGTTCAAGTTGCAAACAGACTCAACGTCTTACAGAAAAAGACAAAAAATAAGCATTCCTCTGGGGCTATATACAGCAAACCAATAGCCAACATTAAATTAAATGGAGAGATACTCAAGGAAATCCCTCTAAAATCAGGGACCAGACAAGGCTGCCCACTTTCCCCATATCTCTTTAATATAGTTCTTGAAGTTCTAGCCAGAGCAATAAGACATCAAAAGGAGATCAAGGGGATCCAAATGGGAAAGGAAGAAGTAAAATTATCCCTATTTGCAGATGATATGATAGTGTATATAAGTGACCCCCAAAATTCCACCAGAGAACTCCTACAGCTGATAAACACCTTCAGCAAATTGGCAGGATACAAAATAAACTCAAAAAAGTCAGTAGCTTTCCTATATACAAATGACAAACAGGCAGAGGAAGAAATTAGAAAAATTACTCCCTTCACGATAGCCACAAGCAATATAAAATATCTAGGAATAACCCTAACCAAGCAAGTGAAGGATTTATTTGAAAAAAACTTTAAACCTCTGAAGAAAGAGATTGAAAATGACATCAGAAGATGGCGGGATCTACCTTGTTCGTGGATTGGAAGAATCAACATAGTAAAAATGGCCATCTTACCAAAAGCAATTTACAGATTCAATGCAATCCCTATCAGAATACCTACTAAATATTTTGAAGATATTGAAAGAACAATTCTCAACTTCATATGGAGAAACAAAAAGCCCAGAATAGCAAAATCAATCCTATACAATAAAAGATCCGCTGGAGGAATCTCCATACCTGATCTCAAGTTGTACTATAGAGCAACAGTAATTAAAACAGCATGGTACTGGCACAGCAATAGGCTAGTGGATCAATGGAATCGAACTGAAGACCCAGAGATGAATCCACACACGTTTGCTCACCTGATTTTCGACAAAGAAGCCAAATCCATTCAATGGAAAAACGACAGCATCTTCAACAAATGGTGCTGGTCTAACTGGATGTCTACATGTAGAAAAATGAAATTAGACCCATATTTGTCACCATGCACAAAACTCAAGTCCAAGTGGATTAAAGACCTCAACCTAAAACCACAGACATTAACCCAATTAGAGGAAAAAGTGGGGAAGAGTCTGGAACTCATAGGCACAGGAGACAACTTCCTGAACAGAACACCAACAGCCCAGGCCTTAACATCAACAATTAATAAATGGGACCTCATGAGGCTGAGAAGCTTCTGTAAGGCAGGTGACACTGTCAAGAGAACAAAGCGACAGCCTACAGACTGGGAAAAGATCTTCACCGACTCTTCATCTGACAAAGGTCTAATATCCAAAATATATAAAGAACTTAAGAAATTAAACACCACCAAACCAAATAACCCAATAGAGAAATGGGGCGCAGAGCTAAACAGAGAATTCTCAACAGAGGAATATCAAATGGCTGAGAAACACTTAAAGAAATGCTCGACCTCCTTAGTCATCAGAGAAATGCAAATCAAAACGACACTGAGATTCCATCTTACACCCATCAGAATGGCTAAGATCAATAACTCAACTGACACCTCATGCTGGCGAGGGTGTGGAGAAAGAGGAACACTCCTGCATTGCTGGTGGGAATGCAAACTAGTACAACCACTTTGGAAAGCTATCTGGTGCTTTCTCAGAAAAATGGGAATAGGGCTTCCTCAAGACCCAGCTATTCCACTCCTTGGAATATACCCAGAGGATGTACTACTACACAACAGGGACATATGCTCAACCATGTTCATAGCTGCCTTATTCATAATAGCCAGAACTTGGAAACAACCTACGTGTCCCTCTATAGAAGAATGGATAAAGAAACTGTGGTACATTTACACTATGGAATACTACTCAGCTATTAAAAACAAGGAATTTCCAAAATTTGTGGACAAATGGATTGAACTAGAAATTGTCATAATGAGTGAGTTCACACAGAAGCAAAAAGAGCTAAATGGTATATACTCACTTATATCGAGACACTAGTCCAAGGTGTACGTCCCCATGAAAAACTGTACCTACCAGAATAGTGGGTAAGAGGGGAGGACATCCTATTGAAACTTTAGGTGTGAGAAGCCTGGGAGAAAGAGGAAATGGAAGGACCCAGTGGGTCCTGGAAAACTACAGGCGAGTCTGGGCCCTGGGGCCCTCCGCAAACTGTGGCAACAGCCAAGGAAAAAATAGGCAGTAAAAACCTTGAACCCCTACCCGGACTAGCCGATGGACATTCTCCACTGTTGAGTGGAGAAGGAGATCTAACTTTCACACAAACTCTAGTGCCCCATATTTGAACATGTCCCTTGGACGGAGATGCCTGGTGGCACTCAGAGGAAAGATAAGAGGTCACCAAGGAGAGACTTGATACCGTATGAGCATATTCAGGGGGAGGAGGTCCCCCTCAGACACAGACTTAGGGGAGGGGAGGGGAGTAGGGGGGAAGTGGGAGGAAGGGAGGAATGGGAGGATACATGGGATGGGCTAACAACTGAGATGTAATATGTATAAATTAATAAAAATGTATTTAAAAAAAGCATTCCTCTGTATATGGTGAAATATCCAATATAATAATTATATTCATGGAAAACTGGTCCATCATAGGAAATGCATCTATCCAGAGACAGTGATGTCACATCACTCACAGAAAGCTGTCAAATATGCTTATAGCATATTTGGCTTATAAACATAATTAAAAGTGTGACAGGTTCCCTTAGCATACAGCTGTAATCTCAGTCTTTGGTACACTGAAACTATATGCTTACAGGTTTGTGTGCAACTGATATACACATATCAGCCCAATTTTTAAAGCTACATGAAAAAAAAAGAAAGAGATAAAATACTTAAAAGTAGTTTTCTTTCTTCTTTTTAATTAATTTATTCAGTGTACAACTCAATTGTTATCCCATCACTTGTATCCTCCCATTCTTCCCTCCCTCCCACTTTCACCCTATTCCCCTCCCTTAGGTCCGAGGGGGACTTCCTCCCCCACTTTATGGTCATAGGCTATCAAGTCTCATCTTGGTAGCCTGCCTATTCTTTCTTTGAGTGCCACCAGGGCTCCCCACCAAGGGAAGGTCATCAAATATGGGGGCCCAAAGTTCATGTCAGAGTGCTCTCCACCCAACTGTGGAGAATGTCCTGTTCATTGTCTAGATCCGAGCAGGGAGTTTGATGTTTACTGCTTGTAATATCCTTGGTTAGTGCAATAGTTTGAATAGACCCCCCCTGGGACCTGATCCACCTATTACAAGGTTCTTCTTGTAGGTTTCTAAGATCCTCTGGATCCTTTTATTTCCCCATCACACTGGGACTCTTGGTAAGAGAAATATAGGAAAAGTAGTTTTCTCAATTGACGGTTCATGTAGAGGGCCCAGCTTAATGTGGGTAGCGCCACCTTTGGAGAGCTGTCTAGGTGCTATAAGGAAGTAAACTGGGCAAACTTAACAATGCAGGAAGCAGTGTTCTTTGGTTCCCTCTGGCCCAGTCTTGCCTCCAGGTTTCTGCCTTGAGGTCCTGCCTCCTTTCCCACAGTGAAGGGGCATGATATGGGAGTTATAAGAGGAAATAAACTCTTTCCTTCCTGAGTTGACTTTTTTGGTGTGGTGTTTATCACTCTATTAACATACATATAAGACAAATGTATTTGGTTATTTACATTTCTAGGAATTCGGACAACATAATGACATATTTGGTCTGGCTGCTTTTTACTGTGATTTTTGCTTCATTACTCTAAGAATATGGTTTTGAAATTTTCATATATTATAAAAATATTTAACTACAACAGGCATATTTCAACATGTTGGAAGTTCAGGTCCAGTGCACTGTAGTAAAACACTATATATCTTAACAAAATAAATCACATTTACTTTTGGCTTCTAAGTATAGCTGGAATTTATGCTTACTGTACATTGTAATCTATTTTTATGTCTTAACATTATGTCTAAAACAGTGTGAATGTAGTAACTAAAATACATTATTGCCTCAATTTTTAAGAATCATAGCTACCTTCAGTAAGTTGTTATGTGTGTATTGTTATTATTCCTGCTTCAGTGTCTATAACTGTTGACTGATCAAAGAGTCATTATTGACAGAGGTAGGCTATGGAAATTCTTAGAATAATAGAGTTACTTAAAACTTGTGTCTTTGTGTGTGCCTGTTTAACTGGTGGATAAAGACAACACATGCAACAATAAATCCATATTTGCAACCCACAACTCTTTTTTCCATTATGATTTTTGATGCATCTGAGAAGGAATGCAATACTCAAAGTTCAATACTCACAAGTTTAAAATCACAGTGGCATTGATAGTAAGATTGACTCTAAGAATAGATTTGGTAATTTAAAAGAAAATGCAGAAGCTTGTGGCATTGCCTGACTTCCCTTCAGGAAAAGTTCTGCACTGCTGCAGTGCTGATTCATAGGGTCTTTACCACAGCAGAATCTTAAAAACAGGGCACAAAATACTGAAATCCTGATTCCAAGTTTATATGAAATTCTAAATCCTAAGTTTGCATCACAGCACTGTGCACAGTTTTTTTTTTAAAACATAAACAGATTCCATTAAAAACAAAAAAGCCCTTTCTCAACTCATCCAAAAGCATGGACCATTTCATTATTAACACTTTACCATGAGATTGAAGCAACTCAGTCACATCTTCACAATTCTATAAGAATTTATAATTCTTGCTATTTCAACCACTTTGTATTGACTTCTTTCTGCAAGATCTTGAACCCCTTAATACAATGCACGAAAGTTGGACTCAATTCTTCTCATGTTAACTTCAACTTTGGTACTGAATTTCCTCCTATGAATCACAAATATTCTTATTGTCCTCCAGAATGATGATGCTTCTCTATAAAGTTTTAATTTAATTTGCACCTATCTAATAGGTTAGTCACCGTCTAGGGAACCGTAACTTTATAAAATGGAGTTTTAAATTACACAATTTCGTAGTCCAGGCAATTTCTTAAATTAGCTCCCATTATCCAATACCTTCTTAGAGCTCAATTTATGTTTTACAACTACATTCCTTCTTTCTAAAGAATCTCTGATGTAAGATTACATGACTTTAAGAAAGAAATACTGACTTCTGTTTGCCACAATGCAGTAACCAATATTGTTTATTCCTGAGGGTTTAGTATTTCATTTGCTTACTTATAGTTTTCATATGTTCTGCAAGTGTCTTTACTTAATTTGAGAGAAAATTTTCTATATTATGTATTTCTGTATTGTTTACAGTTTACATTCTATTTGCAAAACAACAGATGACACACATATGGATAAAATTCAAGAACAGAAAGGTATAGTGAGTATATGATAAGTTAAAACTTACTACACCAAGAAATGAAAACTCTGTAATAAATTCCAATATAATTTATAGTAATATTGGTTATGAATTTTAAAAGGGTATTCATAATGCAAATCATTAGACAAACCATTTTGGAATATATATTAGGATTTATTTATGTAACATAAAATGTATATTAAAATGACAAATATAATTGTGTAATATAAATGAAGAAAGGAAAAAAGATTGGCTCTCTCTCTCTGTCTCTGTCTCTCTGTCTCTGTCTCTCTCTCTCTGTCTCTCTCTCTCTCTCTCTCTCTCTCTCTCTCTCTCTCTCTCTCTCTCTCTCTCTCTCTCTTCTATTTGGTTTTTTGAGTCAGAGCTTTTCTGTGTAGCCTTGGCTGTCCTGCCTTAGGACTACAGACAAGGCTGGCCTTGAGCTCACATGGATCTGCCTGCTTCTGCCTCTTCAAATGTTGGGATTACAGGCATGTCCCACTAACAGCCCTAACATCAGCTGCTTTACCATTTCCTCTGTTTTTCTACCCTGAATTAGCACAACTTCTGCTTCCTGATATATTCAGCTCCTGATTAGGAGGTGTGGCCCTGATGTGCCATTCCTCCAGCAAGATAACGATTCACACTCATCCATTTGTTTCCCAGCTGTTGCCCTCCCAGTACTGTAATGTATTCCCCAAATCCCAGATGCCTCAGTTCTTTGCTTCTTCTTCATGTGATTCAGTCCAGTAAGACTTTGGTGCAAAGTTACCTGCTAAGAAGGCAACAACAGCATGTTTGATTTCCTTGTTACACGTATGTAAGTGAGGGGATGAGGAACGAAGTGTGTATGTCTTAAGGATGATATAGGATTGAAATATGGAGCATGGAGAGCTAGTTCAATGCAGTAAATTAATGCAGCCCTGGTGCATAGTGTTCTGTGTGGCGTAGTGGGCTCTGAGCCTTTTCTTTTCATTCATTTCCTCTTTTGTTTTTCCTTTGGGTGAGAATACATCCAATGTACTGAATTAGTTCTCTCATCCACTACATAAAAATGACCCTAAAAGTTGCCATTCCTGAAAAGAGAATGCACCGGCAATTACCCTGTTATTTGGTGGGATGCGCGTGAGCCTAAGCTTCCTCTTGACTAGCATGAATTATGAAATGGAAGGGTCATACAGAGATCCAAGAGGTTGAATGTATTATACTGTATTTTTTGGAGCCCCAAAGGAGAGTTCTGGGGTTTGGAGGAGTGCCCTGATTTCTGCAGCTGAAACGATTCATTTGAAAAGCATTTCCTGGCATGATGTGAGCACCTCCTGTAGAACAAAAGCCTGGGCAGAGGAGATAAGTGTCTGCAGTTAGAATTGTCCATCAGAAGTGTGGTACTGTCAGAGCAATCAAGCCTTGGGGCAGATCTATGAAGTAGCAATCTGTGGTTCTGTGAAAATGCTAGAGTGTTTGGGTGGAACCAGAGACTAACTCAGAGCATCACAAAGGAGGCTCCCAAGGTCATTTCTTTCTCCTTCACCACCTATTACCTGTGGATTCAATCCTAACATCAGCAGCTGATGAAAGAGAACACAAACTAAAACAGTGGAAAGAGATTAATGGGTTAGTGCGCTGCCTTGCATCACATTAAGGGCCTCACCAGGTGTGCTTCATAGACTAGATATGGGAAACCACCCCCATAATTGGACAGAATTTTATGCACTTAGAAAAAAACCCTTATTTCCTTTGTAGGAAAAGATGAAAGGTTTGGACTACAGAGCATGTACAATCTTGGATTTGTCTGGTGGTTATTTTAGTGGTTAATGACTAGCAGGAATCAAAGTAGACAGAAATTAAAGTTTGGAGAACTGAAAGTGGTAGACATATATTTAAAATCTATTTTTATCTTGGCTTCCTTAAATCTCTTTCTCTCTATTCCTCCTCATTCCTTCCAACACCCCCAAACCAGGAAGGAGATGGGGTGTAGTTTTCCTTAGCTACTTCCTGCTGTTTAGGGTATCCAGATTCTTGGTGCAAGTTCAATACCCGTTCAGGATATTTTCTACTTCTCCTCATCACACTGCGTCAACAGCAACCAGGTCAGCAGGGGGAAGCACCACTAACTTTCTTCTTGCTTGGAGCCATAGTCTCTGCTTGGTCTGGCATTTATTCCCACTGGCGAAGACCACACCCCTGCACAAGGTAGCTCTGTGTTAATAAAGATCAAGGGCCCTCTCATGAGGCAGTTATCAGCTGTAAACAAACCTGAGAAGCGCCCATATGACACACCTGGGATTAAAACAAAAACATGTTTACATATCATAAAATAATACACCATAACAAAAAATAAAGTGATAAAAGGAAATCACCTCAAAAGTGTATATATATTATTGTCTCCAATTAATATGTGTCAGAAAGTATTTTTATGCAGGAATAACTGAAAGTAGTAATTTAAGGGCCAAGATATACTAGAGATCACATCTCATTGATCCTTATTGCTTGGAATGAGAAATTACTATTGAATTTTTAATCATGCAAATTTATGCATAAAGAGATATGAACTATAATTCTAAACATAAAACTTGCTTATATCTCAGAAGCAATACCTATGTACTTGACCTGGCACTAATTTAATCATGTCTTGATTAAGAGAAAAGGTTTAATATTTTAGGCTTGTGAGATCAGGTTTTGAATTTTAAAACGTTTTCTTTTTCTTTTTTTTTTTTATTTCTTTCTTATAGTTTATCTGCATTTTTATTGTATTTTTTTACATATACATTTATATTATTTCACATAAGTAAAATAAACTACATGTAGTAAGAAGAACCACAAAACAATCAGGAATGTTACATTCATAGTGTTTGACTATTGGTATTTGGCAAACTTCAAGAAAACGTCTTTCCTGTCTTGGTATGTCTTAAAATACCAAATAAAAATCATTGTCTATCACATCTCATCTCTAACAAAACATCTATCTGGACCTAAAAACATCTTAATCCCTAAACAACTAAGGTCTTCAAAAGCCTCAGAGGCCTACAGAATACGGCATTTAAAGATGTTTTTATTATTTTAAAGATTCTTTGATTAGAAGACAGGTTAACTCCTGGCAACACCCAGACTACCTCAAAAAAGATGATGAGCATCAAAGAACCTCCTGATGGAGATGGCTTAAAATGCAGCAAACCAGATGCTGGGCAAAATGTCCTCATTTCTGCCACAAACAGAATTCTTCCTAAAAATCAGCAAGCTTAGATGCAGGCAGAGTCAAAGGCCAAACTTTGCCAAGACAGAGTCAGCAAGTCCTCAATAGTTCATGCCTGACAAATACGTCTGTCAGATATATTGGGCCAGAAGGCTGAAGATGATGCTCCAACATGCCAGAGAGTGTGTTGGGTGACTGTTCAGGCAGCACACTGTCTCTGTCATCTTCTCATTTGGGAAGCTGCTAACATGCACTTCCTGTTTACTCAGGTAATTAAGTTTTATTCTTTGTCAAGTCTCTTATGGGGTTGAAGATCAGCTAGTTTAGTCTCAGGATTTTGTAACATTTTCAATTACAAATTTACAGATTTGGATTGCTTAATTTATGCTCCAAAAAGATTAGAAAAATTCCAAAATAATCTGATAAATAAAAGTATTACAAACCGATGTCGTTACATATAATTATGTGTTATATCCTTTTATCTACATACCATACTTTGGCAGCTTCATGATTAACTTTTTCTAAGTATTTTGAATGTTGATTGCTGTACAAATTATGAATAACATAGTTTTGCATGCATATATAAAATACTAAAAATAAGTAAAAAATATTCTTAGTAAGATCATGAAAGGGAATTTTTACATAAAAATAAATGTCTCTTAGAAGACACTATAGCTATTGGATTCAATTAATTAGGTTATATCTATTTATAAAAATTAATTAATAATAAATTGCTGTGAAAATCCAGAAATTCCAGCTACATATTCTATATTAAGGCTCAATTGTAAGCCTATGAAACACCAACAATATGGTTTCCCAAACAAGACTTGAACAACAACACCAGGTGTCATGCCAATTTTGATAGGAGAAATCTCACAAGGTACTTACTACTCCTCAAGGAAGAGCTAAAGGCATTTAACTGGCTTCTGAGAGAGAAATAAAAATTCCTCCTTTTAATTAGTTATCCAATTTCAAATTGTTAGCCATAAAATCCTCTACATATGAGCAGAGTTGTAATGTAGATATAACAGTAAAAACTAATAAAAAAAATGAAAGGTTGAAAGAACACACGTCTTAAGGTTAGTAATGGGGAGTATTTACCTTATTTAGTCTACATTAATATAGTTTTCTTAATTTTAAACCATGGGGACTATTTTTAAATAGGAAAAATATGATATTTAATGAATAAAAATGTGAAAAGTGTATTTAAAATCTCAACAGTACCATCCTGGAAAGCTTAACGTGTTTTTCTTCCAGACCCAGCTATGGTATGCTTGTCTGGAGCTGAGTGAAAAGCATCATTTATCTCCCCTTGAGCAAAATGACTAACATGTAAATCATTAATTTCCTGCCAGAAATCACTGATTGTCATAATCAAAAACTCTAGATTTGTGGGAAAAATAAAAAGGAACAGAATGTTAGATGAATAACACAACCTTAGAAAGTGTTCACTAAATAAGGGGAATCTTGGCCAGCTGAAGTGAACATTTCTAAGGGAAAATTATAGAGCTTGTGGACTTTGATTGAAGAATTTCTTTGCGCTAGAAGAATTTCTTTGTGCAACTAAGTTAAATCCCTAAATTATAGTCCAATTGCACACACACACACACACACACACACACACACACACACACACACACAAACACACACACATACTATTTTTATTACTCATTATTTTGATGGACAATTAGATTGATTTGTGCTGATATCCCTATGGTAGGGTATGGAATTCTGTGTGTATATACTCAGGACCAAAATGTCTGTGTCATATGACAGGCCTATTTTTAATTTTTATTTTAAGAGCTCTCCAAATTTATTTCCACCACGACTTTTCAATGTGAAGCCCCATCAACAGTTGATAGTGGTTCTGCTCTCTCCACACCCCTCCACACACACATTTGCTGTCAAACTTGTAGATGGTACCCATCATCACTGGGGTGAAATGCTATGTGAAAATAGTTAACTGACATTTTTCCTGATGGACAGAAATACTGAGCTCTTTTAAAAATAGTATTGGCCATTTGTATTTCTTTCTTATTATTACTCTTCAGTTCACTTACCCATTTGATGGTTGGGTGCTTTGTTACCTTGTCATCCTAGAAATTAGTCCCTTGTCTATAATATAATTGGTAGAAATTCTCTGCCATACTGTGGGGTGTCTGTTATCTCTGCCAATTGTCTCCTTCGCTGTAAAACATTTTTTTATTGTCCTACAGTCCCATCTATTGATCCTTGGGTCAGTTCCTGGAGTGGTGACATTATTTTTGGAAAGTTTCTGCTTGTCACAATATCTTGACAGTTCTTCTATTTGGTTTAAAGAAAGATGAATTTTAAAAATTTGCATTATAATGTATGGACTTATGATAAATACTATTGAGAGAGGTCAAACAGTCTCAGAAAAAAAAGTGTACATACTTTTCTCTCATATATGAAACTTAATCAATAATTTACGTTTATGTGTAAAAGTGTACATGAGTGTACAGTATAACATACAAATGAGATAATAATAGATAGACCCAAACTAAGTGATCTGGAAGGACCGAGAGAAAATAATGGAAAAGAGTTGTGAAAGAGCATTTAAAATTGCTTTTGTATCTCTAATACTGTGATATAATTTTTTTTCCTTTAGTGGTCCATAAGCAACTATTCCTTCTTAAAATTTAAGCATGAAAAATTACATCATCTTAGAATGCATTTGTTAAATGTACAGTATTTTTGTGTGAATATAATTTCAGGATATTTTCTAGAGACAAAAGAAATTCACTGATTACAATCAGCTATAATCCTAGGAAGCATATACTTTCCAAAAGAATCAATGTTAAATGAAGAATAATAAATCTTTAAAATATAAACAACTGTGCAGTTGCTTGTAAAAATTCTTAAATTTTACAACTCTAAAATTAAGGAGAAGTAATGTGTTATTCAGCCATTTTTTTTTATCACTGCAAGAAATATCTGAAAGGGCAATTTACAAAGGGCTGAATATTTAGCTCATGAAATTTGACTTCCACGATTCAGAAGCGCCATAGTTTTGAGCTAGTGGTGAGGCAGAGGTCATGTTTGGAGTACTTAGAGACTACTCACCTGACTATCTAGTCCTTACAGAGAAAAGAGAAATGACTAGGGCACCCACAGCCTCCTAAAGCCACAGCAAATGATTAGTGGTGTCCTGTTAGTCTCTGCCTTCTAATGTGCTTGAAGCAAACCTTGAATAGACCGAAGGAGTATGTCTATAAATTATCACATCAGATACTATAAATTAGCTATAAATCATGTAAACCAGATGATGGGTAATTTAGTTTCTTTAAATTTGTATGTTAATAATTCAATGTCGTGCTTTTATAAATAATATGCATAAGGTGAGACATTGTGATGACAATTCTGAGTTCCTAAAACACGTTAAATTTTACTTCTTAAAATGCATGCATTTCTTTCCAAAAATGAATGCCAAATAAATCCCAATAAAGCAAATCTTCACATACCATACTAGTAATATTTATGAAAATGGTAGTATAGTGAGATAAAAAGGAAATCAGACTCTTCAAACCATTAAAAATATTATTCTGGAAGAGTTGCTCCTAGGAGCCAGATGGAAGTGACAGGAAATTCTACCATTCTCTGTGGAAATTGGGGAGCCGTGTTATCCCAGGGTGGAAAACCTGAACATGAAAACTCCCGTAAATCATACGTACGAAGAGTCACCAGTCAGCAGCACAGCCATGCGAACAGCAGCCCTGCGGTCCTGGAACGTGCCAGTGTTTGTTGACATTCAAAGCTGCGGCTGCAGACTTCTTACAGAACAAGTGAGAGTGCCCAGACACTATTGATAAGGCTTTTTCCAGAGATCTATTGGAAAACTGCAACAGTCTGATTTCTATGGGTCTCACGCTTCTCAGCCTGTCCTGTTCACCTGTGAAACTGAACAAAGCTCGGAGTGGTGAAGAAAGGAAACTAGCAAAATGATCCAGGTTTCCAATCAACTGAAAACAAAGTGCTCAGAGCACACCAGTATCTGGTGGTTCTTCAAAACGTGGAAGCTCTGGACTTGCCGAAAGCAGCTGTAAGCCACATGCGTTTGAGAACATGTCAACCAGCTTCGGCGTCAGCTTTGGGAGAAAATAAAAACAAAAGCTAGCGACCCGCACTTTGCTAGGCCCGTGTGTCTAACAGCCCTGCACAGCAAACAGATAAGCCCCATCTTACAGGTCTCCTGGGCTCTGACAACAACGTTCTATTTCACTGGGGAAGCATTTACAAAAGAGACTATATCACACCTTATCATTAACAAAAGGCTGGAAAGTTAGGTTCAAGGGAAACCAGTTCACCTTAACAAGACAGCCACTGTCTTATCACTGTCAGAAGGGACAACTGACTGTGGTGTTCCTAGCCTACCAGAGCTCACAATAGATCCAGGGTTGGACAGTATGGCAAATACCTGTGAAAATCAGAGAATTACATAAGGAGTTACCAAAGATGGGGGCTGGGATCTGATTGCATGAGTTCACTAAAATAGCAAACTTTAGCCCTACATAAATGTAAGTCAGTGATTTCATTTATAAAGTCTAGAGTCATAAAAATCTGCTAAAGTTTGTCTGATGACATTTCCATTTCTACTGGGATTTTGTATCACAGGGATTAAAAAACAATGTTCTGGTGGTTAAAATTACTGGTAGAAATTTACTTTCTTCTAATTAGAAAAGGTAGTTTGCTGGTTCTGGTTGTTCGGCACAGTCTGTTACTCGCTCTGTTCTTCTGTTCCTTACATACGATGCCTGGCTTCCTGTGCATTCAGAGACAACTTCTCTCCGAGTAGTCTATGTAGACTTTGCCTCTATTGTGAGCTGCAGTGGTGCTTCAGTGGACAGCCTTGGTGACTTTATAACTTCTTCATATGTGCTTCCTTCTCCGTACATTTTAGGAGCTTACAGGTTCAATGATGAGGCTTCATAGTCATTTTCTTTCCCCACTCTAAACACATCTTTCCATGATCTCCTGTCTGTAGAAATGTTAACAGATGAGCTCACATACTGAAGAAAAAGTGGAAATTAGAACATTGAGATTTTTCAACTGAGCCAATCTCATGAGCAATAGTGTATTTAAAATTAGTAAATTCCTATTTAATTCAGTACGTTTGTTTTGATGAGAGAAAATATTTTTACTCATCTGAAATCATTGTTACATATACCATCTTATGGCACAGATATTTCTTACTATTCTGCTTTGAAACACCATATAGAATTGCTTGTGTTGCTTGTGACAACTTTTAGAAAAATTTAAATAATATTAATACTGTATATGCTGGTTGTTAAATTTACTTCTTGTCAAAATATTCTCATGAAATAACTTCACAAAGTGATTGATTCTATGAAATGTTTAGAATGTTGGATGTATTCACTGATATTATATTCCATACTATTTAAAGAAAGAAACAAACAAAAAAAACCCAACCTCTTGATTTTAATTCATGCATGAATTTCAGATTATGTTGTCGACCGTTTTGTATTTAGACCTCAGGCTGCCAACTGAGCATGTTAGAATAGGGTCATGTGATACCCAGCTGCTTACAGGATCGATCGAGTATCACAAATTGATCAAGGTAGACAGTTGTAGAATGCGGAAGCATAGTTTTGCTCTTCATAACTTTACCTAACATCTGAGGTGTGACACTGGGAGCCTGTTTGATATCAATACGTACTGCATAAAGGTACATTCTTGCATCTAGATCTCAAATGTGTGTGTAATTTTCCCTAAAAGTCAGCTGATTGTGAGACTATTATGTCATTCTGTTTCACACACAGAGAAAATACAATAAAGACTAACAATTTCAGAAACTAATTTTTACCGAAATAAAAATATAATTCTGGAACCTTTTTCTCTATTTCATACCATTCTAAATGCCATTAGGACAAGGAAGCACAAACATTGCTGTTACTATTGTTTATCAAGTGTATACTTCCTTTCATGCCTTTATGTTCTCTGGTAGGATTGGGGCTATTTGCTGTATGTAGGGTATTTTCACCTCACTGAAGGGGAGTGTTAGCAGCAGGAGTATCAGTTCAGCCTTGAATTCAGGTAAAGAAGAATTGAATTTGGGGTGGAGGTGCAACAGTGACCGAGGCGTATGCTGATAAGATCAGCCTCATTGCTGTTTGCCCTACAAAAGCAGTATTTATAAATACGTTGACCAAAACTAAAGCATGAATGTCCTATAACAAGGCATATTTAAATTGTCCATCACATATATGTTCCACTTCTTGGCATATGTCACAGTAATATTTCAAAAACATTGTATTATATAAAAAAATAGTTGTGTGCTTGTATTACATCAAAATATAAAGTATGCCCTCTGCTGATATTTTGTGAATAAGAAAATCTGTTAATGCTCAATTGATTTAAAATGTCCTGAAGGTTTTTCACAGTTACTTTTAGTATTGCTCATTATGAATTGAATATTATGTTTACACAGCATCTCAAATTGTTTTTAAATATAAGCTTGATTTAAACAAAATTATGTCACTTTACCTCCTCATTTTCCTCCCCCCAGCCCTTCCTAGGTTCTTTACCTCCATATTTCCCTCACTCTTAAGTCAATAGCCGCATTTTGTTCCATCATTATTTTTTCATATATATGTAAATATAAATACACATATTTATATATATACATATATATTTATATACATGTTTATATATATACACACACACATATTTATACGCATGTGAATACAGTCTATTGCATCAGTTTCTGTTGTTTGTGTACATTTGGTTTCAGGGCTGACTGCTCTGCAGCAGACAACCAATAAGGGGAGCGATTCCTGCCACAAGACAGCCAATAAGGGGAGCCGTTCCTGCCACAAGATACATCTCCTTCCAGCAATAATTAGTTGCCTCCAGTTCTTTGTTTTGAGTCAGGGCTCTGCAAAACCATCCCTCTTCCACTAGTGTGTCCGTTGATATTTCTAAAAATACTCTGCCAGCTGCCAAGGGAGCTAAGAAATTATTACTCCCACTGAGCTACAACATCCGTAAACCACAATTATCAGCATGGCAAAATACGCGGAAATGGACAACAAGTGGCATTCATGTCAGGAAAAATTAACATCTGTCTTGTTGGACTGAGGGCCCACTCATCAGGAGGGAAATGACGCCGGCTACTGAAAACCTAGCCAGCTTCACGGGGCTGGTGAGGTCATGCAACGTAGAACAGAATCTATTACCATCACTTTGCTAGACCTGTATAGTTCCTAACCACATTCTAAACCATATCCTTGTACACACAGAGATAAGCATAGCTACCAGCCTTCCTCAAAGAAGCTTCTTTTTAAAGCCAATAGAGATCATCGCAAAACATCCATACTTTTGCACATGGCATGGATCAACTGATTGTGGGGAGGTAGACACTATCAATACATTACATCACAGCTCCAAAAAAAATTTTTTTTTTTTTTGGTTTTTCAAGACAGGGTTTCTCTGGGTAACCTAGGCTGTCCTAGACTCGCTTTGTATACCAGGCTGGCCTCGAACTCACAGAGATCCACCTGCCTCTTCCTCTCGAGTTCTGGGATTAAAGGCGTGTGCCGCCATAGCTAGCCATTTTAAAAAATTCATTAATGTATGTATTCACTTTTCATCTTGATCATCACCTCCTTCCTCTCCTCCCGGTCTCACCCTCACTCATTCTTACCCCATCCCTTGCCCTATTCCTTAGAAAAGGGAGCCACCATTGTAGGCTTCAATCTTTTCCAAACCTACTTTATTTGTGGTTCTTTAATGCTTACACCTCCTTCCAACCCACCTACCCTAGATAGGAGAGAAAAGAGGTGAGGAAACAGTAGCAGCTGAGCAATTCTATCCCCTACATTAATATGCGTCTCCTTCTTTACATATGCCATGCTTAATTTCTTCCTTACAACCCCCAGCTGTAGTACCAGGATGCACAATGAAGCCTTGAGCAGTTAAAGCCACTTCTTCCCAAGATTATTCCTAATATCCCTGAAGGTAAAGGACCAGAGACACCAGTTGTTATTTTGTAACACTAAACCTGTGGGGATAGTGTCAGAGATTCATCTGAGGCCAGATCCAAAGCTGCGCTGCCTTCAGTAGCATGCATTAAATCATCGAGACCGTGTCTTCTTCATTTTCCTGCAAGTTTGTTACCTCCTGGCTGATCAAAGAAAGATGGCTGGGATTGCTTGCTGTGGGGCCCTGACTAACCGGTCCCTCCTTTTATTTCCTCATGGCAAGAGATGGTACATCTACTTGGATTGACAATCCTAGACCAATGTTTTCCCTTCCCACAGCAGCTACAGTACCCTGGAAGTCTTGGCCCATCATCACCATCACGGCCAGAAGCTCCTTGTACTCTTCTACAAGGACCATTTGCCCCAAAGTTAGTGCACCTGTCTGGAACTTTTAACCTCACAGTTTCTTTGTAAATGGCCCAATTAAAGCACCGGGTGTTCTGATATCTGAAACCTCTAGCTATACCTTGTCCTATGATTGTTTTGATGATCCTGAGAGCTAATATTAACTGTCTCTCTTACCCACTCATCTAATGTGGATCCTCATGCTTTTAATGGTCGAATTGCCCTCTTACACTTAGTATTTGCATTCTCACACGCCATGATCACTGTCAATGCCTGTTGGTCTCAGGGTCTGCTGTGGCTCTATCTAGAGCTGAACCCAGTCTCTGTAAGAACTCTGGAGGCTTCTCCACGGCCTTGAAATGCCTTAGTAACTGAAGTGGTTGTTCCACCAGGCTCCTCAACCATTACCAAGCTCTTAAGGCCGATACAGGACATCGTTCAGTTAATACATCTTCAGATGGAGTTTGTTCTCTTAAACCAGCATAACACCCTGCACCAAGCAATTGATCTTTAACACCATTTATTTCCCCCTTGTTATATTTTGTTGTTCTATTCTTGTGGCTTTGATTCTCCATCATGATAACCAGTGTAACTGCTGAGCAGCTTCTAACACAGCTGACACCAATCCCTTCCAATATTGGGAAATAAGTCTATTCTGCATAGCCAAGTTACTTAACATTTGTTTAACAAAAGATGAATACCATACCATACAATAGCCTCTTTAAATTCCTTTAAATCCAGTCTGTCTACTGGACGCCATGCCATCTCATCACAAGCCTCACCATAATCATTAGCAGGCACAAAGACTGGAAAAGCTGATGCTATTTCTTTAGCCCTAGAGAATTCCTCGATCAGGATTGTCTCCAAAGCCCTTTTGGCCTGTCTGCTTTCCTGTTCCTCTAGAATCTTTACAGCCTCTCCAGCTTCCTGATTTTCTCTGTTCCCTTTCACACACTGGTGCTCTGGACACCTGGCACATGGGTCAGGGATGGGTGACAACTGTGGGAAACGCTGCCTCTCAGTCACCAGGTGTCTTCCCTTTACCAATGCTACTTTTTGCTTTCCAAATGCTTCAGCCTCTACTTGCAAATTCTCTAGTTGTACAGCCAACTCTGTAATCCTTTCCAGATGAGAGAATTTATTGACCCTTCTGGTTTTGTATCTTATTGGTCTTCAAATCTTTTAAGAAATATAACACAGTAAAAAGACAAAGAAAAAGACTGGAAAATTATCTCTGGATATAAAGTAGGAAAGAACTTTGCAACAGCAGCTGACACCTGAAACATCATTTCTACATCTTCAAAGCCTGTATCTTCCTCCACAACATTAGACATTAAGTTACTCATTATGCCCAAAGCACATTGGGTGCCACCTGTAGGCTTTGACCTTTTCCAAACCTACTTTGTTTGTGGTTCTTTAATGCTTACACCTCCCTTCCAACCCACTCACCCTAGATAGGAGAGAAAAGAGGTTAATGAAATTAGGAGAAGTAAACATTTTTGGACCCAGCCACATCCCTTTCCCCATATCCTGTCTCCCTGTTTCCTCCCCAGAAAACAGCAGGACTCATGGAGATGACAGCCAAGAATACCTTGTTATTTTAATTAGCCATTTTTTATTTTAAAATATCATTTATAATTAAAACATAATCACATCACTTTAATCTCACCCTTTGCTCTCTCAAACCCTTCCATGGACCCTCTTTTTTATCTCGTTGTCTCTCAAAATTAGTTCCTCTATCTCCTTTCATTTAATCACATTTAAACACACACACACAGAGAGAGAGAGAGACAGAGAGACAGAGAGACAGACAGAGAGACAGAGATACAGAGAGACAGAAACAGAGACAAAGACACAGAGAGACAGAGACACAGACACAGAGACCGAGAGATAGACAAAGACAGAGACAGACGAACACTTCTGAATCCATAGGTACAATCTGCTGGGTCCATATAAGTGTTAATTGTATGTATAATATTTGAGAGACGACCACTCGGCATTGGTTATCCAGTGATTATCTTCTTACTTTAGGTGAGCACAAATGTAGACATGAGTTAGAAAAGCCTAGCCATCTCGTGTTGTTTAATATCTTTAAAATATGTTGGGTTCTCCCTGTTGCTATTCACACTAGAATACTTCAACTTCGCCAACTGACTAAAATATTCCTAAATTTGTTTCCATGGAGATAAGTTGCATTGACACACATTCTAATCAAATGTGGAGAGGATAAGACAAAGAGATGAAAGCCTTTCCCACATTTCTCGTCTCCCACATCTTGTAATACAATTTAAAGATATTTTCTGTGTGTCTGATAATTTTGACTAAAATAACTAAAAAGTCCTCACAATAGGAGGAAAATAGAAGTCGTGTAGAGTGGACAGACTTTTCTCGGCACTGAGGAATTCAAACTTGTGTTCTGTCACAAAGACTAACAATACTCATATTCTTCATGCTGAACTGTGCAAATTTTTGTTTTAATCATATAATCTATGGAGCACAGTAACAACCTAAGAATAAGGTAGATATCATGTGATCAAATAACTCAGGGCTTACATCTACTTATCTGTGGAGTTTTTAATCATTAATCAACACTCTTCTCATAAACCAACAATGGACTCTATCAAGTGTCAGGAAACTTGGACATCCTTGGAAAATACTTATGCAAACGGTCATCCCCAATAGATAGACACAATCTGTTATAGAGTACACACACACACGCACACACACACACACACACACACACACTTGCCTAATCAACTTCTGTTTAGTGACTTGCATTCTGCCATGATTCACACTCAGTGGCTGGGTCCACCAGTGCATAAGAATATTACGATTTTCCCCTGTGATTGTTACTGTTGTATTTACAAAGTCTCTCCTTCATAGTCTTGATCTAACATAGCTAAAGTAACAATATATAGCTTTTTCTGTTCACTTCCTTCCTGTTAATCTGTTTTAAGGATTTGGTGACAACAAGTACAACACTATCATTCTTTACTTTATTGTATTATGTAAATGAGAAATCCATTTCTTGATCAGCAAGATGGTGCAACATGTAAAGACTCTTGCCTGAGAGTTATTTCAATTCTGAAATCCACATGGTGACATGGCAGAAGGAGAGAACCAACCTCCGCAGATTTTCCTCTGACCTTCACCTGTGGTCTCTGAGAAAGGTCCTATCCTGATATAAACAAGCAAGCAGCTAGATAAATAATTAAAACCAATCCCATTATCCTATTTCTTATGGTAGCATTGCAAGGTATATATATGCAGATGAATGGCATAATTTAGGTGTTGCTTTATTTTTTAATGTTTTCTTTCTGTCTTTTTTTTTTCTTTTTTCTGTCTTGTTTTTTGTTTGTTTGTTTGTTTTTTGTTTTTTTGATAGGTGCTTATGCATCCCAGTCTGGTTTTGAATTCTTCTTCTTCTTTTTTTTTTTTTTCTGTTTTCTTCCTGAGTTCTGGAATTATGGGTGTCTGCCATCTTGCCTGGCTTACGTTTTCCTGGAATTGAATTAAGTGTATCATACACTGACCAAGTGATCTCAGGCTATATCCATCAGTCTAGTTTAATCTTTATCTTTTTGTTCTTCTCAAAATCTAGCAAGAGGATTAAAGCAAATGGAAGGGTTTTTTTTTTCCTTTATTTTTTGCATGTCCCTGGGAAAGTACTACCCATATTTTAATTATGATATTTAAAATATTTTAGATATATTTAAAATATGTATACAACTTAAAAGTTACTATTCTGAATCTTTATTTTTTTTATCTGTTCAAATGTATTGGTCATTGGTACACCATTTAATAGTGCTCCCAACGACTCACCCACTCTTTACATTTAAATATTATGAACTCAAACGATATATTTCAGATTTTTCTTCCTGTCATTAAGGACTACTGCTACTTTCTAAATTTTTGTCTTGAAAGTAACACTGTGGAACCACAGATCACAAAGGATGGCATTTAAGATCTGTCAACTCTGCAAAACACTTATATAGGCATTTGTCTTAACTGTTCCTTTATATCATCACCCAAGACTGAGAGAGGAACTGGAGGCAACAATAAAATGTGCTCTCCAACAATGACAAGCAAAGGTTACTTATAGTGTATAAACAAGTGATGGCAATTTCCCTAAAATCCATTATGTAGCTTACTGCTCCAAAGGCAATTGATGGCAAATTTGTTTTAAATTATTTTAAAGGCCTTATTTTCATGGCAGAACAAATTTCAGAGACTCTAAGACAAGATGAATAATAACATCACTCTAGGTTCAAACAGTAAAATGTACAACCTGATTTATTTTCCCCAAAGGGAATACAAATACTCTTAAATCATTTTATGTTTTCCAGCTCACTGGAAAATCAGGATTATCATATATAAAAATCACACTGCTAATGAATGCCAGAAATAATTATAATAAGAATAGTAAGAATTTTCCTGACTTGCAACATTATTTTTTTCTGATGGTTGTAGGAACCAGAACTAGACTATCACAACATTTTCTGTGGAAGTCTTACATGATTTGATTTAATAACCAAATAACTTAGGCTACATTATATTTATGGTTAACTTATCAAAAGAGACTTAGAAAAGGTGAAATTTTAACAGACTTATTTATGATGTAATACCCATCCTTCTGGAAGATTAATGGTGTTTTCAATTGATGTATTAAATGTGAGCATATTGGCCCTTTTGACACCTATATTGACTAAGTAGTAACTACTGTGAACTATAAAAAAAATGAAGTTCTGATTGAACTTCTGAATGTAGAAGTTGGTGAACTTTAGGCTTTAAATGTTCTCTTAGGCTCTCAAAAACAGAATCAATATCTAGGATCTGTATTCATGAAGATGTGTGTCACAGACTTTTGAGCTTTGGGATAGAACTTGGGTGGATGTAACCTTTTAAAAACATAATATAATATAATATAATATAATATAATATAATATAATATAATATATAAAATGTACAGATTGCTGGCCTGTTGCACATATATGAGTATAAGTTTGTTCAGTAGGCCTCATAGTTAAGCATTTAAACTTAATTTGGGACCAGATGGAGAAACAGCATTTGAATATACACGTGTACACATAGCTATGTATCTTCTCTATTTACATGAGTACCTGTAAACATTTTAAGTATAAAGTCTCATAAATAAGCCAATTTAATCAGAAACTAATAATTTTATTTATTGTTTCTGAAAATTAAACCAAAACTAAAACAAACCAAAACCAAAACAAAACAAGGAAATAACACTGTGGGGAAGAAAACAACTAAATCTTAGAGTAGTTGGTAAGTGAGAAAAGACAAATAAATTTCTGGATAGATACTTTGGGCCGAAATGATATTCAGTGTTAAAATTATACATGTGGAAATTTCTGATAAAAGCATTTATTTACAAATAGATTTGTATAAATGTATTTATAAATAAAAATGATGCTTTCAGAACTGAAGTGTTTTTGTATCATTTCAGACATTTCATTATATCGCACAGGAGTTTTTCATTAAGAACACACTCCCTATATGCAGCAGAATTATATTTCTACTAACTCAAAGTGGCGTAAAGATAATTTCAAACTTTTAGTGAGATGATTATTTTTAAAGTTGGTTAAAATTTATAACGAGAAGAGGCTTGTGAATAATCAGGACCAGATGTTAAGCCATGCTGTGTCTACATCAAACCTTGATTTATCTGTATGTTTATACTCACAGAAGTTACCACCAGCCCTAATGAGATCAATATTTTAAAAGGACCAGTGATGAACACAGAGCATCATGGTTAAGAATAGAAAATGTTAAGGATAAAAGATGATGATGTGGGCTCAGCCTTAAACAACACAGTTAAAACTCTCCCTCAGAGTTTCGGAACACTGTGAAAGAAGGGATAAGGTGTGTGTAAGAGGGAGAAAACAGGGTCAAAGTCTAAAGAGAGCCACTGTAAACTCAATACAACTGTCATCATCAACTCACAAGAACTCCTGCTGCCTGCGTTAGGCCCGTGTAAGACTGGCACATTCTCTAATCACTCATTGAATGGGGCAAGGCTCACGGGCTCTACTCTACTGCTGAACTACTGGTTACTGATGGATTCCAGGGAGATAAATTATATAATCACTGCTGAGCTGACTATGACCCAATGGATAACTCCAGATCCATTGTCAAACAGATTTTATGGTTTCGATTCAGTAGGTCACAAAACAAGTGCTTAGACATGAACAACATAGAAAGAAAATTGGGGGAAAGGGTAAAAGTGGTCATGACAGAAATGGTTAAAAAGTGGCAGGTAGGAGTGATGAATATGAATTATGTATGTGTTCCTGGACATTGTATTTAATGAAGTCTCGAATGAGGCATCTTTCTTCTTGGAAAATTGCTCTAGCGTTTCTGAAGGATAGTAAAAACAACCACTAATTCTTGAGTCATGAAGCATGTGGAAGTGAATCTGATGTGGCAGTGGAAGTTTCATCCCTACTGACTAAATTTCATAGTACTGGAAGGTGTTCTGCAAGCTACAAGAGGACAGAAGTGATCTTTAGTCACACTGTTATGCCGAGATTACCCAGATCCCCAAAAAAGACCACCAGGACTCAACACCAGTGCAGCAAACACGGGGTCCTGTATTACAGGCTCAGAGCTTTGGATCACAATCCTTCCTGATGGAGCAGGATAGGAGAGTGACACTGGAGCTTCAAGGGTAATGGGTTTATAGGGAAAACTGCAATTAGGGGTTGGGATCACAGAGAGGTAAGGAAAAAACCATAAGCAGGGGGTCGTGAGTCTCAGGAATGTCAACCTTCAGGCAGGTTGGATAGAGGCCAGATCTCCAGGGAAGGTTGAGTCTCAGGAATGTAGACCTTCCAGCAGGATGGGTCCAGGAGGCTGAATCTCCAAGGAGGTTGGTTTATCTCAGAGGATCATTGGGCGTTAATTGTATCTGATGGTTCCGGTGCAGTTTCTGGAACGTGTTGGCAGGTGTCATTCCCAGAACTCAAGGAAGAAAGGCACCTATAGGACAAGTTCTCATACAGACCATCATTAATGGCAGAATATAAATTACATATGTGATATGGCATTAATTTTGCTCCTACAACACCTACTTGTGGGTTGTATGCGACACAATCATGACTTCCCCTAGCAAGACATACCCAGTGATGTAATAGTGACACAGTTATGGGAGTAACTGTACAGGATATTTTTGTTTCAAATTGACACGGGTTAAACTTGTTGGGAAATGAAATCTCAGTTGAGAATATGTCTCTATTGATTGCCTGTAGTAAAGTCTGTGGAGAATATCTTCGATTAATGAAGGACGTTCGGAGGACTTCTGCACTGTGGGCAGTTACACCACTGTTGCCTTGGCTGTGGATGGTATAAGAAAGCAGGTTGATTCATTAATTGTTGACATTAATGTCTAGGTTGTTGGTGTTCTGTTCAGGAAGTTGTCTCCTGTGCCAATATGTTTCAGGCTCTTCCCCACTTTTTCTTCTAAGTGACTTAGTGTCTCTGGTTTTATGTTGAGGTCTTTAATCCACTTGGATTTGAGTTTTGTACAAGGTGACAAATATGGGTCCAGTTGCATTTTTTTACACATAGACATCCAGTTAGACCAGCACCATTTGTTGAAGATGCTATCCCTTTTACATCGAATGGATTTGGCTTCTTTGTCGAAAATCAAGTGACCATATGTGTGTGGATTCATATCTGGGTCTTCGATTCGATTCCACTGATCAACCAGCCTGTTGCTGTGAAGAATGGGAGGATACAAGGGATGGGATAACCATTGAGATGTAACAAGAATAAATTAATAAAGTAAAAAAAAGAAAAAGAAAAAGAAAGCAGGTTGAGCAAGTCATGGAGAGAAAGGCAATGAGCATTAAAGCTACAAGGCTTCAGCTCAATTATCACCCTCCAGTTTCTTTCCTTCAGCTTTTTCCAGCTCTGCATAATCTTTGTGAATTACATAGACCTTTTTACTTGTTATTCCACCTTATCCCTGGCTGTTAAAGCTACTAAAGTACATTATATAACAATGGAGTTCTCAAATTGCATCTGCTGTAATAAATCAGCATACTGACTTTATCCTAACAGTTGGTCTTTCACAGTATTATCACCTTTAGACCTATTGTAGTTGAAGACCAGCTTCCAGTACAGCTGCAGCTAAGTCTTTCCACCTATGGTAGGATAGTCCTGTTTTGGGTAGCCCAGGTATTTAACATCTGTCTCACACAGGTGAATGCACTTCATAGGTTACTAAGGTCACTATTGATTCTTTAACATGATTAATTTCTTGTATTTTAACAGACTTCTAATCTAGATGTTCATTTTGTAAATTTACACCATTTTCAGGCATTTCTCCCCAGGTAACTGGAAAAGCCAGTAGGAGTGGCTGTCTTTCCTTAATTTCTTGAAGAGGTGGCAATGTGGCTCAATAGGCTGTCTATTTGGATCCTTAATTTCATTAGGTGCCACAGGTTCACAATTAAGCATTCCCCATTCTCTTACTTCCCCTGTCTTTGTCTCTCAAGCCTTTGTACTATCATAGATAATTTTTCTTGTTGCAATGCCATTTTTTTCAGTCTTTTTTTTTTTTAGAGGAAATATATAAAGATTGCAAGTGAAAGTATGAAGGCATTTACTCCAGTGATCATAATTGCAATAAGTACCAATTAGTTTTTTTAAACTAATGTTTCTATACCCTATCTCCTATCTTTGCTTTTAAGGGATCTGAAATGTAGTTTCCCAGTTTTTTAATGCATAGAAGGTCTTGTTGTACAATTTAAAACATTTTTTGGAGGGTGGCTTACTACCATTAGCTGTCTAAGAGGATCATGTGTCTTTCCTTGATTTTGTTTTGAGGGTACAGGCACTTTGGGGTGGCCCAAGTCTTTCTGGATGCCCAACCAAACTTGAATAACCGATGGTTCCTTTGGAGATGATCCCAAATAAATACCCATCCATGATTTTCTGCCAGATGCCACCTGTCCTCTGTGACATTTCTGTTACATATTCTCTGCGCTCTGCATTTCTGGTGGGCTTTGTTTTTCTCCAATCAAATTAATCACCATATTTAAAAGTAACTTTTACTCACTTGTTCTCTTGCAGGTTTACTGCCTTTTTTGATAACCTATGTCTAGTCCTGGAAGAGTGTAGGCTCAAAAAAATTCTATATATGTCCAGAATGTTTTCAGCCTCTGGGACTTACTGCTGAATAAGTTCACCCTTCTAGTCCTTTCTGAGCTCTGACTGACTGGCTCAACTCAGTTGTTTGGCTCAAACTTCTCTCCAAGCTGACTGACTCAAACTGGCTTATCTCAGCTTCTGACTCAATTGCTCTTCTTGGCCTCAAATTAACTCTAGCAATTTGTTCTCATCTTCTGGCTCCTTCTATCTTCGCTGGTGTCTAGCTTGGTTTTGCTTTCCCTGCCTCTGTATAACTTTCCAGGTAAAACTGCCTGCCTCCTCTCTCCCTCTGCACTGCTCTCAGCTAACTCCTAACTGATTGACCTCCACTCAACTGAACTGCCTATCCATGGGCTTCCTTACATAACCTCTCTTTCCTTTCTGTTTTCATGAAAGTGGGCATAGACTATTCTGTCAAATCTTTTTCTGATTTGTCCCTTTGTCTGCATCCCAGTAAGACATCACCTTTAAACATGGGTGTTTCCTTCTACAAACCAGCTTGACATTCATCGTTTGAGATTAAAGGTATGTCCAAGGCTATGCAGAATATTGCATGCAAACCAGGACAGATAATCTGTGATATATCACACATACAAAGAAGAAAATATGAGTTTTGAGGCAAAAATACATGGATTTTGGAAGCTTTTAGGAATTTTTAGTAGGTAGAAACAAATGAAAAATATTTGAGAGTAGCAGTAATAGTAGGTGTGTCCTAAACAAATTGCCTTCAGTAGAAAGGAAAAAGATAAATCTCAGAGGCCTGAATAGAGAAAGAGGTCTAAGAGGAGACAACACATATTCCCAGCATTTCTTTGGATGTGATCAGAGCAGCCATATTCATGGATTAAAATTCCTTGAGACAGTAAACTCCAGTTAACACATTTAACTCTTTTCCTAATCCAAAACCCCCAAATCCACAGTCTTCCAACAAGTAGCATGGTCAGGCCTGTCACAGAAATATCCGACTCCTTGATACAGACTTCTGTCTTATTCATTGTGCTATTGTTGTGAAAAGACACCATGAGCCTGAAAATTCTTATTTTTAAATAAAGCATTTAATTGGGGCTTGCTTACAGCTTCAGAGGTTTTATCTGTTGTCATAATAATGGGCAGCAAGCAGGCAGACATGATGCTAGAGAAATTGAGAGTTGTACTGTATCTTCAGGTAGCAGGAAGGAAGAAACACTGGGCCTGGTTTGAGCATTTGAAATTTCAAAGCCTACCCACTCAGTGATACACTGTCTTCAACAAGGCCACACCTGCTCCAAGAAGGCTACACTTCCTAATCCCTGTCAAGTAGTATCACTCCCTGTTGACCAAACATTTAAATACATAAGCCTATAGGGCTATTACTATGCAAACCAGCACAAGGGTCAACAGTTTTACCAAGCTGTGATCCCTCTGAACTATGATTACAATCTTCTAGGCAATACGTCCCAACATCAGGGTAGTGTCATGACTGTTTTGGAGGTATTCAACCAGTCTTTAGTTGGATTTGAGGATCTTCCCACATGAAGGAATCAATATATATTTCTGTAAGCCTCAGCAAATGTCTGTCGTAGGAGAAGTCATAGACCTTCGGGCAGAGCTTAATTCTTTTGTTTGGCCAAACTGGCATGGTCTCATATATTTGAGAGAACCGTCTTCACTTAAATAATATACATGAAATTTATCAAAAATCTTGTATTACAACAAGACTTGTGGAAACTTCTCTGAAGTAAATTGTAAATTTTAGGAAGATAAGTTAATTTTTCTCTATGGTAAGAGGAATTTTCAGATTTTTATCCAGATGAATAATTATGTCTGGGATATTTAAACATTCTGTGCCCCCTGGTCTAAATGTTAATAAAAAGGGACAAACTAAACAAAACTATTAATCCAAAGTGTCATGATTAAATATGGTGTTTACCTACTTAATAAATAATAACTTATTCTTCATTATAAGACATTCAATTATTGAAAAGATAATTTACTTTAAATATTGGTTTATACCACATGATATATTAACATATTTGGTCTACTTTTATTCTAGTGTAGGTTGAATAGGAATGAGGTAAATTTGCAATGTAAATTTATTAGCTTGAGATATTAGGTTTTCGTTTGTTTGTTTTTATCTTGTTTGTTGAGACAGGATTTTTCTGTATATTTCTGGCTGGCCTAGAACTGCTATGTAGACCAAACTGACCTCAGACTCAGAGATCTGTATATCTCTGCCTCCACTGCCATTGCATGACAAAGGCGTCTTTTCTTCTTTTGTTTTTAAGACAAGGTCTCACTATATAGCTCTGGCTGTCCTGGACCTCACTATATAAACAAGGCCGCCCTGAAACTTACAGAGATGCTATACCTGCCTCCGACTCCAGGTACTATAAATTAAAGGCATGTGCTGATATGTAAGTTGTACAACAATTAAATGCATGATAGTTCTACGATCTAACAAAGGATCTTAATAAAAATGATGCTTTCAGGTGAAATAGATTACTGAGAATACATTTTCAATGTTTACTGATTTGTACTTTTCACTAATATACTATGGTAGTAACAGTGGAGATTCTGATTAAAGCAAAAAGGGTTAAAACATAGATAGATATTATTTTAAATGTGTTCACACTAGAAATCAATATTCCCTACATGATCACTTCTATTTTCTTTCTAGGGCCACTCCAAGGTGGTCCTAGAAATTTGTGATGATTTGAGTACTTTGTAGGAATCAGTGTAAAAGTGAGACCATTTCATTGTTACCAATTTAAATAAAATGAGATTCGAATGAGTATGCCATTATGTTCATTTTCATTCCTGTGTTAAATAGCTTACAGACACAATATAAAGGAGAATATTTTGGCTTAGTATTTCATATGTTGCCGCTCACCATGGATGAGGATGAACTAAGGGTGAATCTGAACAGAGTTTCTTACCTTATTGCATCCAGGAAGCAGAGAGACACCCAGAAAGAGGGACCTGGGATAAAAATTAGGTCCCAAAGATATTTCCTCTTCAAACATTTTCATATTCTATTATTATTCTATAATACTACCATAAGAAGACCCCGCTAAAGGATTAGACCACTAAGGAAGGCGGAGACCGCGAGAGCCAGTCACTTCTAAGACGCCTCCGTTTTGAACAGTGATGAAATAGGGATCAAACCTTTGAGAAATGGTCCTTGTGGGTGGAGCATATCTCATAACAAAACCATGGCACACAGCACACATCGCTAAATCACTGGCCATCTTACATTGCATTTTTTACCCCTTGTGTATAGTAGTCAGATTTTTTTGACCTGAGTTAAGTCTTTAGAAAAATACCTTAAATTACTACCTTTAATCATGTAGCATCATCATACTTTTCAAATGGAAAGAGCAAGTGATTCACTTAATGTATACCTAATTTATTCATTTTTATACAGACTCTATTATCTACTGTAGAGCAAAGAGTGGCCTATATTTAAAAGTCAGGAATAATGAAATTACTATCAGAAGACTCTTGTTTCTAATATGGAGAAACAAGTGGGTAAAAAAAAATACAGATACTATGTGTTGAAGTAAATAGATGAAAAGTTTGTAAATTCAAGAGTGATCATTACAAAAATAATTAAAAAATAATTTAGTAACTGCAGCCTTGAAGCAGATGTACAAACTGTTTCATAAAAAATGCAAAACATCTGGCACTCCTTTATATTAGAAAATAAAGGAAATTAACCGAGAGCACTAATTTCACCAGAAATGAATAATCACAATCTCCAAATTAGCTCATTTCCTATTAAAGTTATTCATCTCAATCCTTATGCATGGTTTTGGATTAAAAACACAAAATTTCTTCCAGAATCTAAAAGCTTGGTAAACTAAGATGATGTTTTAGAACTGAAAGAATATTTGCGGCCAGTGACTGATAAGGCGTTAGTCCTCATATATTCATTAATAATACAGCTATGTGTTTTTAGTACTAGAAGTTCAATTTCTGAGTAACATATTAATGTTTTGTGTGGATCAAAATAGAATCATTACTGAAAATATAATTTCCAAGATGCCTACGGAAAAGTGTCCTATTTTAGTAGCTCTTCAGTATTAACTCTTTATGAAGACCTTCATTTCCATGATCGAAGTCTATTTCTGGCTAAAATTTTATATAAGTAAACTGTTCTAGATATACTCATGGGTAAATGATAAGTCGTTTTGTTGTCCACTACTGTTTTCATTCCTTTCTCCGTTATCCAAAATGTTTGTAATAATCTGAGGACCCTCTTCTTCCACACACATGTAACTGAGGACTTGTAAGATTAAAACCTACTGCAGAATATTTTAGGCACTCATAAGGTATTTGCTCTGATTGCCCTGTGTCCAAATTCTGAGTTCCAATCCAAAAGGTCCCAAGAGATAGGGAAATTAAGGATGGATAGTACCACAGACAGGAAATGCAACAACACACTTCAATCACACAGGACAAAGAAGAATATTTTGGGTCTCAAGGGTATTTATATAAAAAAAAATCACACAAAATGGCATCTTGACAGGACTGCTTATATAAGAAGTTATAAAAGAGTCACAATAATTACTTAGTCATGTCTCTCTGGATAACTGTTATTGTAGCTAATGCATTTTGCATAGCCAAAGCAGTGCCTTACTTTGTAAGCATTTATTTGGCCCTTATAGCCTTTACTCTGTTTACATGCATGCAAGTTATTAAGTACTGAGAACAATAACTGTTGAGTGCCGTAATAGGTTGCACAGGCATCTGTATTACTAACAGATGTTTCCTTTTTTAAGGGTTGATTATGAAGGTGGCCTTGGTGATGCGCACCTTTAATCCCAGCACTTGAGAGACAGAGGTGGGCAAATCTCTGTGAGTTTGAGGCTAGTTTCATCTACAGGACAGATAGGGCCTTGTTACAAAGAGGAACCCTGTCACAAACAAACAAACAAAAACAAAATCGAAAGAAACAAAAAGAGTTGCTTATGTCAGATATTTTGGACAATAGCAGAGAATAGAAAACAAGTACTCAAGGCTTTAAATACTATGAACAGCATTAATTATTTAAAGCTTCTTCTTTAGTGAAAGTTTTATCACTGTGAGGATGGCTGAGTAGGTAACTATTACATGCAGCACACTGTAAAGCTGCTTAGGGGAAAGGGAAATACCCAAATGGATATCCAGATAAAGAATAAGAAAACATTGGAAGTAGAAAATGTACATTCAAGTGCACTGAAAAGCAAGTATGTCAACGTCTTGGACCATGTAGTGTGGAAGCTAATGGAGGCATAAAATTTGAAAGAATCTGAAACTGAAAGGTAGGCTGCACACAGCTGTCTTATGACTCTGCACTGGTTGATACTGAAATGCTTGGATTTGAGAGTAATAGTATGAAATACGGTCTACAAACCTCCTTCTTGCTGTCCTACTTAAAATGTGAGCCCCAGGACAGACACAACACAGGAATTACGAGAACGAAAGAAACAATGACGGAAACCAGGGGAAACCCACAGAGGGTTGGCTCAAGTTTGCAGGTAGATTTGGTGAGGGAAAGAAAAACTATGAATTTGTTTAAAAAGTAGAGCAAATAGGCTTCTGCTTAAATGAGTTTGGGAGTGAGAAAAACAGATTCCAAAGTGAGTCATCATCATGACCCCATAAACTAAATTACAGAGTACTCCAGAATTAAAATGAGAAACTCTGAATTGAGATAGTTTACAAGAAATAAAAATTTGTTCTGGAGGTATGTTTTGTTTTTAAATAGCTGTTAGACTGGGAACATTTTAAAAGTAGATAACTCTAGCAGTTTGGAGGTCAAGTAATAGTTCTCAACTGATAATATAAATTCCAAGGCCATTAGTTCAGACCTAGCATTAATTATCATGTAGATGGCTAAGTGAACACATGCAATTACTTAACCTTGGAGTCCCAATATCAGCTAAGGTGACTGCCTGTTTGAAAGAGGGCAGTTAAGTGACCTGCAGCTTTGTGGAAAGTCAAAATCCATCAAAGAGGAGCAAATGATGCTCTATGCCCTCTGTCATCCACAGGAAAGATAGAACACTTGGCGCTGTAGAGGCCACTGGTGATTTTAAAAAACTGATATGTTAGATAAACAGCTAACTAAAACCATCTTTATAAAGGATGTCAGGGGATTAATTGATCTAAGAGGGTATAGTGACTCTTTTTTAGTATTCTGGGAGGAAAAGATATAAATAGTATTAGTTATTTAACTAATTCTGTGATTAAATACCAAGATCAAGACAACTTTTAGAAGAAAGGGCTTATTTGGGCTTAAAGTTTCAGACGGATGACAGTTGCAAGCTTCCCAAGTACAGGAAAGTAGTGAAGCCTTGGCTGGCTTTGTGTTTTTACAAGCTTTGTAAAAGCAGGTATGCGACAAAGGAGAGAAAAATGGATAGCTTTAGTGGATAGTGTAAACAAAAGGTTGTCAAGATAATATAAGAAGAGTAGTGGTCAAATAAAACAAGAAACCATGATGGACTATAGCGTAAGAGACCATGATGGACTATAAGGTAAGAAACCATGATGGACTATAGGGTAAGAAACCATGATGGACTATAGGGTAAGAGACCATGATGGACTATAAGGTAAGAAACCATGATGGACTATAGGGTAAGAAACCATGATGGACTATAGGGTAAGAGACCATGATGGACTATTGCGTAAGAGACCATGATGGACTATTGTGTAAGAGACCTTGATGGACTATAGGGTAAGAGACCATGATGAACTATAGGGTAAGAGACCATGATGGACTATAGCGTAAGAGAGCTGGAACCGTTCTTTCAAGTTAATATAATATTTATCCCTAAGAAACTTCTTAGCTGACATGTGATCTATTATTTTCCGTATTTTCCATCTCTAAACACATAAAGATAAATTTCACTTGTATAGAATTTAGTCAGACTAGTCAAAATAATTCTAGCAACTCTCTTCATAACACTTAATAACCCTATATAGGGACAACTACATTTCAAAACTTCAGAACATGAAAAGCATTGTGGGTCAGAGGTTTTGTGCCTGAGTTAGTGTCCCTATCCCAGCATTGGAAGTCATCATGCATGGTTCCAAGAGATGGCTGGTTCAGGGTCCATATCCCACACTGCTAGGACTCTTAGCTAGTGTCACCCTCATAGATTCCTGTGGAGTTTCCATTGTCCTGGGTGTATCAAATTTTCTATTGCTCATAGAATCATTAAAATTCTGCTTGTCATTTTTTTTGCATTTAAATATATATATATATATATATATATATATATATATATATATATATATATATATATATATATATATTTAATTTCCTTTATTTTGCTTTGGCTTCCCCTTTTGGTGGTTTGAGTAAGAAGGTTGTAAGCTCCTTCGTATCCTTGGATACTTAGTCTGCAGAGAGTGGCACTATTTGATAGGATTAGAAGAATTAGGAGGTGTGGCATAGTTAGAAAAACTCGTTTAGTAGGAAGTATGTCACTGTGGGTGGACTCTGAAGTTTCAAAATCGCTGCCAGCACCAGGCTCACTCTCTTTCCCTGTGGGTCATGATGTATTTCTCAACTACTGCTCTAGGATCTCACCCACCAAAAGCGTATTCTTCCATTTGCTGTCTTATTAGACTACAAACAGACTTCTAAAATCAATAATGACTATAAAATAAAATTAGATAAAATAAATATAACTAAACTATTTTAGGACAAAACAATTACACAAAGAAAGAGCCAGAATAAAAGCGCCGGAAGCACATAGAGACACAAACTAGAAATCATAATATATTTATGCAAAGGACATGTGGGGGGATTTGGAGGGAGGAACCCAACAAAGCGCTTTGAAACAAAGAACCTCTTAAGTTGTCACTGAGCTCATATTTCATTGGCCCTCTATCTCTGAGCATGGCACCTGCCACTAAGCTTGGTTTGTATATAAAGTAAAATGCTATTGAGGAGAAACAAATTTCTCATATACAAGAGGCTATCAATTGGACATAGGCTCTGGGTTAGGGATGCGGGCCTTTATGCACTTTGCTTTGCAGTTCTGGGGCCACATCAGGCTCAGACCTGTACAGGCCCTGTATGTGCAGTCTCTGAGTTCATATGTGCATCAGCCCTGCTGTGCTTAGAAGGCAGTGTTTCCTTACTGGTCTCCTTCCCCTCTGGCTCTTAAAATTTTTCAGCTTCCTTCTTCTGCATGGTTTGTTGATCCCTGAGGGCTGGGAATTGAGAATCATCTTTTAAAGAATCACCACAGCACAAAATAGTGTTATATGTCCTAGAGAATTTAAAATAAAATGGAAACTATAAATATTTTCAATATTTTAAAGAAAAGCTGTTCATTACTACTGTATAATGAGCTGAAGTGGGAGGTGTCTGATACTCAGGTGTTTAATGATAAATAATGGGTAATTAAATTTATAATGCAGAAACCTGAATTGTTTCAGTAGTAACATTATGGTATAGAACTAGATTCTATTTTTTTTTAAAGAAAATACTGGGTAAATACAAGCGTGGTATAGTGCTTTGTTGTACTTGAAGGAATGTGTAAGTCTTCTGGGGGCATTGAAACAAAGAACTACTCACTCCTTACAGAAGTGTAAGGACAGACCAAAGTACGATTCCACCAGAGTCCAGTTTGGTGACTCAGTGAGTTTATTACATCAGAGAACTCTTGCAAAGGGTAATTTAAAGACTGTGGGTGACCCTGAAGCATCACACAACCAGAGAGCATTGCCCGCACCAGAGTAGATGTGATATTTCTATTGTTACATTGATAGGATCACCTTTCAGTGTCTCATAGTCTGTATGTTCCATCAACTCACAAGTTCACGTGAAACTTGAAGACTTACATTACCTGGAAGGTCTATGATGGAGTGTCTAAGGTCTCATATGGAGGTCGATGACTCTCCCCAATCGGATGACTCTCCCCAAGCAACTTTCTATGACAGACACCCAACAGGCTTAAACTTGGTTCTTCAGGGTGTCTTTACTTAGTTACAGCTACTCTGATGAAGATGGTAATCAACAAAAACATGTACTGATGCCAAAAATTAGATATAATTTGAAATAATGAAGATAGATTTAAATTAAGATTTGTTTTCCCAGTTTCTAAATGTTGAGAAATTCCAGGCTTAATTAGAGTCCTAAGAGAATGATGCCCCATTTCCTTTCATGGGGGTCAGGTAGGTTTTTGGTTGTTTTCTTGGGCTATAGGGTTATTATCAATGGGAGTTGGTTATAAGTTATTATTGGTCTTATTTAGAAAGAAAATGAGGTTAGACTCTGTGTCGTCTCTCTTTCCCTTTATGTTACATTCTTAGGTTTGGAGATAGGGATTGAAAAGAAAGAAGGAGGGAATATAGAAATATATAGGGAAGATAGAAGAAAAAGTAGATTGTGAATTTACTCCTCAACTTAATGCCTCAATTGTCACAGGATTTTTTAAACTCATTGGTATAGAATTTTGTATATAGATGCAAAATAAGTTTAATTCTAAAAATAATGGTATAGAATTCAAATGTAGCTTTATTCTTCACTATTTTCTAATACTTTGAAAATGTTATTGCAGGCTGTTTATAATGAATAAGTTGTACAAGTTAATTGTTAGCTTATCAAATCATGGTCATGTCAATCACTAGACTACTTTTATCACAAGATTATACATCTTAGGTGCACCAGATAGATACGATTCTATAGAAAGATAAGGTAGGATAGTTAGATAAGGTGTTCATAAATCTCAGAGACATTCAGAGTATAGCTTTAGAGATGTTTTTATTGTTTTAAAGATTCACTGAAAATGAGACAGGTTAACTTCTTGCAACACTCATCCTACCTCAAACAGATTGATAAGCATCAAAGAAGCTCCTTATGGAGATGGCTTCAGATGTGGCAAACAAAGCACTGTGCAAAATGTTCTCACTTCTACCACAGACAGAATTCTGCCTAAGAATGGACAAGCTTGGATGCAGGCAGAGTCGACAGCTAAATTCTGCCAAGATAGGGTAAGCAAGTCCTCAATAGTTCCTGCCTCACAAATATGTCTGTCAGATGTATTGGGCCTGAAAGCCGAAGAAGATGCTTCAATGTTATAGACTTTTCAGGTAAATACTGGGTATTCTACCTTCTACCTTAAGGTAGAAACTGTCTCTGTCATCTTCTCATTTGGAAAGCTACCACCTGCACTCCCGGCATACTCAGGTAATCAAGTTTCTTCCTTCTCAAGTCTCTGATGGGGTTTAGGACCAGGTAGCTTAGTTTTATAATGAAGCTTAGTTGTTTAGGGGTTAAGATGTTTTTAGGTCTAGATAGATGTTTTAGGTGATAATGACAAGATGTGATGGAGATTGATTTACACTCAGAATTTTAGATGCACCAAGATAGGAAAGATGTTTTCTTTAGGCTGTCAAATACAAATAGCCAAAACACTAAGAATGTAACATTTATATAATTCCTTATTGTTTTATGGTTCTTCTTGCTATGGGTAGTTTTTTATATGTGTGTGTAATAATATAAATGTATATGTAAAAGAATTTTAAAAAATCTGAAATTAAAAAAAGAAAAAGAAAAAAAAAGATTTGTTTGCCCAGTGATAGTTAAATACTCTAGGTTTATAATATCGCATGTTTAGCTGGGCATGGTGGCGCATACCTTTAATCCTAACACTTGAGAGGCAGAAGCAGGTGGATCTCTGTGAGTTCGAGGCCAGCCTGGTCTACAAAGCGAGTCCAGGACAGCCAAAGCTACACAGAGAAACCTTGTCTTGATAAGCTCCAAAACAAAACAAACAAACAAACAAACAAACAAACAAAAACACACAAAAAACAAAACTCCAGTTTCCCAAAGAGCACCAGAGGGGACTAGTCACTTGTTCACGAAAGCTATGATAAAGGAAATTGAAACTGATGTCTTCCACTGAAGTCAGAGACTCGTCAAAATGATGGATTTGTATTGAGAGTACTGCACATATATTGCATGCCTCTTTAAACATAAAGAAAATGTAATACTGTAAAGAGAAGTATGAGCTAAAATGCCTTTTTAAAATTCTAGGTGTTAGCATGCAAATGTGAGCAGGTGAGTATTACTGTGGAACTACAGAGGTTCATAACCCAGTTCTGGAGCAGTTACTTATATCACCTATAATGCATACAACATCTTCATGTGAAATGCACAACGTTGAGATGTTTATTTTAGGAATTCCTTTCACCTGCTGAATGAAATTTGTGCTTGCATTCCTAACCCTGCCCTAAGGAGTTCACAGGTGTGCGTTTCCTCAAACACATGCCGACAGGCTCCCATGTACCTTGAATCATCTTCTTCCACATTTATGTGCTTTTAATTATTTATGTGCTATGAAATAAAGATACATATTTATCCATGACACAGTCATCAATTGCACAGATACATGAAAAAGACTTTTTATAGACACTCCCCGAGGGCCTCAGGAAGTTCAAAACATGGTGAGGTCCCACCTACTTTCTGTAAGTAAAAATTCTTTTACTTAAAAATTAAAACACATTTAAAGAAAAGCAATGTCATTTTGTGTACTCAGAAGTGATTTAAGGGAGAACAATACATTTATACTAACTATAAATCTAATATTTATGATGAATATGTATTTTACCAGAAAAATTATAATTCTTAGTTCTCCTATTGATAATTTTTGGAAAAAAAAGACATCTCCAACATTAAGCAGAAATTGGCACATTGTAACATTTAATTCAATGCTCTAGCTCTAACTCAATAGAAACTGCATTGATTTATTTTTTTAGCTTTTAATGATTGATAAGAAAAATGGCATTATTCATGTTCTTAATAATGGGTGTAATTATACCAGCATGGTGTTTTTTATGTGTTAGTAAAATAAAACAATTTAAATGTGACATTAGGAATAAAACACAGTTATCATATGATTTTGTCTAAGTAAACTTTATTGTCAGCCAACTTTAAATCAATATATTATTTCTATTTACTAAGTTATATTTAACTTCTAAATATGAAATAGCTTGTGCTGCTCAGACAGAAATGTTTTTCTTCATTAAAACAGTTTTTTACTGTATTTTATACATCTTTCAGTAATACTCTTTAATATAAAATTAATGATATTTATCTGAGACCATCTCCATGGGTGAATAGTGGGTTGTCAAATATTCAGAGATATTTAGATATCAATGTTATAATGGGATGAGGTTATCTGGATTAGGGACATTTACCAGCTGTTATATAGTTGGTAGAACCATAAGAAAATTTTGGAGAGCAAATAGGGGAGGGGAATAAGGGGAAAAAGGGAGGGAGGGAAGAAAGGGAGGATACAAGGGATGGGATAACCATTGAGATATAACAAGACATACAACTATCATATTTACAAATAATCCATATTTTGCAACAGAGTTAGGGTTGGGGAATGCTAGATCAGAGTAAATATTGCTTTAGCAATAACTGTTTCTAATAAGTTGGTAATTATCCTTTTAAATTTATGGGAGAGTAACATTTCCTTAAACTAGTATCTTCAATATTCTTTATGTTTAAGATGATACAAATTTATTCTCTTTAGTTTATTTGGATGTTAAGCCTTTAAAAATTCAGAGCTACTGTGTTAAACCAAAGAACTAGCCTAGGTGCTTCAGATATTGCTGTCTATGAAAAATGTTGCTTTTCTTTTTTTTGTTTTTTGGGTTTTTTTTGTTTGTTTGTTTGTTTGGGTTTTTTTTTTTTTTTGCTTTTCTTTTTGAAAATCCTACATTTCTGCATTTCGTGACTTGCTCTCCTTTGCCCCCCCTTCTCTCCCTCCCTCCCTCCCTCCCTCTCCCTCTCTCTCTCTCTCTCTCTCTCTGTGTGTGTGTGTGTGTGTGTGTGTGCGTGCGTGTGTGACCTCTTAATCTGTCCTTTTGCCATTTCTTTCATCTCTTCCTTTTTATTATTATTCCCTCTTTCACATGATCTGTCCTAGCAAAATGTTTCTTCTAACAACACTGTGTATATCCAGATAAGGACATCTAAAGAACCTGGATGACATATTTTGCAATAAGAAAATTTTTACTATTTGCCATATAAAATAGTAGTCTTGGACTCAAAACATAAAAATATAAATAAGTTGAGGAAAATTATATATTCTGTCACAGTGTATTAATGGGTAAGTCTTTTAAGATTTTGTAATCTTGGGCTAGAGAAACAGTTCACCCATTAAAATTACTTATTGCTTTTTTTGTAGAAGAAGCCACGTACAAAAAAACTTTATTTTTGTCTATTTTTTACATACACATTTATATTAGTACACATATATACATTAAACTACCTACAGTAAGAAGAACCATGAAATAATAAGGAATTATAGAAATGTTATGTTCTTAGTGTTTTGGCTATTTGTATTTGGCAGCCTTGAAGAAAACATTTTTTCCTATCTTGGTGCATCTAAAATTCTGAATGTAAATCAGTATCTATCATATCTCATTATTATCACCTTAAAACATCTATCCAGACCTAAAATCATCTTAACCCCTAAACAACTAAGCTTAATTGCAAAACTAAACTACCTGGTCTTCAACCCCATCAGACACTTGAAGAGGAATAAAATTCATTACCTGAGTATACAGGGGTGCAGGTTAGCAACTGCCCAAATGAGATAACAGAGACAGTTTACTGTCTGAACAGTAATCCAAAGTTCTCTATAATGTTGATACATCACCTTTAGCCTTCTGGCCCAATATATCTGACAGACATGTTTGTGAGGCAGAAATTTTGAGGACTTGCTTATCCTGTCTTGGCAGAGTTTTGCCGTCAACTCTACCTGTATCCAAGCTTGTACTTTATTTTAGGCAGAATTCTGACAGTGGTAGAAACAAGGACATTTTTCCAGTGGTTTGTGCAAATGGATTAAAGACCTCAACATAAAAACCAGACACACTAAATCTGTTAGAAGAAAAAGTGGGGAAGAGCCTTGAACTCATTGGCACAGGACACAACTTCCTGAACAGAACTCCAACAGCCCAGGCCCTAAGATCAGTTAATAAATGGGACCTCATGGAACTGAAAAGCTTCTGTAAGGAAAAGGAAAAAGTCAAGAGAACAAAACTACATCCTACAGACTGGGAAAAGATCTTCACCAACCCTCCATCTGACAAAGGGCTAATATCCAAAATATATAAAGAACTCAAGAAATTAAACACCACCAAGCCAAATAACCCAATTAAAAAATGGAGTACAGGCGGGTGTGGTGGCGCACACCTTTAATCCCAGCACTCGAGAGGCAGAGGCAGGCAGATCTCTGTGAGTTCAAGGCCAGCCTGGTCTACAGAGTGAGTCCAGGACAGCCAAGGTTACACAGAGAAACCCTATCTCGAAAACAAAACAACAACAACAACAACAACAAAGAATGGAGTACAAAACTAAACAGAGAATTCTCAACAGAGGAATATTGAATAGCTGAGAAACATTTAAAGAAATGTTCAACATCCCTAGTTATCAGGGAAATGCAACTCAACATGACTCTGTCCAAATGTCTAAGGTGAAAAATTCAGATAACAGCACATGCTGGCAAGGGTGTGGAGAAAGGGGAACACTCTTCCATTGCTGGTGGGAGTGCAAACTTTAACGACCCCTTTGGAAATCAATCTGGTGCTTTCTCTGGAAATTGGGAATAATTCCACCTCAAGACCCAATCATCACTTCTGGGAATATACTAAAAAATGCTTCACCATACAGCAAGGATATTTGCTCAACTATATTCACAGCAGCTTTACCCATACTAGCCAGATTCTGGAAACAGCCTAGATGTCCCTCAACTGAGAATGGATAAAGAAATTGTGGCATATTTACACAATGGAATAGTATACAGCTATTAAAAGCAAAGAATTCTTGAAATTTGCAGGCAAATGGATGGAACTAGAAAAGATCATCCTAAGTGAGGTAATCCAGACCAAGAAAGACACGCATGGTATATACTCACTCATAAGCGGATATTAGCCACATATTACAGGATAAGTACCCTACAATACAGAGACTGAAACATCAACCAAGGTCCATGTATGATGTGGACCTAGACCCTCTGCTCAGATGTAGTAGCACAGTCTCCTTGTGGGCCCTACAATGTGGAGAGTAGGGACTACTTCGGGCATGGACTCTGGTCACTGAACTTTGGTCACTTCCTCCTGGAAGGGTGGCCTTGTTTGCCTACAGAGGAAGAGCTTACAGGAGAGGCTCATAGGCGGAGGCCACATTACTAATAGCTCTTGAGTAAGAGAACCAGCTCTAGTCTCCACTATTCACTTGGTGCCCAGCAATCACCTATAATTCCATATCCAGGATAACTGAGGCCCTACTATTACCTCCGTGGGCACCCCATATCAACACAATACACATATTTATGTATAGCCATAAAATTATAAAATATTAATATATATTACTTATTAACCATTTTATAACCTTAATTTTCACACCAAGGAAATAAAGAATTAATAGACTGCTAGTGGTAGTGGTGGTGAATACCTTTTATCCCAGCACTGAGAAGGCAGAGGCAGCAGATATCTGTGTGTTTGAAGACACCCTGTTCCGTATAGTGAGAGTCACGAAAGCCAGTATTATATAGTGAGAACATATCTCAAAATAAAATAAAATAAAAAGAATAATCCTCCAAAAGAAGTAAAACATAAATGACACCAATGTTCATATAAAATGTAGGTAAATTTTATCCTTACCTAAATATCTATTAATAGATGCCTATCATGGATGTATAACACATGCCTATTTATTATTATTATTATTATTATTATTATTATTATTATTATTATTATTATTATTATTAATGCAACATTGTGTGCATGTGCTTGTGTTTGTGTGTGTTTATATTTGTGTGTGTTTGTGTTTGTGTGTGTGTGAAACAAAATGACGCTTGTATTCCAACGTGACTCACAGCCTGTGTCCATATTAACTTTCATTTTTAACGCTTAGTGCACCTGGGATTTTTCTGTTGGATAATAAAGATTTCTTCCCTTTTCTTTCAGAGAGTTTTGAGAAATAGAAGGTCCTGGAACCCACTATGAAGGTTTAGCTTTATGGATTTGAGTTATTGAATCTTTTACTTGTGCCTCTGGGTTCTAAGAATATAGGAATGAACTACAATACCTGTTGGTTGTATATTTCTTAAAATCTCTTAAAATTTATTAGAAATAAGTGAATGACAAACATGAACTACAACATGAAACTATGAACTATAATAACTGATGATTGAATAGTTCTCAAAATCTCTTAAAACTTACTAGAAATAGGTGATTGATAAACATAGCCTCCAGGACTGAAACATTTGAACTAAAGCTATCCTCATAAAGCAGATGCCTATTTTCTTTTCTGTATGTTTTCATTATGCATTGGCTCTTTTTCCAAATTACAATTCATCTCTACTCTTTCCCAACTTAATGTTTATGTTTCTATATAGCCTTAAGAATTAACAGTAATTATTTTGGTATTATTATTTATATCTATATTTTTAATTGAAGTAAAAATATTTTTGCTGTGGTTTTCTTTATCATTTTTATGTGGTTTTAGACAGCTTTGATTGAAAGCGCAGTCTCTAAGAGAATTCAACAAACTGTGTGGTTCTCTGAAGTCACATACATGTAATGCTAGACATCTGCATCTCTGCCTTGTTTCTCAGCATTCCTAAGTTTCTCTTTTTCTAAGCATCCTCAATATCTAAGATGCTTTTTGTCTCTGTGATAGACAACAAATTATTCTATAGTTTCTTTTAAATTTAAACAGCACAGACATATTTTGTTTTTGTTTTCCATTAAAGCCAGTGCTTGAAATATCATGAGAGTAAACATTAGAGAGGGAACACCTCAGCTCTTAATTTAGCCTAACCCTAATTTCAGTAATAAATGTCATTTTTCATTATATTTTCATGGTAAAATAATTACTGTTTTCTTATATCTTCATTTACTCTTTGCTGAATTACGTATCTTCTTGTTGAAGTGAGCTATTTATGAAAATTAGGGTAAATTTAATTTATTTTCAGATCTCTAGTCTATTTAAAAATTAAGATGTATTGCTATGCAGCAACCCCTTTTCAGTGAAGGACTCTCCCTGAATGTTTCCTATCTACAGCAGTACAATGAAAACTTAGAGATTGCTATTTGCCTTAAATTTTTATCTATTTATTTGCATGTGTATGCATGTGAATTTTGATATGTAAACTTGTGTGCTAGTACCAAAGAAAATCAGAATAAGGCATCTGATACCATGGGGTATAAGTAGTTGTACTGTCTAATATGTAGTCCCTGGGAACTGAACTCTTGTCCTCTGCACAAGTAATAAGCACACTTACGCACAGAACCCTTATTATTTATTATGTTCGGCCCTTATTATTTAAGTTTTAACATATCTTTATTTTAAAGAACAAATACATAGTTAAATAAGAATGTCTCTGTAGAAAAGAAAACATTTTAAGCTCTATCAAACACTTTTCTATACTGTTGTCTACAATTACTAATGCTAGTACCTTGACTTTAGTAAAAGTATAAGATTGGCCATATCTTCACGTTCTCGCCAGCAAGTGCTGCCACAGGTGTAAGATGGAATCTCAGTTGTTTTGATTTGCATTTCTGTGATGACTAAGGATGTTGAGCATTTTCTTGAGATGTTTCTTGACCATTCCATATTTCTCTGTTGAGAAATCTCTGTTCAGATCTGTACCCCATTTTTAAACTGGATTATTTGGTTTGCTGGTGTTTAATTTCTTGAGTTCTTTATATATTTTGGATATTAATCCTCTGTCAGATATAGAGTTGCTGAAGATCTTTTCTCAGTCTGTGGCCTGTCATTTTGTTCTGTTGGCTGTTTCTTTAGCCTTACAGAAGCTTTTCAGATTCATGAGGTCTCATTTATTAATTGTTGATCTTAGAGCCTGGGATTTTGCTATTCTGTTCAGGAAGTTGTCTCCTGTGCCAATGAATTTGAGACTCTTCCCCACTTTTCCTTCTAACAGATTTAGTATGTCTGGTTTTATGTTGAGGTCTTTAATCCACTTGGACTTCAGTTTGTGCAAGGTGATAAATATGGACATATTTGCATTTTTCTACATGTAGACATCAGTTAGACCCGAAATATTTGTTTATGATGCTGTCATTTCTCCATTGCTGAAGAGAGTATAAATTTGTACAACCACTTTGGAAATCAATCTGGCTCTTTTTCAGAAAATTGAGAATAGTTCTACATCAAGACACCACTGTACCACTACTGGGCATATAACTGAAAGATGTTCCACCATACCACAAGGACATTTGTTCAACTATATTCATAGCAGCTGTATTTATAAATGCCAGAATCTGAAAAACAACCTAGATGTCTCTCAACCAAAGGATTGATTAAAAAAATTGTGGTACATTAACATCATGGGATACTATTCCGCTATTAAAAACAAGGATATCTTGAAATTTGCAGGCAGATGGATGGAACTAGAAACGATCATCCTGAGTGAGGTACCCAATACCCAGGCAGACACACAAAGTATATACACACTTAGAAGCAGATGTTAGCCACATAATACAGGACAACCACACTACAACACACAAACCTAAAAAAGGTAAATAACAAGGAGGACCTTAGAAAGCATACTTAATGCACATTCAGAAGGGCAACTGGATTAGACACTGGAAGTACTTGGAGACAGGGAACAGGACAGGAGCCTACTGTAAGATCCTCAGAGAGACTCCACCTAGTAGGGGATAGAAGCAAAGCAGATGCCGAGACTCACAGCCAAACTCTGGGGCAGAGCACAGGGTAACTTAGGGAAGAGTTAGGGGATGGAAGGACTTGAGCAGGATAGAACAGAGCCAACAGATCTGGGCCCAGAGTGATCTACAGAGACGGATGCGCCAACCAAGTCCCTGCATGGAGAGAACCTAGATCCTCTGCTGAGATGTTATCCATAGGCAGCATAGTCTCTCTGCGAGCCCCATAATGTGGGGAGTAGGGGCTGCTTCTGACATGGACCCTGTTTCCCACTCATTGATCACTTCCTCCTGGCAGGGTGGCATTCCAGGCCACAGAGGAAGAGGATTCAGGCAGTCCTGATGAGACTTGATAAGCTAAGGTCAGATGGTAGATGAGGTGGGGGCTCCCCCTTTCTGAGGACTAGGAGGGGGCTACAATTAATATGTAAAGTGAATGAATTAAAATTAGAAATGTAATACATAAAAAGACTGGTCATACCAACTGTTAACTATGATTCAGAACTTAACAATTTCCCTTGGATGAATTATTCCTATTCTGGGAATCAATTCAGCTTTCATAGTGTGAACTCTTGTTTCCTGTGTCTTTGGTGACATGTGAGTGACTCTTGCTGTTTTCTTTGACCCTAAGTTCTAAGGCTAGTGGTTAGCAGATGTTTCTTTCCTAGTTTTTTCTCATTCTTGCTTTTCACATTGTTACGTGATGGTTACACATACCCTCATATATTATTTTCTGTACCCCTTTGATATGCCTTTATGTTAAAATATATGAAAAGATACTAAGTGCGAAAATAAACATGTAAGGAAGGAAATGTTAAATATCATCAGTTAGTACAAGGATCTATATCATAGCAGTCTGTTTCAGGGGCTTTGTACTGGACTGTAGTTTAAATATAGGATGTAATTAATAGTCTGTGTGCCCTGCTTAGAAACAGAAATAGGAACGTTGTCTGTGAGGGAGGTGCAAGCCAGTAGAAGTTTAGGAGTCATTGGGAAGATGCTCCAATGTTGGGCTGTTGAGCATTTGCCATCCCACTTGCTTTTCAGCTACAAAAGGAAGGACTTGCTTTCCTCCAAATCCCTTCCTTTGATATGCTTCCTGCCTCAGGTAGAAAAGCAATGCAACTGATACCAGACTGAAAATCTCCAAGCTAGAGGTCAAAACAAGGCTTTCCTCTTTACTAACGTATACTCTCAAGCATTTGTTATGGCAATAGAAAGACTGCTGCTAATATAACAAAATACCATAGCATGTTTATTTCTCAGTTTTAGACTCTAAAATATCCAGTAATACCATTTAATATCATGACTTCTATTGGTGGTCTCTTCACATTCTGGAACCACATGAAAGAGAGAAAAAGCTGTAGCCACAGATCTAAAAAGGGTGCTTACTAATCCTGTTCAATCAGGTTCCACTCCCATGATGTAGCTAGCACCACAGGCCCCACCTCCAAATGTTATTACATTGTGGCATAGAGATTCAGTATATGACTGTTGCAAAGACCTACTTAGCCCTAAAGGAAATGTACAGGATTCACTACTATTTCTTTGCCAATCATACAACATCAAAATGACTCTATTGTACTTTTTAATACAAAAGTTATCATAGTGATATAAAGGATTAATATAAAAGATACAGCATTTGAATGATGCTAACATTCTGGCTGATGGATTGCCAAAGGGAATTATGTGGCTTATTCACAGGAAGGGTTTTGGGTAATAGAGCAAATAAATACCATTTAAAAGTATACCTTTGAATCCATGTCTTATGTGCTTCTTCTTTGTTTGCTTTGAATGATGGATAAATAATAGATGACATGTAGATAGATTATAGGTAAATAATTTTGATTGATAGAGCTATATATCACTGCACAGTTATGTCTTTCCATGAAACAATGTTTTACAATATTAGTTAAAGGAACTCTTTTATATTTTAAAAATGAATTTTTAACGATTAAGCTACCAAGTACAAGATACCACTTAATAATAAAAACTGCTATCAAATAATCATTAAAAACAGTAAGAGCCAAACAAATGTTTGTGTGTTGGGGGGCATATGTTTAAGCTGCATAACTCCAAATCCCTACCTTTATATAATATATTTCTAAATACATTTAAATAGTAGTGCAAATGCCCTACAATATAAAGATATTTTAAAATACCTATTTTATTATCTCTGCTTCATTTAAGAAGAAATTTTTCCCTTTCATTAATTAAGAAAAGAATTCTTTGGTAGAGTCAGTAGGTTGTAAGGAAGATCGCATTAAAATGAAAACCATGATTATCAAAGTAAAAACCACAGCGGGAACAATAAGAGTGTAACTGACACCATAGAGAATCCAATTATAAATTCACAGACATGCTTGAAAAATACCCTCCAAACACAAAAGAATAAAGTGAAGGAAATGCACTTGTTGAGAAAATAAAATGATATGAGGGGTAGATTTAGACGCAGCTTAAAAATTACATATGTTTGCAAAACAGTGAACATCGCTTCCTAATAAGGAAGTAATCAAAAGCACAAGCCTTAGAAAGAAAGCTTAAATGAGGTTCACCATTTTATAATATTTTTGTTAATTTTATAAAATGTGTATGAGTATAGTCACTCCTGTTCCTCCCTGCAACTCCCAGACCTACTTTCTCCATCCCTACCCACTTCCTAAATTCATATCTTATTTGGAAATAATTGTAAAGTGTTTACGATATCTAGCTGAATCTAATTTGTGCTGTCCATGTACTCCTGAGTTTAGTTCTGTCAGCATATGTATGATCAATCTACCAGGACTCACACCTTTACAAGAAAACGACTTCTTCCCTCAGAGCCTTCAATTGTCAATGGTTCTTCTGTTAAGTGTGGGACCTTGTAAATCCTTCTTCCTTCATGATAAAATGTTGACTAGCTTGTTTTGCACATTTTGTGCAAGCATTCATAGCTACTGTGAGTCCGTGAATGCCGACATGTTGAGGAAATACAGTTGAACTCTGATCTCCCAGACCTCTGTCTCCTACAGTCTTTCTGGCACCTTTTCTGCAGTGGTGTGCAGGTGTTGAGTGTGGCGCAATTAATCTAGATGCCCTCTTCATGGCTGAGCACTGACATTACTGACTGTCGGTTTCATTTTTACCATCTCTGAGTTTTTTTTTTTAATTAACTGCTGTCAACTACAAAAGGAACCTTGATGAATTCTGAGGATGTCTTGTCTATGATAGAGAGAAACACATTTAGAATAAAGATTATTATGTCCTTTTAGAAGTGTAGTTGTAGTAGGTTCACCTCTGGGCCCTGTTATCTCTCCAACCATGAGCTCTTTATTACATTTTATACTACTCAGCTTGGTTTTCCTTCTGTAGAACAGGCCTCAAGTCCAACTGGAGAGTAGTTAGTTATTCTCACAATGTTTATTACAGTCTTGTTTCCATGGACAAACCTTGTCATGACCATCATCATTGTAGTACATGGGGTTCACAACTGGACAAGACAGTTGCTGATCCTTCTCACCAGCAGCCCGCACAGGACCTTCTGGTATTAAGAAAATTAGCCAGGCAGTTGTGGGCCACGCCTTTAATTCCAGCCCTCGGGAGGCAGAGGCAGGCAGGTCACTGTGAGTTCGAGTCCAGCCTGGTCTACAATGCAAGTCCAGGACAACCAAGGCTACGTAATGAGAGCCTGTCTCAAAAAAATATTAACCTTTAGGAAGAAAGATTCATTTTAGTCAGTATCAATTTTATTTCTCTATGACCTATAGTAAAATGTGAAATGTTTTCAGCAATAGGGCTTTTTTTTTCTCATGTCTGAGTTGGCAAACTAAAGCAATGATAACTTTCTGCACTGTCTTAGGCATGTCCACCAAATACCTACCCAACAACTTAAAAGATGGCATCCCATAGATGGCACTGGTTTTTCAATTTGACAACCTATAGTTCACTAAGAGGAACATTATACACTATGTTTTGTGGCTCCAATTGAATGAACTCTTTTATATGAACACACACACACACACACACACACACACACACACACACAAAGGGAATGAGGGAGACAGATAGATAGATAGATAGATAGATAGATGGATAGATTATTAAAGTAAATTTCAGTATGGCTCTGGACAGAGTTGTCAGAGGATAAATAAATGGCTAAGAGATAATAGAACATGTAGACATGCAGACTAGTGTAGTCAATATGCACGCTCACATAGAGAGCCCTCAAAGGCTGAATGTTGGTTGCCCACAGGCTCAAGCTGTGCCACTCTTGGACATGTGTGTAAAGAATGCTCCAACAGAGATACTTGCTTATCCACGCTCATTGTTGATCTCTCATTCATACTCAAAGGCTTAATCTGCCTAGTTGCTAATTAACCAACAGGCAGAAAATGAATATGTAATTAACTTGTACAATAGAATATTACTTAGCTGTAAAGAAAAATTAAATTGTTAAAGTTGCAGACAAACTTTTAGAGCTGGAAACAATCATACTGAGTTAGATGTTCTGACCCGGGTAAAACATGACTATTACTATTACATATGTTCTCATACACGAATGTCAGAGTTTACATTTTAGATATGTGATTTAAATGTAAGTAGTTAGGTAGCTAGAAAGGTACCAAGAGGAAAGAAGAAAACTTCCTAGAAAAGAGATGTGGAATATATTGTTATAAAGGAATAAAGCTGAAATTAGAAAAGGGATATTTATGTTAGTGAGGGAGAGAAGGCAGAACAGAGGACAGAAAATGATGAAAAATGAGTAACACAAAAATATTTCCTAAAAGACAAATGAAAATATACTGTAGGATTATATTTTATGCACCTACTTTATTTAGGGTTTTAAAATACGTAAACCTCACTTGTAACCCATCAACGGGAAGAAGGAGAGAAAGGATGTTAATAAGAAAAGAGGACTGGGGCCCTGTTTAGACGTAGTTCCTTGGGCCAATACCTTGCTGCATTGTCAAGATACCAGCAGCCAGCCCAAGAGCCAACACCAAACAGTCACACGAACATATACTGGTACAATCCAGAAGAAACCACAAGGTGCTGCTTAATTGCTACAAGTCAGTGGAAGCATCCAGAAACACCTGGAGTACCACGAGAAGGTCTCTGGAACAATTCTAACTGCGAAGCTAAGAGAAGCGAAGACCAGCGAAGTGTTGCATGGCAGGGAAGGTAGCACTGTGCAGCGGTTCTGTTTATACCCTTCCAAACATCGTGTGTCCTCTCACATGTCTGCTCCCAGCAAAACACCACATGCCTTCTCACAAAATGGGACACAACTGAGTCTTCAAAGAAATCAGAAACATCTACTTCAATATACTATTGCAGAATCTTTTTAAAATTCATATATGTATATGCACAAATGTTATGGGAGTAACCAACCACTCTTTCATTTGATGCAAGAACATTTCTATAAAATGGAGACCATAACTGAAACTGCTCATGAAGCCAAGATCTTGAGACTACATAGATCATGGGCCCAGGAGAAAACTTATTACTATTATTCCACTAAATAAACAAAGAAATTTAAATACTTGTTGCCATATATATTACCATATTCATAGAGCAGTATATTTTTCAGTTATCATCAGAGAAGTTCCTTTTTGCAGAAGACCAATTAATAATAAACCCCACAATTTTAAAATGTGCAGATAGTAAGAAACACTGGAAACTTTTCTCTTAAAGGATTGTGTTTCTCATACTCCTCCTTTTAAGGCTCAGAGGTATATGTGGCAAAGAGATGGAAAGACTGTAAGAGCGACAGGGAGTGCATGACGGGAAGGATACAGCACTGCCCAGACAAAACGGAGCTGATGCACATGTGGACTCACAGAGACTGTGACAGAACTGACAAGCTTAAGCCACACAAAATCACAGCATGAACGAAAAGAAGTGGGCACAAAATACCAACTATCAATGAGAAGCTATATGCAAATGTTAGCTGCTGGGGGAGGGACAATCAGACTTCTTTTCAAAGGAGTGACATTTTATGTATTAACCATGCTACAGGACAGCAGACCCCATGCTTAGGAGTGGTTGGCTAACCCAAGTTTGAGTCAATGCATTGTTTTTTTTTTTTTTTTTGAGAAATGGATTGATGGATGGATATATAGGTAGATGATAGAAACATGACAGATAGATATAGACAGACAGACAGACAGACAGACAGACAGACAGGAAAACCATGGAGTTGAGTGTGTCAGAAATTGGAGATGATCTGTGAAGACTTATGGAACAGGAAAAAATATATCAAAAAGATACTGAATGAAATTCTTGTAAATGCTTATTTGTGTATATATACTCATGTAGTATGTATATGTAGATTGATAAAAATAATTCTTAGATATCCCCAAAATACAAAGACATATTAAGAAAGAAGACATCAAAATTTCCTTTTCCTTTCTTCAATATCAATATACAGAAATTATGTTAAAATATCTAAAATATTTTAGACAAAATGTCATGTTTTAAGACACTCCAATATGATTCTGAGATATGTACCTTTCCTTAAAATATTATCAAAATAAGAATTTTATTTAAACACAAGCGCAGATATTTTGAACTCAGTTTACTTACATAAAAGAGGTCAATTAACCATAGCATGTGAGCAGGAAAGTAAGTATATTGAGAAGTGTCATGAAAGGTGAAAGCTGCTATGATATAGTACACTATAGGATTTATAAAAACATTACAATGTAAACACCGAAATGAATTGTTGTCGATAGAACACGTAAAATGTTATGTCAAGTAAGAGATAATACATCCGATATAATTTATAGCCCATACAACACAATTCTGAACATTACAAGGATTAGATTTTATCTATTACTTTTTAATTATATTCTCTCTTCTTTTTAAGTCCATACTCTATTCCAGCTCTCATTTGAATTCATGCCCTCTAATAAACTCTATATTTCTAAATATAACCTTCCAAGTCTGTATAATGCTACTTGTATGTATGATTTCATGGCTAAATATTTGGCGCTGGGCAACCGATGGGTGTGCTCTCCTTGACGGCATGTCACATTTCCGTTCTGAGCTTACTCCCTGGCCTGGAGTTCTTTGAGTCGGGTTGAAGCCTTGTGGGCTTTTCTCCACCCAGTTTGGCAAGTTCACCGGTGTCATTTTTGTACAGCTCACATTTGGGCAGACATGTTGGTCATAATTTACAAACTGAGCTTCTGATAGTACTGGGAGGCACAATCTCACACGAAGCTCCCTGACTCTCTGCCTGTTAATGTGCTGCGCTCCGTCCTCTCCTCCTAAATGTTCCCTGAGCTCTAGGTGCAGAAATGTTCTGCAGAGGTCACTCTTTGTGAGCTCAGAGCCGCCCTCGGTTTGGTTGTGGGTTTTTTGTAACCATCACCATCTGTTGAAAAGAGAAGTTTGTTTGATGAGGGTTGGAGGATACACTTCTCTGTGGGTATAGTGACAAAGGGTTATAGACTGCTTTAAGGATTATGCTAGTTCATTAAATTAACAGTTGTAGACTCTCCTTTAATAAACATGGCTGGACTATGATACTTTTTGTATGTCTTTTACATTGTTCTTAGATTTGTTCCACACAGGTGTTTTTTTAATCATACTATAATGATGTTAATAACATTGTACTTTATTTTCTCATGAGCAAAAACTACATTAATTTTAAAAATCTTAGATTTAGCAAAACTTTTTTTTCAAAATTGGTTTCTCCCTAGTCCAGATACATTATCTGCAAATAATTATCATGTTTTAGTTTTTACTAAAATGAGTTGGGTGTGGGATTTCTTGGAAGGTTTATCAGCTTAACTGAAGATAAAATTCCACATGCTCTAATGTTTTCATGCAGACTAACATACACAAACTTAGGTTTGCTGTTTCTTGTTCATATTATTTGTTTACATACACCTAAGCAAGTCACAATATATTATACCCACATTAGTTAACCCATAATTTTAGTAGTGTCACATTTTACTTAAAATATGGATTCTTTATCTCAGTGAAAGTTACCCATAGCTTTATCCTGAAATAATAAAGATATACCTCAAAGTTAGAGAACTGAAACTTTTTATTTTAAAAATTAAAGAGGGCAATTGAGAAGTCAGTTCAGCAAATAAAAACTTAGACGTACAAGCATGAAATACTCATATAAAAACATTTGAGTGTGCTGACACATTATTGAGGTACCAGCATGAAGAGCCAGAGATTGGCAGATCCTTGGATTTTTCAGGCCATCCAGCCTGGCCGAGTTGGTAAGCTCTATTCTAAATAAACTTTGGCTAAAAAGTGCAATTTACAATTCAATTGCCTCTCTCTCTCTCTCTCTCTCTCTCTCTCTCTCTCTCTCTCTCTCTCTCTCTCTCTCTCTCTTTTTCGAGACAGGGTTTCTCTGTGTAGCCCTGGCTGTCCTGGACTTGCTTTGTAGACCAGGCTGGCCTCGAACTCACGGTGATCCACCTGCCTCCGAGGGCTGGGATTAAAGGCCTGCACCACCACACCCCGTCCTCAATTCTGTTTCAGTCACAACAAAAGCACATTGAAAAATATTTCATCTTTGACCACACAGTAGCAAAGCGCCTGCTGGCTGGACAAGCATAAGGTGCTGACTTTGACTGCAAGGACCCATGTGAAAAGCCAGTGGTGGCTTTCACCTGCAATCCCAACTGTCAGGACACTGCATGGCCCATCAGCTCATTCCTAGCTGACCTAACCTTTCATGGCAAGTTCCAGGCCAGTGAGATGTCCTGTGTCAAAAAACAAATTGAGAGGTGCCTGAGAACCAACATGCAAAGTTCATTTTTGGCCAGCAAATGCCTGTGTGCACATGTTCCTCCAAATATATATTTAGCTTTACACACAAAATGAAATACTTATTTGGTTTTGTAATTTTTTCTAGTTTTTTATATAGTTATAAAAATAACATGGAAAGAGTTGAAAATAAAACTAAAAAAACTATAAAACTAAAACTAAAAAAGTAGATTACATAAGAATTAAGGAAAATGAGTTTAACAAATTAAATTAAATTTCATCAAGCTCTCTTCTAATTAAATAGAAAATATGAATGCCATTGGGAAGTGCTCAACAAATCATCATGTAAGAAGGCTTTACTCTCCAGAAGGTAGGGTTGCAGTCATTAATTACAGGGTCACCAAGAGTAGAAAATAAGTTTCTATTTTGTCAAGCAGCAACTTTACAGAATTCACATATGTCCTTTTGCTTTGTTAAAAAATAACAACATATGGAATTCAACTCCTCCACTGACCTTTGCTTCTGTGCAGTAAAACAGAAGTAACTAACTGTATTTATACTATTTTTGAGGAATATCACATGGGTATAGGTTATTTCTGTAGTTTTATCAAAACTATATGTATGTTCCTTTTGTCACTACTTCAATATATTATTACTGAAAAGGGAGGTTAATTCTTACTAGTTGAATATAATCAGAATAATAGGATTATTATTATGGCTATGCATAATTTAAATGATGTGCTAATCATGAACAGAATTGAAGTGTCTAGTGCTTGATGATCAACTCACAGAAGTGCTAGTATCAAACCAACAATAGAGTCGAGTCCACATCTCTGAGTCCAATTCTGGGAACCTCTGGTTCAACACATCTAAATTTTGTAATGATTTGGTTTCACTTCCACATCTCACCTTAAGATAGCTGATTTCCTTTCCATTTTAAAGCATGCACATCTATTTGGCTAAGGCTATGAGGGTATGAAGGAATATTTTACGTATAACCAAATCTTGAGTATTTGAATGAAATTGTTAACAAGTTCTTTGTTTTTAGGAGATTGAAATTACAGCACTGTGACACCAAGTTTTCAGGCTATCGCCTTTAAAAGTACCTCCCACAACAAGAATGAGCCACTGCTGTGGCTTTCTTCATTATTTTCAGAGTAACTCTATTTCAGTCCTTATTAAAAGGTTGCTAAACTTATATGCAAAGGGTAATTCTCTTCAGTCAGTTTTTGTTCATTCTAGAGGGTGCAGTTGGTTAATTCAAAATGCATGCTGGCTCTGATATAATTCACCTTAAAGGAGACAGGCAATAAGCTGGACATCACATAATTCTTTCTGGTGAAGTGGATAATTTTAGATAGCAGAGAACATAGTGTACATTTTATCACAGGACAAGAAGAATGCAGCACTTTGCACAGACCACATTCTTAAAGAACACAGGGTGGTCATTAGTGTTTCTTTGTTGATGCCCGACCCGGGCAGTCTCCATGATGTTTCACAAGTGCCTTAAACTTAAGCAGGATGTTCATATTTAATATTTCGACCTAACAGAGATGATTGAATGCCATATCTAAAGACAAAGGGAGAGAGGGACTTTATTTTTTTTTTTTCAAAAAGAAGAAGCCGAATGAAAAGATACAAGACAGAAGGAACAGTAGGCAATCATTTTTGAAAAGGAGGAATCTTTTCCTGAAAATCAATCTAAGCCATTACAGGTAGGGGGTCTCTGTGGCTGTCTGGAATGAACATGGCTTCCTGCTGTTTCTGTTAAGAAAAAGGACACTGTTATTTCCAGTGTAATTTCAGACCTTGTGATATGAAGTTGGCAACCTGCCCCTCCAGCATGCTACAAGGTCTCACACTCGAATGGACTGCAATTTCACCTCTTTTGCAGGGTAGTATTATTAGACTTGTTTGGGTTTTCTTTTGCAATTTAAGATGATACAAATTTCCATCTCACAAACATAAAACATCACAAGATACATATTGAATGTCTAATTAAAGTAAGATAGTACAAAAGGAAAGCTATAGTATGTTTCCACAAGCTGACTATCAAATAGACGATATAAGGATGTAGCAGAACAAAAGACACTAATGGAAGGGCCCAGGAAAATGGAGAATTGTTGTTCAATAAATAGCTAATTTGTGTTTAAGATGATTAACAAATTTCAGGAATATATAGTGGAAAAACTTTGAAAACATCATGATACAAATAATGGTATTACATTTATACATATAATTGTTTACAATGCAAATTCAATTACATATATATATATATATATAAAGTTATACAATGGAAGATTTTCTATTATTTCCTGTTATACATAATACCACACTGAATACTTTATTTTGAGTTTATGATTAAGAATAAATTGTTAAAAGTTTATAAAAAACTTTGTGGCACTAAAAATTTAAATAGAGACAGCCTACCCACAAATTCATATCTAGTAAAATTATATATAAAAACAAAGGCATAGTAGTTATAATTGCTTAAAGGAATTCCAGGCAAATTAAGTCCCCCCCTTATTAAAGATACATACACATACACACACACACACACACACACACACACACACGTAGTATGTGTGTATGTAAGGGATACTCTGGTTGTAAGGGACAACAATTGAGAATTGGCACATATAATAGAAGAAGGTTTTTTTGTATTCTGCCCAATCTGATTCAAACCTTAAGAAAAGTGACAGGAAAGCTGTTTAGTGCAGCTTCTTCAGCTGTCAGGTGGCCTTCCCAGTCAGCTCCCGAACCCATAAGGGTGCGATGCCCATGATCACAGCTGGGGCCTGAAAGGGATAACAAAGCAGGGGTAGCTGTGGGTGCTGGAGACCTCAGGCAGCACTGAAAGAAACAGACTCCTCTACAGGAAGTCTTCCTAGAGCGGCTCATTTGACTAGAGCGAACAAAGAATAGTTAAATCTTTGGGGAGTGGGTAGAGGCTTTGGAGTGAGTGTACATCATTGGCCTGGGCTAAGGTGCTGGGAATGCCTTATTTACATGAAGAGGAGTTCCAGATGTTTGCTGGACATGACCTTATAAGGAGAGAGGTAGTTCAACCTTACGGTAACTATGTGACCTACTCTGGTGTGGGCAGAGATTGGGCTTCACAGGACCAAAACGTCCAGAACGTGTAGACCTTTTGCCAGAAAGGGAACCACCCTCACTCCTACCTCTCTCAACGCAAGATTTCCAGGACTGAACACAAGTTGATCCCGTTCCTGCTCTGGACTAGCTCCTCCTGGTTCCACAGTCAGGAGCTTGCTTTGGAATAAGAGAAAGAGTGATAGATTTAATGCGTTCCACACGGAGACACCACTCAAAAGTTGACAGTCCCAGTATTTGTCAAATTCTTCCCAATTTCTTCCTTTTGACTCTTAGCAGGGTGGGTCATGGGGACATCATTCATAATTCATCTCCTGTCATGCGGAGTTGTAGAACAGAGGGATAATCTCTGTCACTGCATCCAGTCACACCATGGTATGTATTTGACACAATTCATAGAAGAAATATTTGTACTGATACACATCTTTTAAACTTAAAGCCACTTCATTAGGCTTAGAATAAATAATGAAAATTATAAGTAACAACAGTCCATTGCATTAGTAAAATCTTGATTAGTATGCCAAACAAAAATGCTATTAAACTCTTTTTCCCCCTGATGTTACTGTAGAAACCCTGACTCCCTTTTTCTTCTTTCTTTTTACTTACTTTTCCTCATACAACATTTTCTGACCACAGTCTTCCTTCCCTCTACTCCTCCAAGTCCCCTTCCCACCTCCTCTTTATCCTAGATCCACTCCTCCTCGGCTTCCCTTCAGAAAAAAAGCAGGCCTCCCAGGATATCAACCAAACAAGACGCAATAAAGCTGGGCAAAAACCTTCCTGTCAAAGCTAGACGAGAAATCCCAAACAGAAGACAAAATGGTCCCCAAAGCAAGAAAAACAGAGATGCTAACACTCCCACCGTTAGGGGTGTAGATGCCCTTACTCCTCCCACCAAAAAACAAAAAACCAAAAAACCAAGCTAAACAACCACAGCCTGTATGGGGAAGACATAATACAGCTGTAAACAGAGACCCAAGCCACAAGCGGAAGCCCATGCCTGTATTTCCAGGAACCAGAAGCTAGCGGCCCACAGACCTAGAGGAGAAACCCTGATTATTATGTGTAGCCATAAGTAGAACCAGAAGCTGCCTGTTGTGATATTTACTTGTCACTATGTAGCAAAGGATCTCATATATATATCCTATATATTTGAAATACAGAAAGAGGCAACATTTTAGGAAGAGTCAAATAAATTATTAGAGATTAGAAGATAATGCATATGTATTAGTTGTTTAATTAAAGATCTCATATAGCCCAGTTTTAATACAGAAGTCTCCATTGTACCCAAGGATGGTATTGAATTTCTGGTCATCTTGCCACAGCCTCTCAAATGCCGAGATTAAAACTGTACTTCCCCAGGCCCATTTTTCTGCGTTCTGGAGATTGAATTTGGGGCTCCAAACATGCTAAGTAAGCAATCTACCACTGAGCTACAACTGCTGCCTTAGTTGCCTAGATTTTAAGAGATAAAAGAGGGTATATGTTTTCCTTGTGTAAGCCTTAAGAATTATTATTTATAGACAGTATGTGTATTACCCAATATATTTAAATTTTACAAAGGCATACACCCCAATGATAATATTATAAGCAGTTACAATTACCTCCCAAATGTTATTTTATGCCTATTCTCAATCTAAACTTTCACTCTTAGCCTGAGGCAAATTTAGATCATTACCTGTTTCTGTGAGTTTTCAACTGGAAAAAAAATTGTCAGTCTCTGTGTCTGCTTTCTTTATCCTACGTAGAAATACAATTTACAAGTCTCAGACCACATACTGATAATTTTTTTTCGTTCATAGTTTAATGATAAAATATTGAAAAAACATCGTATAATGTGATACATTTTCTTTGTCCATTTGTAGTTTATAGTATTTTTCTCTTTTGCAAATCATTCCTTTTATGTTCTTTGTGTTCATGAGTCATAGTGTTGTAAAATTCATTTCAAGTTCTTCATGTGATCATATATTTATATTTCCTTCTTTGAAACATAGGAGTGGAATTTTAGGCTTATACATCAAGTATTATAATAAATACACATTGTAAAAATAACTGCAGAACAATGTTCAAAATGACTAGAGATTTTGACATTTATTTTTGTTATTTTTATTATGAATAGATTATTTTATCATACAAAATACCCTGATTACATAAGAGTATCTGTGGTATCATAAGTAAACCTAATACAGGAGAAGCTTCATACAGACACACACACAACACACACACACACAACACACACAACACACACACAACACACACAACACACACACACAACACACACACAACACACACACACATGAGAGACAGAGAGAAAGAGAGAGAGAGAGAGAGAGAGAGAGAGAGAGAGAGAGAGAGAGAGAGAGAGAGTGTGTGTCAAATATTGGGCGAGACAAGATCTTGAACTGTGAAGTGAAGGATTTGATGGAAACATCCCATTTCGAGCTGTGTTATAAGGTCCTACTATATACTTCCTGGCTACGGATCTCTGTATTTTTTCACTTCTGCTGCAGGAGGAAACTTTTCTGATGTTTGGCTGAGCAAGGAACTGATCTATGAGTGTAACACAATGACTAGAAATCATTTTACTATTGCTGTTGGTTTTAGGCCAGTAGACTTTGGGTTTATCCTAGATCTCAGGGATATCTACTCTCTGGTCCTTGGTCAACAAAGTATTATCAAAATTGTAATAGCAATTTTGTGAATTTTAAATTCTGCCCCAAATTTCACATTTCTATTGTCAGTATTATTAGGTACAGTAATTCTACCTTTTAATGCATAGTTAGCTCAATGAATATGTCAATGTGAGGAGGCAATAGAGAATTAATGATAGCGTTGTTTGAGATATACTTCACAGATTCATTGTAATGAAAGAACAGAATTAAGCAACTACCAAATTTTATTAGCATTCAATTCATTCTGAATTACTCAAGCTGAACCAGAATGTACAGTCTCACATTTGTGCAATACAAGAAAATCAGTGTTTGCTCAGCTACCAGCCACCTATTTTGGAGGATGTGAGCCTCTATCCTAACTTCAGAGAGAGGAAGGGGTTAACGGTTTGTGGTTCATATAACCACCCTCTCCCCAAAGACCTACAGTCTACTCCTTTGATAAATATTATTCCAATTTATATAATTTAATTAGTCCCCACTCAGGGGAAGGAAATGAAAATTGATCCAGAATCTTCCCCTCCTCTCTTAGACATTTTTAGTAACTTCAGGAGCACTTGGTGTAATACCAGGCTGAGTGACATATGGGAACAAGTCTGTTCCATGTTCTTCTTAGGTGTCAATATTAAGCTCAATGTACTGAAAATAATAAACCAGTGAAGACTGCCAACAACATTCTCGTTCAGCTCACTGTCCGTATCCCTGGCAGGCAGGGGACTCCTGCTTACTCATCTGGAAGATGCTTTAAATAGGATAAGATTGGACTTAAATGATGTCTGTTTTTTATTTCTGGTAAAAAAAAAATTACACACTGTGAAGCAATAGCCACTTAGGCAGTGTTTTCAGGCCAACATCAAGCCCATTGGGTTAGACACCTGTGCGTGGTTCAGTCACTGTTGGTCTGACATCATTTTCCCTTTGACAAAGCACAATGTGAACATAGACAACTGTGTGCATTTGTGTGTCTGTGTAAAAATCTCACAAGAAAGCACTGCTCATTATAGTATGAAAAAGGCTTGTCTGTAGTTATGTAATTGCACATTAAGGTCTTGAAATACATAACTCCCCTTTCAACTTCCAAGCTCTGTGTGTGTGTGTGTGTGTGTGTGTGTGTATAGTGTATGTATATATATACATATATATATATATATATATATATATAATATGTACAACACACATATTCACTCAATTAATCAATTTTCATTAGATCAGATGGCAGAACGAGTGTTTGCCTGAAATTACATGTAGTAGCAAGAGAAATTTTTATTATATGCAAAGTGTCCAAGGACTAACTTTTTGTAATAGGTGTTTCCTTCAGATTACTGGTGATCTGTTTTATAGTGAACTCTAAAACAATATACGATTTAAAGAAGCATATACAGCAGTGTGTATATGTTGAGGGTATTTCATCTGCCCCAACACCGAGGATTAACGGAGAAAAAGTCAGGAAACCCACACAAGTCCATTGAGAACACCTCCTGATGTTTGACCAAGAACTTGGGTTCTTTCTAAACAAATTCTGCATCCAGCCACCCTGCATGCCTACCAGCACACGGTCATTGCCTGATGGTTTCCAGTGAGCTACAGTTTGTAGATGCAAATATCTTCACTAACTGGAAGCATATCAGAAACTGCTTGTCAAAATCGGGTAAAAATCTGTTTAGGAAAAAAACAGGATTCCATCCAGTCAAAAGAGACCTTGTCCATATGCTCGCAGTTTAAACCAGAACGGGAAAAGTGCCTTCAAGCAATAAAACATATATAAAAATTTGTAGTAAAAATCCACACTTTGTCCATGTAATTTCATTAGTGTGATTAAGTCATTTGAGTTAATTTGGAAAGTTTTATAAAAAATGCTGAAAAGCTAGTTCATATTTAACTTCTGTAAATTGAAAAAGGGAAGAGAAATGCAAACCATTTCATTTCTCCATCTTGTAAATAATATACAGCTAAGGCTTTGCTTTGAAGTTCTGATTTTTTTTTGAGACTCTCGCCATTTGAGTTAGTGTTTCTTTAACTTGTGGAAATCCATAAGTAGCTATGAAGCATTGTGATAAGTGTTATGGACTTTTCTGCTATTTAGCTTTGTTTCTTTTTTTTTATTTTTTTCTTTATTAATTTATTCTTGTTACATCTCAATGGTTATCCCATCCCTTGTATCCTCCCATTCTTCCCTCCCTCCTCTTTCCCCCTTATTCCCCTCCCCTATGACTGTTCCTGAGGGGGATTACCTCCCCCTGTATATGCTCATTTGTTTCTGATACCACACATTATTTTTGTTCTAAATTCTAAACATGATTCTGTCGTAAGGCCAGGTTAGAAAGTCAGGACTTTACACACACACACACACACACACACACACACACACACACACACAAACCACTCACCAAGAAAACCATGACATCGGCTGACATTCTTAAAGGTATTGTCCCTGTTGTAATGATAAAGGTAGTAGATTTGGTAGCTAAAGTCATTTTAAGTCATCGTAACAGCTACACTTGACCTCTCACTGGTCCTCATAGAGATGATCTCACCTCACGCCAGACTTCCCGATGGCTTTGAGTGAGGTATTATTCAGTGCTTCCTAATACTAGGAAAACAAAATCACACTGGATGGTTTTGCCCAGAATGCTACTAAACTATAGGTTATGATGTCTTTATCTATTTGATAGGAACATTTTTATATAACATCAGGAAGAGTTCATTCACGAAGATACAAAGTATGAAATATGGCTTTGAAAGGTAACAATTTATTGCATAATGCACATCTTGATTATTTCAAATACAGGTATACTCTGTACCTGTGTTCCTACACTTACAAAACTGTTGACGCATTAAGAAATATTAAATGCAAAATGATTTCCTTTTTCCTATGTGCTTTTCTGAGCTAAGTAAGATTCTTGATTTTTCATTAGTTAAAAATATCCAGTTTCACCTTCAGCATAAATAAAAGTCGTATATTGAGACCTTGTTGACAGTGTTCATTTTAGAGTTCAACAGCAAACTACAGTGATCTATGCTAGCAAAACAACCTTTCAGTATTCAAGACAATATTCTTTCAGAGCTGTTCTAATATTATCAGGAATGTGCTACACATGTCACCACAAAGTGTACATTAATGTTAAAGAAATTCATTAACTGAAGTCCTTAAGTTATAGTTATGTTCCCATACCACACATACCACAAAGTTTTATATACAGAATTATGCTTTATCAAGTTAACATGTGTTATATATGTGTATATATATATACATATTCTCAAGATGTGTATTCTCATTTAATTTTTTTGTTTCTGACATAATTTTATTCTTTTCTTGATTTTTTCATTTTTTAACATATACATTTACATTATTACACACCTATACAATAAACTATCTATAGCAAGAAGAACCATGACATAATGAGGAATTATATATTGTTACATCCTTAGTTTTGTCTATCTGTATTTGGCATCCTTGAAGAAATCATCTTTCCTATCTTGCTGCATCTAAATTTCTGAATGTAAATCAATAACTATCATATCTCATTATTATCACTTTAAAACTTCTATCAAGGCCCAAAAATATCTTAACCCATAGACAACTAAGCTTAATTATAGAACTAAATAAACTATCTGGTCTTCAACCCATCAAATACTTGAGATGGAATAAAAATCCTCCATAATGTTGGAGCATCTTCTTCAGCCTTCTGGCTCAATATATCTGACAGACATATTTGTAAGGCAGGAACTACTGAGGATTTGCTTACCCTGTCTTTGCAGAGTTTAGCTGTTGACTATGTGTGCATCCAAGCTTGCCTTTTTAAGGCAGAATTCTGTCTATGGGAGAAATGAGGACATTTGGCTTGTTTACCACATCTGAAGCCATCCCATAAGGAGGTTCTTTGATGCTCATCATCCTCTTTGAGATAGGCTGGGTGTTGCTAGGAGCTAACTTCTCATTGTTAGTGAATCCTTAAAATAATAAAAAAAAACACATTTTAAATGCCATATTATGTATGTCTTTGGGTTTTTAAGGACCTTATCTATTTTACCTTATCTTTCTATAGAATTATATTTCTCTGTTTTGTCTAAGATGTATATTCTTGTGATAAAAATAGACTAGTAATTGATATGACCATGATTTGATCAACTAACAATTAACTTGTATATCTTATTTATGCTAAACAGCCTGCAATCACATTTTCAAAGTATTGGAAGTAAACCTTGTATTATAATTCAGTTATATGGGCACAATACCTCATATTACAGTATATATAAATATATTGTGTGTGAAGAATAATCTTACATTTGAATTCTCCACTACTATGTCTAAAATTAAACTTATTTTGTATCTATATACAAAATTCCATACCAGTTAATTAAAAATAACCTTGTGGGTGACAATTGAGGCATTTAGTCGAGGAATAGATTCATTAATCTACTTTTTGTTCTATCTTCCCCATATATTTCTATATTTCCCCTTCTTTCCTTTCAACTGATATCTCCAAACCTAAGACTTTAATATAAAGGAAAAGAGAGACATCCTTGAGTCCAACCTTGTTTTCTCTCTAAATAAGACCAAAAATAACTTGTAGCCAACTCCCATTTAAAATAAGCCTCTAAAGTGCAAGAAAGCAACAAATAATATACCTGACCCCCCTTAAAGGAAATGGGGCATTGTTCTCTTAAGGTTTCTTCTGGCTGATTTGGAATGAATAATACCTTTATAGGGGCCCAAATAAAATTGGGGAAATGGTTAAACAAGTTAGGAATAGCGTTTGTGGTCCAGTTTCTAAATGTTGAGAAATTCCAGGCTTAATTAGAGTCCTGTGTGGAACAGTCAGAAATGAGAGACCAATTGAAGGTGTTCTGGGAGCTATCTTGTTCTGAAGCACTTGGTGCGGGAACACGAAGGATGCAGGATGTCAGTGTCCAGCATGCTAAGAGGTATGAATCCTGTCAGATCTGATAAGCTTCAGTGTCTGGTTCTTTTGTTCTGGGTAAGGTGTGCATGATGCAGAGAACAATTAAGGATGGTTTTATATCCTTTGTATGAGCAGGAAAACAAGACATCTGTAAATCTTCATACAAAGAATGGCATCTAATTCATAGGGATTCTGTAGCCAATAAGAAGCATTGTCTATGCCTAGACATTCATGTCTCAGCCAGTCTCAGAGCTATTTCCATATAGTGGGATTATAATTTAAGTTACCTGCTTGTTCTGCACTTGTATCCCCCACCGTCCTCCCCTCCCAATCCCCCCACCCTCTGTCATCCCCTCTCCCTCCCTTAGTCCCCTCCCCTATGACTGTTCCTGAGGGGAATTACCTCAGGCTTTAAAATTTTGTGGCACATGTGCTTTTGAAGTAAGACATGATGATTCTTTGGATTTCCTTAGTATCTGTTGTTATGTCTCCCTTTTCTTTTCTGATTTAGTTGATTTGAGTACTCTCCCTCTGCCTTTTAGTTAGTTTGCCTAAAGGTTTGTCAATTTTGTTGATTTTCTCAAAGAACCAGCTCTCGGTTTCACCGATTCTTGAATTGTTTTCTTTGTTTCCAATTTACTGATTTCAGCCCTGAGTTTGATGACTTCCAGCCATCTATTCCTCTTGTGTGTGTCTGCTTCTTTTTGTTCTAGAGGTTTCAGGTGTGCTGTTAGCTTGTTAGTAGGGGATCTCACCAGTTTCTTTATAAAGGCACTTAGTTCTATGAACTTCCTCTTAGCACTGCTTTCATTGGGTCCCATAAGTTTGGCTATATCGTGCCATCAGTTTCATTGAATTCTAGGAAGTTTTTAATTTCTCATTTTATTTTATCCCTTACCCAGATATCATTGAGTAGGGATTTGATCAGTTTCCATGAGTTTTCAGGCTTTTGGTTGTTTCTTTGTTGTTGAGTTCCAGATTTAAGCCATGGTGGTCTGATAAGATGCAAAGTATATGGTCAATTTTGGAGGAACTTCCATAAGGTGCTGAAAAGAAGGGATATTCTTTTGTGTTGAGTGAAATGTTCTTTAGACATCAGTTAGGTCTATTTGTTTCATGATTTCTATTAGTTTTCTTGTTTCTCCATTTAATTTATGTCTTGATGATCTGTCTGTTGGGGAGAGAGGGGTTTCGAAGTCTCCCATTATTAATGTGTGGGGTTTGTTGTGTGATTTAAGCTTTAATAACATTTCTTTTATGAAAATGGATGCTTCTGCATTTGTGACATCAGAATTGAGACATCGTCTTGGCATATTTTTCCTTTGATGAGGATTGACGTGACTTTCTCCATCTCTTTTGATTAGTTTGGTTGAAAGTCTATTTTATTAGATACTGAGATGGTTATTTCAGCTTTCTTCTTGGGTCCGTTTGCTTGGAATATGTTTTTCTAACCCTTTACTCTGAGATAATGTCTATCTTTATTGCTGAGGTGTGTTTCTTGTATGCAACAGAATGATAGATTTTGTTTTCAAGTCCATTCTCTCAGCCTGTGTCTTTTTACCGGGGAGTTGAAGGCATTGATGTTAAGAGCTTTTAATGACTAGTGGTTGTTAGTTTCTTTTGTTTTGATGTTGGGGGAGGTAGTGTGTGTGTGTGTGTTTCTGTGCTTTGATTTGTGGATGTGGAATTATTTATTTTCTGTGTTTTCCTGGGTGTAGTTAGTCTTCTTGAATTGGAGTTTTCCTTCTAGTACCTTCTATAGGGCTGGATTTGTGGTTAGATACTGATTAAACTTGGTTTTGTCATGGCAATGATGGATGAAAAAATGTTTTTAAAATATACAATTGTCATAAAGTCTATGCGATGATCATTTTAAAAATCAATTGTGTAAAAAATAAATATTTTAAAAGAAGATAACGATGAAAGTTTGTATGCACTTTATGTAAATGCTCATTTCTTAAACACATTTGAACATTGTGAATTTATTTTCCATTGAAACACAGTCCATTGTTCCCTAGAATTTGGAGAATGATCTACATTAGTCATATTTTTTTATTTTGAATGAATGATGTATTGAATATATGGTAGGCAAAATAAAATAATTAATAGTGAGTGGGGATAGAGAGAAGCAGGAGATGAGTAGCAAACTGTCATCAAATCAGCCACTTACAAGCATGTAGCAAATACCTACTAGGGCAGTCCTGCTGAGTCAATCACCTGCAGTTTACAATTGAGCCTTTTCACCATGGTGGAGCTTCTGGCATTTCTTTCCCAATTCAGGAATCTCTACATTGTGGTGTAAACCACAATAACTCCTATTGTAAACAGTTTGCCTTCTATTTCCAAGAAACCACTGTTTTCAATAGCCTTACCAGTTTGTTGTTTTTCTGTCATCCCATGACAGAGAGTGGCATCCACACTGACTCAGTACATGGGGACATTCGAAATAAACATGCTTTTATTTCCACTTCCAGAATCAGCTCTCATATCAAACAGCACATGGTTGTTTACCAAACTAATGTACACTTCAACTACCTGAATTGAGACCTGAATATTTTTGAGGTTACAGTTTGAGCATTTTGTACAAACCACTATAGTTTAAGGACACTTCAACCATAACAAGAAATAAATCACTCCAATAGCAATTATTTTACCGCTGTTGCTACACTCACCAAAATGTTGGGAGTGCTTTTAAATTTTATGTTTTATATTATTTTGTGTATGTTGATGGTTTTAAAACAGTAAATTTAGAGCTGGATGCAGTGACACACGCTTGTAATCCCAGCACTCAGGGAGGCAGAGGCATGTAGATATCTGTGAGTTCAAGGCCAGATTGAGGCCAGAACAGCCAATGCTACACAGAAAACCCCTGTCTTGAAACAAACAAACAAACAAAACCAATAAATTTATATTTAAATTCCAAAATAAAACTTGTATTTCATATCAATACCTATCACTCCAGATTCCAGTATTGCACATGAAAAATATGCATTAAGAGAGTCTGTAATTCCACAATGTGTAGGAAAACAAATGTACATTTATATAACATTATTTCAGTATACATGAGGAAATAGTTTTTATTTACCATGATCCCAGAAGAATCTGTTATGGTAATGTTTCTAAGTTTTAGTAATGCTGAAGAATAATGTTTCCAGTATATACATTAAAATATTCCACACATGGATTAAAAGTTAAATGTATGATCTCAGATTTTACATTTACATTAAATTAGAATGAAAAGTGTTCTGGACAAAAGAGGTTCTCATGTAGGTGTGCTTTGATATCTCTCTCTTTTCCCATAGACACGGTGCTTGAGGGATAGCAGAAAACACCTGGTTCAAAAACAGTTCTGTGAAGGAAGTTCAGCTTCTAACATGATCAAATTTTGTTTGACATAAGAAAGTAATTAGTGATTAAGTACTTGAATCTGGAAATTCTAACTTTGTGTCTCTGTTGCCAGATTATTATTACAGATTACATTTGTTATTTTATGAAGGCAGGCTATTATTTTCCAGGATTAATATTTTTTGTATGCTTCTTTGTGCTTTCCTTTAGAGATATTTTATTCTGGGATACAATGAATTAAAATATCACTTTGACATTATATAAAATGTTATATAAATGAGTCTTGTCATAACCCAAGTTTCTATTCTGAACTCAGACTTGATCGTCATACAAAAATAGCACTGTGACTCATCACCACTGGTTCTAGAAGGCCTGGGAGCTTGTTTAAAAGTTAATAAAATTCTTCACCTCATTCTCATTAGTCTTGGCTGACAGTCTCAATCACAGTTCCCACACAGACTGAAATAGAATCATGGAAATTTCAAAGGCTGCATGACCAGAGGTAAAACTGGCCAATGCCGACAGCCAAACCCATTAGCCCACAGCAACTGGTAAGCACCTACACTGGAGAAGGCCCTGAAACTTGTCAGTGATGAATGAAGATCCTCCCTCCAGTGGTGGAGGAGAAAGAGTTGACAGTCTGCAGAATGTGAAAAATTACCTAATCCATTGATGTCAGATTTGCCAACTGCCATCACCTATGCTACTTTGTGTGTGTGTGTGTGTGTGTGTGTGTGTGTGTGTGTTTGTGTGTGTGTGTGTGTGTGTGTGTGTGTGTGTGTGTGTGTACCTAATGATGTTACTTTCGTTTCTACTTTACCGAGAAAAATGCTGATAGGCGTTCATTGCCCCAAGCTTACTAATCTCTTGGTTGTGGATTACTTTATACATTTTCACAAGCACTAAAGATAAATGTAAAAATAAAATCAGCTCTGGGAATATTAGCTCACTTGATGTGATGGTTTATAAACCATGGATTATTTTCTGTCTTTAAATACTTAAAAACAAAATATCAAAATATACATCTGAACATCTTATATAAACACAGTAGTGTAGTCATTGAGTACCAACACTTATGAGGCTGAAGTAGGAGGACCACAACCCTCAGACCAGGAGGAACTGCCTAGTTCCTCAGACAACAACAATCATTCATCCGCAGTTACGTGTGTGTGTGTGTGTGTGTGTGTGTGTGTGTGTGTGTGTGTGTGTGTATCATGCACATATTTTCCTAAATATAGTCTTTTCAGCCTTCCCAGGTTCCTTGTATTCATGGCATATCCCTGCAATTCAGAATTACTCATCAGAACAATTGTCACAAGTATTTCAGAATGAAACAGGCCCTGGAAATTTCTCAAGCTAACGTTTTCTTCTTTCTCTCAGGGCGTAGACCAAACCTAAGAAGGCAAACCATATTCAGAAGGTGAAATAGTTGGAAATTAGCAGCAAGACTGAAGAACACAAGAAGAAAGACAGTGTCTGAATTAATAACTTATTTGGTTACTTTCATACATTTTAAATTTTTATTTATTCTTCTCTTATTATTACATCCAGATTGCAGTTTCCCTTCCTTCCAGTCCTCCCAGTCCCTTCTCTCATACTTTCCCTCTGCCCCAAACCCACTCCTCCGTGCTTCCTTTCCAGAGCAGGCCTTCCAGGGATAGCAACTGAACGTGATATAACAATGTTTCAATAAGACCAGGCACAAACCCTCATCAGGGCTGGGTGAGGCAACCCAGTTGGAGGAAAAGGGTCCCAAGCACAGGCCAAAGAGTTATAGACAACCCCTATTTCCACTACCAGGAGTCCCCAAAAGACCTCTAAGCTACACAAAGATATCATATGTGCAGAGGACCTGAATCAGACACATACAAGCTCCCTGATGCTACATGTGGTCTCCTAGTTTATTCTGTGGGCAATATCCTGTGGTGTCCTACAATCCTGCCTTCTGCTCTTCTGTGCAGTTTTCTGAGATTCACCTAATATTTGGCTCTGGGTCTCTACGATTGGTCCCATCAATTGCCGGATGGAGACTCTCTGATAAAGATTACGCTGCAGTCTAGTCTATGAATATAGCAGAATATCATTTGATGCTTTTAAATATCCACCTACTTTTCTTTCTGGAGGATATTGGAATTAATTTCCCTACTCCTATGTAAATAAATGTGGACACATTACATCCATTAATTCAATATACATCATTTTTAATCACAATGCACATTTCAATGGTATGTAGGAATATGTTTCTTTATTCGTTTTTAAATTTAGTGTTCTACTGACTCCAATATTTCAATGCACACTCTCTTTAAAACAAGTGTTTGAAAATCCAAGTAACGACATGATGACATACACCTTTAAACTCTTCACTCAGAAGGTAGAGGTGAGAACATCTCTATTAATTTGAGACCACACTGGTCCGCATAGTGAGTTCCATGCCAGCCAAAGCCACATGGTGAAACCGTATCTTTTAAAAAATCATGTTACCTATTGGTCTTAGCCCCATCCGTCCTCACCTCCCAGTCACATCCGCTCTCCCTCTGTATCATCCCCATTCCCTATTTCTCAGAAAGGGGGAGCCACCCCCTTCCCATCCACTGAAGCTCATCAACCTATACCAGGTCTGAGAGTGTCCTCTTCTGTGGCCTGGCACAGGGGGAAGTAATAAAAAAAAACTGGCAGGAAAGTCCACGTCAGAGAGATTCCCCACTACCCTAACTAAAGGACACACATGAAGTCTGAGCTGCCCTCCAGCTACATCTAGTACAGGGTAAACAGGCTACAATGCACAGACCCAAAGAAGATAAGTAACAGGGAGGATTCAAGGGAGGATGCTTAAATATCACTCACAAGAGGGAATAGAATAGACAGAGGTACTTGTTTAACAGAGGGAAAAAAGTAGGAGAAGAAACAGAGATGATGACTTAAAAAAACAATATCCAAATAATAGAAAATTGGGGGCTGGAGAGATGGCTCAGGGCACTGACTGCTCTTCCAAATGTCCTGAGTTCAATTCCTAGCAACCACATGGTTGCTCATAACCATCTGTAATGTACTCTGATGCTCTATTCTGACCTGTAGGTGTGCATGCATGCAGAGCACTGTATACATAATAATAAATAACATAAAAAATTATAACAGAAAATTGTGATAAGACATATTGAAATAATGTTAAGTTTAAATTTTTGAATATGAAAATTATAGAATGTTATGCCAGGTTAATATCAAACAAAATTTGTTCATCACATATATTTTGGAGCAACAATAAACATTTTCCAGGTATTTTCTAATTTATTCTCTATGTGCATATGCATTTAGTATTAATATCACTCTTATTTTACAAATGTAAAAACTAGTTTTAGTATTTCAAGAGCATTATTAATTTCCTTGAGACTGTATGTAGCTTATTAAAATATAGAAACAAATAATCATTTTAATAGAGACCAAAGAACTTCTGATATTTTCATAACGAGGTTTGATTCTGTTGCCTGATCTTATTACACTGTTTTTTTTAAGTGTACTGAGTTAACTTTATATTGCTAGCAGCAAGACTTTTACTATTAAAAATAATGTTTCCAATTACAGTTTATCATGTTGGAGAATATGCAATGTTAGATCATTCAAGAAGTTAGTTTTATATAATTCAGTATGATAGCAGACACAAAAAACAAAATCTTAGAATATTTTAATAAATTGCCTAAGACACAATCCAGTGTTGTAAAGAGGTGAGGCTAGCATATATAATACATTCCTGCATTCTAAATATACAAACATTCCTACAACATATATTAAAAATAGAAATAGATAAGTTGATCATTTGTCTTTAATGTCTGTTTTAAAAAGCACTTCTAGTAATATTTTCCAATTTGGCAATTGCAATGTCTTTGATGTAACTTGTTATTTGACAAAAGTTTTATTGGGTTAAAAAATATCCTTTGAGAAAATATTTGTTGAATAAAAAATTTACAAATATAGAAAGAGCTCTTCAAATTTAATGCAGTTTAGCTTCTTACTTGAAAATATTCCATGGCTTATTTGCTTTAAAGGAATTGCTAGTGAAGGCATATTAAGTGGTTTTTTTTTTTTACTTCCTCAACATTTTAAATAAAAGATTACTTGATTGGTGTTTTTACTTTTAAAAAGTAATTAGAAAAATTTCTCGAACTCTCTGTGAGCTCGAGGCCAACCTGATCTATAAAGCAAGTCCAGGAATGTATTTATGTATATATTAATTTAAATCATTTAAAATTTTTATTATTTTGTGCATGCATTGTGTGTAATTCTCTCTCTGTCTCTGTCTGTGTGTGTGTGTGTGTACATGAATGCTTCCTTGCCAGAGTAAATGTGGAGGTCGGAGGACAAATCATGGATTTGTATTTCTCCTCATTGTGGGATCAGAGGATTATATTGTTTGTCATGTTTGTACAGCAACTCCCTGTTCCTGATGAATCATCATACTAGTTGTAAAGTAAATTCATTTCAATTGATTTATAAAAGCATATATATTTATTTATTTATGGTATACAAAATATGTTTATCATACTTGTACATAAATGAGACAGTATATGATTTTCATACATGTACATATTGTATAATGCTTAAATCAATATAACATCTATCTACAAACATATTTATACATTTTGAAGCAAAAAATTAATTCCTTCCTATTTGAACACACACTTCCTTATTCCTAGTCACTGTGTTCCACACCTTGTACGACAGCCTACTTTTAATTATTACAACACTCATAAAATTTCAAATGACTTCTTTATACTACATACTCCACACTAATGGAATGAAACACAAAATTTTTAACCATGTGAAGTCTATGGAAATGTACTTTATCAGTGTCATTTAGAGAAGGCCTCTAAACAAGGTTGGCCTCAGGGATGTTTCTCTTTTCCTTTACCATCCATTCTTAGGTTTGGAGAAGGGATTGAAAAGAAAAGAGGAATTTAGAAATATACAGGAAAATACAACAAAAGTAGATTGGTGAATATAACCCACAATTAATTCCTTGATTGTTGCTCACAAGGTTATTTTTAATTCACTGGTGTAGAATTTTGTATATAGATGCAAAATAAGTTTAATTTTAGATACAGTGATATAGAATTCAAATGTAAGATTATTTTCACACATATTATATATATTTCTACTCTCATATGAGGCATTGTACCCATGTAATTCAATTCTAATACAAGATTTACTTGCAATACTTTGAAAGTGCTTTGCAGGTTGTATAGGTAAAATAAGTTTAACAATAAATTTAATTGTTATTTGATCAAATCATAGTAATATCAATTACTAGTCTATTTTTATCACAAATATATACACCTTAGGTGCAATAGATAAATGTGATTCTATAAAGAGATAAGATAAAATAGTTAGATAAGTTCTTCAAAAACCTCAGAAAATATAGAATATGACATTTTAAAATGTTTTTACTGTGAGACTAAAGTATCTGGTTTCCAACCCCATCAGAGACTTGAGAAGGAATGAAATGTTTTTATTAATTAAACATTTATTCTTTTTTACATATACATTATTCCACATATATACAATAAACTACCTATAGCAAGAAGAACCATGACACAATCAGGAATTATGTAAATGTTACATCCTTAGTTTAGTCTATCTGTATTTGGCGTCCTTGAAGAAATCATCTTTCTCATCTTGCTGCATCTAAAATCCTGAATGTAAATCAATATCTATCATATCTCATCATTATCACCTTAAAACTTCTATCTAGACCTAAAAACATCTTAACACATTGACAATTAAGCTTAATTGTAGAACTAAACTATCTAGTCTTCAACGCCATCAAAGATTGAGAAGGAATAAACTTCTCTATAATGTTGGAGCATCTTCTTCAGACTTCTGGCCCAATATATCTGACAAACCTAATTGTGAGGCAGGAACTATTGAGGACTTGCTTACCCTGTCTTGGCAGGGTTTAGCTGTCTGCATCCAAGCTTGTCCCCTTTTTAGGCAGAATTCTGTCTGTGATAGAAATGAGGACATTTTGTCCAGTTGCTTGTTTGCCACATTTGAAGAAATCTCCATAAGAAGGTTCTTTGATGCTCACAATCCTCTTTGAGGGGGCCTGGGTGTTGCCAGGAGTTAACCTGTGCAATCTTTAAAATAATAAAAAACATTTCTAAATACCATATTTTGCATGTCTCCTAGGTTTTTGAAGACATTATCTAACCTTCCTACCTTGTCTTTCTGTAGAGTCATATCTATCTGCCACACCTAAGATGCATATTCTTGTGATAAAAGTAGACTAGTAATTGACATGACCGTGATTTGACCAACTAACAATTAATAGCTGTTTAGGAGTTAAGAAGTCGTTAGGTCTAGATAAATGTTTTAAGTTGACAGAGATGAGATATGATATACAGTGATTCTCATTCAGAATTTTAGAATCACCAAGATAGGAAAAGTGTTTTCTACAAGACTGCCAAATACAATTGGCTAAAATACCATGAACGTGACATTAACATAATCCCTGATTTTTTGTGGATATTCTTGCTTTATGCATTTTTATTTATGTGTAATAAAATAAATGTTTATGCCCCAAAATAAAATCTTTAAAAGTGAAAAAAAATGTTTTCATTATTTTAAAGATTCATTGACAGACATGTTTCTAGAAAGGAGATAGAGACATGACACATTGCTAGGTGGACGAGTTCATGTGATCTAGGTATCCCAACTCTGTATTTACTTTAAACTACCTTGAAACTCTTGTGAATGCACTACATATCTGAAATGTGCAAATCCTGGATCAGAGATATTTCGTATTTAGTCATTTATTCTATTAATTCACAAATTAATATTAAAATTATAAAAATATACATACACACAGTTTTATAAAAACCTTATTTATAAAAGCTGTGAGCCTGAATAAATTCTGCTCGTCTTTCTTAGCCCATCAGTAAATATATTTGAAACAACCGTGTGGTATATGATTGGGCATTATCAGGAAGCAATGTAGCATGAAATAAAAACAATGAATCTCACTGAGGCAGCATTAGAGAAAATAATCAGCTATCAGGAACATATAAATTATGGTTGCATTTACCTAAGTTTACAAAATTGTCTCTTAGTAAACTATTGTACAATATCTAGGTAATAATATAGTTTCAGGAGAAGACACATAAAAGAAATCTGGGATCCTTAAACATATGGCCATGGATATAGTGTTATCTTAATCATCATTTCTATTACTTCTTGTTGAATCTTTTATACCTATTTTCATGTTTATTATGATTCTGAGAATTCATATTCCTATGTTAAAATCATAAACCCAGCAACTTCCTCCTTTATCGGTATTTTCCATTTCATGTTGTTTTAAGTTCAGTTTAAAAGTATCATCTTATTGTTTTGTTTTGTTGTTTTCTTTTGGTTTGTGTGTGTGTGTGTGTGTGTGTGTGTGTGTGTGTGTGTGTGTGTGTGTGTGTGCTTGTATATATGTAATGTATGTATGTATGTGTAAATCTGTTTTTCAACAAATTTTCAATCTTCTTGGATGCATCATACTTACTTAATCTTGTTTGTATGAAGTTTCTTTTAGGAATCAGCATTATTTGAAGGACAGGTTGCCAGTTTTCAACAGAGAACAAAGTTTCTTGCTAAATTTACAGATGGCTTTGAATTATGTTATCAAGATAATTATTGTGTGGTCTCAGAAGCCTTAGCTTCAAAGACTTCCTTAGGGTGGCATCATCACTGAAGTCAGTCATTTCTGAATGGTCATAGTAGACCACAGTAGACCATCCTGACTTGTCTGTAGCTCAAAAAAACAGTGCAGTTGATATCCATGGTGGTTCTTTTTTTTAATTAATTAAACATTTTTGCATATACATTTATATCATTATACATATATACAATAAACTACCTATAGCAAGAAGAACCATGACAGAGTTAGGAATTATATTAACGTTGCATTCTTAGTGTTTTGGCTATTTGTATTTGACAACCTGGAAGAAAACATCTTTCCTATCTTGGTGTGTCTAAAATTCTGAATGTAAATCAATCATCATCTCATCTTATCTGGTGATCATCTTGGGTGCTTCTATGCAGCCTAGTGTCTATTGTTCATGACGAGTGCTGGGTAAATATTTGTCTTCATTTTTGCATGGCTCTCACACATCCTCAGAATAATAAACTTAAATGTACAACCAACTAAGCACCATCAGCTGTGATTACCATCACTTCAGCTTAGTGAAGCTCTCTGGATCAGCCTGGGATTCCTGAAAACGTTATCAGAAAGAAGGCCAGGATGACTGGAAGACATCCCAGATGTCCTCCACTTAGCTCCAAGAATCACACCCTACAGCAGCTGTTAGCCAATGTACTACATGAGTTGATATATATAAAAGGATTATATTACCAGTTAAATTGTGGTTATTGAGACGTTCTCATTTTTCCAAAATAAATTATTTAAGGTGGTTTTAATAATTATGTTTTTATTAAGCTGGTTGGATCTTCAAATCATATATCTAAGGATAGTCTATGTAATAATTCAAATAACTGATTTTGGAGTTATTGTATAATATCTGACTTTGATCTATGCATTTTTATTATCTATTGTTTCTTACAGAGCAAAACTCCTCTGTATGTTTTCTTTTTTTACATTTAGAAGTTATAATATCCAAATCTATTGTGTTAAAGCTTCCAGTGTCCAAGATAAATCACAAATAGTTACAGCAATTCCCTGTTAGTTTTCAGTTATTTTTATTTTTATTTTTTAAGAATATTATTGGTTTTTAGTTAGCAAAAAAAATAATGGGCTTCGTGCACCTCTCCTGAGCAACACTGTAGAGCTGGCCTAGGGAGTGCAGGTGAGCCAGCCCCAAGCCTTGAGCAGGGGAGAGCTGACTCTGCCTCTTGTCTCCTGTATGGTGGCAAGATGCGGGAAGGATGCCCTCTTCCCTTCAGTCATTCCTTGCCACCTATGGTGGTTGAGAGAGCTGGCACTGGGGTCCTGAGAGCAGAAGAGCCATCCAGTACCTAGCCTGCTGCAGCACACAGGATAGCTGGCTCTGATGGCATGGGCACAGATGTGCCAGCCCTGAGGACATGAGATAAGGAGAGTTGTCTCTGCTTTTTGCTGGCTATGGCATTGGAAGGGCCACCAGGGCAGGCCAGGAAAGCTCACTCCAGTGGTGTGGGTGCAAGAGAGCTTGTGGCCTGACCAACTGAGATACCCTTCAGGCCCAGATTAAAGGCTTTGAATTGGCCCACCCCAACACCTATCCCATGGATGAACACCTAGAGTGTGTGAAGGGGCCCCATCCTATAGATCCCAAACTCCAGGGTCTCCATAACACAGGGCATCAACAAGGTGTCAAAGAGGAGTCTCAGTGTGGATCCAGTATTCATAGTGTAGTAGATCCAGAAACACTGTGCCAGAACAAAGACACAAAGGGGTTTACTGTGGGGCACACCATGACACATTACAACATTTGCACAACAAGAATTTTACACTCTGTTGAGGGAGGGAGAGTGCAAGTGTAAGGGTGGGCTAAAGGCAGGGGAGACGACTGGGATTTGGGCGCCTGATGTGAAATTCACACACACACACACACACACACACACACACACACACACACACACACACACACAACAATAGAAAGCTTTTACTTAAATGGGTTTCACTGTGGCATTTTATACAAATGCACTTTTGAATATTCCTCATCCTCCCTCTTCCTCCCCTCTGCTGCCCTCCCTCTGTTCTCTCATCAGTTCCCTCGCTCCCCTCACAGTCCTGGTTCTGCACTTGTCATACATACGTGTATATTTCTTCACCTATTGTAAATGTAGTGTATGCATTTGAAGAAAGCAAATAATATTTGGCTTTATTTTTTTATTGCAATTTTCCTAAATGATATAAAAAACACTTGTCTAAGTATATGAAGATGATATTAAAAATCTTTCCTATAGAATAGATAAGCTAAAACAAATTTTTGTGTTATATAAATCCTCACCTTATCTCAGTCAAAATGGCTAAAAACCAACAAATCTGAGAAAATTTTGGACAGGGTAGAGAGAAAGAAGCCTTATTCAATGCTGGTGAAGGGTGCAAATTAATAGAGCCACTGTGAAAAACAGTTTGGAGATTTTGCAAAAAATTAAAAATAGCCCCACTATATAATCACCTATTTTATTCCTGGTCATATACTCAGAGAATTCCAAACATTGATATAGAGATATTTGCACTTTTATCACATTTATTGGTGCTTTAGTCACTATTACAAATAATTGGAATTGACTTCATTGTCTATCAACAAAAAATGGATATATATACATATATACATATATACTTAAATATTCATATATACATATGACTACTACTCAGCTTAAAGGAAATGTGCTTAAATTACATAAAATAGATGTTCTTAAATATACATAATATTAAGTGAAGTCACACAATTTTAGAAAGAAAAAAAGTCAAATATTGTCTCTCATATGAGCAACCTAGCTGATTTTATATATATATATATATATATATATATATATATATATGTGTGTGTGTGTGTGTGTGTGTGTGTGTGTGTGTGTGTGTGTGTGTGTGTAAACAAATTTCATGTGTGTCAGTATAACATGAAGTAAAACAGAAGAAAGGCTTAATAAAAGGATATATGGAAGGATGAAAGGTTGGTCATGGACATAAATATAATGTCAATTGTTTTTCTAGTTCTAATTTTATCATAAAATTTTTTGGTGTTGGGTAAGTACCTAAGATATATTTGATGTGGGAAGTGTAAAATTCATTGTGAAGCACCATAGTTTTCTTTCTGAATATCTATTCTAACTGTATAGACATTTATGACATTGTATAGACTTAAGGTGATGTTTTATTTATTTGCAAGTTTTTTTAACAATTCATAATTTTAAAAAAATGTTGCTGTTTTAAATACTTCTACTAAATAAAACCACTCATGCACAAATAGCTCTTTTTAACATTTTGCCTTTTGAGCTACATGTGAATAGATATTTGCCTCAACTCCTAGTGTGTCTTAACGAAGGTAAATCACTGTTCATAATTAAATAATACACATTCACTTATATAATATAATATATATATAATTGAAAGTGTACAAAAACTATCATAGGAGATACATATTCTTGTTACAAAAGTTGCTCAAAATTGTGAGGTTTGCTATTTTATTTCCATGACATCACCTATTAATCAGAAAATGGACCAAGAAATTTAAACAATTGCTCCTGGGTTTAATAGGGGGAAGAGGATCCCACTTGTCAGAGGTCTAGGGGAAGGGAACAGGGCAGAAGACTGAGGGTGGACAGGAAGATAAGATCAGAAGGATTACAGTCAGGAAGTAATGGGAATAAATTACAATAAATATTTGTAAAAGTTTCAAATACAGAAGCTAGGCAATATAGAAATAGAATATGTGATAACGGCATATTTCCCTGAAATATTCAAGGACAATGCTACATAGTAGTGGATATTAATTGACAATGTTATATGTGTAAACTACATTGTTCATTTTGATATAAAAAGAAACCAGTGAAAGGGGACATCACTATATCACTGGAAATAAAAGTGTTGTCTCCAATAATCTGCTTAATATAAATAAAGTAAAAATTCAATTGAATCCTTAATCATTGAAGCTGGTTTAAAAATGTAATAATAATTATTATTATCATCACATATGTAATATGCAAAATATCTGTATGTAAGAGGGAGATCGCTGAGTAGTATACTACTTATCGCTTACATGAGGATCTGAATTAAAATTCCTAGAACCCACATAAAGCCAAGCATGCTAGGCTGTATCTATATTACTAGGGCTTCTATAGTTGGTCAAAACGGAGAGACTGGAACATCCTCAGGAGCTTGACAGTGAGGTAACCTGCTGGATTCATAGGATAGCAGCAGGAGACCATGACTAAAGAAGTGCAGGTGGGCAGAAGACCTAACCCAGAGGCTGTCCTGTGATCGTCCATATGCATGCTGAGGCTCAAGGGCACTCTCAGGCACATGTCACAGTCAAACACAGAACACCCTGCGACACACACACACAAACATACACACACACACACAAACGTGCACACACATGTGCACACACCTGTGATCGTCCATATGCATGCTGAGGCTCGAGGGCACTCTCAGGCACATGGAACAGTCAAACACAGAACACCCTGCAACACACACACACACACACACACACACACACACACACATGCACACACATATGCACACACCTGTGATCGTCCATATGCATGCTGAGGCTCAAGGGCATTCTCAGGCACATGGAACAGTCAAACACAGAACATCCTGCAACACACACACACACAAACACACACACAAACACGAACGTGCACACACATGTGCACACACCTGTGATCGTCCATATGCATGCTGAGGCTCAAGGGCACTCTCAGGTACATGGCACAGTCAAACACAGAACACCCTGCGACACACACACACAAACACACACACACACACACACACACACACGTGCACACACATGTGCACACACCTGTGATTGTCAATATGCATGCTGAGGCTCGAGGGCACTCTCAGGCACATGGTACAGTAAAACACAGAACACCCTGCAACACACACACACACACACACACATGCACACACATGTGTACACACCTGTGATCGTCCATATGCATGCTGAGGCTCAAGGGCACTCTCAGGCACATGGAACAGTAAAACACAGAACACCCTGCAACACACACACACACAAACACAAACGTGCACACACATGTGCACACACACATGTGCACACACACAGAGGCATGTAAATGATACTTAATATGACATAATTTTCCATAGCAATTGTTATATTTATTTTGCCTGATTGCAACATGTAGTGTAGTATTTTCACCACCACTCTTGTCTCCTCACAAATGCTGAATATTTATGTGAGAAATAAAACATTGGATGAGCTTAGTTCCAAATAGGTGAAATATCTTATGACAACACCTTGATATTATTGTTATTATTGTTGTTATTACCACTATTAATGAAAAAGGAGAAAGGGAAGAAGAAGAAGAAAAGTTGTGAAAAGAGAACAAGAGAAAAAGAGGGATGATGGTGGAGGAAAAGAAAGAAAGGGAATAAATTCTGAGACAAACTAGAAAATGAAAAATTCTAATTTGATAATTTTCTAGATTAACGTTAGAGTCTCTATGATTCTTTTTTTAATTTTTTTATTAATTTATTCTTGTTACATCTCAATTGTTATCCCATCCCTTGTATCCTCCATTCCTCCCTCCCTCCCACTTCCCCCCTACTCCCCTCCCCTATGGCTGTGACTGAGGGGGACCTCCTCCTCCTGTATATGCTCATAGGGTATCAAGTTGTTTTAAAAAGTTTTTCTTCTTCCTCTCTCATCATTTTTGAAAGAGGATTAAAAAGTAATCTCACTTTGTGACTACCTGCTCTTGCATATTTTATTTTTGACTTAATTTTATTTGGATCTTTGCTACTTTCTTATGACATGCACTTTCTTTTTATTTTAGTGTTGCACTTTCATCTGGTTACAATAGACCTTTAATTTTAGTCTCTATTCTTATCTAGAAAATTGAAATGTTTCTGTAAAATTCTATGTAAACATGGATTCAGAATTACCATTTATGCATCCTATATTTACATATTGGATATTAGTTATTTTTATTAGTAGTATTAGTAATACACACCTGAATATAGCTATGATTTATTTATTGATTTTTATAAGAGGAAGATTATTCTTAGTTTCTTAATGTCTCCAATTTTAGAAAACCAGTTTGTTTTTATGTTCTGAAAACTTTCATTGTTTTGAGATATGCTCTTTAATAGTTAAACAATTAGAAATTCTCTGAGAGTTCTGTATGATGAGTTTTTCTGGTTCCTGCATGAGGTGTTCTATTTTTTCTTCTAGATTCTTTGTCTGTGCTTTGTTTTGGATTATAAGGATTCATCAGCCTCATCTTGTTATGTCTCTATACCTTTCTGAAATTCAGTAAGTCACAGGTATTGTTTCAAATTCAAAAAATTTGAAATTAATAAAATAGCATGGAAAATGTCCCTCTGGTTTTTCAAGGCATTTTTATATTCCTGCTATTCTGAGTATTTCATTGATTTCTGAGGTTGCATTTTGCATACTGTATTCTTTTATACTGAATTCTTTATCTCTTGGCATTTCTATTTGTGTGGTTTTGCTTTATTAAAAATTTCCTGTAAAGTCTCATAAGAGGCCTATCCAGCAAGCATGGTTTATTTTTTACCATGATGATTTCTCTACTGATTTTATTTTTGTTCACTAGTATACCTTTATTTTTCTTTAGATTAATTTATGTATAATTATTTTGGGTTTTTCATTTACTTTTTTATGTCTAACCACTAGAATATAAGCATAATACTGGCAAAGATTCTGTTGATATCTTTGGCTTTTGCATTCTGTTGCTAAAACAAAAGAGGGACTCAGTATATGGGCTAAATGATTATAAAAAATCCCTCCAAATTAAAAATATATTCGAGCAAATTTTTATAATTTAAATATAATCCAAAACTTCTTTTCCTAAAAAGACACTCTGGTGTGTGACACTTACAAATGATCAGTGAATTTTGTACAGATAAATCCAAAAATGTATGAAAAACATGTGAATTTAAGAACACAGAAAACCGAGATAAGCATCACGCAAAAAGAGAAAGAAAAATTAACAAATTGATCAGGTAGATCCTCTCATAGCTGAGAGTAATTGCAAATCACAGTTGCAAAATATTTTTGTACATATTTTTTGTATTTATTTATTTTTTTATTAATTTATTCTTGTTACATCTAAATGGTTATCCCATCCCTTGTATCCTCCCACTCTTCCCTCCCTCCCATTTTCCCCTTACTCTCCTCCCCTATGACTGTTCCTGAGGGGAACTTCCTCCCCCTTTATATGCTCATAGGGTATCAAGTCTCTTCTTGGTAGCCTGCTGTCCTTCCTCAGAGTGCCACCAGGCCTCCCCATCCAGGGGACATGGTCAAATATGAGGCACCGGAGTACGTGTGAAAGTCATACACCACTCTCCACTCAGCTGTGGAGAATGTCCTGTCCATTGGCTAGATCTGGGTAGGGATGCAAAATATTTTGAGGGAGTAACTGGCTGTACAAGTTAAAAGGATCATGGCGAAACACAGCATAGAAAAGGCCATCACAAGCGGTCGTTGATGCTGGGGTTTGTCTCTAAAGGAAGGGAGATTGAATGAGGAGTGGGCAGAAAGGGCATCGAGGTTTACGTAACTCAACTCTACACTAGAACTTGAAGCAATCACAAATGGCAAGTCCTGTGCCCCTGAGGTGATGGGAAGCCCTTCAGATGCATCTGTTCCGGCTGTCCATCGAGAAAGATCCCACAGGCAAGCACATCTACCCCCAGGACAGGTGCACACCACTAACCCACAGGCAAGCACGTCTGCCTCCAGGACAGGTGCACACTGCTAACCCACAGGCCAGTACATCTGCCCCCTAGGACAGGTGCACACCGCTAACCCATAGGCAAGCACATCTACCCCCAGGACAGGTGCACACCGCTAACCCACAGGCCAGTACATCTGCCCCCTAGGACAGGTGCACACTGCTAACCCACAGGCAAGCACATCTGTCCCCTAGGACAGGTGCACACTGCTAACCCATAGGCAAGCACATCTACCCCCAGGACAGGTGCACACCGCTAACCCACAGGCCAGTACATCTGCCCCCTAGGACAGGTGCACACCGCTAACCCACAGGCCAGTACATCTGCCCCTTAGGACAGGTGCACACTGCTAACCCATAGGCAAGCACATCTGCCCCCTAGGACAGGTGCACACCGCTAACCCACAGGCCAGTACATCTGCCCCCTAGGACAGGTGCACACCGCTAACCCACAGGCCAGTACATCTGCCCCTTAGGACAGGTGCACACTGCTAACCCATAGGCAAGCACATCTGCCCCCTAGGACAGGTGCACACCGCTAACCCACAGGCCAGTACATCTGCCCCCTAGGACAGGGGCACACTGCTAACCCATAGGCAAGCACATCTGTCCCCTAGGACAGGTGCACACCGCTAACCCATAGGCAAGCGTATCTGCCCCCTAGGACAGGTGCACACCACTAACCCACAGGCCAGTACATCTGTCCCCTAGGACAGGTGCACACCGCTAACCCACAGGCCAGTACATCTGCCCCCTAGGACAGGTGCACACTGCTAACCCATAGGCAAGCACATCTGCCCCCTAGGACAGGTGCACACCGCTAACCCACAGGCCAGTACATCTGCCCCCTAGGACAGGTGCACACTGCTAACCCACAGGCAAGCACATCTGCCCCCAGGACAGGTGCACACCGCTAACACACAGGCCAGTACATCTGCCCCCTAGGACAGGTGCACAGCGCTAACCCATAGACAAGCACATCTGCCCCCTAGGACAGGTGCACACTGCTAACCCATAGGCAAGCACATCTGCCCCCTAGGACAGGTGCACACCGCTAACCCACAGGCCAGCACAACTGCCCCCAGGACAGGTGCACACCGCTAACCCGTAGGCCAGCACATCTGCCCCCTAGGACAGGTGCACACCGCTAACCCGTAGGCCAGCACATCTGCCCCCTAGGACAGGTGCACACTGCTAACCCACAGGCAAGCACATCTGTCCCCAGGACAGGTGCGCACCGCTAACCTGACTCACCCTTTACATCTATGTAAGGAGGTTAGAGAGATTTTCAATTTCAGAAGCTGAAGTCAGTTCCTTTCTGGAGTTTCCAGAGAAGTGTGTGCATCCTAAACCATTGATCTTGCTAGCTGATACAATTTATTTGTGGTTAGGCCTGAACCCTGATTGTCAGTTGGATGTATATATTCATCCCAGAGTATATATGTTTTTTTTCCTCATAATTTCTTGTGGCAAGAGCAATATCCCAGGACTCTCTCATGCTTTGAATGTATCTTAATTCTAGGTGAATCAGAAATTCTGTGCCTTAAAAGCCTTGTAGGTTAGAATGGGGCCACTGTGGTAGTCTAGTGTAGACTTTAGGTTTGAAGATCCACAACATGAAAAACAATTGTATAATCCCTTTCACCTTACAGTTCAGGACTATATTATTTATTTTTTTCTCCTTGAGAGTAATTCTTTTTTTCCACTTCTATTAAAAATAGATTCTTTTATCAAACAATTGCATTTTTCCCTCCCTTTACTCCTACCGGTTCCTCTAGACGTCTTGTTCTATCCAGATCCACTCCGTTTATGTCTTTCATTTGAAAAAAATTATAATATAGGAGTATTTGGTATAGATTTTTTGCTATGAATTATCATATTATATAGAAAATATTTTGTGTTGTTTAAAAAACATACAGAAAATACTGAAATTCAGTCTCAAAACAGGTTACATGTATGTATATATATAACCATATATCCAAATCATGTATCAATTTCTGCATTATTTATTATTACTATTATTAAACTATTTTGGTTTCTCTGTCTAGCTTTGGCTGTCCTAGACATGCTTTGTAGACCAGGCTGGCATGGAATTCACAGCGATCTTCCTGCCTCTGCCTCCTGAGTCATGGGATTAAAGGCACACATCATCACACCCAGCATTCAATATCTGCTTTAAGTGCACATGCACGCATGTGCATGCACACACACACACATACACACACACACACACACATGTGTTTTCATGAAACGTCTAAATACTGAGTCAAGATTTTTTTCCCATCTCCTGACTAATTTTTAAGCTGAGCCTTTCATTCATTGTATAGAAGCAGATGAAAAATTTCAGAGTGATCATAATGTTGAATGAGTGGTTTTCATTCAGAAAGGCACCAAAGCAAATTAATTAACAAAGTAGAAAAGGTCTCTCCTTATACCTACATTTAATTTTGTCCTTTCCCCTTCCTATAAGCAATAATTGTTCCATTTCCTGGTGAAGAGTACATTAGCTATTTGTGAATTATGAGTGCATTTTACTGTCTAAATACAGGGAAACAATGTTGTTTTAAAAATAGGATGTACTCCCTTACATTTCTCTGTGGGAAATTATGGGGAAAAAAGCAAAGAAAAAAATGGCTTTAGCTCCCATAGCACTGCCTACATGTGAGTAGTGATAATTATGTTGCAGGTGGCATACTACTCCGTGAACCTGCAGAGCACAGATAAGCTGGTTCATTGGCCATCCACATCCCAGGTGTCCTAGCCTAATCTTGGAATAAGTATAATGCATATAAATCCAAATAGCTCTGAACACTATTCTTTTGGAGAAAGTACACCTGAGTCTGCTCTTAAGGATATGCTTTATAATACATGTTTTTCTGGTCCTAACCATTATCACTGGATATTTTTAAACATATCTAAAAATCCACACTGCTACCCTGAAATGTTCATCCAGAAATTTTACCCTTCTAAGATTTCCTTGCCAATAAAGGGAGTACTGATGCCTAGTGTATGTTATGTGAAAGATGTTCAAACTATTTCATTTCAGCTGAAAATGTGTAAACTCCCACTCTGACTAATTTTTGTGGGCTGATAGCTGAAGAGAAGTAAGGTTCTGAAGTAGGAGACATTCTGTCTTCTTTAAGTGGATGTCAGTGTCGACCTAAAAGCATTCCTTGCCCACCCCTGCAAATATATTTGTAATCTATATAGAATGCTCTATATATATTTTAAGACATTATGACATTATACAAAAATATCACTCATTACTCTATTTATTATATTTTATACACTTTAAGGTGACATATAGTTAATGAGTCTTTTATTTATTCTTAATTTTTTCATAAATGTATGCAATATATTTTAATAAAATCCCTTCCTTTTTTCTCCACTCACTTCACTCTCTTGACAATATATATACCTTTGGTCTTCAAACACACACACACACACACACACACACACACACTATATATATATATATATATATATATATATATATATATATATATATATATATATATCTCACTGACTCTAATTGATGCTGCCACATATAAACATGGATATGAAATATGACCTTCTTTAACCAGAATCCTTATTAGTTCCATGTGTTACCAAGTGCCTCTTTGCTTTGATATTTTTATTAGGGAATTAAATATCCTCAGCCTTCAAATATTTGCAGATAAAATTACAGCCAGTGTAATAATCATGTTTACCCCATACAGAGTTGGAAAAACTGCCTCTGAACTTGGGGAACTTGTCTGCACGAACTCAATTGCATTCAGCTGAACTGCACTGATCTGCACTGAACTTTACTGTACCCTGGAACGCTACTATACTCTCTCCACAAACTCCCTTTTGCTCTCTCTATAGACTGCCCTTAAGTTTTCATGAGAGCTGAGCATATCCTATCTCTGACTCATTCTGTCAAATCTTTCTCTGATGCCTCACTTTATCTGTCACTCAACTGGACATCATTGTTTGAGATTAAAGGTGTGTATTAAATTCCAGCCAGAGGAATGTGTGTCTTGTCTATATTCCAGCCAGAGGGATCAAAAGTGTGCACCAGAGTTCATGGCAGAGTCAATCCCCGCTCTCCACATAACTGTGGAGAACGTCTTGTCCATTGGGTAGATCAGAGTAGGGGTTCGATGTTTTTACTACTTGAATTGTCCTTGGTTAGTGCAATAGTTTGAGCAGACCCCCCTGGGCCCTGCTCCACCCGTCAAGATGTTCTTCTTGTAGGTCTGATGGCACTCAAAGAAATAATAATCAGGCTACCAAGATGAGACTTGATAGCCTATGACCATATAGTGGGGGAGGAGGTCCCCCTTGGTCTTAGACCTAAGGGAGGGGAATACGGTGAAAGCAGGAGGGAGGAATGGGATCGGATAAGTGATCGGCAGGTTACCAAAAAGAGACTTGATACCCTATGAGCATATACAGGGGGAGGTAATCCCCCTCAGGAACAGTCATAGGGGAAGGGAATAAGGGGAAAATGGGAGGGAGGGAAGAATGGGAGGATACAAGGGATGGGATAACCATTGAGATGTAACAAGAATAAATTAATAAAAAAAGGAAAAAATATATATGGATAAGTGATTGGATAACAATTTAGTTGTAATCTGAATAAATTAATAAAATAAAAATAAATAAATAAATAAATAAATAATGTGTATACCAAAGGCACATCTGTATTTTAGCTGGATCACACAGACCTAGGTCTTTGGATGTGATGTCTTGCCCAGGCAGCCATTTTGCTGGATTATAATTTCTCTACATCTTTCCTCTTTCTGTTTAAGCAAAAATGTGTGCACAGTTTAATTTTTACAACATAAACAACTATCAGTCCCAAAAAACTAACAGTCAAAATGGTTTTATAAAGATGTGTGCAACAGCAATAGTATGCCCAGAGGATAACATATTCAAATACTTTTCTCATCCACTGGTTCTTTTATTCCTCTTCTCTCTCTCTCTGTCTCTCTCTCCCTCTCCTCTCTTCTTCTTCTTCTTCCCTCTTCTTTCCATTCTTTTTCTTTCTTCTTCTTCCTTCCATTTTTCTCCTTCTCCTTCTCCTTCTTCTTCTTCTACTCATGAGTTTATATATGATAATACATTTTTAAACACTCAGAGTCACTTATTATCAGAACTTTAAAGAGTTACAGTTATCTGCACTAACCAAAGGATATTGAAATAAGTTTCTCTGCCCAAGATGAAGCATCACAAATATTTGGATATAAAATAGGTTTTTAAAATGATTATTTATGTATTTATTTTACATCCCAAACATAATTTCCTCTTCCTCCTCTCCTGCAGGTCACATACCACTGCCTTCTTTCTTTCTCTTCAGAAAAGTGGAGGCCTCCCTGGGTATTTGTCAGTCTTGGCATATCCAGTTACAGATCCCAGGCATATCCTCTCATATTGAGGGAAACTGGTCCACAAGGCAGGCAACAGAGAGAGACAGCCCCTATTGCCATTATTAGGAATCCCACATGAAGACCAAGCTTTAAAACTGGTAGCTAAATGCAGAGGACCTAAGTCAGTTACGGGCATGCTCCCTAGTTGGCAGTACAGTCTCTGTGGGTCCTGCAGGGTAAGGTTCATTAATTCTTCAGATTTTCTTGTAGTGTCTTTGACCTCTCTGACTCTTATAATCCTTCTTCAACATCTCCTGCAGGATTCCCTAAGCTCTGCTGATGTTTGGCTGTGGTTCTCTGCATCTGCTTTCATCATTTGCTAGGTGGATCCTCTATGATGTCACTTATGCCAGCATCCTCTCTGCAATTGTTGCAGAATATCATAAACAGTGTCAGGGAAAGGCTCCTTCTTATGTAATGAGTCTAAAGCTGGAATGGTGGCCCATTCCCTCAATTTCTGCTCTGTCTTTACCTCTGCACTTGTAGGCAGGACGAATTTAAGGTTGCAGGTTTGGGGGCTGAGTTGATGACTCAGTTCCTACACTGGAAATCTTGCCTGGTTACAGGAGATGGTGGGTTCAGGCTCCATATTCCCTATTGCTAAGAGTCTTAGATAGGACCACCCTAATAGATTCTTGGGAGTTTCTATTGCCATAGGTTTCTAGCTCGTCCCAGAGATTCCCCTAAGTTGTCTCTACTAGTACTTTCTCATCTGTCTCCCCACCTGATCCCTACTATTCCCTTTCCCATCCTCAGCTGTTCCCATTCTTCCCTCAGCCATGAAGTCTATTCTATTTCCCCTTCTCAATAAATTCATGCTTCCCAACTTGAGCCCTCCTTGCTATTTACCTTGTGTGTGTGTATGGATTGTAGACACCATTCCTTTACTTTAAGGAATATATTCACTTACAAGTGAATACATATGATGTTTGTCTTTCTAGGTCTGGGGGACCTCACTTAGGATCATCTTTTATAGTTCCTATTCATCTTCCTGCAAATTTCACAATGTTATTGTTTTTAAGAGCTAAATAATACTTCATGTATAATTGTACCATATCCATTTTCTTCATCCATTTTTTACTTGAAGGACATCTAGGTTCTTTCCAGTTTCTTTCTAGAATGAATAAAGCTTCTATGAACATAGTTGATCAAGTCTCATTGTAGTGTGGTGGGGTTTCTTTTGAGCACCTTTTGCTCAGGAATTATATAACTGAGTCTTGAGGTAGATCCATTCAGTTTTCTGGCAAACTACTAGATTTATTTCCACAGTGATTGTACAGTTTGCAATTCCACCAACAATGGAGGAATGTTTCCCTTGCTCCACATCTTTACCATCATGAGCTGTCACTTGAGTTTTCATCTTAGTAATTCTGATGGGTATAAGATAGAATCTCAGAGTCAATTTGATTCACATTTCCCTAATGGCTAAAGTTGAGGGACAGTTCTTTTCTATAATGTTCTTATTTATTATAATTTATTCATATTACATGTCTATTGCTTCCCTCTCTCTCTTATCTTTCCATTCCCACCCTCCCTCCTTCTTCTGCACCATGCCCCTCCCCTTGACCTCTGACAGCCTATCAGGTCTCATCAGGGTAGCCTACATCCCCTTCTTCTGTGTGCCCACAAGGGCTGGACATTTCTTTAAGTGCTTCTTGGCCATTATATTCCTCTGCTGAGAAGTCTCTGTTTAGATCTGTACCCAGTTTTTCAACTGAAGTATTTGGTTTTTTGATGTCTAGATTCTTGAGTTCTTTATATATTTGGATATCAGCCCTCTGTCAGTTGTAGGGTCGGGGAGGTCTTTTCTCATTCTGTTTATAGCCAATTTTAAATTTTTGATTGTGTCCTGATTGTGTCAGTTTCAAGAGGTTCTGTTTTTTTAATTATTGATCTTAGTGACTGAGCTGTTGGTGTTCTGTTCAGGAAATTGTCTTCTGTGCCGAAGCACTCAAGTTTATTCCCCTCTTTCTCTTCAGTAAGATTTAGTGTTTATGGTTTTAATCCCCTTGGACTCGAATTTTGTGCAGGATGATAGATACAGATCTAGTTGTGTTCTTCTACATGCAGACATACAGTGAGACCGGCACAAGTTGCTCAAGATGGTCCTTTTGGCTTCTGTGTCAAGAATCAGGTATCCAGGGGTGTGTGAGCTCATTTCTGGGTCTCCAGTTCAATTCCATCGGCCTACCTGTCTGTTACTATGCCAATACCCTGTGGGATTTTATTTCTATTGCTTTGTAGCACAGCTTGAAATCACAGATGGTGATACCTCCAGAAGTTCTTTTACTTTAAAAGATTGTTTTAGATATTATGGGTTCATTATTTTCCAGATGAAATTAAGTATTATTGTTCTTTCAAGGTCTGTAAAGAATTGTATTAGAATGTGGTTGGGAATTGTGTTTAATCTGTAGATTGCTTTGGGTAAGATGGTGATTTTTAATATGTCAGTCTTGCTGATTCATGAGCACAGTATCTTCTTTCCATCTTTTGATATCTTCTTCAGTATCTTTCTTTCAGTCGTAGAAGTTCTTGTCATATGGGCCATTAGTGTTATACCAAAATACTTTATATTATTTCTGGCTGTTGTGAAAGGTGTTGTTTTCCTAATTTCTTTCTCACCCCTTTTATTGTTTGTTTATAGGAGGGTTGATGGTTTTTTGTTTTTGTTTGTTTGTTTGTTTTAGTTAATTTTGTACGCAGCGACTTTGCTGAAATTATTATCAGCTGTAGTTGCTTCTGGGTAGAATTTTGGTTGTCACTTATGTATACTTCCTTCACTTCTTTCCAATTTTTATCTGTTTGATCTCCTTTAGTTTTGTTATTGTATTAGCTAAAAGTCAAGTACTATGTTGAATAAATATGAAGTTCTTACTTTTAATTCATTGATACCTTAAGATTATTAAAGAAGCTTTTCCATGATTTGGTTAAAGATTCCTCTGCATTTGTATAGTGTATATAAATATTGAAAACTTTCTTTTATCACTTTTAGCTCTGCAAACTAAACATTTCAAACTAAATCATGCAACAATGTAAAATAAAATCATAAGTAAATTAGATCAATTTACTTGGAAGAGAATGCTAAATAAAATGAGAACTTCAGGTACACAGTAGCATTATTTATTTGTTTGTTTTGAAACTTTCATTTAAAAAATTTAAAATTCATTTTACAGCCTGGTCACAGGCCCTCTCCATCTTTTCTTCACAGTCCCACCTTCACACTCTCTCCTTTATTTCACTTTTTCCTTATCCTCAGAGAAGAGGAGGGCCCCCCATGGGTACCCACCAACCCTGGTGCATCACGTCTGGCAGGACTAGGCAATCCTCTTCTAGAGAAGCAAAAAAATGCATCCAATATAGAGGAAATGGATTCAATGGCAGGCAACAGAGTCAGAGATAGCCTCTACTCCCCTGGCTAGGGAACCTGCATGGTGGCCATGTTGCACAGTGGCCATATATGTGTAGGGGTCTAGGTCCAGTCCACACAAGCTCTTTGGTTGATGCTTCATTCTCTGCGAGCACCCATGGGCCTAGGTTGCTTTACTCTGTAGGACTTCTTGTGGTACCCTAGACTCCCCAGGCTCCATCACATCTTCCTCCCACTCTCCCACAAAACTCCCCAAGGTAAGCCCATTGTTTGGCTGTGGGCATCTGCATCTGTTTCCGTCAGCTGCCGGATGAAGCCTCTCATAAGGCAGTTATTCCAGGCTCCTGCCTGCAGATACAGCAGAGTATCATCAGTAGTGTTAGTGGTTGGCCCGCTCCCATGAGGGGGGTCTCAGGTTTGGCTAGTTATTGGTTGCCCATTCTCTCAGTGTCTGCTCCACTCATGCACTACTTTTCGGCAGGACAGAATCCGGGCGGAAGGCTCTGTGAGTGTGTTGATCTCTGTCTTCCTCTTCCACAGCCTGGCTACAGGAGGTGGCTCCTCAGGCTCCATACGCCCCACTGTAGAAGTCTCAGCTAGGGTCACCCCTTAGGTGCCCAGAACTCTCTCTCATCTCAGAGCTGTTCCCCCACTGATTTTCATTCTTTTTCCTACTGTTCCCAAAATCATGGAGGATAATCTCCCCAACCTAACGAAAGAGATGGCTGCAGACATACTCGAAGCTCCCTCTCCCTTCTCTTTCTTCCCTTTCCTCATTTCACACTTTGTTCCGCGCCCCGACTCACTCAAAACTATTTACTCCATTTCACATCCCTAAAGAGATATATCCCTCCACCTATTGCCTTACTTTATACCTAACCTCTTTGGTTATACAAATTGTCGCTTGCTTACCAAAGACTTAAAAGTTATCATCCACATTAGAGCAAATATATACCTTATTTGTATTTCCAGGTGTAGATTATCTTATATGGAGTGATTTTTTTCTAGTTCTTCATATATATATATATATAACTTTTTTTCTGTGTCATATCCCACTGTTTTGTCTGAGTGATAATGTCGTTTGCTGTACAGAAGCACATCAGTTTCATGAGGCCCATTTATTAATAGTTTTTCTTAGTTTCTGTGCTATAGGGACTCGCAAACAATTAAGACTATTGCCAAGGCTGTTCTCTGCTCCCCACACACTGGTAGTGCCCTGAGGACAATATCTACACAGCTCACTGAATACAAAGGAGATAGTGCTTGTCCAGATCCTTCCCCTCCATGCACTAGTGTTCATGGTACGTGGAGGTGCTCAGCACACTACCAAGGGAGAGAGGTAAGCATAACTCTGCACGTTTGTTGGCCAAGAACTGGAAACCAAATAGACTACGAACCTAGGGAAAACCAAATAAGTCTCCCATTAAGGAAGCATAGGCATAAAATGACAACTAATGAAGTATAGTATTTGCTACTCTTAGATCAGTTTTTCCTCAGCCATCATCAGAGAAGCTTCTTTCTGCAGTAGAAGAAAGCATATACCGTTAGCTAGGCAATGTGCAGAGAGCAACAGAGAAATTGCAATATTCAATACTAAATGAGATCTTCATCAAATCCCTCCCCTCAGGACTTAGCGAACCTCAAGGAACAGGAGACAAAAAGACTAAGATCTAGAAGAGATGGGAAATAAAAGTAAACAACCAAGCAGGACCGATACACATATGAAATGCAGAAGCCGAGGTAATGTGCAGAGGTCTTGCACAGGTCTGTGCCATAGGGGTCTCAGCACTGAGAGAAGAGGACACAGCCACTTCCCCTAACCTAGAAGCTTTTTGCAATTGACAACCAATCACAAAAGAAATGCCAGTTCTCTCCAACTGTGTAAAAATTTCTATAAAACTGTGTTTGTTTCTCGTAGCTTATTTCCTAACCCAGCTTTCACAAAATAGATGAGACTCTTTTATATTTGTCTATAAAGCTATACAACACAATATTGAGCAATTTCAGTCTGTTCTTAACACTTTATGTTAACACAGCAACATGTTCCTTGTTAAAATACACCACTGCACTCTATTCAAAGTATGAAACTCAAGTCTTTGTGTGGGCAGAACCACAGTTTGCTCCCTCATTGCAGGGCCTTTATGTCCTCAGAACAGGGATATGTCAATATCCCTTTAGGAATTAGTGACAATTATACAGGTTTTGTTTGTTTTCTTCCTCTTGTCTTTTGATAGTTTATAACAAGAATAAGAAAGAGAAAACTGTTATATACAAATTAATGCCATTATTCAATAAGCATATTGAAGTGAAGTCCTTCAATAGTTCCCAGAAAGATATATATTATATTATATATAATATATAGATAGATATTTTAACATATTTTATTCATACAAATCACTCTTCTATTATAGTTATTGGGAATGACAGAACTGTTACTGAGAATGGAAGTAAAATATATAACAGCTGTTCTGTTTCCAGTTAGCTATTCTATGAAAGGAACAATTACAGTTTTGTGCCTAAAGTGGAATCTGCTTATTTAGATTCAGATTTCAGAGGTATGCTTTGCTCTTGTGGGTATTGGAGTCTTAGTGAGGCACTCAAACAATATTTTGCTTATAATTGCATATTATCCACGACAGAATAATCGCCAAGTGATTTTGTGTTCATGTGGGTTATCGACACTTCAAGTCAGTCTTCATTAGCAGAGAAACTTCATTTCTGATTTAAGTTTAAGAAAAACTTTATATTGGAAAATTAATATGATAAAATATACAGTTCATGATCCCACCATCTGTTTATCTTTAAATAAATAACAAACTAATGTACCAAACATTACAACTATACAGAAAGAAAAACAGTGCATAAACTCAAAACTTGCCCGTGTTTGTCCTTACCCAGTTTTCTTTGCTAAACGTTATTCCTATCCGTGTTTTGTGATGGTTGATGGAGACTTGGTTCCTAAGCAAACAAAAGGAGACAAAGGAATTAACTCATCTTAGAAATTTGTATATTTCTATTTGATTTGTGGTTAAATAGCACAACTTTTAAAACATTAGCTCTAAGTGACACACTCATTACTGGTGAAATTTATATTCTATAAACCCTTACAAACAAAATAAAATATTAAATTAAGATTAAGTATTATTTTATGTGGGATAGTCTTAATAGTAATATAATAAAATAATCTAAAATTAAAACATGCTATTTATACTGACTTTGCATTTACTGTCCCATAAAAACAGCCTTGGTGCCTTTGAAGCTTGAGTGAAAGTGAAAGATACATTTGTAGACTGCAGTTGTCCCTGATTCAATATATCCATTAACATTGAGGTAGCATTAATTATAACCTCATCGCTATTTATTAATTACAATTTAATGCATAATGCTGACATGATACTATAATAGATGTTTTCCAGTGTTTTGAGGAGGACAGTCCTTGTACTCTCTGGGGAGGTAAAAAGCAGCATTAATTTTGATATTGTGATACATTTTCACCTTATTCTTTCTGGTCTCAAGGTAAACTGTCCATGTGGGTTCACTTAATGCATCATTATAATGTGGACATGTTTGTGATGCTTAATTGTATGGGAATAATGTTCTTTTAATTTATGACAGAGCTCAAGATATGTCACCTGGAATACAGTATACACTGGGCCCTTCACAACATTCTTCACAAAACACTCAGAAAATCCCAAGGCTTCTGCACTAATCTCCTATGGAATGCAAATATCACATCTAAAAGGTTGCTCTGCTTTGGGAAAATATTTTTGATCTAATGTTTAGACAAGCTTCAAAATAAAGGCTGGAGTGAAGGCTCTTGACTAAATGCATAAAAATAAATCTCATGCATTTTCACATGTCTGAGATGCTTCTCTTAGCCATTAGGACGTGACTTTACATTTCTAAAATAAGTGGTTTCATCTCACTTCTTTCTACACTTCCAGAACACAGAGTTGTAGAAACACATATTCACCGTATCCTTTTGTTTTGTTTGTTTGTTTGTTTTGTTTTTGAGACAGGGTTTCTCTGTGTAGCCTTGGCTGTCCTGGACTCCCTTTGTAGACCAGGCTGGTCTCGAACTCACAGCAATCCACCTGTGCGTGCATCATTCAATCCAGCGGTCTGGTCGCAGGACAGTGAGACATGATGCCTACAGAGATATAATATCAAGGGAAAGTGAAGTAGAGTGAAATTACTTCACCAGTGCTAAAGGAATAGAAGGTACATGCAAAACATAAAATATAGAAAAGGTCTAGTTGTTGTTGACAGTCACCAACTTGGTGAATTTCTGGATACTGTGAATTATAGGAAATAAATCAGGAACAAGTGAATAAACTTGGCATCCAATTTATTCTCAGATCTGTAAAGGAGCAGTCCTCAGAAGGATGTTTCACACACATGGAGAGAAATAACAAGGTAATGGACAGGGCGAGAGAAGAAGCACAAACCAGAATTTTAAAAAAGTATATTTGTGGTTTTGCTAAGCTTCCTGATCACATTTGTTACATGTAAAAGTATATACATTCCTAGTGTTCAAGGAAGAAAATTTTGCTGATTGTAAGTCTGATATGCATATCCTTTTGTTTTCATTTCTCTTAAATGTTCATTTTATTCCAATAAGTGTTAATAATGGATAGATTTTAAATGAACAAAAATCACAGTGATAATGCTATAAATAATAGTTTAAAATGGAAAAGCAACAAAATGCATCAGCCAAATCAGATTTATTTGTATTGTCTTTCTTTGCTTTTTTCTCTTTTTAAAATATTTTTAATTTTTATATATACATTTATATTATTACACATACGTAAAATAAACTATATATATAAAAAAACCACAAAAATCAGCAATTTTATTAATATTATATTTATAGTGTTTTGGCTATTTGTATTTGGCACCCTTGAAGAAACCATCTTTCCTATCTAGGTGAATTTAAAATTCTGAATGTAAATCAATATCTGTCGTATCTCATATATCAACTTAAAACATCTATCTAGACCTAAAATTATCTTAGCCCCTAAACAACTACGCTTAATTATAAAACTAAACTATCTGGTCTTCCACTCCATCAGAGACTTGAGAAAGATTAAAGTTAATTACCTGAGTAAACAGGAAGTGCAGGTTAGCAGCTTCCAAAGTGAAAAAAAATGACAGAGACAGTTTGCTGTCTGAACAGTCACTCAAAACTCTCTATAATGTTGAAGCATCATCTTCAGCCTTTTGGCCCAATACATCTGACAGACATAATTGCAAGGCAGGAACTATTGAGGACTTGCCTACCCTGTCTTGGAAGAGTTTGGCCGTCGACTCTGCTTGTATCTAAACTTGCCCATTTTTAGGCAGAATTCTGTCTGTGTTAGAAATGAGGACATTTCCCCCCGTTGCTACTTTGCTACATTTGAAGCTATCTCCATAAGGAGATTCTTTGGTGACTTGTTATCCTTCCTCTGAGTGCCACCAGGCCTCCCCATCCAAGGGACATGGTCCAATATAGGGCACCAGAGTTTGTGTGAAAGTCAGATCTCCTTCTCCACTTAATGGTGGAGAATGTCCTGTCCATCGGCTAGACTGGGTAGGGGTTCGAAGTTTACTGCCTATATTTTCCTTGGCTGGTGCCATAGTTTGAGGAGGACCCCAGGGCCCAGACCCACCTGTAGTTTTCCAGGACCTTCTGGATCCTTCTATTTCCTCATTCTCCCAGGCTTCTCACACCTAAAGTCTCAATAGGATGTCCTCCCCTCTGATACACTTTCCTGGTAGGTAAAGTTTTTCATGGGGACGTACCCCTTGGACTAGTGTCTCAATGTAAGTGAGTATATACCATTTGACTCTTTTTGTTTTCTGGGTGAACTCACTCATTATGATAATTTCTAGTTCAATCCATTTGTCCACAAATTTCTGAAATTCCTTGTCGATACCCTATGAGCATATACAGGGGGAGGAGGTCCCCCTCAGTCACAGACATAGGGGAAGGGAGCAGGCGGGAAGCGGGAGGGAGGGAGGAATGGGAGGATACAAGGGATGGGCTAACAATTGAGACGTAATATGAATAAATTAATAAAAATTTTTTAAAAAGAAGCTTCTTTGTTGGCTTCTTTCTTTCTTTCTTTTACTAAAAAAAACCTTATAATTTGAATACTGTACCAATTCCTTAGAAAAGGTTATAAAGATTACCTACTCTAATTCATTGAATTGCTGAATTCTTTAGATGAATTTATTACATCATAAGATATTTAAAATCTTAAGTAAGCAGTCATAGTATTTGTAATAAGATATGGCACTTCCTATTGTTTTAAACACAATTTTCCTCATTTCTGTTGATGTGAACAAATACCATAACAAAGATCAATTTAGAAGAGAAAGAATTTATCTTCACTTACTGTTTCAGCCATCACTAGGGGGAAATCAAGTCAGAAACTTCAAAAAGCTAATATGAAGCTAATATGACATCCACAATCAGAATTGGGAAAATGAATGCATACACACTCATTTGTGAAGGAGTGATAAACCTGTTTTTGTTATGATCCCAAGTGTGGGATGTGGAAAGGGCTTGTGAGAGAACAGGTGATGTTAATCCACTAGGAGGCAAACCACCTCATGCTGGAGCTTGATTGTTGGCAGCTGAAAAGATCTGTGAACAGACTCTGGGATGAGATATATAAGTGAGCCAAATACAGGAGGCAGTGTTTTTGGAGATTTGGATAGTTTTGGCTGTTCATTGCCACTTCGAGACACTCCTAGAGAGAGCCACTCGAGGGAAGGTTTCGGGTTTCCAGGATCCTGCTGAGGTTCCTGGTTCTGGTTACTCCAGGTTCCAGCAGAAAAAAATCCTGCTGATTATGCCAGGAGAATCGTTTCTTGGAACTGATATCCTTAAAGTTTTGTTATTGTGTTTTTTAATCTTCTTTTCCTATTGTTTAGGTTAATCGGGTTATAAGTGACGTATGCTCGATTAATAAGTTTGTAATAACATATATTTGTTAAGAAAATTGAGCCTACACATTTATTTGCTTGCTTGTGCTCTGTTTGATTTCTACCCTCTTAACAGTTTAAGATATCTTAAATGTCAGAGGAAGGATAGCAGGCTACCAAGAAGAGACTTGATACCCTCTGAGCATATACAGGGGGAGGAGGTCCCCCTCAGTCACAGTCATAGGGGAGGGGAGTAAGGGGAAAATGGGAGGGAGGGAGGAATGGAAGGATACAAGGGAGGGGATAACCATTGAGATGTAATATGAATAAATTAATAAAATAAAAATTTAAAAAAGATATCTTAAATGGGGATCTATAATGGACCATGTCTTCCTCATCCACTAACTTAAGTCACTCTCCCACGAGCATGACCATTGACTAACCCAATGTAAGCAAACTCTTGTTTAGATTTTCTGCCCAGGTAGAGCCAGGTAGTGCTAAGTTGACAAAGTCTGTCATCACAGCTACTACATTCATTTTCATAAGTTTTGTTTTATTGAATTGAACAGTATCCATATTAATTTATTAACCTAAATAGTTATACCACTTAAATTGCACATAAAATTCTAAACTAATGTATGGTATTTTCAAAGGATTTAGTGATTACAAAATGATAGTATTGATTTCTCGATGTTCTATGTGATCCTTTCTTTTGCTAGTTAATGAAACATAATATTTAACTAGCCAGATACTGGAACATAATATATTAACAGTATGTCTCCTAAAGGCAGTTATAACAGACAAGGCCAGGGAGATGCTGAATGGATAGGGGCATTTGCTTTCAAACCTGACCACTTATGTTTGATACACATTAAAGCACATTATGTAGGAGATAACCAACTACCACAAGTTGTCCTCTGACTTCTGCATACATACCACATGCATATACTCACAAATGAATAAATATCATGTAAAAAAACTAACAATGTAGAGAGTTTGGAAAGTTGTTAATATGTCCATAATCACAGGTGCCCAGTTTTTACTCTAAAATAAAATGCTCTGGGCCCTCAAATTTCCTCTCAATAGAACTTACATGACTAAAAATGTTTTTTATTATGGTTATTATTAATTTTAAATTCCTCTCATAAGTTAACAGATATGCATCTAGAGAGTCTTTCTGTAAACAAATAGTCGCCTCGCTGTCAGAATCTATAATTAATTTGACCTAAACTAATGGCTTGTAATATATCTGAAGATAATGGTAAGTATCAATGTGATTGGGGTTGACAAGGCAGTCAGAATTTGTTTAAAACATGTCCACAGTGTCAACAATGATGGATTGATTACCTTCGGGTTAAGTATGCTTCTTTCCAAGACTGGCAAAACTAAGAAAAACAAAGTGAAAAAAAAATAAAGTAGATGGTCGGAAAAGTTAGAAAATCTGATTACAAAGTCCTCATCTGATATAGACAGAGAAAACAGCAGATTGTGTGTAGGTTGCTGAGCAGTGGAGATTGATGTTGAGATACTGTAGGTATCAGCTATAGTAGCTGAATTACAGGCAAATACATGTGGTGACTAAAATAAGCTTCCACATGTTAGTGCTGCTACTATAGAAGCATTAGCATACAAAATAAGGTAAATCTTTTTGTTTAACAACAACCCTGTGATGTATGTTTTTTAGTGGGCTTAAATAGCAGGCTGAAGAATAACAGTGCTTATTAAGGGGCTAGGTGAGCATCTCTTGCTAAGTCAGTCATTAGTATGGCCCAAAGAATTCACAGCTCAGTAAGTTGGCAATTTTTTTTCTCTTCCAGTAAGATGTGCAGCACTTTCCAGCACTAGGAAAGAAGCTTCCATGTGAACACCATTATAATTTCTCCATGTTCCATGACTCAAGCATGCCGTGTCTTGTTATAAAGTTCTAGAAGGTAATGTGGTCATTGCTCCTCTGTTCATAATGTTCTTGAAGATAGAACTTCCATCAACTGATAATAGATAAAAATGATGAAGTATATTTGCCCAATAGAATAAATTGGGTAATTTGGCTGGATGGAGTCTCTTAGAAGACGTCTATGTTGGGCTAATATCCATATATAAGTGGGTATTTACCATGCATGTCATTCTGGGTCTGGGCTACCACACTCAGGATGATCATTTCTAGTTCCATCCACTTGCCCGTATATTCCAGGATTCCCTTGTTTTTAATAGCTGAGTAGTATTTCACTGTGTAAATGTACCATCATTTCTTTATCCATTTTCAGTTGAAGGACATCTATGTTTATTTCCTGATTTTGGCTATAGAGAATAAGGCTGGATCCTGGGACGCCTTACTGGATTCCTGGCAAAGCACTGAGAGTGACATGGAAGAATGGGGAGAATGGAAAGGCCCAGAGGGTTCAGGAGCCCCACAAGGAGATCATCAAGGCTGGTGGATCTAGATGCAAGAAATCCTGCACAAACAGTTGAACCAGCCAAGGACAATGCATGCAGTAAACCTAGATCCCTTGTTCAGATATTGCCAATGCACTGCTCATCCTCCACAGTTGTGGGGAGAGCAGGGACTGCTTCTGACACGAACTCTGGTAGCCCCGATTTGTCATTTCTCCTTGGTGAGGTTGCCCAGTGGCACACAGAGGAAGGGGAAGCAGGCTATCTACATGAGGCCTATTATGCTGTGGTCCTACGGTGGGGGAGAAGGCCCCCTTATGTCAAAGGTTTAGGGGAGGGGAACAGGGCAATAGCGGGAGGGAAGGTGAGATCAGGAAGATACAAGTAAGCAGATAACATTCAGGATGTAATCTGAATAAATTATAATAAAGTAAGAAACAAAGAATATTACTGTGCTGTTAAGAAAACTAAAGCTGTTAAATTCCCAGAAAACAACTATTCTGGGTGAGGTTACCCAGACACAGACAGACAAATGCCATGTATTTTCTTTCATATCTGGATGCGAGCTTTTAACCTTCAGAAATGTGTTTTACTTGAAATACTCATGGGAAGACAGGAAACTAGAGACTGTAAAGGAGGGCACGCATAAGGTGGTAAGCTAGAACACAGTGGTCTAAAGGTTAAAGGAGAGTAATGGAAAAGAAGGTGTTAAATAAGTCATGTTACTGACTGCATCTTTTGACTTTAAAATGTTGAATTAGAAGGATTAAATATGAAATATGTAAAGGACAGTACATCAGGATGTACTTACTTCTCTTCTCATTCTTATATCACTGAGAGATGGGCACTAGGTAATCAAGTAATGAAAGTATTCTTTTGAATTATATATGAAATATTTTTATACAATGTTAAGATTTATATTAATGACATCTTTTCTACCTTAGTATTAATGGAGCATAATCCCAGTTTCTGTTTTTAATGTCAGAGAGTGAAAATCATCAGCTTTAAGAATAAAGAGGAAATGGGGCTCAGAACTAAACAGAATTTTCAGCAGAGGGATATCAAATGGCTGAGAAACACTTAAAGAAATGCTCAACCTCCTTAATCATCAGGGAAATGCAAATCAAAATAACTCTGAGATTCCATCTTACACCTATCAGATCTGCTAAGATAAAAAACTCAAGTGACACCACATGCTGCCGAGGATTTGGAGAGAGAGGAACACTCCTTCATTGCTGGTGGGAATACACAATAGTACACCCACTTTGGAAATCTATCTGGTGCTATATCAGAAAATTGGGAATAGGGCTTCCTCAAGACCCAGCTATTCCACTTCTTAGAATATACCCAGAAGATGCTTCAGGATACAACAAGAAGATTTGCTCAACCATGTTCATAGCAGCCTTATTCACAACAGCCAGAACCTGGGAACAGCTTAAGTGTCCCTCAGTAGAAGAATGGATAAAGAAACTGTGGTACATTTATACTATGGAATACTACTCAGCTATTGAAAACAAGAAATTCCTGAAATGTGTGGACAAATGGATTGAACTAGAAATGATCATAATGAGTGAGTTAACCCAGAAGCAGAAAGACTCAAATGGTATATATTCACTTATATCTGGACACTAGCCCAATGGGCATGTCCCAAGAAAGCCTTTGCATACCAGGAAAGTGGGACAGAGGGGAAGACTTCCTATTGGGACTCTAGGTGAGAGAATCAAGGGAGAATGGGGAAATAAAAAGGACCCAGAGGGTCCTAGAAACCTACAAGTAGATCATTATGATGGGTGGATCTGGGCCCAGGGGTCATGTTCAAACTATGGCAACAGCCAAGGACAATACATGCAATAAACTTCAAACCCCTACCCAGATCTACCCAATGGACATGACATTCTTCACAGTTGAGTGGAGAGTGGAGTCTGACTTTCACATGAACTCTGGTGCCCCATATTTGACCACGTCCCCTGGTTGAGGAGGCCTGGTGGCACTCAGAGGAAGGACAGCAGGCTACCAAGAAGAGACTTGATACCCTATGAACATATACAGAGGGAAGAGGTCCCCCTTAGTCACAGTCATAGGGGAAGGAAGTAAGGGGAAAATGGGGGTGGGGGGAAGGGAGGAATGGGAGGATACAAGGGATGGGATAACCATTGAGATGTAATATGAATAAATTAATAAAATATATTTTGAAAACAAGGAAAAAAGAATAAAGAGGAAAATTAGAAATAATAAGTGATTAAATAGTCATAATAAATAAATTAGATTTCCCACTAGACTCTTGATTGAAGAGAAGAAGCAAGAGTGTGGAAATACATAGCCAGTGTATTTCACACTTTCTCCTTTTAAACAAGATAGTAAAACATAATACGCATGTTGGACACAAGATTTTAAGTGCTTTTAGATGATAATTATGATTTCGGATATGTTACAAATGTAGTTATAATTTACTTTTGAGGAATGATTATTAACTTATTTAACTCAATTAATCATCGAAAGGTTCTGCAGTACTGTGATTCAGCCTCTAACTTCTCTGCCAGTTTATATTAGAGAATGACTTGAGTGAAAATTCTATAACCTATATCTAGCTGAACAACACACATGTTGTCAAAAAGTTGACAAACTAATCTCAGGAATGCTTTTGATATATGACAAAAACAGTTCACTCAATCATACAGCAATGGGTGTCTGGAAATCCTGTCACAGCTCACGGTGAGTGAGATTGTTAGCATAGCAAATTTCGAAATGGAATTACAGCATCCTACATACGGGTGCTGAGCTCACTGTGTAAGCTGAATGAGATAACAAAATTAGGCTTCTTTGGAGAGTTTAATTTATTTGTTTCATGTATAGTTGCTAATATTCCATGACAATGCTGCTAAGCAAATGCAGTAAAAAAACAGTTGAATACTGCTTTAAAACTGCCATAGGTCAGCTATTATTATGAAATATATAAAATGAAGTATACAATTAAAACACGGTGGATTTATTTTTTTAAAGATGCGTGAAGACTGATCCTTTTGATTTAGAGTATGAATTAGTCTTGAACAAAACTCCAAGTGATTATATTAAGCTAGCTATTATTCTTTATTTCACTGGAGCTAGTTTTATTTACAAAAGAGTAGTTTACTCTTAAGTCAATGTTACAAAGTTACAATGTAGAGCCTTCACCCTCCAAATAAAACAAAATACTTTGCTAATTTAGCACAGTACACAGAATCTCTAAGTAATCCCATGCATGTCAGGAAGAGAGATCATTTCTTACACAATTGTTCCTTTTTTGCTGCAAGGTTTCGTAACACTTTGGAACCTTCCTAACATACATGAAAGGACTGTGGTAAACACAGCAACACACACTTCACATTCATAGAAACTGAAAAATGATTTTCTATTTAGCAAGGACCTTAGGAATCTACGATGTGTATATGTGCATGTCTGTATTTGTGTCTTTGGGGGAACATTTAAAACTGGTACAGGATTGTTTTGCTTTATTTAACAAACAAATCTGAACAATACCAATGTGGTAGTGTACCTTTTCTGTATCAGTTTATTAGTCACAATCAACTAACATAGATTTAAAATAAACAACAGAACGATCCCTTATATTGAGTACAGAGTAAATTCAAATAGCTCTTATTGCTAGATCTGAAAAAGAAATGGCAACTGAAAAACTCCTGTAGAATAGAAAGGTTCCTGTAAATCTGGGTGATACTCAGCTAACTCTGTTTTCCACATGGAAATAAAGATTATTTTTTATAATGTGTTACACTTGGTACAAAAAAAATTCCATAGTTGGAAAGAGAATTATTCATGACAGCTGAAAATATAATGAATGTGTTGTGTAAAGATATGAACAGCAAACATGTGACTCTGGATGGAAGTATAACTTGAAAAGCCAGAAGCCATTAAAAACTATTTCCACATAACCACAGGTGCCAAAGATACCAGCACAACATTTGAAGCAAGTAATTTCCTGGGCAAAGATTGGGTCAAGCATTTTAAGAAGCATTTTCCTTTACATAATGTGCAGCTAATACTGATGGGGGTGACCATGGAATACAGAACAGAACAGAGAGCTCTGCCCTACTGAAGCAGAGAGTGCGGAGACGAGTTTGAGGATGTTACACCTAGAGTTAAAATACGAAGTCAGGGAGAAGATGTGTGTCTAAACACATGATCACACTGTGTATTGAAAACTCACATATAAAGTACATCAAGAATACAACATACTATCATTGTTTTTTGTTTACAATTACAATTATACCATAATTTTGATACATAATATTGCAAAAATAGCTGTTTCAGTAGGAAAAACAAATTAATTTGATATAACATTAATGAAAATTAAGGTAAAATTACTATTTTAAGTGTTTCAAATTGTGATTTATTGGCATTTGCCCAAAAAATTATATATATATATATATATATTTACATACTTTAGGGGTTTCACAAATTGGAGGTAGGAAAAAGTATAATGAAGTATTTCTCACAATTCTAGCTACTTTTTCAACAAACTGGATAAGTCAGGGATTTTTGTCTACCTCTTCTTCTACCATAATAAAAGATTTGTACTTTAAAAACCAACTTGCTTGTGTTTGCCATGTATTCCCTTAAACCATGTGATTTTCAGAGAAATATGATGAAACCAGATTCTTAGTAATAACACATATAAAAGATTTGCTGAAGCCTTTGTTTTAGAATATTTAGGATTTATTGTTATTTGACTAATGTGGTTATAATAACTTTATTTATTATTAATTTTTTATTTTATTGAAAATAGATTCTTCTCTCATATAGTACATCCTGACCACAGGTTCCTCTTCCTCTGCTCCCCCACCCTTTACTAGAGAATGAAATTAAAAAAAAAACTGAGAGAATAAAGAAAGAGGAACTGAGCCAGTTCAGACCCCTAAGGGCATGCCTGAAGGAATGCTGTCATGGAGTCTTGAAGCTTCCAAATTCTAACTTCTAATATTTCATTTAAAGAATAAGAAGATGAGTGCCTGTAGAATTCACAGAAACCCAGTGAAGTGTATTTGCTTTTATTAAGTGGATCTTCCCTTGCTAATAGGTAGTACCTCATTTAACAACTCTCCCATTCTAATACAGTTAATCATAATCTAAGATATGCTTTATGTGGTTTTTTGCTGTTTAGTAATTTTGGTAAATATCAAATATTAGAGTTGTAAATCCATGTTTTACATATTTTAGACTTCATCATATTAGTATTTTACATATGGTGTATAATTTTCAGATGAGAATGGTTGTATTTATTTTTGTATTTTGTATTTTTGTATTTACTTTGTATTATCATCATTGGCATGATTTATCTATTTCAATGCTTTATACCACTTTTAAGAAAAAGGTATACTTATATCCTAAACCATGGAAGCTTATGGCCCTTAGGTTATTGTAGCATCTTAACTTTTTTCTAATGAAATTCAGCACCATATAGGAATATACCAGAATATATTGAAGCAATTTTGATATGTAGTAAAGCATCATTAACTGACAGTACCAAGTCATTTGGTGGCAAATCATATTAGACACAAATAAAAAGGTGAATTGCAGATATATTTAATAGTTAACTTTATGAATATTTCATCACTTTTGAAGGAAATCACTATTAAAGTAAGTCACCAGATAAATAGTAAGACAGTGAAACTTTCACAGCATGGAATTAAATATGCTGTAGTGTTTGAAAATTAATCAGATTGGAAGCTATAATAAATAAAGTCAAACAGATGGTAATGAAGGCAATATTCACAGCCTTCAGTGGATAGTGGCACACAGAATGATTCCGAGGCCAGGTAACAGAAATAACAATTACATTTAATAGCAGACAGCAGTGTGGGCGTGTGCTTCCATGTCCTAAGCAGGGAATCAGATTGTTATTTTAAATCTGCAAATTTTAAATTGTACATTACATCGAATTAGGAAAAGAGGGAAATATAAAATTTATCCTAGAATCAAGCTAAAATTTTATTGATCAGTCTGAACGATGGTTGAGTTATTCTCCTTATTGAATACATTTTTGTAAATATTTGTCATCTACTATTACAGCGGATGTCCATCACAGAGAGATGACGTTTATAGCTCAACAGTATCCCTATACTCATATGCACTGTCTTATTTAGAGATTCTATTGCTGTGATTAACATCCATGACCAAAGCACCAGGAGAGGAAAAGGTTTGCTTCATCTCACAGCTTATCCTCCTTCATCCGGGGAATCGGGGAGAGCTGCAGGGAAGAGTGGTGCTTACCTGCCTGTTTTCAGTCTGCTGTCTGGTAGCACGCGGGACTGTCAGCTAAGGAATAGCAGAGAGCTGAGACCTCCCACATCAGTCATCGATCAAGAAAATGTCCCAAAGTCTTACCCACAGTCTAAATTAGGGGAAGCATTTTTTTTCAATTGAAGTTCCCTTTTCTAAAATGACTTTAGCTTGTGCCCAGCTTATAAAAAAAAGAAAGAAAGAAAGAAAAAACAAGAAACAAAACAGCAACAACAAAACAAAAACAAAAACAAAACTGTTTCTCAGTTTTTCTCTTAACCCAGCTATCACACTCCATTATATTAGTTTAATGTGCCTCACAGTATAAGAACTGAGCAGTTGTTACACTATTCTTAACCCCCTAAGCTAATTTGGTTTTCTCCCAGCTTACATCCCAAGAGACTTGCACTTTGTAGCTTTCCTGGCTCTAAACTCCTCTCTCCTGATGTTTCCTGGATGTCTCAACTGTCTGAATCCCCTTCCTTCTCTGACTCCTCCTCCCCTGGGAGGCAGAAAGTTCAGCCCTATTCTCTCCTCTGCCCATTGATTGACTGTAAACTACTTTATTGGCCTATCAGGGGACAATTGGAGAGCAGGGTTTACACAACATTAAGATGGGAGATTCTCAGAACAAGGATTGCATCCAGACATGGGAGTACAGAAATCATTATTTGAATTATACAATAACCTTATGCCTACACTCACTTAAAGGAGTAAGGAATAAAAGAAAAAGTTTGTCTTATGTTTATATTGTTTTCATAATATGTTGATAAAATGACAAAATAAATCCTTAATTAAAATGAATTTTATGCTAATGACTTTATAAGCATATTTTCTGCAAAACCTTGACACACACACACACACACACACCACAAAAAAACAAAATAAAACAAAACAAACAAAACCAAAAACTTGCTACCTTCCTCATGATGAACAAAGTGTAAATTACCATTTGTAACAGAATTGCACTGTCTTTATTGTTCATAGGACCCATTTCTTCTCATCACATGGCCAATGTAATATTTAATGTTTTCAAATCATCTTTAGTAAAATAGCTTCAAAATAGACTTTCTAAAATCCCACATTCTCAACATATATTACTTGAGTTACTTCTCTCTCTTTTTAATTACCAAAATTGACATTGTAATATAAGAAAGTTTGAGTCTCACTACTCACCTTTCATACAGATGTATCATTATACATTGTTCTACTTTATTTAATTCTGTTGCTACAATGATAATGCTTATAATATAAAAGGTTACATAAATTCATAGTAATCACATACTAGACAGACTAAGAATGAGAGTGATTTAAACTTGATAATTTCACAATGATTCATGCTAGATATCAAAAGTTTATTACAAAGGAATATAACTCATCTTACATTCCATTGTTTAGTGAGTTATGATCTTATGTTCAATTAAAATATTGGTATGAATTCTGCTTGATCTAAGGCACCAACCATGGACAAAACAGGCAGTCATCATCAAACCCCTACCCAGATCTAGCCAAGGGACAGAACATTCTCCACAGCTAAGTGGAGACTGAGGACTGACTTTCACAGGATCTCTGGTGCCCCATATTTGGCCATGTCCCTTTGTGGGGGAGGCCCAATGGCACTCGGAAGAAGGATAGAGGACTACCAAGAAAAGACTTGGTACCCTAGCACCATATTCAGGGGGAGGAGGTCCCCCACAGCCACAGTCATAGGGAAGGGGGATTGGGGTGAAAGTGGGAGGGAGGGAGGAATGGGAGGATGCATGGGATGGGATAGAAAATGAGATGTAATAGGAATTATTTTTAATTTTCAATAAAAATGTGTTAAAAAAAAAAAGAATTAATAAAATTCATTTCATTTATATGATCTTACCCATGTCAACTGGCTAACAAGTAAGAGATGATTGAAAAGAGAGATCTCCATATCATTATGTTGAAAAAACTTGACAAAAGTGTAAGTTTGGAACTCACAATTGTTCATGAAAAGTTTTCATGTTGTCATCAAAAAAAAAAAAAGAAAGAAAGAAAGAAAGAAACTTCTTATACAGATATGGTGCTTCTTACTTAATTATATGTCACTTAAAAAGGCTTAATCATTATATTTTAGTAGCATCAAACTGAACAAAGTTTAACATACTACTTATTTAATATGTGCATATGCTTCACTAATGAAAAGCTGACATTTAAATTTTGTTTATTCAATCTTGCTTGATTGTAGAGATTTTTAAAATTCCTCTCTAATGTTATATGATGTATCTGATATTTCAGATAAAAATTTGGCTCATACATTATTTCCTTTAATCAAGCAGTTATGGTTATTATTTATTGATAATGATATTCACAAAAGCTTCATGAGTCAATGCTCATGGAATCTGTGCAGTGGCTTGGAGGACTATTTATTCTTCTCTTTATCTGATATTTTGTAAATGGCACAGCAGGGAAAAAGAGCTATTTTTCATTACTCCTCCATGCAGAAGGAAATACAGAAATGTCTGAGGCTGCAGTATCTGACATCATGACCATTGTGCGCTGGGACAAGCAAATCTATGATGCAGTGCTTCTCTGAATACCACTTACCCAGGGGACTTGATGCAATATGACCATCTGCTTGGGTATCATGGCAGAGGCATATTTTAAACTCTTCCCATTTCCCTGTTTCTCAAAGCAGGCATTCCAAAGTCTATAAACAAATGTTGTAAAGTGTTTTTTCTCAGGGCACTTGAATCAAGAGAGCAATGGATTTAGAACAAGAGACCTAGTTTCTATTCCAGGCTGGGCCACTAATGAGTTCTGTGACTTTGGGAGAGCCATTTATACTTGAAAGAGAGCCAAACTCTTTAAAATAACTGATTCAAATGTAATAGCCTAAAATATTTTATCATAAATAAAAATGTTACTTATTATTCTTCCACTGTCTTCTTGATGACACTTATTTTATGTAATAGTCATTGTTGAATATATTCAGCAACTGTATGAGGGTCCACTTTTAATATAGTTTGATAATTAAGGGGAAATATTATATAAATGTTACATCCCTATGTGTCTTGCAGTTGTGGCATGAGAAATAAATATCAATCAAATCATATACTCTCATCTCTTCACAAATACATACATGGCTATGCTTGTGACATTCACGGAAGGCAAACATTAAGTGATATGTAAATTATGGATTTCTATAGGAAATATGAGTATAAAGAGATGTATAAATGACTATTATTTATTTTTCAATTTAAAATGTCATACATATGTTATTTAATGGATTAAACAAAATAATCCAAAAGCCTAATTGTTTATTTAAATAGATGTCTTACTATGTATTAGGCATTGTATTGCACATATGATTTTGCAGTGACAAATAAAACTGAACTTGGTTCTATCCACAACACTCTTATCCTGAGAAAAGATAAGAGACTATAACTTCTATCCAAAATTATAAAAGCATGAGGTTTAAAAAAAAATCTGTCCAAAAGCTGTTATCCAACGATAGTCAAGGAAACTGAATCTCAGAGTTTGACAAGCTCCTCCTTAGAGAAAAGGCACAGTGAACTGTTTATTTTTATCGGAACACAGCACATCTGGGAGAAACTCTGGAAATTATCCGTGAAAATGTCATAAATCAGGCAAGTATTTAAAGTTTCTGTGCAAAGTATAAAAGGATTATTCCTCTATCTCTAGGGAGAACTCAGAAAATCTTCTTGTACTTTGTTAACTGCACTGATGAAAACTAGAAGTCTCTTTAGGGAGGGGCTCGGAGCATCCCTCTTTGTAAATATTCCCTTCTTCCATGTAAAGATAATATCAGTATCAATGCTGATGGAAGGAAATACATCCTCTGAAAAAAAGTAATTGTGTTATGTCACCCCACTGTCATAGTATTTGTAAATGGGACCTTGGGGAGGTGATACAGTTACAAAAAAAAAAAATTAGGCCCAAATAATAAAAATAATATTTCTAAAAAAGAGTCCTGAGAATTCCCTTTTCCTTTCCACCACTTGACCATCCCTAAGACAACTGCCTTTGAATTTGTGTGCAAGTCTTCACCAGACATCAATCTCTTTCTTCCTTGATTATGGACTTTATAACAGCCAAGAATGTATGAAATAGGTTTTAAATCCACCTAGAAAATGCTGACTATGAGAAAAGATGGAGCCAGCTCTACCCCTGGGCCATGAAAACCTGTGCATCATTCTCTTGTTTCCTCCAGTGTTTGAAAACAAGCAGCAGAATAACCATGAAGGCGCTTGACAATGACGCCACAGTCACTCTGTATCTCATTGGGCGGAGCTTGTACCTGGGCTTATGGAGAAGACAAAATAACAGACTCAGTGTTAGCCACAGTGCAACACACTCCGAATTAAGTTTCTCCGGAATTTATCCAATTGAAGCACACACACAGAAAAAGAGTCTACATCCTCAAATGTTCCAGCTTCACTCTAAAACCACTTCCAAAGTCTTCTGATTTTGTTCCCAGCCCCCCACCCCCACTTCCTAAAGTATTTTAGAGTGCTTCTTAAAGGATCATAGGAAGGAATTCCCCTAGAGGTAGATCAGGCCTCCGATGCTTTGGAGAGAAACGGTACCATCCGACATCGTGAATATGCTACTAACTTTGAACAAATGTCTTAAAAATGTGCAGGTCACAGCCCTAAGTGCTGCTTCATGATCCTTTCCGGGTTATCCATGTTCAATATGTTTTCTGGGTGCTCTCCGCTTTGTTCTGCTAAATAAACTTCTACTTAATTAGCTGTGACTCTGAGCAAATTCTGTCTTCCCAGAAGACAAGAACTGGGGGGAAACCTTCACCCGAGGATACCTTCCTGAGTGATCTAGAAATGTCCGTTATAACTGAATACCACTGAGTGTTTTTCCACAGACCAAGTACAGGGCACTGTGCTGGGTACCACAGGGCATACAGAATAAACAGTTGTTTCCTACTAATGAGTAGCTCACAGTATAGAGGGAGGCAAGCCGCAGAAAAGGAAGTCAGCTGTAACTCGAGAATTTCAAGATCCAGAAGTGAATCAACATGTCCTGTGGACCATAGAGAACTGTAAGCCTGATTCTGGTCAGAGCGCTAGGACAGGGCCCAGGAAGACCTGAAAACCTAGCGTTTGTGGTGTGAGGCGTGCCACAACCCACGCTGCTTGTGTCATGGAATCCTGAGGGATTGTAATGAATAAATGAAGAGAGACACACAGACATGTGTACAGTAAAACTGGGATCAGATGTAGTTATGAAACCTCTGTAGCCAGAACTTTATGTGTTTATGTTATATGCAACTCAGAGGGGGGCGGTGTCTAGCTAGTTTCAATAGGTAGTCTCTGTTTGAATTCTCTTAGGCACTGAACATCATGGAGCAGGACAAAGCTACAGTTCTTAGTCTTTGTACACATTACTGAATAATCCATAAACACTCATACTTAGTCTCTGGAGGAAGATTTTTGTCACTCTTCTTGTGTCCAGGGCATATAAATACCATGGGTTCAAGGGTGTTATTGGTGTGGTTGTGTTCATTTTAATTATACACATTCACTAATATACTCGTGGCTTCCTCTGCTCCTTATAGAGGCCTGCTAAGAGGAGACTTTAATAAAAGGAAAGAGATACATGAGTGGGAGGGACCCACAGGGAACTGAGATCTGGATGGTTGGGATGAGCACCAGAGCTAGAGACATACACTGGGAAACTAAGTGTGGCCAAGGAATAATATTCATGAACACATGGCTCATGAGATATTTATTTGTTTTGTTTTTGGTTTTTGGAGACAGGGTTTCTCTGTGTAGCCTTGGCTGTCCTGGACTCACTCTGTAGACCAGGCTGGCCTCAAACTCGCAGTGATCTGCCTGCCTCTGCCTCCTGAGTGCTGGCATTAAAGGCGTGCGCCACCACCGCCCGGCTATGAGATATTTAATAACTTGATTCTCTAGCCATAGTCATAGAAGGTTGAAGAAGAAGATACTAATTACACAAAATGGACTTTGGAGGGTGTAACTGGAGACTTGTGGAGTATTACCTGGAGAAAAGAGGTGGGAGACGCCTAGCAGTTAGGGACAGTCAGGGCTCTGCTATACAGAGAAACCCTGTCTAAAAAAAAGAAAAAAAGATAGGTCTAGGGAGCCTATGGGAATGATCAGTGATAAACAGTGAATTGTAGACCCTGGGTAGAGGCAGGGGCCTCCCAGTGACAAGTAGGAAAGGAGACATGATGATAGTTTCGGTGTGAATATATGCACAGACAAGATCTCACAGGATAGTGATGGGATTAGAAGTCACACCAAGGGAAAAGTAGGGCCAAGAAACACTAGCGAGCCATAGAGTGATGCCAATTTTGCATAATGTAACTATGGGTTTTATGCTTGGAACTACCACAAGCATACAGAAGCAACAGGCTCCCAGGATTTCCCCTAAAGCAGCAAATCCATATCTCAGAACGGAACCTGAGAAACCTGCATTTCTGCAAGGCCTTTCCCTTTTCATCATGAGTTCCAATGAAGGCCCAGAGTCTGAGAACATTATGAGAAGGAAGACAGGGCTTGGCACTGTGGCACATTCTTTTAATACCAGAACTGCAGGAGGTAGACCCAAGCAGTTATCTGTGAGTTCAAGGCCAGCCTGATGTACAAGATGAGTCCAGGACAGTCAGGGCTCTGCTATACAGAGAAACCCTGTCTAAAAAAAAGAAAAAAGAAAGAAAGAAAAAAAAAAGAAAAAGAAAAAACATGAAAATTTGCTTTAAAAGAAAAAAAATGCTGGACATTTAGAAGGGAGAAGAGTGAAAAGCATAGTCAATGGTTGCAGATCTCATGACTGCTTCAGAGGCTGGCAGCCAGACAACATCAATGTCCTGATCGGGTTGGGAAGTAGCCATGTTTGCAAATCAGAAGGCAAAACCAGAAAGTTCAAGAAAGGTATTTGTACTGAATGGATGTGGTTCTTGGGTTGATCCAGAATACTATTTTAATATAAATTATCAGTGGTACATGGGGGAAAATGGGGAGGTAAATAATGTTGATGAAAAGCATAAGTGATTGACCAATTAGGAACAGAAATGGGATAGCTTGTGGCCCTGCAGCACTAGAGTTTGGTGGTGGGGAAGGGCTGAAGACAAATGGCACTGGGATGAGATTCACAACAGAAAGCCACATCTTAGAAATGTGGAAAGCAGCCTAGGACCTGGAACAAACTTGGTGTCCACAGCCTTTGAGCAGTTTTGTGCGCATTGTAACTGTGACACTTTTCTTCATTAATATAGAAACAATATCCATTCCTTTGAATTCTATGATACAAGCCCACCCTATGTTGTAGTAGTACCTAATTAATGTTAAGTGTTAATAACATGGACATTCATTAGAGGGGAGGAAATTCATGATTAATGTTTTTCTTCATAACTAAGTTGACTAACAAAGGAATATCTTAAAATTGCTTTTCATTCATTGATTGATTGATTCAGTGTGTGTATGTATGTGTGTGTGTGTGTGTGTGTGTGTGTGTGTGTGTGTATTATTATATGTGAGGACATACAGATGCCAAGGCATATTAATGGAAGTCAGAGTATAGCTTTGGTTCCCTCTTGCCACTGTGTGAATAGGTCTCAGGGATCCAACTGAGACCATTCAAGCTGTACCTTCAAATTCACATGCTCTGGTGCAGTCATGAGGGGCAGAGGGGCAGATTACAGAAAATCTTTTGGATTCTCTTGGCTCACTCTCCCACATGGTTCAGAGAGACTGGACTCAGCTGACCAGGGGTGGTGCCAAACACTCCTGCTTGCTAAGTTATCTCATTGGCCCGGTCCATGTGATTGCTCAAGCATCCAGTTTTAGAAATTGATGATGCTGACTTTTGGGTTATGTGTCCAGCAAAGTATATAATTAAAGTAATCAATTCAAAATGCATTAGCATTTTATGAGGTAAAGGAAATCAATCATGATATTTGGAGACTCTTAAGTGTTTAGATATTATTTTTTCCTTCTGGAATTTAGGCATTAATATTTGGACAACATATTTCTTAAGAAGTCTCATGTAAATTCAATCATACAATATGTTTTCTTTTCTAATTGACTACTTTCATGTAACACATTGATTTAAAGATTAACTCATGTTTTTTGTTCTTGTCTTATGTTTGTACATTTATCTTCTGAGAATCCAGCATTCAGACTCACATTATACACCTAGTTTTACTAATTTTGTAAAATATTATTTTACTTATGTTTGGCTACACTAAAGTTTTCTGCTTCTTGTTCGTTGTTCCTTGCTTTGCAATTCTGAAGAGTGTTGGTGGTCACCTTCTTTCTTCTGTCTGTGCAGTTGAGATGGATGCTATGTGAAGTTTCCCGTATTTTAAGGACCTTGTTTGTTCAGAAGCATTAGCTATGGTTCGTTACACACAGATGAGGTCGAAGGGTTTGAATGAGTTTCCCAGGATTTTAGCCCTATTTTAGCGCAGTCTTGTGAGGTGAAACTCCCTTATTAATTAGGACATTCCTTGGTTCTATTGAGGGCACTGAAAAGGCAAGGAAGTCATCTTAGTGTGCTATCGTGTTGTCCTATTTACTATTTAGAATCTATGTAGGAAAATTATACATTTATGAAGATCCTTAGCCAGTATTTCCTCTAAATTGGAAAATAACCTTTCATGCTTTTTCAAAAGTGTTATAGTTACAGTGTTAAATATACAAAATACCCTTATAAGCATTAAGCAATTTATTCAATTCTTCATGTCATGGCTCCAAGATTGATTATATAAATATATATATAATTTCAGTTCTGGGATTACAGGCAGGCATGCACCACCGCACCTGGCTACTTTTTTAATTTTTAAAAACTTATTATATTTTATTCAGATTTCATCCTGATTGTTATCCATTCACTTGTATCTTCCCATTCCCACCCTCCATCTCTCCTCTGCCCTATTCCCCTCCTTTGGACCTCTGACAAAAGGGGACCTCTTCCCCTACCAAATGACCACAGCCTATCAGGTCTCATCCAGATATCCTCTGTGTGCCACTAGGCCTCCCCCACAAGGGGAGGTGATCACATTGGGGGCAGCAGAGTTCATGTCAGAGGCAGTCCTCACTCTACACACAACAGTGGAGAATGATATGTCCATTGGCTAGATCTGAACAGGAGGTCTAGGCTTACTGGATGCATTATCCTTGACTGGTGCATCAGTTTGTGCAGATACCCCTGGGTCCAGATCCTCTGGCCTTGATGGTCTCCTTGTGGGGCTCCTGACCCCTCTGGGTCCTTCCATTCCTCCGTTCTTCCATACCGCTCACAGCACTCCGCCCAAAGTCCAGCAGTGTGTCCAGAATCTGTCCCAATCCCTCTCTGGGTAGAGATCTCAGAGGAAATCTCTGCTGTGCTAGTATCCACTTCTTAGTGATTATATACCATGCATGTAAAATACTAATATGATGTAATCTAAAATATGTAAAACATTGATTTACAATTCCAATATTTGATATTTACCAAAATCACTAAATAGCAAAAAAAAAAAATACATAAAGAATAGCTTAGATTATGATTAACTGTATTAAGACACTGGAATTGTCAAATGAGGTACTACCTATTAGCAAGTGAAAATCAATTTAATAAAAGAAATATGCTTTGTTTCTTTTAGCCTCCCACTGCCCACTTTTCCACAAGGATTGCTGTGCATCATCCAATGTTTGCCTGTGAGTCTCAGTTTCTGTTTTGAGGTGCTGCTGGGTACAGCTTCTCAGAGGACAACTCTGCTAAGTCTATATCTGCAACCAAAGCAGAGTATCATTAATAGTGCCAGGATTTGGTTCTCTCTCATGGGTTGGGTCTTGGGTATACACCCAAAAGATGTTCTACCATACAACATGGACACTTGCTCAACTATGTTTATAGCAGATTTGTTTGTAATAACCAGAATCTGGAAATAACCTAGCTGTCCTAGGTGAAGACTGGATAAAGAAACTGTGGTACATTTACTTAATAGAATACTACTCAGCTATTTAAAAAAACATATCGTGAAATTTGCAGGCAAATGAATGGAACTAGAAAAGATCACCCTGGGTGAGGTAACCAGACAAAGAAAGACACACATTATGTACTCACTTATAAATAGATTTTAGTCATATAGTACAGGATAAATATTCCCAAGTGCACAAACCTGAAAAGATTATATCAAGGAGGAGCTAAGGGAGGATGGTTAAATCTCACGCAGAAGGGGAAATGCAATCAACAGAGGTAGTGGCTGAAGAGGAGGAACAAAGTAGGAGAGAAATCATAGAAAGATGTGAGGGTAGAGATCAGGCTGGGGAGATCAGAGGCAGGACAAAAGGCCAGGAGAGAAAGGAGAATCTGTGGGTGGGTACATCTCTGTGACAATCTGGAGATTTTAGTCAGGGTAGGCTCCCAGGGGGATGTGAGACAGACGCTATCAAAGACTCCTAGTAGCTGGGGCCGTAGAGATGGAAGAGGACCCCTTCTAACTAGATAATTCTCCTAGTAGAGGGAGGGGAGCACCAATCCACTCACAAAAACTTGGACTCAAAATTCACCTTGGTTACAAGATGTGCAGGGATATAGATAGAGCAAGTAGAGCAGGGATCACAGGAATAGCCAGCCAGTGCACGGCCCAACCTAGGCTTTTCTACAGTTGGGTTTACTTGAGTATTATTTCCAAACAGTAATAATCATTGTAGCAGGTACAGTAAAGCATCCAGCCAAAGGAAGATGTTCCAGACACTAACACATCACCAGCTTAACGATAATGTGAATTTCAGGAATATCTTCAAAGAAAAAGCCAAAGTGAAATATTCTCTTTTTCCCTAGACAGCAGTGTTCCCTTCAACAGGCTGGCGTATCCTGTTTTCCCATCCTGCCCTTCAGGTTCACACTCTCACATGTACTTCTTCTTCTTTGATTTATAGCTGTTGATATGAATGCATGCAGGAAGACCCTTGTTAACACTTTCAAAGTCCCCTGTTGGACAGAATGACAGCTCTAATCTGTCAGGTAAATGCACTGAAAAGTCTTCAAAGGTAAGTTTGGCTTGCCCTCAAAAACTTTGGTATAAAGGTTACAATGATTAGAGCAGGTGTTTTACATGGATGTTTGCACTCCAATCTTAACTTTCAGGGCAAGTGGTCTACCAACTGAGATATCTCTATGGCCCAAAAACTCTTTATCGAGTTTAAAATCCAGGAGTATCCTGGCTTTAATTTTCACCATATGTGTGAATCATGAAATAAATCTGATATATAGCTCTGATTCTTACTTTCCTTCACAGGTAATTTTAATTTCTTTTTCATTTGCATAGTCATTTTACTTAATCATTTTTATTTTACCTAATACTTGACTCAAACATCTTTTGTATTTGACATAAAATGTTATATTATTGATTTCTTGATTAAGAAAGGTTTGATATATTTTTCCATACTATGAGCCTTTCAAGTTATCATTTACCTATTATTTCTTTTCCTATAAAATTTCTACCGATTCCTTTGTTTTTTATTTATGTGTATTATTTGCATGCCTAGAACTAGAGTGGTAAACCTGTAACCCTCATTTTCATTAAGTTGTATTTGATTTAACTACATCTGAGGTTTTTAAAAAACATATGCACTAATTAGATATGATGAAGCATATTTTTCTTATTATTCTGTGCTTTGAAGATTGCTAGAGGTTTCTGTTGGATTTCTTTGATGATAACTAATTTCATGCTTTCTTAAAGATTGCATTGATATCTCTAATTCATGTGAAATATAACTTAGTTGGGGGGTCTAATTTCTCATTTTTTTCCCTAATAAGGTCAGCATTTTCTTTATACTGTCCACTCAAATGTTCATCATTCCACCATTATATCATGAACTTTAATTCATACTTTAGTTTACTTTCTATGTAAGTATTTAAAATGCAAACTCTAGATTATATTCCATTAGTATTTGATTGACTATATTGCATAAAACAAATTTGTCAGAAAACCAGATTGCTATTGTCATTTAATATGCACATCTAGTAAAGAAATGAGGCATACAGATCAGAGATAAAGTCTGGTATCTCAACAAAGTCGAGGTAGCAGGAGTTTGAGTTTGTTAGATTGCATTCCAATTAGAAATAAGAAAGAGATGAAGACCTCTGTTCAACTCACATTCTAGTTTTCTACACAGTCTGGAATTTCATCCTAGAGAATAGAAAACCCACATTTCTCAGGGTTTCCTATCTCATATAACTTTAACCAAGACACTATCCCACAGTGTGTCCAAAAACCTATCTCTCAGGGGAGACTCCATTTCATTAAGTTTAAATTGAGATTAATAATCACTATCCCACTCTTTGTAAATTCCATACATGCGTAAAACTTCACATTAAAATCTTAGAGCCAGGCTCCTCAAAGTTTCATGTTTATTTCATAATTCAAAATTTAACCCAAAAGTCACAAAGAATTTAATAATCCCAACAGTTTAAAGGCCAATACTCCCAATTTCATCCAAGAGTCAAAGTAATTTCTTGATTCTGAGCTCCTATAAAATAAAAACTAAGTAACATGCATCCAACATACAGTGGCACAGAATAGATACTCTTTCTCCAAACTGTAGGAACTCAGACACAGGACTTATCGGCTAAAAACTGGGGGAAAAACTATAGCAAAGCAAACACTAAATTCTTCAACTCAGTGCTTGGCATTTGAGGCTTGTGATGATAATAACTGGGTTCCAGAAGGCATGGTTAGCTTCATCCAGCTTTGATGCCTGCACCACATGTATACATCCCCTTAGGGAGGCTGTATTTCATTCTTACAGCTTATCAGGGGATTTTTTCATGGTTCCCAGCATCTCCAATACCCAAGGATCAATGTTGCAACTTAAGTTTTATATTCAACAATGTAATCATTGTCACAGCTAGTTCAACATTCTTACACTTTTTGGGAAATTCCTAAAATATATAGGAATACTACATGCCCCACTCAATGATGCATTCTTTTTGCCTCCAAACCCAGGACATTATCACCATGATGTCATGCACTTCTGCCAACTTGAAATATGAGCTGGTTATGTTAAACCGCAGATATGCTCGCTTTTGTTTTCTGATGCAAGGGAAATGCCAACAGAAGCAAGCGCTTTTGTGAAATAGGAGACTAATTTTAATTCAGGCTCTGTCCTTTTAGATAAGATTTTATTTTTACATTTCCTGACCCAAAGAAATCATGAAGTAATAAACATTTCTTGTTGTAAGTTTACAAATTTTGGGAATAGAAAGGTATGCACAGCAATAGATCATAGCTTGGATTCCCACAGAAAGAAACATCAGTATGGATATTGAATCCAGTAATATAGCATAAATAAGCTTAGTTATGATCTTTCGGTTAGTGCTATCCTACACTGATCCATCCTACACTGATCATAGCTTTTTTCTATGGTTTATAGTTTATGTTTGATAATCAATAGCCTTGATGCATAGAATAAATGGAATTGATAGTAAAGAGCTGTCTGTGTAGATTTCAGGTCATCAGGATGAAGCCACACTATCACAGATGACATTTTCTTGTGTGAAATCGAGTCTACTTCTGACATTTAGAAGCCCAAGTCAGTTGGTAACATTACAGTTAACTATATATTAAAATAAAAGGCAATTTTAAAGCAAAACTGAGCATTATTTTAAAAGAAATTATTTAAAGATCACATTGCATTTAAATGAGGGTGGGATTTTAGCATACCTAAATAATTAAAAATGTAGAAATCTTGGGGCAGCCTGGTTGCTCACCACATAAGCCACATACTATCAAGCCAGATGACGTGAGTTTAACCCCAGTGATACAGAAGGCAGAGAGAAAGAGAGAAAAACAGCTCCCACAAGTTGTACTTAGAACTCTGCATGCATGCTGCAGCATGGGCATGCCCACATACACAGATCAATAACAAATAAATACATGTAAGACATTTTTTAAAACTTTGAGGTTTTTTTCTTAAATATTTTAGGATTCTATACCTTATTTCTTATGTATGAAGAAAGAAAAAAAATCATTCAGTGATAAACCATAATAAAAACTGTTTTTTCTGTTTTTCAAGACAGGGTTTCTCTATGTAGCGTTAGCTGTCTTGGACTCACTTTGTAGACCTGGTGATCCTCAAACTCACAGAAGTCCACCTGCCTCTGCCTTCCTAAGTGCTGGGCTACAGGTGTGCGCCACCACACCCTGCTTATAATCAGCCTTTTAAAATAAATAAAAGATCACAAAATAATATTGACCAGTGATTATATTTCCAGAGTTATTTTGTAAATTTTAATCTCAAACAAAACAATCCTAGGAGGTGTCACAATATCTAAATAAGTAAACAAAAATTGCATAGAAATCTTTCTTAAAGTTATGTCCTAAAACTTCACATAATTGGAAACCACAGGTCTAAATAATTACCTTTAATATATAAGACTGAAATCTTTGTCCTTTATTCATGCTAAGATAAAAGCAAATGGCGTGTGTGGGTTCGAAGGAGGGGATGTCAGCCTTGAAACCTGTGTCAAATACTTTAAGCAGTATTACTTCACATGGGACAGTGCTACTAGGGAAAGACTAATGTGAACACATGGCAAATGATTTCCCTGGAAGCTTCAATGGTATGAGTGAAATACTGATATAAATAAAATAACGGCACATAAGCGTAATGTGCAGCAACTGTACCCTACTAGGATTCAACGGCAGCACCAGCAGCATACCTAACCCTCAATCTATCTCTTTGACAGAATGCAAAGGCAGCTGCTCCATGTTCACAATGCTCCCAAGACTCCTCTGTGCTTACAGAAATCCCTGTACTTTGTTGCGAGACCCAGAGTCATTTGCATCTGCCTTACCTGTGTTGCTGACAGTTTAATTGCTTTTGATGAGGAAAATGCTCTCAGAGAAAATATCAGTGAAAAGTACTTGCAAACTCTTCCAATTTAATTCCAGCACTGCCAAGGCATATCCATTTTCCACATCTTATCCTTGCTTGTATTCTAAATATGATAGGCAGTGGTTGCAGGGTGGCAATGCTACTGTTCTTATCTGGCATAGTCTCATGTAAATACTGTCCTTTTCTGAGGTGACCTACTGTTTCTCTCTGTTCTGTCCAATTTTTTTTTCTTGTAAAGGACTGATACGGTAAATGTATGCTTCCTATTTTTCTTTCCAAGAGCAGATTTTCTTTTTAAGGAGCTTAGTATTTTCTTATCATACTAATATGAAGAATTGCTAATATGTTTATCTTTAGCAATTAAATTGTAATATTTTGTGTATACACGCTGTAAATATTTACAGTAATGAAGCATGTGCCAATTATGGAGCCAGTAAATCCTGTTGAAGTTATTATTTTGTACTTTAGTATATGGCAATCTTGGTCAATATATTAGAATTTCTGGAATTTACATAATTAATGTGCAAAATATTATCATAATATATTTCATATTTTGAGGATGTTCGATGTTGATATACACACAAAACTTATGCAGAAATTGTATTAATCTCTTGATATAAGCGATTATATTATTTTAAAAAAACTAAAAAGTACAGTGAAAAAGTAGGTTATGAAAATGCCATTCTCTTGATAACTTCCCCACATTCCTCTACCAACTTCATGTTACACACACACACACACACACACACATACACACACACATTTACAGAGAGTGATATATGTACATGTGTGTTTATGTGTGTATAACGTGGGTTTGTGTGTATGTGTTTATTAAACTCACTGAGTTCAATTAGTATATAAAGCTGTTCATTGTAGTACATGTATCCTACCAGGGATAAAATCCCTGAAGAAAACTGACAATCCTCAAACAGCCATGGAGTGTCTGTAGGTTCTCAGTTAAGTGTAACAGATGTACAGCTTGGTCTTCTTGTGGGTCCCTAATAACTGGTGCTGGAACTGTCTCTGAATCTGTTTCCTTCCTTTGGATCCCTTCCCCTAGCTGTGCTATGTCATGTTTAACCTTGGTAGGAGAAAACGTGCATAGTCCTCTTCTTTTTCGATATGCCAAGGCAGACTGACAGTCATGCAAGGCAGCTCCTTCTGTGAGGAGAAGGTGAGAAGAGGAGGAAGGGGAAATGTGATTGGGATGTAAAGTAAATAAATTAATTAATGAGAAAAAAGAGTAAAGCCTTGAAGGAAACCCACCATCCTATGTAACCACGTGCAAGTCTTCTGTAAGCCACCATAACTCTTAATGTTCAGAAAATACTGCTTCGTGGTATTCTTCCCTGTTCTCAGACTATTATAATCTCTCCTTCCCCCTTTTCACAATGTTCCCTAGTGGTATAATATATATATTACATTTGGAGATTGACATCACACAGCCACTTGATCTCCATAATTTGGTCATTTTGTGTCTCTGTGTTAGCTTGCAGCCATGGCAACAACAAGCTGAGGAGTTGAGGAGAGTTGCACTAATCTGCCATGAAGGATATTTACAGGGAAGTTGGATACTGTGTCTGATTAGCAAAGTGATAGCAGTAGGTTCTTACCCAGGGGCTATACTTCTAGATTTGGAGCAGAATTAGAACACGAACATACATTTCTTCCTGTGGATCAGATCTTACATTTAATGAGAATGATCACTGGTTGTTCCCCAAGTCATGAGATTCACTGTTGCAGGAATGGGTAGGTCTTGTCCGGTTAGTTATTGTTTGCCTAGTTCTCACCTGAGACACACGTGTCACCTCTACACAGTTGCCTAGCAACTTATGGCAGGGAGAAACTTGGCCGTTAGGGGTGGAGTTTCCAGTTGCTGTTTGGTGTCTGCAAATCCTATGATAATGTGTATTATTATTTCACCAATAGACTTTTGCTAAAATTTCTGGTGAACAAACAAGAGCAACGTCAATAGGTTGCATTTTCTAAAGAGTTTCTTGAATCCTACCTTATCAATAGCTCAAAGAGACATGTACCACATGTACTACTGGGCTTTTTATTTGATAGCGAATGGTCTCTAGCTAGGATGAACAGTATCCTTCCTTGTGAAGTCATTCAAATCAAACAAAATTTAAATCTATATATTTAGAGCTATTATAAAATAAAAGTTTTTCATAGAGATTATTCAAATAGTTTTAGTGTTACTCATTTTATCTTTATCATGTAATACAGATTGGTTTGGTAAAACCAGCCTCTTCAAGTGTTTATGAGGTTGTTTATAGTTTGTTTACTTATATTTGACTCAAAAGGGAAAGCATAGGACAAAATATAATCTTTAGCAAAAATATGAGGTAATTAATCAAAAGTATACATAGAGCTCTGTCCAACAGAACAGAGTTAGGATGGCATGTGGAAGATAGGACGGCATGGTTGTAATGTGAATGAAGTGCAAATTATTCAAAAGAACAGAGATATGTTTGAAAATGAAAGGTTGTTGTGGCAATTCACAGTGCCTGTAACTGTACAATAGTTAACTCATTATGTTATATAAATGAAAGTAAAATGAATAAAAGAAAATTCTGGAAGCCATTTGTTTTCAGAGTATGTTAGTGGCTGTCACTGAAGGATTATAGAAAAAGGAAATCACAAGTGGAAAAATATTTGAGCTTCACATCTTGCAGATTAGCAAGAGTGTGGGGGCATTTTTACAGCCTCCTCCACACTTTCCATCACCCTCTTTCCTACACTGTGCTCAGTGCAAACAAATCACAGTGAAATGAATAATGACAGTTCCCTTCCTCACCTCCACTAAGGTTGGAGAACATCAGGAGAAGGCAAACAATGAGATCAAAATGTTACTAACATAGTTTCTTCCATATGCTCAGGTTATCTTGAGTTGAAATAGTTTAAACAGTTACATGCAATATAGAAAAGTAATTCAACATTGATTTATCTCTTTTCATCCCTTCCCAATATCTATTAGCAACCCCCAACCTACTGATGAGATCACGTAAATACTTTTGAATGTTTTCCCTCCCCTCTATCTCTCCTCTCATACATAACAGCCTTACTACCATGATCAAGCTAGCAAGAGCATCTTTTCTGGATTAATGCTTTAATGCTTTAGCTTCTAATTACTATGACTAATCTAAAGCTGTGTACACCTACATATTCATAATACAGTGGTCTTTTTTCAGAAAGATTTATCTCTTTCATATGTCTTAAGTTTAAAGAAGGCTGCAATTTGATTTTACTATCTTCAATTATTAAAGCCACAGTGGCATTTACAAAGAGAGAGAGTCAAAAGTTATTACAGAAATGGTTTTCAGTGCTCTTTCCTTCTTGAGAGATTCCATATGGCTTATTCTGAGATTGTTTAAAGTGGAGTGTGGTGGTCACAAAAATAATCTGAGGGTTTTACACACTCAATTATCAACTCCTGATTAGCTAGGTCTGTTGTGCATTTATGTGTTATGTGCCATCATTTTACCACATTCTTATTTAATGGAAGATACTTATTACATTGAGAAATTATACCGTATCCCTAAATATAGGAATAGTTTCCCATAGATTCAGTGCATTCCTCATCACTATATAACATACTAATAAGATATGATGTATAGGTCCTCACCATGCACAGTCCTTGGTTGGTACACCAGTCTCTGCAGCATCCCTCTCCACTGTCGGGGTTGTTGGCTCCGTGAGTCTCCTAGTGGAGCTCTTGTCCCTTTTAGGTCCTTCTATCTCCCAGCTCTTCCACGCGACTCCCTGTGCTCCACCCCAGACTCCCGGGTGTGTGGAGTCTTTCAGACGACCTCTATGGTAAGCCCCTGTTCTGTTCGTTCTCGTCAATTGCCTCCTGTGTCTATTCTATTTGCCCTTCTGTATACAAATTAAGTATTCTCCTTAGGGTTAACCTTGTTATTTAGCTTTTTGAGGTCTGTGTATTGTACTGTGGTGATAACCTAGACCCTCTGCTCAGGTGTGGTAGATAGGCAGCACAGTCTCCTTGTGGATCCCCTAATACGGGGATGAGGGACTACTTCTGACACGACCTCTGCTCCCCACTCATGGATCACGTCCCCCCCCCCCCAGTGGGGCAGCCTTGCCAGAGCACAGAAGAAGAGATTACAGATAGCCATATGAGACTGACAGACTGAGGTCTGATGTGAGGAGACAAAGGTTCCTCATTTTGAGGATTAGGGGAGGGAGGAGGAGAATGAGGAAGGGCAGGTGGAGCAGGATGCTATGAGAGAAGGGACTAAAACCAGGATGTAAAATGAACAAATTTTAAGAAATTAAAAATAAATCATTTTTCAGAAAATGAAAAAAGATAAGAAATATAATATGCCCCATACACCTGATAAGATGCTTGATTCTTATATAGTTTATGTTTGCAAATGACAATATGAATACTAGACTATTTCCCCTGACAGAACCTGTGGCTTCTTTCTTAACCACTTATAATCATTTATGTTAAGCACAGAGAAGAGCTAATTATGCTATGAATTCATGTATTAAAAATCCAGCCATTTAAAGGCACCACTTAATTAGAATCCTGTTCACACTCCTGGGTCAACTATAAATGTTTGATTAAGCTTCTGTCCTTCAAAGATTCTACATTGTTTCCACATTGCTATCTGCTAATAGAGTTAAGCTCAAGAAGATTTTCTCATTTGTGGTATCTTCTTGGCTGCATGAACTTCAATCTCTTCATTTTTAACTAGGATGGAAAGTTGAACAAAGAAAGATTCACAAAGATTTCCATCATTTGAGGGCTGCGTGATGTCTGAGGTTTGTTCCTTTCAATCAGCACCAGACTGAATGATTCTTGTTACTATGGCAACTGACTGCATTCTGTTCAGACATTTCTACTATCTCTGATTTCTGTTAAAGAGACTACACTACTAATTTTTTTCTAAATAAAATCTGCTATAATTAACATTTCTAAACCTCAGGCTTCTTGTTTCCTAAGTCTGTGAGTTTCTTATTTGAAACAATTTAAATTACAATTTTAAACAAGTAATTTAAGATTTCAAACAATATCATTTTGTTCAAAGATCAAACATATTATGAAATGATACAAAGTAGTTTAAAATGAATTGAAAATTCAAGCCAGTCAATGCTTTACAAAAATGAGCACTCCCCAAACTCGCTTAAATTTATTTTTCTAATATTCATTCCTTTAATTTATGCCTTCTTTAAAAAAGGGTTGGCAATATTTTTAAGCAATATTAGTAGATTTTTTGTATACTTATGGGTAAAAATGGCTGAAAACTCTAGATCATCCTCAGAGGGAAAATAACAGATTTTTTGGAAATCACAAAACATGACTTAACCAAGTAAATATAGAATATAATAAACTGTCCAATAAAAACATTTAATGATATAATTAAGCTGTATTAAAAAGTAAACTAAACAAAAAGGGAACTTGATGTATATAATTAAGGAGCATTGTTGAGATGTGTGAATGTCAAAGAACAAGCATGTGCATATTATTTTAATTAAGTAAATAAACTTTTAATTTAAATGAACAGTGAAGAGAAAATATAGAAAAGAGTAAAGTAACAAATTTCAGAATCTCTTAGTCTTTTTTGTTTGTTTGTTTTGTTTTGTGTTTCTGAGACAAGATTTCTCTGTGTAGCCATGGCTGTCCTGGAATTCACTCTGTAGACCAGGCTGGCCTCTAACTCACAGAGATCTGTCTGCCTCTACCTCTGGAGTGCTGGTATTAAAGGAATGTGCCCACAGGTTGGCTCTATTAATCTTTATAATATTGCGTGTTATTCACAAAATAGGGATTTCTGGTATCCGTATCAGGATAAAGAAGCTTAGAAATCATCACATAAGGATAAAAATAAAATTGTATTTGGTACTTTACTAAAGATTATGTTTGAGACGAAAGATTTTCTTGAGTGTTATAGCCACCAGTAAGTGCCCATTAAGGTTTAATGAAATTCATTGGATCTTAAAAATAAAAGATAGATGGATAGATGTGTGTGTGTGTGTGTGTGTGTGTGTGTGTGTGTGTGTGAGAGAGAGAGAGAGAGAGAGAGAGAGAGAGAGAGAGAGAGAGAGAGAGAGAGAGAGAGAATAAATAAAATAAGAATATATAATTTGAATGGAAACAAATTGGAAAGAGAGGATCGGTAAGATTACAAGAGACAAGAATGTTAACATGTGATAACCCAGGTTCTGAAAGAGTATAAATATGTTCAAAATAGATCATGTATATCTATAAATGTGTCATTTTTACACCCACTACTATGTATAATTAACATAAATTAATTAAATAATTATAAATTACTGATTTAAATAAGGCACTCATGATGTTCTCACAAAATGATAACAACGATTGCTGTAGCCAGATCATGAGGCCCCATAAATCCACCAGGACTCGATACCAATGCAGCATACATGAGGACCTTTAATCTACTCAGAGCTGAGCTCTGACTGGACACAACACAGTGGTATCCAGAAAGAGACTCAGTCTGTGGGTTGAGTGTAAATGTATAGGTTCCTATCCCTCTCAGCTCCTCAAAAGCAGGGGAGTTCCAACCTGGCAAGCATCTTATGGGTGAGTAACATAAAGAGGTCTAATGTCTAAAGGTGACAGGCTGCAAAAAGAGGCTCCAAGACCACCCATGGCTTAGCTTTCTTTGTTCACTACCTTGTCCAAGGACATGCTTGGTTTCTTTTAACCCTACCTCCAGTGGGCAGGAAGGAATGTGGCCATAAAACTGGGTCTCTCATCAGCTCTATCTCCGGTGGGACCCTCCGGGTCAGTCACTAAGCAACACTATCTCTAGTGGGGCTGCTCTTTGCAACTGGCCAGATTATCTCCTGTAGGCCTATTTCTTAAACTTTGCCCCACTAACCCTGAAATCCAATTTTAGTTCTGGTATCTCACCATGCAAAGTGTTAAATTTGTTAATTTTCTTGATGAAAATAACTACTCAGCTACCTACCTTTATATCAAATCATCACACTCTATGTGCACAGTATATACCATAAGGAAAAAAATACTAACTTATGTCTGTAGCTTTAACTTTCTCCAGTCTCAGAATTTATATGAAATCATTAGGAATATCTATTTCATGGAGTCTCTGTTTTCTTTGAGCTGTCACAGATAATAATTTTTATTTCATGACACTGTTATTTAATGGTTAGAAACAGATATGTCTGATTCAATTTTAATTACTCTTCAAAAAACCATGCATGAGAGTTTATATCAAGAAAGGAAAATAGACTTCAATTAAAGCATGAAACTGGATGGTTAATGTCCTAGTTTCCCTTATATTTCTGCGATAAATACTATGACTGAAAACAACCTGAGGAATAAAGGGTTTATTTGGCTTTCATGTCCAGATTATAGGCAATCATTAAAGGATGCTATGGTAGGAACTCAAGGGACTGCAATGTCATGAACCATGGGAGGGAAAAGCTTACACCCTTCTTCCCAATGGCTTGCACCACGTACAGTGGGCTGGACCTTCTCACATCAATCATTAATGAAGAAAAAAACTTCTACAGAAATGCCCAGAAGACAACTTGATAGAGACAATTCTTTCACTGAGATTCTGCTTCCCATGTAAGTCCAGGTTTCCTTGAAGTTGACTAAAACTAACCTACATAATTAGATCATATCTTCTAAGAAAATTTAGCATTCTTTTCTTTTCCCTATTCTGTTTTTTTTTTTGCATTACATACGATTTTTAAAGAATGTTCAATATTGCTTATTGTTCTTTCTCTAAAGATGAGCCCTGTGAAATTTCCTCCCTTCCATGTGAACATGCCCACTGATACAGCCACTGAGTCCAACTTGTCAGTGTTGTCGATGCAAACGTTTCTAGGAAAGATGGTTTCACACCACAGTTCCTGGTATATGCCTTTCATCATTTTTTTTCACACTCTTTGCAATGTTCCCTGAGCCATAAGATACAGAACCTGTGATGTGGAAATATCAGTTGGGACTGGGCTTTGCCAGATCTGTTGAGTTGTGTAGAGTTTTGGATCTCTCTGATGTCTTCAATTTGCTATAGAGATGCTTCTTTGATGAGGATTGGCAGCTATGCTTATCCGTGGGCATGAGGGTAAGAATTAGAATATAGTAAGGAATTGTAATAGATTGGTTTCTTATGCGGATGACCACAGTCATCCAGCTGAGTAGGTTTCCAGCACCAGGCATGAGTTTCTTCCTATTGAGTGGCCCTTAAGTCCAATTAGACAGCTGTCAGTTGTCACTAGTATGAGTGCCAGGCAGTTATGGTACCTTTATGTATATATGTTGTCATGTGGGAATTGTTGTGGTTCATAGGCATCACGGATAAAATAGACTATTTAATTGCTTCCTTCTCTTGGTAGTTTGCCTAGTATTTTCTGGAACAATGGAATTTAGACAGATCCAGATAGAATCATTGTCTTATTTAATAAGGGCCTGCCTTCCATCTCTGAGAGAAAACAAAGATATCTATATTGTTTTGAGGTAACTTGAGGACTACCCTTACCGACCATTCTAAGGGAGGATACTCATCTTTCCTCTCTCTTTTGTGTGTAGGTGCACACACTTACATACTTCTTGTGTAATTTCTGAGATGAGGCGAGTTAGCCCCTCCCAGGGATGAGCCCCTTAGTCCCCTCTTTTTGTCTGGTACAGAATAATCAAATTGAAATATATGCACAAACAACAAAAAATGGGCCCAGAATGAAATATATAGATGTGTGTGTGGGTGTGGGTGTGGGTGTGTCCACAAGTATACACACATACATAAGTATCTATGTAACAATACGAGGCTACCAATTTGAGAAAGTGGAACAATATTAGGAGAGATCAAGGAAGAACATCTTGGAGGGTATAGAGGGAGAAAAGGAAGAAAAGACTATTATATATTTTTACTTAAATTAAGTAAAAACATATATTAAAATTCTGCAGCTAATAACTGCTGATGGAGGAAGAATTAACCTCTCCCTGGCTTGAGCCCTGAACCCAAAATTGGTTATCTAAACCAAAGTGGTAGGCACTGAAATAAGATAGACAGAAGCCACAAAAATGGACCAAATGGATTATTTGTGTGTCTTGGTAATAATCAAAGAGGCTATCAATTTGAGAGTGGGGGTATGGGAAGAATTACAGTGAGGGCACATGGATATATAGAGAGAAAGAAAAGAAAAGAGGAAAATAATACAATTAGAATTTATTTTAAATTTATTTGGAAACACAAAGCAATTAGAGAGTTGGTTTTGGTACTGAGATAGTAGGATAAGAGGTTTAATAAGAAGAGCTAAGAAAAAACTGTCTTGACTCACAGATGTTTGGCATGAGAGAACATTGACCTTTGATAAAGAGGGCACGTGCATAGTGATACCAATCTAATGACTTAAGAATGGTGATTCAAGATTGCCGACAGCACTATTATTCTGCATCCTGTATTTTGAATTGTATGAAAAAAAATGTAACCAGGAAAAACAGTCCCCATTTCAAAAATGTGTATAAAAACCAAGCTGGCTTGCCTGCAAAATACACTCAGACTTGGGCTGGAGAGATGGCTCAGTGGTTAAGAGCGCTGCCTACTCTTCCAAAGAACCCAGGTTCAATTCCCAGCAATGACATGGCAGCTCAGAACTGTCTGTAACTCCAAGATCTGACACCCTCACACCAATGCACATAAATTAAAATTAAATAAGATATTTAAAAAACACACAAAAAAATAATTTCCTTGGCTACATGATAAGAGCCAGTTTCTGAAGTAAACAGAGTTTTTCTTAAGTGAACAGGACAAATTAAAAAGCATACACATACAAGAGCTTTACAAATTAATAACTTTCCTAAAATAAAAGAACATTGGATTGAAACATTCTGAGGGCTAATTTTTTCAAATGTCCACATAGAAAAACATATTTCTAGTACAAAAAATGTATTCTACACCTGAAGCAGAAAATGACCAAAAATTTGGCAAAACAGTACACGTCAGAGACAGCCTCTGCTCCCCTCACTAGAGGACCCACATGAAGCCTGAGCTGCCCATCAGCTACATCTGTGTAGGACACTGAGGACCAGTCGATGAATGGCCCTTGGTTAGTGCTTCAGTCTCAGCAAGCCCCTCTGGGCTCTGGGTATTTGGCTCTGCTGGTCTTCTTGGGGAGCTCTTGTCACATGTAGATGCTTCTGTTCTTCTCCTCACGTTTCCACAAGAGTTTCTATATATTGCCTAATGTTTGGCTGTGACCCTCAGAATCTGCTTTGAGGTGCTTCTGGGTAGAGCCTATCAGAGGACAACTTTGCTAGGCTACTGTTTGCAAGCATAGCAGGCTATCATTAATGGTGACAGTTGATGGCTTTCTCCCATGGGGTGGGTCTCAAGATGGGCCAGGCATTGTTTGGACAGTCCCTCAATGTCTGCTCTATCTTCATCCCTGCATATCTTGTAGGCAGGGTAAATTAGAGGTGGAAGTTATTGTGGTTAGGATGGTGATACCCGCTCTCTACTAAGAGTCCTGTCTAGTTAAAGGGCGGCCTCTGCAGTCTTCAGACACCTGTTACTAGGAGTCATTGTTACTAGGAGTCCCACTCATATCCTCCTAGAAGCTTAAGTCTCCAGATTGTCACAGAGATGACCCTGCCCACATTTTCTCTTTTCTGCAGGCCTTCTGTCGTCCTGCCCCTGTTCTCCTCAGGTCTGATCTCCACTGTCGTGTCTTTCTGTGCTCCCTCTTCAGCCTTGCTCTTTCTCCACAATCACTGCAGCTGTCTATTCTATTTCCCCTTCTGGTTGACATTTAAGCATCATTTCTTGTATCTAGAACAATAAGACAACTAAGGAAATCAAGGGGATACAAATTGGAAAGGAAGAAGTCAAGGCATTATTATTTGCAGATGATATAATAGTATGCCTACGTGACCCCAAAACAATTCCACCAGAAAATTCCAACAGCTGATAAACACCTTCAGCAAAGTGGCTGTATACAAGATTAATTTTTTAAAAATAAGTAACCTTCCTGTATACAAAGTTGGCTGATAAAGAAATTAGGGAAACAACAACTTTCACAATAGCCACAAATAATATAAAACATCTTCATGTAACTCTAACCAAAGCAAATAAAAAACCTATATAACAAGAATTTCAAGTCTCTGAACAAAGAAATTGAAGATTTCAAAGATGGAAAGATATCCCATGCTCATGAATTGGCACAATTAACATTGTAATAATGGCCAATTTATCAAAAAAAAATCTACAGATTCAATGCAATCTCCATAAAAATTCCAGCACAATTCTTTACAAACCTGGAAAGAACAATTATAAACTTCACATTAAAAAAAAGCAAAACAAATACGTAATAGTTAAAACAATCATACACAGCAGTAGAACTTTTGGAGGGATCTCCATCTCTGACTTTAAGTACACTATAGAGTAATAATAATAATAATAATAATAATAATAATAATAATAATAATAATCAACTGCATAGTACTGGCATAGAAATAGAGTGAATAATAAATTTTATACACCTTAAACTTTGCTCCTTTGGTAAGTGCCCCATTCACCACAGCCTCTTTGTGGATCTTGTTATTTGCATTTCCCTTGAGAGATCTGACAGTATTTCATGGTAGTCAAATATTTGCTGCTAAAACTTTAAATGAGGAATTTGGTAATAAGACAATTACATTGGCTGTTAATGATGTAATGCCATTACATGCAAATTTAAATCATTCATAACAACACAGCCAAGTAAGCAAACAAGATGCTCAGTTGCTCTAAAGAATCGTTCCAAATCCACAGAAATATAAATTCTTACATTTTTAATGTGGCAAAAGCTTCATTGTTAAAATAAATGTCCTTTATGTAGGGAGACTTGTAAAAATGAATGAAAATCTAGATACAGAAGTATATCAAAGTGCTGACAAGGTTTATAGATTTACAGTTTCAACCATGTTCCAAGTCTTGATTTATCTGAGCTCTAAAATCACAGAAGGAAGTATAAAGAGATTTAGTATAGTTCATCCTACTTGGGCACTCTTTATTTTATAAAAGAATCCGACATTTGTTTCCTGTCTTACTGAGTTTGTCATAAGGTAAGGGCAGCAGTTAGGGATGATTTATGTGAGATCAACCATTCTGTAGGTATGACAGAGACAGAAAACAAATTTTGCTCTAGATTAGTATTTTCCTCCTATTATATGTCAATAAGTATTGAAAAACCATTATGCCCCTGCTGGGTTCCACGAGCCTGAAGACTCTGTGACTTAATTTGAATAATATTTGAATGATTTCATGCACTTTTAAAAATTTCATACCAATTCCTATAGACATACTTATGTTTATAATTCCCAGGATATGTTTTCAAATATTCTATATTAATAGCAGGAAAGGGTGCAGGCAGAAGTCAAAGATTGAGAAACAATTTCATCAAAAAGATTGTTGAATACATATTCTTGAATCAATATTAGAAAAAGGTCTTTATACTTAAGAGGGAAATGAAAGTGGAAACTATTTTTTCTTGTGGAGCTTTAGCAGCTCTCATGTGAAATCATGTGCTCTTCTGCTTTTCTTCAGTGTTGATGTGAATGAGAGGCATTAACTCAGTGTGAACACACTTCGCAGCATGGTGTGTTACAGGAAATAATGCCAAATACACAAAAAGTACAATTAGCCATTAAAATTAGGCTTATATTAATTATCACAGCATGAACCAGTTTGTCTGCGGCAGCACTGACAAGTGTCATTGAAGATAACATTAAAACTAAATGAGAAAGGCTTATTTCATAATTCAAGAAAAAAGCCGTTTTTCTGGGGACCTCAGTAACAAACTTTGTGCGTGTGCACCCTTGCTTCGGAAAGTTAGAAATGAAAGTACTTCCTGATTATGCTAATTCCCAAAGCATCTAAACACAAACCCATAGATTACACAAAACAAGGCTTGTATTGTTCAAAGACTGTTACTACTGGTATATTAACTCTTGACTTAAAAGCATAGTATGCTTGTGTGTGTGTGTGTGTGTGTGTGTGTGTGTGTGTGTGTGTGTGTACTTATTACAAAATGTGGAAGTGGAAGTCAGAAAGGGTTGGTCCTCTCATTTCAACATGTGTATTTACCCAGACTTGACCATAATAATCAGGTTTCCATGAAAGGGCCTTTGCCCACTGAATAATTCCAGCCCTATTTCTGTTTTTTTGTTTTGTTTTATTTTGTTTAACACCAAAAAGTTCTTGACAAGTCTACCAGTAACAGTGGGCTTTGAAAGTTTGGAGATCCTATCGAGTAAAATTCAAGTTCAAGTAGGAAACTTCACAGTTTGCTTTCCTCGTTTCCTAGTTGACGTTACTTTGAAAGGTAATATGTGATAAACATGTGTGTTTTACTCAGGGATGCAGCCCTAAGGGGCTACTGGTGCTCTGGTGTGTAGTCCTACACCCACGCACATCAGGCAGTATTGAGCGGACTTGGTGAGCTGTGAGACAGAGCACAGGGAGTTGGGACGTGAAAGTGATGGGAGGAGTATGAGAATAATTGGGAGGAAGAAAATGGAGGATGACTGTGGTTCAAAGCTCATTATATGTATGGATGATAATTGTGCTCAGTCCTGATGCAGCTGGATGAGCTGGTGTGGATTGGCAGTGGGGCTCCCTTCTCTGAGGAATAGGGGGGATAGGGGAGAGGGAGGGAACGTGGGGCAGGGGAGTGAGGAGGGGCTATGACCAGGATGTAATATGAATAAATTAATTAATCAATTTAAAAGAAAAATTCAATATAAATGAATATTATTTCATTTTTAAATAAAATATGTATTTTCCTCTCACTTATGTAACTGATGAATAAATATGTGACAGAGGTAAGAACAGAGACACAGGCAGGACCAATATATAAATGCAAAAATATTTATAATCATTTTTTTCAAGAGATACATCCAGATAATTCCTAAGACTTCTTTCATGAAAACAATAAAATTCATTTATCAATAGAAATGTTTCATAGTGCTATTTCTATTTCAGTTTAAATTATTGAGTGACTAAGTGAGTCTGTGTAAGGACACATTTAATGAAAACTTCAAAAAGTATTAATGAAGGCAGCCTGGAAGACAGATTCACTTTGTTTTTCTATGTCAATTATTAGATAGATAGATAGATAGATAGATAGATAGATAGATACATACATACATACATACATACATACATACATACATACATACATACATACGAAGTCATGGAGCCACCCATTAATACAAGTGCAAATTTATAGATACAAGTCTCTTTTTACTGATTCTCTTCAGTTACACTAAAACTTAAAGTGACCTATATCTGACTTTGCAACCTGAGTGTTCTATCACAGGAGTGATCCTCTTTTCTTGTTTCCAAACAAAGGTGAGACGTCTTCCTCCCAGGCTGACCTCCTCAATAAGAATGTGCCCTGGGCAGAGCTAAGGTGACAAGAGCTACACGGAAATACCAAAACTGAGAACAAGAAAACAGGAATTTTTTTCTTCCTTATGTCATGGTGCTCAAGCAGAACTAATATTCCTGTTAAAAATAGATCATAAATGCAAACATCTTGTTATTTTGTTTAAAATGTGACATTAGCAATATTTAATATGTCCAGTGAGAAAATCAGTGTCTATTTGCTTAAAAACATAAATGTTTATGACGGCTAGGAAAAGAAGAAAAATGATAAAAAAAAAGTCATAGTTGCATTAGCAACATTATAAATATATTAATTTAAAAATAAGCCTGTATAGTCATTGACATGTCAATTCTAAATATATTTTCTTCCAGATTTTATCTAGCAGAATGCATATGTAGGGAAAACTTTAAATTCTACCCATATTGTAAGTGAAGATGCTCTTTTCTACATATTAAAAATATTCCATATTACTTTCTAACTCTTTCAACCCTCTCAAGACGCTGAAGGGAAGACATGGTGGGTAACCCAGAGCATTGGGTTTCACTGGGTCTTCTGGAAGGAGCTGTGATCCACTGTGCCAACGATACAAAGGCCAAAAGTTTGTTTCATCTCTGTGAAGGGAGTCAAGGGGCATCTGAACAGACTTCCTGCTCCTGGTGTGGTGGCACGGTGATGTCCAAAGTTAAGAAAGGCAAATTAGAACTAATTTTAAAATGTCAACACGGACCGTTCATTTAACAAAGAAAGTCATATAGAAGACAAGAGGGGTTGTTTCCTCATTTTAAAGATAATGTAAGGGCCATAATAAACAATACAGTGGAGATGAAAGGTTTTGTTACCATAGGTCCAGTTGCAAAGGAATGTGCAGACTTGTGGTCCGGGGTTGCATCCAACGTAGGATTCTCCAATATGTACATAAAATGGATTCATTAAAAAGTCTGTGCTCCCTTGAGCCCTCCTTGTTACTTAGCTTCTTTGGGTCTGGAACTTGTAGTATAGTTATCCATTGTTCAAAAGAGTGATGACAGATGGTTTTCTTCATAATAGTTCATCTGTTGAACTTCAACCTTGAATGGCTTGATATTTACATGACTCCTCACTTCAGTGAGCCTTGGAAAGCTAATCACCTACCTTTGGAAAGTATACTCATTAGGGCCGTCTCTTGAATATTGCTATACAAACTTACAATGACAACATCCTACTTAGATGTGATAAGCCCTTCCAAGATACTACAGTCTTCAATTTCATTAAAAATTTCCTCTTGCATATTTTGCCATATCCAGCTTCCTCCTTTCTATGATTTCATTAAAATGTTAAGAGCCCTGTTTTGCAAATTTTGATATGTTTTTTCCAAATTCCTTCAGATCTATCTAACTTTAGGAAATATCCCACATCTATAATTTTCTAATCACGTTTACAATAGCTATTTCATTGTATTTATGGTTAATTTTCTACTGAGGTCAGTAGATATTATAAATGCTGATTTTGAAATTGTTACTGTTCTTCTTTTAGAAGACATCCTTTTTATAGCTCTGGCTAGCCTGGTACTGCACACGTAGTTCAGGCTAACCCCAGAGTCATACTGTTTTATGCTCCCATGTAATACCTAAATTACTGGCATGTAACACTAAGCCTGTGGCTAACTGCTACTTTTGATACTGAAACAACTTTAATTCAATAGTCCAGTACTTAAATTGTATATTGATTCTTTAAAATGTTTTAAATTTATTCTTTTTAAATTGTATAACATCCTGACTGCAGCTCCTCCTCCTCCTCCTCTCCTCCCTGTCCCTTCCCCACCACCCTCCTCCTCCTCCTCCTCCTCCCTGTCCCTCCCCCACCACCCTCCTCCTCCTCCTCCTCCTCCTCTCCTCCCTGTCCCTCCCCCACCACCCTCCTCCTCCTCCTCCTCCTCCTCCTCCTCCCTGTCCCTCCCCCACCACCCTCCTCCTCCTCCTCCTCCTCCTCCTCCCTGTCCCTCCCCCACCACCCTCCTCCTCCTCCTCCTCCTCCTCTCCTCCCTGTCCCTCCCCCACCACCCTCCTCCTCCTCCTCCTCCTCCTCCTCCCTGTCCCTCCCCCACCACCCTCCTCCTCCTCCTCCTCCTCCTCTCCTCCCTGTCCCTCCCCCACCACCCTCCTCCTCCTCCTCCTCCTCCTCCTCCCTGTCCCTCCCCCACCACCCTCCTCCTCCTCCTCCTCCTCCCTGTCCCTCCCCCACCACCCTCCTCCTCCTCCTCCTCCTCCTCCTCCCTGTCCCTCCCCCACCACCCTCCTCCTCCTCCTCCTCCTCCCTGTCCCTCCCCCACCACCCTCATCCTTCAAGTCCCCTCTTCCTCTGTTTCCCTGCAGAAAATGTCAGGCCTCCCAATTGTCAGTCTTTTTAATATGATATTGTATTGTCTTGAAAGTAATATACTTTTCTGTTATCTAAAAATAGCTTATTGTGTATCTCCATCCTCATGGGATAGCAGATTAATTTATTAGAAAAATGTTTATCATTTCCTTATATGCAAATTCTAAACCACACTGCCATTTAGCAATCATTTAAAATGAAAGAATGCCCTTTAGTAAAGGCAATATTGGTAACAATAAACATTGAGAAAGCATAATTTCCCTATATTTTAGGAGAATAACCCCTCAAAAATTTCATATCCAAAGTAGTTTTTATATGTCTTTAACTGAAATCAAATTATATCACATTCCCTGCTCCTGTTTTCACCCCAAGACCTTTCTAGATATGTGTATCTATACACACACACACACACACACACACACACATACACACACACACATATATGGTATGTATATAGATGTATATATATATACAAACACTGAGTCTTGAAGTATTGGAAAAGTATGAAAGAAATTAATGCATATTTTCTGCCTTATTGCCAACCTTGAAAGAACCAAAGCAGTTACAATTACTCTATCAAATCCCTGTCACCTTGACCTGCCTTTCTGGATGGGAACAGAGAAGGAGGATGGAGATGTGTGATCTTAAAGTAGAATTATAACAATGAAATATGTGCCCAATGCTCTGCTTTGCGTATAACACATACCAAGAGCAACGGTCCATTAGTTGTCTAATAAAATCATTTCCAGGTAGATTTATGTGTCATTGTTAGCATAGTAATCACTTAAGAAAGAAGTATAAGCACACAAAAATTCTAGATTATATAGGCAGGGTATTACTGAAGAACTCATAAAATAATAATATAAACACAGAGCCCATCAGCACAACGTATTTGTTCTGTCTAAATACTTACGAACAAAGAAGTTTCAATTCTTTATATTGTGATATCTAATACTGAAGTGGCAAAAGCAATATAAAAGATTGCATGACCCTTTTACATTGTGGGTTTGCTATTCTGCCATCTTTAGAGTCTTATGGACAGTTAAATTCAAATAAATGACTCATGAACATTCAAAGAAGAATCATAGTCAGCTCTTTGAGACAGTTAAGAAAGGAGAAATACTTTTACTCACACATCTTCATGAAATGCTAAGGAATTGACAACAGGTTCACATAGATGAACAGCCTACCAAAGTTGTTTTATTCATTTTTATCTACAAATAGCTATGCTATGGTCACTTAGGCTTCAAGATTTGGTTGCTATAACTGTACAATATTGCTAAAAAAGATAGTGCACAAAAATATTCATGAAAATTATTGACCATTTGTAGATATGTAAGAAGTATCTATGTAGAAATTTTTAGATCGGGGAAATCCTACTTAATAGAAAATCAAAATGTGTCATGTGTCTTGGAATATTTGTGCATATTTGCTCAAAATTGTAATAACTATGTGTGCTAGTAAATAAAATTTTCCTTTGAAACATATTAAAGAGGAACCTACAACTAGAAAGCTGAGCCCAGGTAAATATAAAAATATATGAAACTAATACAGCCAAATACATTTAGAAAGAAAAAGTATTGAGGCACTTAACATGTAACTCCTCCCCACTCAGTACACAGCGGCATGAAAAAAATAGCTGATGTAATTGAAATAATAGTCTTATTCCTGGGGGCGATGTTCAAAACTCTTTTCTGAAAATCAAAACTCAAACCTATCAGAAAGAACAATTATTGTTTTAGAGGGGAAAATGGAGCTTAAAAGTGCATATTATTAAGTTACTTATATCAAGTTTGAAAATGTATGCATTTTCTAGAGTAGTTATTAAGTGGAAAATTAACCTTTGTCATTGTGTCATCCTGGAAGAACCAGCACATGTTATTTAGGGGCTGTTTTCAAACAACAACCGTGGGAAATAAAGTGGAAAAGCCCTGTCTTGTTTTTTCCCCTGTAGTGTCTTGACAAACCTCAACAATACAGCAACACCAATTAGGTAGTAGATGGTCAGAGAGTGACTACATGAATTAAAATACTATATAATAGGAGTTTAGGGAATGCTTTTCTGTGAAAGACCAGGCAAGGAGGAGTGACAGGGCTTTTATTTTTTGTTAAATATTTTTTTAAATTTTTTACATATATTTATATTATCACACATGTATATAATAAACTACCTACAGAAAGAAGAGCCTTGATGACGAGGCCAGCTTTAACGAGTCACATCCGCCAGTGCCCGTCAGGCTGCTACTGCTCTTGTTCCCTGACTTGAGATATTCCCCAGATCAACTACTAAGAGTGTGTTTTTGTTAATTCCAAGTTGTTCTCTCACATTCTTTAAGTCAGAGCCACCAACGAAAACATCTTAGCCTAACCTTACGAGCAGTCTTCATCTAAGTTCTCTCTGAGGGTGGGTGAAGCGTTAACCTGCTCCAGCAGCCATGCCTGAAAAAGGTCAAGCACTATTTTCATAAGTGCCAATGATGCTGCCCAGTGTGGGGCCGGAAGCCCACAGCCAGAATGTTATGGAGCCTTTAAGATTGAAAGCCACAAATATCTGTGCCGAGTCGCAGCTCCATTTTTCCACCAATCAGGATTTAGGGGTAGGGGCTTTCCTTATGTAGTTGATCCGTATAAACTGATAAAGAATGTAGGTTTTACAGTGTAACCAGTCATAGCCATTTGTTCTTTTGCGGTTAGGAATAGGCCTGATGTTTTGCAAAATAAAACATCAATAACAGAAGCCCTGGTTAGGAGCAGTCACTATATTTTGTAGAACAGAAGATGAATAATGAAACTTGGCCAGCTATTGGGAAGTCCCCAGCTCCTTTAGGGCCTCATAACTTGAACTTCATTTTGCTCTGCGGTTAAATGGAGGCTGATAACAAAAAAGGCAGTACTTAGGACAAGCTCCTTTTGTTTGTTCCCAACATTTTCATATCACAGTCATCTTTGAATGTATATCATAACACGTTGAAGAGAAACCTTAACATGTAACCAATGTAATAAACCCTTTTCACAACATATTTACCAGCAAATACATAAAATAACGTATGCTGCGGAGGGGCAACATGAGAAGGAGATACAGAGGAATGAAATGAGAAATATTAAGATGTATGCAGGCCTATTAATATGGGCATGTACTGTCCTCCAATCTACCTTTGTATGTATTGCCAAAGCAAAAACCTGATTTTTTAAATTTAGTGCTTGCTCTAGATCACTGCCTGAAGACATCTAGAGCCTGGCTGGGCAGCATCATTGGCACTTATGAAAATAGTGCTTGACTGCTGGAGCAGGTTAAGGCTTCACCCACCCTCAGAGAGAACTTCTTTATATGGAAGTAAGTCATCTGCTTTCCCTCAGTAACTTTAGTGACCATGTACATGTATGTGTGCTAAGTACTTGCTGTGATAACTGTTGAGTGTCTAGCAGCACTCACTGATGTGTTATTTCATGATTTAGCAAGTCCATCATTTCATATATGAAAACTAATAAATGTAATCTACCATATAAACAAACTGAATGAAAAAATACTATTTGTTCATCTCACTTGATGCAGAAAAGGCCTTTAATAATATCTAATACATTTCATAATAAAACAATTTAGCGATATTAGGGATATGAGGGACATGATTAAACATAATAAAAGCAGTTTTTAGCAAGCCCACATCCAGCATCAACTTAAAGAGAAAATTCAAGAAATTCCACTAAAATAAGAAACAAGACAAAGTTGTCCACTAACTCCGCACCTACTCAATACAGCACTTGAAGTCTTAGCTAGAGCAGTAAGACAAGTGACGGAGATCAAGTATGATGTAGTTTGGAAAGAACCAAGTCAAAGTAGTTTATATGACAGTATACAAAGGCTACGCTAAATATTCCACTGACAAAATCCTAAAGCTGATAAACACTTTCAGCAAAGTAGCTGAGTACAAAATTAACTCACAAAACAGTAGTATTCTTATATACAAACAATAAACAGACCAAAAAATAAATCAGGAAAACAATGTCTTTTACAATAGCCCCAACAAAATAATATAAAATATCCCTAATATAGCAGGGGACAGACTCCCATAATAAAGACCTCCAGTCCTTGAAGAAATAAGTTATCAGAAGATGAGAAGACCTCCTAGGAAGGGAGCATAAGACTGGGAGGAGACGATGAAAAGGGTTATGACCAGGTTATAAATTGAATAATAAGCAAGTAAATAAATAAAACAAAACCTTTGACCCAACATTTGTTCTGCCTGAAAGATATACAGAGACAAAGATGGAGCAAAGGTTGAGGGAATGTCCAACCCTTTCTTGAGACACATCTCATGAGATAGAGCCAATCCCCGACACTATTCATGTCACACTGTTCGCCTGTCAACAGGAGACTAGCATAACTCCTCCGAAGGGCTGCACCCAGCGGTTGCTGGAAACAAATGTAGAGACCCAGAGCCAAACATTAGATAGAACGTGAGGAGTCCTATGGAAGAATTGGTTTAACGGTGAAGGGAGCAAGAGAGACAAGGGCTCCACAAGAAGACCCATGGTGTCAACTAACCTGAGCCCATGGGGGCTCACAGAGGTTGAACCATCAACCAGAGAGCATGTATGGACTGGTCCTAGGTCCCCTGCAATGCATAGTAGGTGTACAGCTTGGTCTTCATGTGGATCCCTCAACAACCGAAGTGGGAGCCCTCTCAGAGTCTGAAGCCTCCCTCTAGGTCCTATTCCCCTAACTGGGCTACCTTGTCTGGCCTCAGTAGGGGAAGATGTGCCTAGTCCTGCAGGAACTTTTTTCCCATAACAATAGTGTTTATTTTTCCATATATAGCACATGGATTTTTACAAGCTTAAGACACATATATTGAACTATGATAGATACTATGGAATACGAATCTAGTAGCACTTTTTAACATATTTTTAATTTTTATTTTAATAGTACATATGTTTTACCTCCATTTATATATTGTGCACCACATGTATGCATGCTGCCTACAGAGTTCAGAAGGGGGCATTGGATTCCTCGGAACTGGAGTTACATATAGTTGTGAGATTCCATGTGGGTGCAGGAACTTAACATGTCAGGGCATGTTGGTACCCATTGGGGAACCGCCCCCTCCACTCTGAGAGGAGGACAGTTAGAATGAGGAAAACAGGTATGGAAAGGAGAGAGGGCTGGGAGGACAGAAGGAAGGCTGCAGTCAGGATGTAAAGTGGACAAAAAAATTTAAAAAACAGGAGTGAACCAGTTACTATCTAAGTATCTAGAAAGAAAGAAAGAAAGAAAGAAAGAAAGAAAGAAAGAAAGAAAGAGCAGGCCTCCCTTGCTCATGGATTAGCATGGTTGGCATACTAATAATGGACATCCAACAAAAAATAAAATACAGATTCAATGAAATTCCCATCAAAACTCCTTATAATTCTTTACAGATCTTTCAATTCTCAATTTCATATGGAAAAGCAGAAAACTCAATGTGGATAAAACAATCCTAAATCTTAAAATAAGTGCTAGATGCATCACCATTCCTGATTTCAAGTTGTACTAGGCAGCTACAGTAATAATACCTGCATGGTATTTGTGTATAAATAAAAGTGTTGCTCAGTGGAATTGAGTTGAAGAATCAGCCATAAATCCACACACATATGGCTGCCTGATTTTTTATAAAGAACCCAGAAATACACACTGGAAACAGTACAGCACCTTCAACAAACGATGCTGGTCAAATCGGATGTCTGCCTGTGTAAGAATGCAAACAGATCCATACTTACCACCGTCACAAAACTGAAGTACAAGTGGATGAACTACCTCAACAGACAGCTGGATGCGCAGGAATGTCTTGAGTGGGTGTAACAACAGTCAATAAAGCGCTGTTCAGCCAATCAGCTGGGCAGAAGGACAGGAAGTGGCTGGCAGGAGTTTTCTGGAGAAGGGGAGGAGCCAAGACTGACAGAGGAGAAGGAGGAAACACAGTTGAGGAGGGCGAGCAGGGTTGACAGTTGATGAGGAAGGAGGAAGAAGCCTCCAAGGACCAAATTGGCAAGCTCTTGGGATATATGTATGTTATGAGGTTTAGAGTAGTTTATGTTCGTATACGAGTAGGTTAGAATCAGTTTGGATTCTGCTCAGCATAGTGCTTGCAGCTGTAAAGTATATTTCAGACTCTGTGTCATTACTGGCTTCGTAGGATGAAGCTTTCTTAACATGGCCACACAATCACCTCTTTGAATGACTCCAAGTGAGTATTTACATCCTTCTGCCTGTTGCATCAATAGATGGAAGAATTTTTTAGATAATAAATTAAAAATAACTATCAATCATTAAAACTTTATTTAATTATGAAGACTAATAATTATTGATAATAGTATTTTGGAATGTTACAAATAGATTTTTCTTTATAACCTGCAATAACTTCTAGCAAATTATTATGTATAATAATTATTATTACAGTTATTTATTTGTTAGCACAGAAAATTAGATCCCCTCAAAATATGTGTTTTGAGGAATATTCCTACCAAGCCCACTCCAAGATAGTTTCTGTGTGATTCTTGGAGGAGTAGCTTTTCATAGCAAATATTTTTGTTTTGCACTCTCTATTCACTTCCCACTGATATTTTTCAACTCATTGTCTTTGACTGAAAATGACATACTTTATATATATAACACATAGAAAACAGTTTTCTTTTGTTTCCAATCCTAAAGCTGTGCACTCTTATAAAGGATTGTCTAGAAAGAGAAATTAAGAGACTACACAGAGATGAGTGTGAAATAAACAGTTTTTAGGACTGCCTGTCCTGTAAAGTGACAATCAGAAGAGACCTTAAGGGAAATGATAGATTTGTGTGGAATTAAATTGCATGATCCAATTTCACATAGAAATAAAATGCTTTAAAAATGATTTCCTCTTGGGGTTTGAACAAATTAGCACTACAGATCATCTTCGCGTCGTTTTCGTCTCTAACCTTGTCAGGTCTCTGTGATTGCACTGGACATGGGTGATGATGTTTGCTCACATTCTGTATAGAACCACTGACCTGAGACACAGCAGTGAAACTCAGCTTTGCATCAAATCATGTTTCTTTTGTGTCTTTTTCTTTCTTTTCAAGATTGATTTCCTGGAACATAGAAGTGCTTGCTTTATAAAATACTACTGGCCTGCTTCCAGAATGAGACTTTAAGTAAGATACTATGGAAAATCAATTTCTTGAGAAAGAGGCTCATAGAATATTTTTCTTTACCCTTTATGTACTAGTGTTGTGGTTTATTGCAACTAATGTAAGAATCTTCCTTCAACATAGTAATGCAATGCCATTTCTACCACACACCGTGCTGTTCAATACTGACTTCAGTGTTGCTATGGAACAGAATCATTCAATTTAAAGCATACGGTGCACTACAAGCAAACCCCCACCTATACAGCTGGCTATATGTTTTCTGTCTGTTGAATAAATTAGAATAAGTTTCAAAGTTCCTTAAAACAAAATAAAACAACACAGAAATGGGCATATGAGCTATTTAATGAGTGGTTTTAGTTGCTGATCTTTCCTCTGTGTTGTTACTAGGTTCTGCCACTACCATGATGCTCCTTAGACCACAACATTAATTCCCGCATTTGCTGTCCACTTCTTCCTGGCACACCACCCTTTGCCACTATTAGCTGAACTTTGTGTCTTACTCATGAGTAATTTGATAGCTTACTGGATCATGTGACTTTTTTGTTTGTTTGTTTCTTTGGTTTTGTTTTTTAAGGATGGGGTTTGTCTGTATATCTTTAGCTCTCCTGGAACTCATTAAGTAGACCATCAGGATGGCCTTGAGCTCACAGAGATCCATCAGCCTTTGCATTCCAGGTTCTGGCACTAAAAGCATGTGCCACCACCAGCTAACATTTTATTTGTTTATTATTGAAACTCTATTTTAGTTGCAATTTTTATCCCTTCCATTTCTTTCCTACAAACTAGCTAGTATTACTCTTCCCACACTCTATCAATTCCATGGCCTTTTTTAAATCAACTGTTATTAGACACATATGTGAACTTGTATATACATATATATTTCAATGCATATGTGCATTTGTGTACACACACACACACACACACACACACACACACACACACACACACACACACGATACTGGAAAACCAATTGGCATGTTCTGCCCCTGGGAAGTCTCTTCCTCCCACTCCCAGCCTTCATCAGTTGCCTGCTGTCTTTTGTGCAGGGTTATGACTTGTGGGCTTCACCCTTACTAGTGTCCTTTTTTTTTCATTTTTCACTTGTACAGCTCACATTTAAACGTCCATGTTGCTGAGGCTTTACTTATGTAGCTTCTGATATTTAGGAGAGAGTCTCACAGTGAACTCACTGATTCTATACCTCTTATAATCTCCACCCTTCTCCCATTTTGCCTTTTCTTCACAACGTACACTAGGTCCTAGGTGTGGGGATGTTTTGTAGATGTGTCTATCGCTACTGAATTCTATCTCTTACTAGTAGAAAGCCTCTTCCTAAATATTCTGTGGACATCCAAGCCAACCAAAGCTCTCAAGATTACAAGTAAAATATAATGTCAGTCAAAACTCACAGGAAATAGCTGCAACCAGAGCTAGAAGCAATGTTCTCTATCTGTGAGATAAACTCATCGTACGGTGTGTGATTCTTCTTAGACCAATGGATGAGTTTCAGGTATAGCTTATAAGCAAACATTTCTATCTACTTACCCAAGTTACTTGTGCATTTCCTATGGTAGCCATTCCAGATACTCTTTTAAATTCTTCCAAGTTCCCAGTACCTCTTAAGATTTCAATGTCTTCATCTGTGACAGGTTGACAAATTATAGTGCCTTAAATTCCCTGTAGGTATAACATTATTTAATTTTATGAGGTTCATCGTAATAAAGAGATCAGGAGTAGGCCTCAAGGTAAGCAGCATTGATTAAGTCTACTTAGAAAAATTTTTACCAGACATGCATTTTATTTATCACGAGCTGTTAGTTATACAAAATACATATAAATACTAAAAAAAACCTATAGTAATGAAATTACTCTTTATACAACAAGTTAAAGATATTTTAAGGAACAAATGGCAGAGATGATCTTCCCACCATCCACCAAAAATATTCATTCAATATTCAACTAGTTTATTTTCAATAATATAAATATCAATTGATGGATCAATGAAAATTTTCCTGGCTCTCCAGTTCTTAGCACTTAATTCAGCATTGTAGACATTTTCACTTTTGTTCCAAAATTTCTACTTTCATACCTCCTTTTCATACCCACGTCCACTCCTCCTCCACACGTTTTTCTGCATCCTTACTCTTTCTTTTCTTTCTTTCTTTCTCCCACTCCCACCTTAGAAATGACGCTAATTTTGATAAAAGAATAGAAGCATATCTGCTTTACAAACTAGTACATTCACTTCTTAGCATGTATATCAGATAAAGAATACATTCATTTTGCAAGAAGAATTTTTAGCCAGAATTTCTCCCTGTGGGTATCTTAAAAATGATTTAAATGTGTACTGATAGACACATCCTCATGTGAAGAAAAATATGATCCTATTCAGGATGATCTACTCCACTGAATCTTTCAATTTTTGAAACTTTTATTGTTTCTATCGTTCAACTGACTTGACTCTAAAATACAATGCATTTTATATGATGAAATTTTAATATTCATATTAGTTACGAATTAACTAATATATAAAGATAAAATTGAAGTAATACAATTCAATGATCTCAGTATTTATGAAATGCTATGTAAAAAGAGGTGGTGAACCTTTTCTTTTTCCTGGTGACAAAAAAGATGAAAACTTCCAACAGGTATTTCCTTAGGTATGGATTACTCTATGTTTGAAAATTTTGGACCAAGGACTAGAGACATGACTGAGGAGGTAAGGACAGTTGCTGTCAAGCTTGAAGACCTAAGTTCAATCTTCAGTCTCATACAGTGGAAAAGGAGAAACAAACTCCTGCAACACAGACGTTTTGTTCTACAGTCATTGATGTCAAGAGCCTAAAATATTTCTTACTGTCCTAAAACCAAGCTATGAGCTGGTCTAAAAATTTTTAAGTATACCAGAAGACAATGTATTTCTTAACCTTCTTCAGTTTAAAGAAGGTTACTTTTACTCTTCTCCGTGTGTTCTCTCCTAGCCAGTAGTGTGACCTCTTTATACATATCTGACACAAATAAATTTACCTCATTCTTGTGAGAAATCACATAATAGACCTGACATACTCCTGTTTTCTTGCATGAAATTTGAATCTTAAGATGTGCAAATTCCTTTCGCAACTGAGGTAAAAACCAAATATTTGAAAGAAATATATGAACACCATTGAAGAACCCTCATTTAACCTAACATTGCTTCCTTCTTTGTTTGTGTTTTATTTCTTTATTTCTCATGCTTTCTCCCCATTGAAGGCTGTCTATGTGTTTCTAAGAGAAATTACTCTAAGATGAATGCCACTAAGAAACAAGTTCTTATTAATTCAGCCATTAAATAATATATTGATCAAATGAAGAATAAAGCAATGCTGTTGCTATTTACATTCTAATAAAACATATGCAATGTACAGAGAGATAAATCTAAAAAAAAGGAATAGAAAATAAGTTGGTAATTCTCAGGTAGTGTCATACGCTATATAAAAGTAAAGCATGAAAAGTTAGGCACAATAAAAAAAAAGTATTGGCTACTTTGGAATGAGTAACCACTGAAGAATTCTCTTGGCAACTAGTCTTTAAGCTTAGGTCAAATAACAGGTGTCGGCATCAGCAATGAGAAAGCTTAAAGGCTCAGGAATAGTAATTAAGTCAGCATCTTTGAAGTAAAAGCTGGAGTTTAAACACTAAAGCATAATAATACAATTTATTTTAACATTATTAAGTGAAAACACCAGGTAAATCGGAGAACTCCTACAAGCTGATAAACACCTTCAGCAAAGTAGCTAGATACAAGATTAATTTAAAAAACCAGTAGCCCTCCTGTATACATATGACAAACTGGCTGAGAAAGAAATTAAAGAAACTGTAACCTTCACAATAGCCACAAATAATATAAAATATCTTGGTGTAATTATAACCAAGCAAGTGAAAGACTTGTTTGAAAAAAACTTCAAGTCTCTGAAGACAGAATTTGAACAAGTTGTCAGAAGATGGAAAGATTTCCCATGCTCAAAAATCAGGAGAATCGACATAGTAAAAATAGCCATCTTACCAAAAACAATCTACAAATTCAATACAATCCTTATCAAAATACCTACATATTTCTTTACAGAACTTGAAAGATCAATTCTCAACTTCATATGGAATAACAAAGACCCCAGAATAGATAAAACAACCTGTACAATAAAAGATCTTCTGGAGGAATCTCCATATCTGATCTCAAGCTGTACAATAGAGCAACAGTAATAAAAACATCATGGTACTGGCATATAAATAGGCTGGTTGATCAATAGAATCCAATTGAAGATCCAGAAATAAACCCACACACCTCTGGACATTTGATTTTTGACAAAGAAGCCAAATCCATACAATGGAGAAAAGATAGCAACCTCAACAAATGGTGCTCGTCTAAATGGACACATAAATGTAGAAAATGCAAATATACCCATATCCATCAAGCTGCATAAAATTCAAATCCAAGTGGATTAAAGACTTCAGCATAAAACCAGACACACTAAATCTGTTAGAAAAAAAAGTGTGAAAGATTTTTTAACTCATTGCCACAGGGGACAACTTCCTGAAAGGAACAGCAACAGCTCGGGCTCCAAGATCAACAATTAATAAATGGGACCTCATGTAAACTGAAAGGCTTCTGTAAGACAAAAGACACTGTCCACAGAACAAAATGACAGCTACAGACTGGGAAGAGATCTTCACTGAGCCTGCATCCAACAGAGGGCTATATCCAGAAAATATTTAAAAACTCAAGAAGTTAAACACCACCAAACCAAACAATCCAATTAAAAGGGGGATACAGAGCTGGACAGGGATTTCTCGACCAAGGAACATCGAATGGCCTAGAAAGATCTAAAGATATTTTTAACGCCCTTGGTTTTCAGAGAAAGGAACATCAAAACTGTTCTTACACCTACCAGAATGGAAAAGATCAAAAATTCAAGTGACAACACATGCTGGCAAGGATGTGGAGAAAAAGAGAACATTCCTCCATTGCTGGTAGGAGTGCAAATTTGTACAACCTCTTTGGAAATCAATCTGGCATTTTCTCAGATAAATGGGAATATTGCTACCTCAAGCCCAGCTGTACCACTCCTGGACATATACCCGAAAGATGGTCCACCATATAACAAGGTCATTTGCTCAACTGTGTCCATAGCATCTTTATTTGTAATAGCCAGAACCTGGAAACATCCTAGATGTACTCAGACCAAGAATGGACAAAGATACTGTGCTACATTTACACAATGGAATACTACTCAGCGGTTACAAACAATAAAATATTGAAATATTCAGGCAAGTGGATAGAACTAGCAATGAATATCCTGAATGAGGTAACCCAGACCCAGAAAAACATGCCTGGTATATACTCAGTTATAGACGGATATTAGTCCAACATAGATGTTCTCTGGGAGATTCTTCCCAGCAGAGGATCTGAACAGATGCCGGTTCTAGCTGCTCTACTCTGGGCAGCGTGATAGGAGTGGTATAGCAGAACATGGGGGTGAAAGGGCCCGAGGGCTCAGAAGCCCCACAAGGTGGCCATCAAGGTTGGTGGATCTGGACCATCAGGGACCTGCAAAAACTTTTGTACCAACCGCGGACAATTGCATGCAGTAAACCTAGATGCCCTATTCAGATATAGCTAATGAACAGTTGTGGAGGGAGTGGGGACTGCCCCAGACATGAACTCTGGTACTTCCGATTTGATCACATCCCTGTGGTGGGGAGGCTCAGTGGGCAGACAGAGGAAGGGGGCGCTGGCTATCCAGATGAGACCTGAAAGGCTGTGGTTATATGTCAGAGTCTAGAAGAGGGGAATAGTGCAGAAGAGGGAGGCAATGTTGGAACAGGAAAATGCAAGGGAGGAGATAACAATTGGGATGTCAGCTGAATAAATTATAATGAGTTTTAAAAGATAGGTTAAATACTGTATCTACCTAGAAAAAAATCTCCTATGAAAAATTCAACATGATGACTTTTGTTTATTAATTAGAACCTTTTTAATTCATATTATGTCAATTACTCCCCAACTTACTGATTGGATATCATCATATACAATATACCAATAGCCTGTTTAAAGCTAAGAAAAAACTTATTATTTGCATACACACACACACACACACACACACACACACACACACACACAATGAATATACAGTGATAAGAAGAATGTTGTGGTGTTGGCGAAAGAATGGACATTTGAAACAGTAGAGGAGATTAGAAAGGGCAGGAGACCCACACCATCAGCGATGTCTAACATGGGCTAAATGGCAGGCTCCAAAAATAGATAATACTCAAATACCAGCATCCAAGTTCAATGAAAACAACAGCAAAATGACTTTAGTCCTCACTTAGAATCTTTCATATAAAAAACCTCAAAAGTGTACATTTACCTACATGAATATTATAAGAGCATAAAAATTAAAAGATATATGCAAACATGTAGAAAGTGGTGAGCTTTTTGAACATACAAAAGATGTAATTCACAGAGCAAAGGAAAAAAATAAAGCCAATGGGATGCTTAACTTTCACGCTCATCTTGACTACTCTGGACCTTTCCAGGAAAGCAGCCACGTGCCATGTATTGGGTTCAGCCTAGTGCACAGCTGATCCAGCGAACTCAGCTCTGCCAGGCCTGTCCACATTCACTTCTTCCTTGAGAAATCATTCCTTCAATTGCGGCGGCTGCTGCTGTTGTCATCATTTACTGGCATCTGGACACAGCACCCCAGCCTCTGATGCATGCTAAGGCCTCGCAAATCTCCAGGTCTTCTCCTGCTCTTCAGCACAAGGCTGGGACTGCCGAGTGTCCAGCTTTGCAAGCGAGAAGCTATGGTTTCTCAGTCTACTCAGCATGCACACATTATAGTGCTGAGCATTCTGCACCATGTAACCCAAGCTAAAACATCCCTTTGCAGAATATTCTATTGGTTCAGCACTTGCAGACAATAATACAGTTGTATTTAATAATAGTATAAATACCACTCTGTTAATCTACAAGAGACACTGAGAATCAATCCCAACGTGTGTGTATGTGTCTATATACATACACAATGATAAGACTTGTATGCAAAACATGTGAAGGTCCTTTAAGACTCAACATTAAGAAAATAAACAATCCAATTAAAATTAGAAAAATATCAGGACATCTCCCTAAAACACAAATGATGAATATTCATGAGAGATGAAGCTCAAGACCATTTGTCACTGAAGAATAAATTATACATTAAAAACAACCAAGAGTTATCCCCGTGCCTCTGTTGGAAAGGATAAAACTGAAAATTTGACAAGACTAATTACTGGCAAAAGTACATAGCTGGGGGAATGCTAAATTATTGCTGATAAAAGTACAAGGTGATATAGTCATCTTGTAAGATATAGCAGTTTCTCATAAATTATACATCAGTTTATCATTTGATTCAGACATGCATTCTTGATTTTCACTAAAATTAATGGGAAACATTAGCCAATGCAGTTACTTTCATACAAGTTTTATATAATTTTATCTATAATCAGCAGAGACTGAAATCCACTAACATGTCCTTCAATGACTGAATGGTTATACAAAGTGCATCCATAAAATGGGTTATAGTTCGGCCATAAAAGTTAATGACCTATAAAAATCACAGCATGAACCACAAGTGGACACTTCTATGCAAAATGAAACCACCACATGCATTGCACTTGCAATATACAGCCTTGTAGAAGAGGCATGTATAAAGTGACTGTGGTAAGATTAGTGGTTGTCCAGAGACTGAAGGTGAGAGCACTGATTAGGTTAATCACTGACAACATTTTCAATAAATGAAGCATGAAATTATTATGTATGATATATAATTGTGAATATACGACACTATGCATTTGAGAAAGTCCGTAGAGTTTTAAAGTGGAAAATGTAAATATCTGAACATTATGCATGGCTATTAAAAAATAATTTAGCAGGTCAAAGAATTCCAGAATGGATTGTGGAATGTGATTTAAAAAAAACCAGTTCCATGAAACAATGTAACTAATGCATGAAACAACCTTACTGAAGGGGAGTGAGTATGAAGATGCTGAGCATAGCAGCTTGGGAAATGATGGGTTCTTCATGAGTAGATACAAAATAAAGTGTACGTTAGCAATGGAACTCAATGATAACGTTTGTTTTAATGATGTGCAGTTAATAACTGAACTATTGCTCCACACTAACCAGAGCTGTACAGATAAGTAAATAGATGGCAAGTAGTGAAATGAGTTCATGTCAGATCTTTTACTGATCACCTGTTCTAGTTAGTGTTACCATTGATGTGGTGAATCACCTTGACCAAAGAAACTTGGAAAGTAAAGGGTTTACTTGGCTTACTCTTCCACATAAATTCAGGCCAGGAACCCAAGTATGTGAGGAATCTGGAGGCAGGCTGCAGAGGCCATGGGAGGTATGGCTTGCTCAGCCTGCTTTCTTGTAGAACCCCCAGCCCAGGGATATCGCCAACAACAATGGACTGAGCCCTCACCCCCCCAGTCACTAATTAAGAAAATGCCTTATGATCTTATGAAGGCCTTTTCTTCATTGATGTTCTCTCCTCTCAGATTATTTTAGTTTGCGTAAGGTTGACATCCAACTATCAAGCACAAATCCTGAAGGGAAGAAGATTAGAATAAAATTTTTTGGAGATTGATTAGTGTTAAAGATAGAAGTATGAACTTATTTTCAGATTAATATACACAAGTGATTTCAGATATTTTACAGATATGCACAACACATAATTTAGCATGCATACATAGTAGAGAGAAGTAGAATAATGTGACACTTCAAGGCAAATGTATCACCCAGATTTTGCATTATATAGATGTTTTAAGAGTTCTAACATATAATATGCACTATGTTGATAAATTTGAGTCACAAAAGTGCAGTCTCTCAACTTGGACTCCACATATAAGTATGCATGCATTTTAAAATGTTTGAGATATTAACAGGATTTTGCTCAGTATGTGGAGTGCTTTCCTGTCAATGTAGATCTCCAGCATTGCAAGAGCTGCATATTGTGCCATGTTCCTGTAATCCTACTACTTAGATAGAGGTAGAGGCAGAAGCATAAAGGCCAATGCATTGCCATCCACATAGAGAGTTTGAGGCCAGCCTGAGCTATATGAGGCCCAACTTCAAAAATTAAAAAAGCAACTAAATATCAATGCTGACTATTGCTCTATGAATGATGTGATACCCTTTGGCACATCTGCGTTTAAGGAGGATTAATTTTCTCAGGATCTCAGCTCCTTGAGATACTGCATATCCAGCAGTAACTTGTTATTATTTTTTGGTAGACCTCATCAAATAAATTGCATTGTTCATAATGGCATCTCAGTTAACTGATGACATGCTTACTAAGTTAGGTGCACACACAAATAATCAAACAGTGACATCAATTCAGGCACTGCACTCATTCATCTGCTTTTTATGAGTGTAATTCAACTTGTCTCCACTGAACATGTAAAGACATATTTTTTTGCTTTTTCATTCTGTAAACAATTACATATAACTGATATTTGTGTAAAAGTCATCTTTATATGTAACACTAACAAGTAGACAACAGATTTGTGTAGAACACAATAAATAATAATGAAATTAAAACCGTAAACTTCATTAGTTGGCATAGAATTCTCTTCCTAACTAAAATAAAATAAATTTATATAAAAATGGAAGATGGCACCTGATAGGCCCACTAACAAACTGATAAAAATAAAGATGGTGCCTAAATTGAATACAACCAATAGCATCAAAATGTGCCAAATTATTTGTATCAAATTAAATATATCAGACTGACAAAACTCTATAGGAAATTAGATGATAGTCTCAGCAAAATGCCTTTCCTTTTATATGTCACTTCCTAGAAAAAAATTATTAGGATGATGTAAGTCAATGTACAGACTTTGTGCTCATAGTTTAACTCTGCTACAAGAACCTGGGCCAGATTACATGGTTTTTCTCTTGGATGACTCATCTTCAGAAACTTAAGAAAGGATAATTTTTGTATACCCATCTTCACGTTAAGTATTCATTTTTTCCTCTTCACATCAGGTTTCAATGATGGGTCATTTCTCTCTGGTGTATCTTATTTTTAAATGTTTTGCATCTGCTGTGAACAAATTCTCACTTTTTATGTCTTTGTTTTGTTTTAATCTGCAAACCTTTTTTTATTGCAATTCATACATAATGCTTACCAGGGGGAAACAGCAAAGATTACAAACTGGCAGATTAAAGAAAAACAATCAGCAGACAGATGTCAACACAGTGAAGCAGATGTTACAATTTATTTGGACATTAATTTCAAACCAACCATCACAGAAATCCTTCAAAGGACAATTAAGTGCACTTTGAGTTATCTTAAAAAGGCTTACCAAGGAAACAAGGATTCAAATAAGAAATGTATAGAAATGTTAAAATTAAGCATACATTAAGTAGTGAAATGCCCAGGCAGCAAACTGTCTCTGTCATCTTCTCATTTTGGAAGCTGCTAAACTGCACTCCATGTATATTCAGATAATCAATTTTATTCCTTCTAAGTCTCTGATGGGGTTGAAGACCAGATAGCTTAGTTTTACAATTAAGCATAGTTGTTTAAGGTTTAAGATGTTTTTAGGTCTAGATAGATGTCTTAAGTTGATAGAGATGAGATATGATAGATATTGATTTACATTCAGAATTTTAGACCACCAAGATAGGAATGATGTTTTCTTCAAGATTGCCAAGTACAAATCCCAAAACACTATGAATGTAACATTTATATAATTCCTGATTGTTTCATGGTTCTTCTTGCTGTATGTAGTTTATTATATATATGTAATAATATAAATGTATATGTGAAAATAAAATACTGTAGTGTCCAAGCTTATTTAAGCAACCCCAATTAAACTCAGTGGGTGCAAAAAAGACAAGAAAGAGGAAAATGACTTGTTAGATAGGAGAGGTTGTGAGTAGGAGAGACTTGAGAAGACAATGAAGAAAATGACCAGAATTCACTGTACAGGTGTATGAAACTATTTCAGTTCTCTGTACAGCCCTCCTCCCATTGGAATCTCTGTTTGGTATTGGTCTGGTGCTATGTATTCTAATGCTAATTACTGGCCCCCAAGATCTGGTTGCCACCCAGATGAGCACATTCTAACATACACCTGTCTTTGTTGAATAACTCTCCCTCTACACTAATTTAAAGTTGATTGGTTAATAATTTATTCAACTATGTTCATAGCAGCCCTACTCATAATAGCTGGAGGCTAGAACCAAGCCAGATGTCCCTCAGCCAAAGAATGGATAGAGAAACAAAGCTACATTTACACAATGAAACACTCATCATCTATTAAAAACAAGGAAATATAGAAATGTGTAGGCAAATGGATGGAACTAGAAAAGATCATCCTCGGTGAGGTAACCCAGACCCAGAAAGACATACATATTATGTACTCAGTTATAAGTGAATTTTAGTCATACAGTACAGGAAAAACCTACTGCAGTGCAGGAACTCAAAGGACATAAGTAAGAAGAAGGCTCCTAGGGAGGATGCTTAAGTCTCCCTCAGAAGGGGAATAAACAGAGGTAGTGGTTGAAGAGAGAGAAGTAAGTAAGAAAGGAAACATGAAGAGATAGGAGTATGGAGATCACACATGGGGAGATCTGGGGGGCGGGAGAACAAAAAGCCTGTAGAGAAAAGAGAAACAATGTGGACAGGGCCATCATGGTGACAAGCTGGAGTCCTAAGTCAGCTGGAGGATATGAGAAGAACTCTACCAGAGACGCCTAGTAGCAGGGGCCATAGAGGCTGAAGTGGACACCTTCTAACTCTAACTAGACAAGTCTTCAAGAAAAGGGAGGAGAACACCAACCCTCCCACAAGTACTGCAACTCAAAATTCACCCTGCCTACAAGATGTGCAGGGTAAAGATGGAGCAGATACAGCAGAGGATGAGGGAAGTCCAGCCAATGCCTGGCCCAACCGAAGATCAAACCCATGGGAGAGAGCTGACATTATTGATGATACTCTGTTATGCTCTACAGACAGGAGCCTAGCATGGTTGTCCTCTAAAGGGCTCTATTAAGCAGGGATTCGAAACAGATGCTGAGACTCACAGGCAAACATTGGGCGATGGGTAGAGAGTCTTGTGGAAAAGTGGGGGAAAGGAAAAAAGCACATGTAGGTGACAGGATCTATCATCATAAGAAAGCCAACAGAGCCAACAAATCAGGGCCCAGAGCAGTCGGCTGATACTAAAACACCAACCAAGAGCCATGAATGAACTGGACCTAGGGCCCCTACAAAGATGTAACAGATGAGCAGCTCTGGCTTCATGTGGGTCCCCTAGTAAGGGGAGCAGAGGCTGCCTCTGACACGGACTCTCTTGCCGGCTTTTCAATTACTTCCCCCTGGTGGGACTGCATTACCAGTCCACAAGGAAAGAGGGCATGCACAGTCCTAACACAACTGATGAGCTGGGGTACACGGGAAGTGGGGCTCTCCTTTTCTGAGAAATGGGGGAGGGTGATTGGGAGATGGAAAGGAGGGAGGGACTGGGAGGTGAGGAGGGATGGGGCTACAACCAGGATGCAAAGTGAATAAATAAATAAATAAGTAAAATTAACTTTGCTGAAGCCTGTGATTGGGCAGAAGAGGGTAGATGGAGCTTAGGTTCCATCACTTGGGGTCTGAGAGGGACCAGGAGGCTAGGAGGGAGAAGAGAGGGGAAGTAGAAGATGTACAAGGAGAGAGAAGCAGAAGAAGTAGCCAGGAGTGAAAAGAACTCACGTGAGACAGGGGGAGGAACCTCAAGGACAGAAGCAGCCCAGGCAGGAACTATCATGGAAAGTAACATGGGGCATGTATCTAGGAAATGGCAAAATAGCTCAGATGGTTGATACCTCACCAGTTATGGTGCCTTAAAGCTTTTATAAAAGCCAGAAGGTCTCTGTCTCTTGCATTTGGGAATTTGCTAGGACAGAGAAACGTTACCATAACATATTGTCTTTCATTAGAAAATAAGCAGGCTTCTAAGAGATAAAAATAAAATAAAATATAACAATATGACAAGGTAAGTAGAAAAACTAACACAAATAAAGACATTGGACAAAATTAACAGGAAGAAAAGAGCTCAACAGAAGACACACAAAAAAGAGACCTACTACTTCACACAACCAGGAAGCACATAAAAACACTAAACTAGAAGTTATAAAATATATTCAAAGTGTGTGTTGCAGACCAGTGCAGGACCTGTACATGCTGATTAAACCTCTGTGTGTTCATGTGAGCTATGATCATTTCTATTTAGAGGGCCTTATAGTCTTCGTGTCCTTCATGTCCTCTGGCTCCTATACACTTTCTGCCTCCTCTGTAGGGCTCCCTGAGCTCAGCCGGTGGAGGCATTTAATGGTGATATCCCACTAAGGGCTCAGTGTTCCAATGTAACTCATTTTCCACATTATGTCTGGCTATGGCTCTTTGTATCTGTTCCCTTCTCCTGCAGGAAGAAGTTTCTTTGGTAATGACTGAGAAGGGCACTGCTCTGTAAGTATAGTAGAATTCATTAAAAAATATTTTATTACCATAAAATTTTCTGGGATTATCTAGTCTAAGGTTTTTGGTCACTAAAGTAGTTTCAGGTATGGTTTGCATCTCACTGAATGAGGCTTTAGTCAAATCAGTTACTGGTTGGATGGACCAGACATTAGTCTTTCAGTGGATATTCCCACAAGTTTTTTTTAAAGATTCTATGCTAATTTTTAAAATTATAATTTATTCACATTACATCCCAATTATTATCACCTCACACTCCCACAAGTTTTGTGCCACTATTACTACAGTATATCTTGTAGGCAAGACACCACTGTAGATCAAACATTTTGTGGCTGGCTTGCTGCTTTTATTTCTCCTTTAGTTGTGTGCAGGGCATGTTTCTGTACCAAAATCAGTAGTTCATACGGATCAAGGCTCTATGTAAGTTCTAGCTCAACCTCTCAATATCAAATGAGTTATGTAAGTATTGATTTCAGCAGTGGGGCCTTGCTGTCAGTTTGTGGGAAATAACCTGTAGTCTTGACAATAGCCTTGTTTCTTTTGGGGGGAGGGGGTTCCAAGGGGACCCCTTTGGGCAGTAGCTCATTTAGTTTTAACCCAATCCCACAACTGGAAGCTTCATTTGGTGACAAGAAATAGCCAGGTGGGGTTGTGTTTCCCTCGTTGTTTATCGATTTCATCTATGTCCTTTTCATATATGTATATGTTTTAGAAAAGCTTTACAGTATTGTTTCCATTCTATCCCCCAAATGGCCCTTAATTTTCACTGTCTTGCCCTGTATTTTCTTCCTTGCCCCCTCTTCTATCTTCCTCATATGATCCAGCCCCAATCCAACCATAACGAAAGGAATTTAAGGGGAAGACACCATGATAAGCCTTTTCCAAGCTCGTCTCCCTCGGCTATGAAACATCTCTTTTCATTATATTCACAATATCTTGTTCTCTCAAATTTCTTTATGCATTTCTTTGTCTAAATAATTTCAGATTATTTGTTATGTTCTGACCACATTTGAAATGTTAGCCTCATATTTCCTTATATTTTTTACTTGTCTTCCCTTCAAAAGACCTTGTTCATCTACACATCTTAATTCGATGCAATGACAAATTACTTGATATTAAGAACAACGCTAATCAGCCTGTGACCTGTTTGTTGCAGTTTAGAACGCAATTACTGCTACAGTATCTTCCTTAATGTCCGATGCCCCATTCCCTCATTAAATTACAATGTCAAAATAAGGAACTTCCCTTTGGTTTCCTTATAAATATATGTCTATAGCATAATATCAAATAATTGATAGAATATGAATAAAAACATTATAATGGGACACTAAAAGTAATAAAGAATTGAAGTGTTAATTGTTAGGAACAAACTGCAATTTAGCATGGAGGCAGTGAATTCTAACTATAGATTGAATTTAAAGGCATGACAAGATTTGAAGTTACCTAGCAAAATAGTAATTATAGGAGTGCTTTGCAGTTGGGGATGGCATCACAAGCCTGTAATCTGAAAAGAGACACTAGAGTAATATGACCATGAGCTCACAGCATTAACTATGCAGGGAAACTTTACCCCAACGAAGAAAAACATAATACGGAGACTACTAACCACTAGGACATTATAGTTCACACATCGGGGTGCGTAACTAAAAGTCATAAGAACACAGTCAAAATATGTGAGAACAGTATTGAGATTTCACACAAGAGGGTAGGTGTTCCATTCTTAGAAGTCATACTTACTGACTTTCAAGGTGTAAGTACTGACCAGTTGGCTGTTTAGAGAAAACTTTTCCCAGAACTGACTCCTTTACAGAGTCACTCTCCTCTAAACTGCCTTTCCAGAATCACCCCAAGTAATACCTGACCAAATGCCATGTGGCACCGTGCAATTGGCAACACAGCATGAAGCATCACAAGATATTAAGCATGTAATGATCAGATTACAATGTGGATCAATGCCTGAATAGTATGATTACTAATATCTTTTTAAAAATAAATCAATACCTTTTATAAAGAATGTTGGTGTTATGTCAAAATAGATCTGGCTCTGACGATAAAAGCAGCTGGAATTGCACCCCATCAAAAGATAGCACGGAGGATGTATAGCTGCAGGAGGAGCTTCTACAGAGATGATGCTTACGCACACTGGCTTTTCAGCACTCTACAACTCTATAAAGAGTTTCTGCCAGTAATGCTTCATTTAAGAGAACTGCCATTTTATTCTGCAAAGGCAGCCTGAGCCATAAATGTAACTCTAAGCTTCCTTACAAGATTTTCCTAACGAATACAAGAATGGAAGATATCAAGCAAAGAGTTGATTGCACTCCTTTGCTAAAATCATTGCTGAAATACTGGGAGAATGGAATAAGGAGTCACAACAAGCACCTTCTCCACACAGGACAGGAACATTTCCAATGATACGTGTGGCAACTTATGAATTGTGTGAAATATTCATTCACAGCTGCCATGACAGCTAACTCACTGAGGTGCTATGTGTTGTCTTAGTTAGGGATGCATTGCTGTGAAAAGACACCAGGACCCACAACGGCAACTCTTATAAAGAAAAACATTTAACTAGTACTGGCTTACAGCTTGGAGCATTGTCATCATGCTGGGAAGCAGGGGAGCGTGCAGGCAGGCATGGTGCTGAGGAGGTAGCTGAGAATTCTACTTCCAGAATGGCGGGCTACAGAAAGAGAAAGGGGCTTGAGCACTTGAAACCTCAAAGTCTTAATGCTTGTAAACTCAAAATGACACTTCTTTCAACAAAGCCATACCTACTCAAACAGGCTACACCTCCTAATAATGCCATTCCCATAATCTTGTGGGGCAATTTTTAGTCAACCTATGACATGTGTTTACTATTTATTTTAGTTCTTTAGAACTTTCTGCATGAGCGTTACATGTACGTCACCATCATGTTTCCTTCTCTCTACCATCATGTCTTTGTGATCAGCCGTGCTCTCCCCCCCCGTCACACACACACACACACACACACACACACACACACACACACACAGCTCTAAGCAAAGCTAAATGGACATAGTACATTGTGTAGGTAACCAAGGTACATCTATTATATATATATATGTATATATATATATATATATATATATATATATATATATGTACAGGTATACATATATATACATATATACATATACACATGTGCACACATACACATATACATATATATGATTATTATAAAACAATAATAGACTATAAAGTGTCATACATTTTCAGAAAAAAAGGAAAAACTATGGGAGTTCAATTTTTGTTTTAATCCATAAATAAATACATACAATTATAGAGGTGATGGTACCCAAATTCATCTCGGCAAATCTAGAATTATCAGGCAAATGATTGAGATAGAAAGTCTCACGCTCTGTGGATAAAACACTCCTTGGCTGGAGTCTAGACTGTAAAATACAGAGTGTTGCTCACTCATTATTCTGCATCCTACTGACCGACATACTGTGACCAGCTTCTTCCCACACCTGTTGCCTTTAGTCTCTTGTCAGGAAGAACAGAATCCTGTAATTATGACTTGGGATAAATGTGTTCTATATTAAGTTGCTTTCATCAGGTTAGTTTATGACAGCAGCAAGGAAAGAAAAACAAGGCGTTAGAGTGCTGTATAATTTTTATACATGCATGACAAATGGACAAATCAAAGCAGTGGTCAATTTATACGTGTCAACAAGAGAATACTTGGAAAAGAAATTAACTTTTTTCGATGACCCGCAGGGTGGCAAAGGTAGATTATTAGAATTTTTATACATAATGCATAGTCATCTGCATTTAATTCTCAACACTAAAGAAAAAAGTAATTAAGCAAAACAAATAAATAAAATGGCAACCTTGGGCAAAGCAAATTGTTCTACCTATTACAGATGGCCCTCATTTAATCGGTTCTAAATATGAATTGTGCACAAAACTAATGTACTCAAGCAAGCAGAAATTCTGCAACCTTTCAGACTCCACACTTGAACGATAGCATGGGCTTTTTGTCCTTAGCCTTCTGCCTAATAATGGCAGCAGCCACCATAACAGTGCATAATGCAAGAGGTCCTTATAATCAGCCTGATTGTATTGGTATACATATGTAATTATTGTGTTTCCTTAGCGAACCCCAGAGAAAATAGGGAAACAGTGAGCTCTCAAGAAGATCCCAACCTGAAAAGCGTAGAATTCAGAGGTGTGGTAGGCTATAGGTAATGAAATCAGAATTAAGATAAGATTTGCAGTATATAATTGACAAAAATAATCTGTGGCTCTCTATAGTTTATTTCCCAAATGCATCATCTGAATGAACATTATATTTAAATGGAAAATGATAAATATCTGTATCCTGAGTCTTATCCATCCCAATTGGCTAATTCTGCCCCTTGATCAAATTCAGCTGGGTACTGTAGACAATGTAGGTTACCTTTACTATTTTTTTTGTAGTAAATGTTAAGAAACCGAAAATTTGACAGGGAAACAAAAGATGACTGTACTGAGCAAAACACGACAAAGCAGGAGTTCAAATTCCAGTGGGTTCCCTTTAAGTAATCATGCACATCAGTTCAATTTAAGTAATGATGAGAGGTATTCCCTGATGAATATTAAACTGTATCTGTGAATAAAATGCCATTGCAGCAGGAATAAACTATGAATGTCCTCAAAGAGTGTGAGACAAAGTGATGGTTTTAAACATGAAATTGTGAAGCTTATAGAAGATATCTTATTTTAAAAAACAATACTTGACTACAAGGACTAAAAACAAAAGTAGTACCCACCCAAAATAGGTAAAAGCTGAGCAGGGTTTCTTCTTGAGTTATGTTTAAAATATATTTAGAATGGCACTGCTGCAAAGTTCAGGTCTGGTGGTGTCTTTTGTTTCAGATGTCCCCAGGGTAATAGTGACTAAGCAGCCCTACCTTGTATCTGGCTCTATTTATATTAGTGTTGGAGTTCACACACCCCCACACACACAGTTCTGATGACGTACAGTTAGTTCTTAAAGACTGACAATAGATACTTTAGTCTGGTGAGCTGACATAAAGAAATACTAGACAATGAGCAACATAAACAGCCATGTTTTCACAGTTTTGGATGATGCAAAGTGTGGGGCCAAGCATTATTCAGGTTTTTCTTCAGTGATGTCTCACAGCTTCGTATATATCTGGCTCATGTGTCCTCATCTATTCTCTGTGATCCTCTTGTCAGATCTCTGCTGTATCTTCTTGCAATGATATCACTTTGTGAGATTGAGACCTGCTGCGTGACTGACATGACCATTTTTATCTTTTTACATCTGCTATCTCCAAATAGACTGGTCTTCAACTTAGACTACAAGAGTAGAATGGGACAATAAAAATTCAGTCTGTAGGAAGCACGACAGACTAAACACTGCATCTGTTATGCATTCTGTAATGAACATGTTGAGGAAATGCACTGAGCTAATGGTATTTGATGTATTCTGATAACTTGGAAAATACCTACTTCTTTTTGTTTTGCTTTTTTTTCTATTTTTTTTCTTTTTTATCTACTAAAGTGGGGTTTGGGATTTAGCTCAGTGGCCCTGGATTCAGTCCTTACCTCTTGAAAAAAAAACAAAACAAAATAGTATCAACTAAGGTACAATTTTCATTTTCATGGGATGCAAAGCAATATTCATTTATGGCATTACTATGAATATATCTATGCTCCATAGCACATATGAATATTCTGGTATGGGAATAATCTTAATAACCTTTATGAGTAACTTAGCTCGGAACATTGATGAGTGTTTGATTACAGATTCTTTTGTAAGTGGGTTAAAAAACCTAATGAAAAGAAAATCTCTATGTGTCTAAGGAAGGTTCTCTGTGTCTCTATAAGTAGCCAAATTAGGGTAAACCTCAGCAAATATAATTACATTATTAAATGCTAAAGGTTGCTTTTTAAGTATTTGTTTATCCACTTCTATACCTTCATAAGAGTAGAAAAACAGGAAAATCCCTAGGCTAATGTTACAACTACCAGTTCACTCAGGCATTTAAGTTTTATTCCTTCTCAAGTCTCTCAGGGCAGTGGAAAACCAGATATCTTAGTTTTACAATCACGTTTATTTGGTTAGGGCGTACTATCTTTTTAGATCAAGATAAAGGATTTAAGTTAATAGAGATGAAATATGATAGATATTGAATTTCATTCAGAAATTTAGACCCAACAAGATAAGAAAGATGTTTGCTTCAAGTTTGACAAATAGAAATAGCCAAATCACTATGAATGTAATACTTATATAACTCATGATTGTCTCAGGGTTCTCCCTGATGGATGTAGTTTGTTTTATTCACATGTAATAAAATAAATGTATATGTTAAAAAAGATTTTTTAAAATATACTTTTGCCTGCCACACAAAGAACAGATACCAATTCCAGATATTGATGGTGTTCACTCTTATAATGTCTCAATGTAAGTATACATTGATATCTGATGCCTCATTTCTAATTTCTTTTTGATAAGAACTTAAAATTCATTATAGCATCCTTTTGAAATGCCCAGAATGTCATCATCACCTGTAGTGCCCCTGCCATGCAATGAGACACCAGAACTTCTGCTAGTACCTAATGATGGCTTGGCTCTCAACATTATCTACTCCAAAATTTCGTGGAATCAGCTTATTTAAAATGCTGAGATAAGTGAGCTCATGTAACACCTCTCTATAATTTAATGCAATACATTTACCTATATCTTCTGTTTTTGTTTTTGTTTTTGTTTTTGTTGTTGTTGTTTTGTTTTGTTTTGTTTTAGTTTTACGAGACAGGGTTTCTCTGTGTAGCCTTGGCTGTCCTGGACTCTCTTTGTAGACCAGGCCTCCTGAGTGCTGGGATTAAAGGCATGCGCTACTATTGTCTCAAAATTTAGTTTACATTAATCTGCATGTGGAGCCTGAAGTATGGTTAATCTAGATACACTGCCCAAATTCTTGTTTATTTTCATCTTCTTTTTCAAAGGGATATGGCTACCTAAAGATATGCTTTCCAGTGACCAGTTTAGTCTTTCTTTCCTCTAAATCCCAGGCCTATTTGTTACTGTTGTTGCATTTCTATGAGTACCTCAGATTTAATGTTGATATAACTCTGAACCACACACAATGCTATGGACTCACAGTGACAGATTCTACATGATAATGGAGAGTTTAATTATGTATATACAACTTTAAGAACAGTTTCAAAATTGCCACTGTTGTTTTTTACCTAATTGGCATAAGCCTGTCAACCTTGCCAGCTTAATAAAGCTGAGAAGAATTGTTTTTATATATTTATGTACTTCATATGTTAGAAATTCAAGAGTGAGGAACCTTGGTTATTCTTATTCTTTCCTCTCTGAACAAAGAATTTGCTTATTTTATTTTCTATTTAAAAAGAAACACAAATATACACATTTAAAGTTACAAAGAAGAAAAAATGCTCTTTAAAAAATTCAATTGTGCTCCTGTCACATGCTTACAACCTTTTATTACTCATTTCTTTGGTAATTACCTGTCTACATTGCATGTCAGCCTCACATCACACACGCATGTGAAAACCTAGGGGGAGAGATATTGACAACACACCAGCACTGTAATCGTCAGCAAAACAAAAATGTTTTACTTCTTTGATTTTTTATCTAAAAGGTAATCATTTTATCTTGTTTGGGAGATTGTTGAATAGAAATTTTAAAATTTCTGCGACTTCTCTGGAAACAGTTGACCTGGGAGAATCGAGGCAATAAACAAGACAGACTAACAATTCCTGTAACGGTCAACTTCATCCAGAGCCTCACCGGTGTATACTTGGAGGCTTAGGAAGGGTCACATAAGCAAGGTCCTCAGGAGTCAAAGCTGTATACAGCACAAGGACAAGCCGCACTTGGCAGAAACACATTTTTTCGCAGAGTTAAAAAAGGATAGTTTAAAAGTTTTAGTTGAATTCCAACACTGGACAATAATGAGTTATCGGAGGCAAAATCATTACCAGTACACCTGGGAGGAGCACAAAACACATTCCAAGAACAACTCCGTGTTTTGAGGAAACTGAGATCACAAGACTCTTATTTCTTGGAAGGTTCTCCCAAGGACGCAGAATTCTCACCCTACTCCATCCTTGCATGTTTTGACACCTTTCCAGCAGTTTTTAATACATTTAATTTAACACTGTTTTCCCCTTCAAACTACTCAGGGAAGGCTGTGTACTTAAAGCCTTTCAAATGACTTATTTTAATCTTGACAGGTAAGTGTATGATCACGTAGCTTTATGTTTTCAGATGAATTCATCCAATTCCATATGAAAACAAATTGACACCACCAAAATTGCAAGCAAATTTTTGTTTTGCCTTTAAAAGTACGGAAACTTTGACTTATCCAACTCACAGAGAGTAATGTTAAGGCACAATTAATATGGAGCATGAAATAAAATAAAACAAATTACACTATTTTGTCTTTAAAAATTCCTGTATATTGTATTATTTTCACTTTCTTTTTCTAAGTCTTAACTACTTCACATATTATCTTAAGTAACATTTACAGTCTTTCTCGAGTGGTTCTGATATTTCATTTGCTGTATCACGGAAGATACTTTAATATTCCTGTTGATGTCAGAGTATTTCTGTCTCTTGGAAGAAGTACATTAGTGCATGTTGTCACTGCTACTCAAGGCACCCAGAGTCAGCACCAACCTAGGCTTTAGTAACTCTCTTAATGATTTACTAGAACTTACATTGAGACCAATCGAGGTCACCACCAATGCCCCTTGGTTTCAACCTTCCTAAAGCTGTGACCCTTTAATACAGTTCCTCACGTTGTACTGACGCCCCCACCAGCATGAAATTATTTTTGTTGTCACTATGTAACTGCACTTTTGCTACTTTGATGAATTGTAATGTACATATTCTTGGAGATAAGGGTTTGCCAAAGAGATGAGGACAAACAAGTTGAGAGCCAATGCCTTAGAACAACCGTTATTAAGCAATCCAGGCTCAGCACTGCTTTTGCTGCCCTCCCCTTAGAACAACCAACCTTTATCCCGCTGCATTACTCATGTTAGACCCTCTGTGTGCTAATCTTCTATACCTTTAATACATACTTATCCCATGATTACATCTTATAAAACACTTTGTTAATGTGTTAAACGCCTTGCCTTTAAACATAAAGAGACGCGAGCCCATCAAGTCACAGGGTTTAAGATTGCAGGTGAGAGTTTGGTGGATACCAGGCAGAGGAACACAAGTTTGAAGAGGTAGCCCTGGTTGTATAGTTTTATTATTTATGAACTCAGTAAACTACTCTTGTAAAGTGAGGGACAATTTTCTTCAGATAATGGATATTTTTATATGATTCTGTGTCCCAAATTTTACACACAAATGCATCCAACACACAAGACTCCATCTCAGAAACAGAGCCTTGGTGTTTATGGTTAGCAGCGTCATTCTTAATAGTTATATAGCTATACTCTTGGAATCATTCCATGATATAAGTATGATAATTTCAATTTTCCAGGTTGGAAAATGAGAGCTAGAACATTTTCTTCTACAGTTCCCCAAATGGCATCTTGGCTTCCTAGAAATCTGAGCAAAGTTTAGAAGCTTGGCTATCCACAGAGGGATTTCTTTAAATTTTAAATTAGGTATCCAGTCTTAGAGATGTAGAAAAAGCAAGCTGTGATGGAAAGTTTGATTTGGGCTTTAAACATAACCCACTTAAAATTACAAAATTAACGTAAACCTAATATTATTTTTTGAATGATCATCAATGAAACTATATAGTAAACAGATAAAAGAATACAATTGCAATTTTTATATTTTAGCGATAACATTTACAGCATCGAATATTCTTTTTTTAACTTCAAAACAATTAATAGCTTTCTCCTTTATTCACTAATTGTATATTACCCCACCCCACCCACAATCATTCACATAATATCCTTTCTGCCAAATAATTGATGACAGGAAGTTAACTTTCCATCCTTCACCTCACTATTTGGAGAGATATGAAGTCATTTACATCAACTCATCATGAATTAGGTCTTCATAAACCAAAAATTCAGGATATTTGAAAATACAAACTATCTCTTCTTCATAGCCGATACAGTGTGGTATAGTGTAAGACAAAAGAAAGCTTCAGTGATGTCCATGTCCACAGACGAAGGATGGGAGTGAGAAACTCAGCCTGCTAAGTCACGCGAGCCCACCCTGCCTTTGAATCTGCCCCCTTGCATGGCTCCCCTGCTCCTCTGTTCTCTGTGCTGTTGTCTCAAGCTTATTTTGTGACCATTAATTTAGAAGCACTCAAATGCTTGAGGATTTTATGACATCCGTTGGCAGGGTATGTTTCTGCAAAACTCTGCAAGTCTTTTCTAAGGATTTCTTGCCCTATTCTATGTTTGTGTGATAGCTTGGGCTATGAACAAGAACTGCCATAACTTTCTTTTTTAATTTCTTTGTATTATTTTATATGCTCTGTATGCATGCATATCTGTGCGCCACTTGCATGCCTGCTGTCTGGGAAGCCGGAGAGGGTGCTGGATCCCTGGAACTGCAGTTACATATGGTTGTGAGACATTGTATGGGTGCTGGGAATCAAACCCAGATTTTCTAAAAGAACAGCCCGTTGCTCTTAACCCCTGAGCCATCTCCTCAGCCTTTGCTAGACCAGGAAGAGTTTCATGATAACCCGATTGAGAGGCGCAGAGAGGCAAGGACACAACTCCGCTGTGGATGTTAGAGTACGTAACATGGCAATTGTGTTTCTCAAATCTCAGCCTCCTAGCTTTGTGCTCTACTCTTGGACCTCATATTTGCTTAGCATTTTTCTGTATCAGAACTGCTAACTCACAAACATGTCAGACTGGCATTATGCAAAATGTGTCACGAAATGATAGCATGGATACCTGAATTATGAGTTATTTTAACACTGATCAATTAAAACATTTATCAAAAGGGTAATTGAGTGAGCTATTTTCATCAGCTAAGAATATGGAAACAAAAGTCTGCTGATGTGTCTTAGTTAGGGTTACTACACTGCATTTCCATCAGCTAAGAATATCAGAACTGGTCTAGGGTAACACATCAAATGTCCTCATCCAAAAAGATAATTATATATGACCTGAATTCAAGTTTAAAACTGCCTTCTTATGGTAGAAGCTCCTAAAAACAGAAACATCTGCACACATTAGCATGTAGAGGCCTCGAAAGGAATCATCTGATGTACTTTGGTCTAGACTCCTGCATCTGCAGCCTGGGTAGCTCAAAGTGGGCCTAAAGAACATTTACAGTTTGATATCTCCTGTCTGTCATAGATGCCAAGGCAACTGCAGCCCCAAGAGAAAAGCTAAGTCTGAAAATCCTCATCCTTATAGTTGACCTTTCATCAACTCACCGCTCACGCCTTGCTCTCCACCCTGGCCTCTGCACATGCTGGGAATGCTCTCAACTCCACAAAAGAGAGATGAGCATGGCGTTTGTTAGGATCCCAAGAGAGGGATGAAGAACGGACTTGTGAGAGAGCAGGCGATGCGAATCCACTAGGAGATGAAGCACCTCGTGTGGGAGCTTGGTTGTGGCCAGCTGAAACACGTCCGTGGACAGACGCTGGGAGGAGCTATTTAAATGGACCCAAAAAAGGAAAAGGGGCTTTTTTGAGGGACTTGGCAGAGTTTTGACTGTTCATCGCTCCATTTCAGGACGCTCCTGCTGAGGCTCTGGGATCCGGTTGCTCTACTTTCCAGCAGAAGAAATCCTGCTGATTACTCCAGGAGAATCGTTCCTCAGAACTGATATCCTTAAGGTTTCGTTATTCTGTTCTTTAATCTCCTTTTCTTATTTTTTAGGTTAGTCGAGTTATAAGTGAGGCACTCTTGGTTAATAAGTTCATAATAAAATATAATTGTTAAGAAAATTGAGCGTACATCTCCAAGTTGTACTAAAAAAAAAAAAAAAAAAAAAAAAAAAAAAAAAAGTCTGTCCTTATTTGATTCCAGATGGCCGTATCTCAACTCCTCCATTTCTTTCCCTGCGGAGATGCTGGTTCACGGTGGGGTAGAACTTGACGATGCACTCAGCTTGCAGTTCCCATTCCCATCTGAGTCCACATACCTTGTTTTTTACGGCAGTCCCATGAATGAGAGAAAACACAGCGCACCGTGTCTTTCTGTCTGACTTACTTCACCTAGTATGATCACCTTGATCCATGTCTATTTTCACACCTGACGCATGGCTAGTGGCCAGTCTCTGCTGCCTCAAAAGTACAGTCCTTGCAACTCAAGTTTCTTGGCCTGACATACCAGATGAGTACTGTTACCTGAGCTTGGGCACTGATTTCTCCATAAAGTGACTTTGACCTACTGGAGATTAAATCAGAATATGTTTTTATGTACTTATCATTGTTCGTTGACAGACTCCTGCATGTGTTTGAGTTTTCATCGTTTTGACCCCTCAGTCCTATTTTTATTCCACTCCTTCCACTGTGACTCTTACGTCTAAGTCACCCTTTTCTTTCCAAGTCTTCCTTTTGCTTGTAACCCACTAGGTCTGATCGGGGTGGCTTGCATGTGCTTATGTGTGAGGTTATTTAGTGATGCATGGGCAAATTGCCAGCATATACTGTACTGAGGAAAAAGGACACTTCTTCCTCCAGCAAATACTGACAATTGAAGTTAAGTTACCAGGAGGACCTAAGGGAGGATGCTTAGATCTCACTGAGAAAGGGAAATAGAATAGAGAGGAAGCAGTGGAGAGAGGGAACAAGGTAGAGAGGGAATAGCAAAAGAAATGAGGGTGTAGATCAGACCTGAGGAGACAGGCAGCTGGAGACCAGAGGATCTGCAGAAAAAAGAGAAACTGTGGGCAAGGATGTCTCCGTAATCTAAGACACAGTAGGCTTCTGAGAGCATATGAAGGTTACCCTAGCTGAGACACCTAGCAGCAGGGGCCATGGAGACTGAAGAAACTACCCACCATCTAGACAGGACTCTTAGTGGAGGGAGGGGAGCAACAACACACTCACAAAAACATCTACCCAAAATTTACCCAGCCTACAAGATGTGCAGGCACTGAGATAATGTCCAAACAGTGCCTGGCCCAAACTGACCCATGGGAGGAGTGAGACAACCCCTGACACTATTAATGATACTCTGCTAAGCTTGCAGACAGGAGCCTACAATAGTTGTCTTCAGAGAGGATTGACCCATCAGTGGATTCAAACAGATGCTAAGACTCACAGCCAAACCTTGGGTGAAAAAGTGTGGGGAAGGATATAAGAATCTGCAGGGGACAAGAGCACCACAAGAAGATCAACACAGCCAGTTAACCAGGGCCAGAGAAGCTGAGGCAGAAGTGGCAACCAAGAGCAATGCTTAGACTGGACCTAGGCCTTCTACGCAGATGTAGCCTATAGGCAACTTGATGTGGGCCCTCCAGTAAGAGGAGCCTGGGCTATGTCTGACACGGACTCTGTTGCCTGCTTTTTAATCACTTACCCCTGGCAGGGCTTCCTGGCCGAGACGTGGGGCAAGAGGATGAGCTCAGTCCTGTTGGGACTTGATATGCTGAGTTGGTGTAGAGGGGGCTCCCCTTTTTTGAGGAGAGGGAGGACAGTGGGAGGAGGAGAGGGAAGATGTAGAGTGAATAAATAAATGGATTAAATTTTCTCTTTTCATTATTAAATATTTTTATTTTTACATATACATTTATATTATTACATATATACACAATGAACTTCATATGGCAAGATGAACCATGACACAATCAGGAATTATACAGATGTTACATTCTTAGTGTTTTGGCTATTTGTATTTGACAGCCTTGAAGGAAACATCTTTCCTATCATGGTGCATCTAAAATTCTGAATGTCAATCAATATCTATTATATCTCATCCTTATCACCTTATCACCTTAAAACATCTATGTAGACCTAAAAACATCTTAACCCCTAAACAACTACGCTAAATTGTAAAGCTAAACTAGCCAGTCTTCAACCACATCAGACTTTTAAAAAGCTTTACCATAAAGAGAGAGCGAGATGGGGGGAGGGAGGCAGGGAGGGGGGGAGTAGTGGCCCTGTGCAGCGTTCACCCTTCTATGATGAATTGTTGGCATGCCCAACCATATTTCTATTATAGGATGTGTTTTCTTAGCAATTTATGGTTCATCTTTTGGTAGTATTCAGATAATTTAGTTATATTTTGCTACTAGTTGTTTTAGTATTCATAAAGCTACACTAAACCTAATCCTAATACTAACCCTAAATCTAACCCTAACCCAATCTTGTCTAACCGAACTCTGACCCTGAAACCCTAACTCTAACCCTAAGCCTCTTACCCTAACCCTAGCTTTCTAACACTAATCCTAATCCTTGGTTGTTATTTCTAAAAGCCATTTCAAACTGTTACTCTATTTTTCTTTTATTTATGTAAGTGAGTTTTCTAAGGAAAATTTTATGTGACATTTGATTATTTTGCTTCTTTTAAATGAATACATGGTTTCTTGAATAAAAGCACTTCTGAGAATTTCAAAAACATTTTTAATCACAAAAAGGTGTCATTTTGTCATATATGTACCTGTAATGAGAATGTTTATAGATGTTGTGTACCATTTAATATTGTACTATTCCATATAATTAGTGTTTACACATTGTAAATATTTAGTTAGCATCAATGTCTTGGCAGTTACTATCCTGGGGCTTCAAGAAAAGGCAACTACTGTGGCAAAAAATGAAAACTAATTTAAGTTGAATTGAAGCTCATCTCTCTTCACACAACAAATACCACATTAGCTAAAATGATAAAAAAGAGTTTTCCAGTGCACTCAACACAGAACCTGGGCCATGAATGGACAATTGTCATCTACTGGGGATTTCAAGCCTCCATGTAGACCATTATATTTTGGATAAGATAGAATACTATAAAACAGAGCGAGAAAGAAGTTTTAAAGAGCTTGTGTGCTGGAGAGATGACTGGTTGAATAACAGTGTTTCTATGTCTTCCAGGAGTACTGGAGTTAGATTCCCAACCCCCTACCTTGGGCAACTCAGAAATGCCTATAACGCTAGCTCTAGAGTATCAAGTCAATACCTTTTTGTCCCTTACCCCATGTATCTACAAACACACAGCATAAAAACTCACTTTACACATAAATAAAAGATATTTATTTTTAAAACAAAGATTTAACATTTTATGTCTTAAAATAGTACACACATTTATTAACTATGTTCAATAACAATATTCAGAACTCCTTGTGACCATGATGGGGAGAAAAATCAGGAATTACAGGAAAATAAGCACTTGAAGAACAATTAGAAGGCTCTACCACATAAGGTAAGGTAAGGAATCCTCCTTGGTGTTTGGTGTTTTGTGACTGTGAGAGAAGCTGATACGGACACAAAGTACCTCTTTTCTTTGTCTCTTCTATCTGACTCTCTATTCCAGATCACAAGAAGAGACTTCTTTTTTTTTCCTTTATTAATTTATTCTTGTTACATCTCAATGGTTATCCCATCCCTTGTATCCTCCCATTCTTCCCTCCCTCCCATTTTCCCCTTATTCCCCTCCCCTATGACTGTTCCTGAGGGGGATTACCTCCCCCTGTATATGATCATAGGGTATCAAGTCTCTTCTTGGTAACCTGCTGTCCTTCCTCTGAGTGCCACCAGGTCTCCCCCTCCAGGGGACATGGTCAAAGGTGAGGCACCAGAGTATGTGAGAAAGTAATATCCCACTTGGTATTTCTACTTACAGTTTGCCTAAATTCTCAACAGAAAGACAATATCAACTGTCAGGCACGGGAATGGGTCATATTTCTTATGACTTCTTGCCTCTACCTTGCCTTTGATTCTTCCAAAGAATCTGCCCTGTGATTTAAATTCTGTTTGTTTGTTTGTTTTTGCTAATTTTTCAAGACTGCGTTTCTCTATGCAGTGTAGTGAAAGCAAGCATGTTTATGATTTGATCCCAAGTGTGGGATGTGAAACAGACTTGTGGGAGGGTGTATGGTATTTTTTCACTGGAAACAGACTTGTGAGAGAACAGGTAATGTTTGCGCACTAGAAGAGGAACTGCCTCTTGTGGGAACATTGTCTTTGCCAACTGATAAGCAGACTAGTATTGACTCTGAGAGGACGTATGTCCCAAAACAAGAGGCTTGGCTTTGGCGTTTTGGTGTTGGCATTGCTTCTTACTGTTTGGCTATTCATCGCTTGACTTAGAGATGCTTCTGGAGAGAACCACTACAGAGAATGCTTCGAGGTTCTGACTGCCTCTCTGGGTTCCAGCTGCTGTGGTTGCAGTCATGTTTACAGAATTGCTTGTTTGCTGTTTAATGTGTCTGCTAAAATCCTAACTGCAAAGAGTAGAATTGCTCCGAGGAACTGAGTCTAAAAAGATCTACTTCTTCTGTTCCCATTAACCACTTTTCTCTCCTATCTAAGGTAGGTGGGTTGGAAGGGAGGTGTAAGCATTAAAACCCCAAATAAAGTAGGTTTGGAAATGCTCAAGGCCTATAGTGTAGCTTGGCTACCTTTGACTCACTTTGTAGACCAGGTTGGTGTTGAACTCATTGAGATCCACCTGCCTCTGCCTCCCAAATGCTAGAATTAAATGAGTTGAATCTCAATACACAGAATTTTTAAGCACAATGATTGATTAACTCATAGGCCATGAGTTGTAAAGTTGTTACAGATGCCTTTAAACCAGAATATTAGCAATAAAATATTGTCATAAAACCTACTATACTTAAACACTTTCTTAAGCAATATATCTTAATTGTTCATCACATCAATAACTTCTCTAAAACGATTGTTGGGTTCCTATATGAATATTATTTTCACAATTCATCAAATATACATAATTTGAACTTTTAAACTAATTTTAGAATTGTCATCCACCCAATCCTCACCTGAAGATGAATTTCTAATCAGTATTTTTGAGAATTGAATGAGTTCACGTTATTAAAGAATTTAAAGATATGTCTATTATTATAATAGTGGCAGTAAAGTTATGAGTGTGATCAACCACTTTCTGATTTATGCCATAAAGAACAACTATTTTCTCTTCTGCAAAATTTACACGCTAATACACTGCATCCTAAGTTCATATCTTTGTACCCATAAACTAGTGTATATTTCAACCCTTAACAGAGAATATACATTCATGTTCCTCAAATATCGCTCAATGGAGTAACAACAATAATAATCAATAATCAATACAATGTTTGATAACATTGGAAGTGTTAGAAAATAAATTATAAAGGTTTGGGAGGAAGCTCAATCAGCAGAATATTTACTCATATCATCATTCATTAATCTTTGTGATAACTCTGCATGCTGAATGAAAATGTCTGTAGAGGGACAGTACTAAAACACTGTCTTAGAGAGGCAGATGTTAGAAAACACGTAGTAATTCAAGGCACATTTTGCTACATATAAGTTTGAATCTAGCCTGGATAAAGATATCATTTTTATTTATATTAACTAATTAATTAAATTATATTTAACTGGTACAGAGCTGAAAGAAAAAAAAACTGTAGAAGAAACTCAAATGTTTTTCCAACAGAGACACAGTAACTTTGAATGGAAGAAAGAAACTCTTGGGAAATAAGTCATTAGATTGACTATTAAGTCTGAAGAAGTCAATAAAACCCTAAAAGACAAGATCACAGCTAATGATCCTCTCAACAGTTTGTATGGTGTGAAGTATCAGAGCTTCCAACATTAAGAAGCAAAGAGAACTGGCAGCCTGATTTCTTTCAGTGTGCTGCTGACTCCACGTGGTGCTTTGGACAGCATCCAGAGCATCTTTATGCTCTGTCCGGAGTGGTTCCTCAGAAATACTGTAGTGAGTATTTTAAGGCCTCTTCCATCTGTCTCGATTTCATTGATTAAGTGTATTTTTGTCATCTTAAGAAAACTCTATTCAGTTCAGTTAAAATGCAACTAAACTAAGAATATAGCAACTGACATGTAGTTTGGAACATTACCAATGGCTAAAAGAGTCTGCAAACAAAATTTAAAAATTTACAAAAAAAAAACTGTACATACATACATACATACATATGTATATATGTGATAGTATTGTAAATTTTCATTTGATCTAATCCCCTACTTTTATTAATGTAGCAATTAAATTTATCTTAGGAACCATGAGTTATTAATTTGTGGTCTCACCGATTGTATTTTTAGACTCTATTTTCCTCTTCCTCCTCCTCCTCCTCCTCCTCCTCCTCCTCCTCCTCCTCCTCCTCCTCCTCTTTTTTCTGCACTGGGATATAAAGGACACACTGACAATGATTTATATTTAAGGTGCACCATTTGTTAATCAGTGACACATGTGTACAACGGTGATGCCATGTCCCTATAAACAGAATAACTATGGAATGCACCAGTGATTTCAGGGTTTGAGAGATGGAGACAGGTGAGTCACTTGTTCAAGACCACTGGGCTGCATAGTGTGAACCATCCTGAAACAAATAAAGAGAAGTTCTTGTAGGTTCAGTTTTCCTAACCAATATATTTTATTACAAACTTTTTAACTGAACACATGTCACTTATAACCTGAGTAACCTAAGCAATAGGAAAAGAGGATTAAAGAATAACAAAACCATATGGATATCAGTTCCGAGGAGCTATTCTCCTTGTATTGCCAGCAGGATTTCTTCTGCTGGAACCTGGAGTAACCAGAACCCAGAACCTCAGCAGGAGCCCAGAGCCCCAAAGCCTTCCCTCAGTCAGTTCTCTCTAGGAGCTTCTCGAAGTGGAGCAATGAACAGCCAAAACTACCCCAAGTCTCCAATGGCCCCCTCCAGTTCTGGGCTCATTTCTATATCTCCTCCCAGAGTCTGTTCCCAGGATCTTTTCAGCTGGCAACAATGAAGCTCCAGCAGGAGGTGGTTGGTCTTCTAGTGGATTAACCTCACCTGTTCTCACAAGACCATTCCGATCTCGCAGTTGGGATCATAACAAAAACAGGTTTACCTCTCCTTCAAGTTCTATGTTGTCCTTACTAGTTCTTCTAGGTAACATAACTATTTACATTTCCCTCCGCTAGCCTTCCCTGACTACATTCTATAACATGCTTAGGTAGACATTCTGCCATTATTGATAGTATTTTTATTATTATTCTGGCTTCCTTCATTGAAGACAATCATTGAGTTTGATTCATATAGCTGCATAAAACAGTCCTCCATCCTTTGCTAAGCTGTATTCCATTGTGTCAGTATACCTTAATCTGTGAATAAATGCATTAGTTTGATATTTTTTTCTAGTTTAACTAGTGCACATAGAGGAAACAAAAGCTGATAAATGCTGGTGTTCAGATGCATTTCTTCATTATATATTCATTTTGGTACCACAGCCCATGGTATAGTGCTGCCCATCCTCAGGATATCTTCCTTGTGTAATTACACCTCTATAAAAACACACTCATAGGCACACCTAGAAGCCTCGCTCTTAGTTGATTCTAAGTTCAGTCAAGTTGACAAAAACATCAGATCATACACATATTCTAACACTGTTCAAAAGTCCAAAGTATCTTTGTATACACAAGGCAATCTCTAACTGTGAAAAAAAATGCATCAACATAAAATACAAGCAGGGTTCTTTGAATATAAAATTCTTTTTTAAAATATTTTTATTATTTACATATATACTTATATTATTACGCATGTATACAATAGATTACCTCTGGCAAGAATAACTGTGAAACAATCAGAAATTATATAAATTTTACATTCTTAGTGTTTTGGCTATTTGTATTTGACAGCCTTGAAGAAAACATCTTTCCTAACTTGGTGCATCTAAAATTCTGAATGTAAATCAATCTCCATCACATCTTGTCATTATCACCTAAAACATCTATCTAGACCTAAAAACATCTTAACCCGTAAACAACTAAGCTTCATTGTAAAACTAAGCTGCTTGGTCTTCAACTCCATCAGAAACTTGAGAAGAAATAAACTTGATTACTTGAGTATCCTGGGAGTGCAGGTTAGTAGTTTTCCAAATGAAAAGATGGCAGAGACAGTTTTCTACCTGAATAGTCACCCAAAACTCTCTATAATCTTCAGTCTTCTGGCCCAATATATCTGACAGACATATTTGTGAGTCAGGAACTACTGGGGACTTGCTTACACTGTCTTGGCAGAGTTTGGCCACTGACTTTGCCTGCCTCCAAGCTTGCATAGAAAAAGTCTGGTTGATCAATGGAATCAAATCAAAGACCCAGAAATAAAGTTGAACATAGAATTCTTATCAATAACAAATCGATGAATGACACGTTTATGAAAATCCCAAACTCAGCATGACAAACACCAAATCCCTCAGCTCAAAGTCCAGCACCTGGAACTTGTAATGAAACCATCTGAGCCAAGGTTTTGAGGCCCATAACTCCACCTCTGATGCTTGTAGCAAGGACAGTCTGATTTTTCCCTAGGCTCCTTTTATTATCTGCAGTCTTCCCCCACCAGGCATCCCGCAGTTCCAGCATCTCAGCATTTTTTTAAATTTCTACTGAAACTTCTGCTTCATCTTTGTAGCTTAAACCACTGGCTTCTAGAGGGTCTGTTTTGAGGGGAATCTGACATGACCACACAGAGTTTTCCATCAGTGGCCTTCTGGGACTTTGATATAAACCCCCACAATCATAGCACCACATGGACAGCCCGAAATACATTCTGTCCACTTTTGACCTGTCCATGGCAGCTGCAGTACCCTCTCTGTTCCTTTGCAAGAAAATCTAGGAAAACATGTGCCTCAGCTTTTTTTCCCCCAGGGAGCTGGAGCCAATGATTTGTGAGAGCTTTCTCTCAGACCACTTCTCCTGAAGTCCCATCAAAGAGTGTGAGCTTTCTTTTTAATGGGAATTAATAACTCTAATAGCTCAAGCTCATTTTCTACACCACTCTCAGCTCCATTTTTAAACTTGCTGAGACCCCTTTAGTTGCCACCCTGCACATTTCTCATAGCTTCTGCTCCCTGAGCTGACTCCGTGGTCATCAGTAACGATGCCACCGTGGCAGTGTTACATTGACTTGGAATTTCCTTCAATAAAATTAGTTCAATAATTTTGAATTCAGCCTTGGTCAGGGATGAGTGGCTAGCAGAGGGGCAGGACCCCCAGACTGTAATGTGAATGGCATCTCTCTCTGCTGCCAGCTGGGTGCCTCTTTCTCTCTAGACCCTGAAGGCTTACTCTGCCCTTGTTTCTTTGAATGCTCTATGTTCTAACTCGTGGAGTCATGTGTTAATAGTGGCCTATGGGTTCTGTAGTCGACTATCCAAAGTTCCTGACACTCTTCCCACAATATGATTCAGAAGTCCTTAGAAGTTCACATCAACAAATTTAGCATTTTAAGTATTTTTTTCATTACTGTGGGAATGGCAAGGTGGCAGAAAGAAATGGTTATACCTGTGCTGGTAAGAGCCTGGGGCAGCTGTTCACATTGGCTTTCAGTCAGAAAGCAGAGGCTCTGGATGCTGGTGTTGAATCCTCTCTCATCAGTTCGGGACTGAACTCCATTGGAAAGTACCACATGTATCTTTCCTCTGTGGTAAGTGTCTCTGGAACCAGCTTTACAAGGTCCTCCTCATAAGGGCTTTCCTAGGTAACTTTATTTTATTCTTGCTTATTTTTTATTACATTTTTTTTTTACTTTTTACATATACCATGACACAATCAGGAATTATATAAATGTTACATTCTTAGTGATTTGGCTATTTGTATTTGACAGCCTTGAAGAAAACATCTTTCCTATCTTGGTGTGTCTAAAATTCTATGTCCCCCTCTAGGTAATTTTAAATGTACCTAAACTCAATATGAAAATAAACCGTACCATACTTTATAATTTGTCCTTATGGGAAGAGTGGATTTTAGTCCCCACTTTTTGATCATTTTCCAAAATATTATAACACACATTGAGTAAAAAAATACTAAAGATTTTTATAAAAAACAGGAATGATAGACAATGCTATGCTAGTAGTTTGCATTCTTAGTTTGACCTAGGCCCGGTGACTGTCCATCCTCCTCCTGCGTGCACATTTCTGCTGTACCCTCCTCTCTCCCCACCCTTCTTGTCTCTCTTTGGCTGTGCTCCTTCTGTGTGGTGATGATGGGCTTCCTAGTTATGATTTTGTTCACATTTCTCAGTCTGACCCACAGGCTTTGTAATCACACAGTATGGATGCACAAAAGGCACAGGCAAAAATCAACTCATTTGTCAGTTTTATGGGAAAGCTATAAACCTTGAAAATTGTTCCTTTCTTAGAGTAATAAAAAGCAACCACTTGGTCAATCCTTAGTTTTTAATTCTACATGAGAGATCCTTGGGAGACATTCTCCATTTTACTCACTTGTCGCATGTGTTTGATTGCCGATGCTTCTGTGGAAACAGCATGGTATTTGCTGAATTATGTCCACTCTTACACGCTTTCCAGACACTGGTAGCTACATGGACTCCAACTACCAACTCCTTCAGAAGGAAAAGAATGTTTATTTGGAAACATTTGCCCATTAGATGGTTGTTTTAAAAGACAAATACACAAGCATTATTAAAACAATGCGAACAGTTTCTGTCCTATGGGACTGAAGCCTAATTCACTCACACTCTCTGGATTGTTTCTTTTATTGAAATTATCCTTTTAGCTAGTGTCCTCATGCTGACAAATGTGATGACACGTTAGGAATTTTCTATTATTTTTAAATAAAAATTTTTCTTTTTATACTGATTCCCTGAAGGTAAAACAAAAGAAGTTGAAACATCAAAAATATTCCCAGAGGTTACCTATATATCCAATTCACTTCCAGTATGATTTCTTCAAACAAATATTCAAAGTTGTCTTGTGGTAAGAGCAGCTATGAATAAAGTAAATTTGGTCATATATTTTAGAATCTCCTTTATAAACATGGATAAAAATCTGAAAAATGCAACCAGCTTCACAAAATAATTTAATATATGTTGAAGCAAAAATGAAAACAAAATTTGACTTGATTTTTTTCTGAATAAAATTATAAAGATGAGATCTGGTGATGGGAAAAAGCGCCTTCATCCACGTTGATGTTGGTACAATAGCTTGTGTTCATTCTGTATTCCCCAACTCTATTTCTAACAGTATCAGTGGCAAAAATGCTGAAATTTCTTGTGAGTATAGGAAGATTTTCATCTATATGCTTTAGAAATAATAGAATTTCTTTTCTACAATTAAAATATCTACTTAAAATAATATCTACTTATAGAAATCTTTTTTTCCATTTTTAAATTTTTATTTTTAATTTGTTCACTTTACATCCTGATTAGAGGCCCCTCCCTCATCGCCTCCCAATCCCACCCTCCCTCCATCCTTCCCTCGTGCCCTCTCCCTCCTTCCCCTAGTCCTCAGAAACAGGTGCCTTCCTCCCCTAACATCTGTCGTCAACCTATCAAGTCTCATCTGACCTACCTCTATCCTCTTCCTCTGTGTCAGGCAAGGTCACTATGCCAGGGGGACGTGATCAACGTGTGGGAGCCAAAGTCCATGTCAGAAGTAATCCCTACTCCTCACATATGGTGCCTACAAGGGTTCTGAACTGCCCATATCCTACCTAGACATCTGCTAAGATGTACTCATAGAAATATCACAATTAAATAACTGTTTCTTGTGTAGACCAGAAGGCCCAGTGAGTAAAGGTACCAACACTATACCTGGTGACAGGCATTTTATCCCTCCATTTATAGAATAGGAAGAAAAGACTTAAACTTGTCCTCTGATCTCCACAAATTCACTGTGGCATGTACTTGACCCCTCTCCCCACAGCTAATTTAATCAATGAGATAAAATATATATTTTGTAACTGTATGTTTCCCCTGAATCCTGTTTTGGTTACCTTTCTCTGTAGGATTTGAAATGTGTCCTAAACTGGGGTTGCGCTGACATTTAGAATTCTTTTTCTTGCTGTCTGTTTCTTTTCTAAGAGTCACATGCTGGATGATTTCATTTCACCAGTAACATGTGGCCAAAGAAAATTGCTATGACCTTTTCTACCACTGAATTTCCCAGATCCAAAAACCCATCAAACAGAGACAAAGTCTCTTCTGTCTTGGCTGTATAGTAGAGAATTATAAGGTTTTTAATAACTGCTACAAATACAGTTTTTAATTTCAGGAGCCTATTCTTCACTCTGGTGCATGTTGTAAAACAGAATTAAGTAGCACATTGTAGATTATAAGAGCAATTTCAAAAAATAAAATATAAACTAGGTTTTGAGTTTTAATGTAACCCATAGAAAAGTGTCCATATGGTTTACAGCATAAATGCAATTATGTTTAGAATCACCTGGTCTTCTGGTTGCATTTATATTGTAAACCACATTGACTCTTGTTAATACATCCTGCACTAAGGAGATTCAAGGAGTAATCCTTTCTTAAACATTAGTGTATGCTGTATGCATTTCGCCCTCTGGCTGACATCAGATACTGCCAGAAACTACAAGGATTATGACAACTGAAATTTGCTTTCTGACTTTATGGATCCCAGATATCTGGAATGAGTGGTACGTGCAGCATGATTTGGATGCAGATGAAAAACATACCTCATCTAATACAGCACAGGGGATCTCTGGTTGCTACCTGGTGTGTGTGTTACCTGAACTCCACTGTCTGTTTATGTCTTCATGTGCTTTTGTCTGTGTTGATGCTTTTCCTCAATGTCATGTAAAGGCGCCTATCACTGCATGTAAAGCCCACTCACTCAGTATGAGATGATCACACCTCTAGCTCATTGGGTAAATTGTATTGGCATAGATTATTTTACTGAATACTTTCATACTCATAGGTTCTAGGTGTTCTAAACAAAATATTTGAGAAACACAGTAGGTATATCACACAGAGGGAACCTTTGGCAGCCTATCCAGAGAACTGGAGGCCGTCCTCTGAGAGGACAGCTGATAGCAGAGACTGCTCTAACGTCTGTCTTCAGACATGACAAACCGTCCTCTCCTTCCGAAAAATAATGCTCAAAGGAAACTGAATGAGATTTATTCTGTTTTCTGTTTGTCTAATTCCAGTATATTTACATAGTAATTTCAGAAATACCAATAATAGATTACTATGTCTATAGTAAACCATATAATTGGTATGTTAAGAAAACAAGAAAGGAAAATCTGTAAACAAACAAAAAAGACTGCTTATAAAGAGATTTAATATTTTAACATCAGCAGGGAGGAGGAAGTGAAGATAAACGGTATCTGAAAAATCATTTTAGTACCATGTAGCCTTTATATATGTTGAGCATATACCATAAATATCGTTTTTATTTCCTCAGATAAGGGCATGAGATGGGAACAGTACCAAAGCTTTACAAATGCGTGGCTTGGTCTGAGCCCAGAGCATTTCTATCTAACAATCCCTAGGCATAGACTGTGAAGCCTCCAGCTGCCATGCAATCTACGCTTCTGCAACCCTGGACCTGCAAGACTTCAGCTCCTAGCCTCCATAGGCTACCGTAGGCTTAGAGTATTGTCAGCTTCAAAGGTGAAGACTTACTGCTGAGTAAGCATACCCTTTCTGTTTGTTTGTTTATTTGTTTTCTGACCTCTGGCTGGCTCATTTAACTCAGCTGTTCTACCTCAAAACTGTTCTCCAAAGTGACTGATTCAAAGTGGCTTCTCCCTGCTTCTCGCTGAGTTGTTCTGCTTGTGGGGGGGGGGGGTTAGGGTTAGGCCTCTGAACTCCAGGAACTAACTGTACTCACGTGAACTGCACCAAATTGTACTGTACTGCCAAACTGCCGCACTGTCTCCACAGATTTCATTTCATTCCGGTATTGTATTCTACTCCACTTCGCTGTGCTGTGTCTTCTCTCCCTCCCTCCCCCCCCCTCTCTCCCCCTTGCCCTCCCTCCACCTCTCAGGTTGGGTGCATCCTATTTCTGACTCCTTCTGTCAAATCTTTCTCTGATTTCTCATTTATTCTGTCCTTCAATTGAACATCCTTTCTGTGATTTTCAGTGTGCTAAAGGAGTGTCTGTATTCTAGCCAGAAGGATTAAGGGTGTGTGTTCCAAAGTGTGTAATAAAGGGCATTCTTTAATCTAGCTAGAATACACAGACCTAGGGCTGTGGTACATTGCCAGACCAGCCATATTACTGGATTAAAATTCCTCTACAGTATATGGTGGCATTTTAGATGAAGTGGCCATTAGCATGAAAACTGTTGTCTGCTGCCACTACAAGTTAAATCTAGTCCCTGGAAGTTTAATAAGTGAGTGAATAAGCATGCATATTGATAATGACTTCAGGCTATGTCATTTCATTTATTCCTTTGTGAATGTTGAAAATGACTACCAACTCTTATCTTTTGCTAACTATTTAGTTTTCAATTAAAATCTCATGAAGCAAAAGATTACTGGCTAATTTAGGAAAATGTATTTTTTAAAAAAACATTTTAAATAAGTATGGAACTTAGTTGTTTAGGGGTTAATATGTTATTATGTCTAGTTAGATGTTGTAATTTGATAATGACAAGATGTCATGGAGAGTGATTTACATTCAGAATTTTAGACGCACCAAGATGGGAAAGATGTCTTCTTCAAGGCTGTCAAATACAAACAGCCAAAACACTAAGAATGTAACATTTATATAATTCCTGATTGTGTCATGGTTCTTCTTGCTATAGGGAGTTTATTGTATATGTGTGTAATAATATAAATATATGTAAAAATTAAAAATATTTAAAATTTTTAAATAAGTATTTTCAATCTGCTTAATTTTTTCAGGTATTTTGATCATATTCCTTCCCATGGCCCAGTTCCTGACAGGCCTCTGCTTCATTATCTGCCCAACTTCATTTCTTTCAACAGCAGCAAAAGCAGAAAAAAAATAAAAAAGGGACAAAAAGAAAATGAAAAATAAAATAAAAAAAGAAAATACAACAACAAATCAAAACAAAACTAATTACAGAAAACAGACAAAAACCTGAAGTTTTTTCCTTTTAGCCAACTACTCTCGGGCTTGTGGCCTGCTGGGATACGGTTGACATACTCACTGACACTCAATGGAGAAAACTAATATTCTTTTCTGCAGCAGGTATTATTTGCATATAACATTTTGGTAAGAGGTGGCACCTCATCTCTATTTTCTCTCCATGCTAGGTTCTTTGTTGGGTTTGGACATGTGCAGGCGCGATACATAAAGCCCCAGTGTCTGAGTTCACAATACATCTTTCCTGTTGTGTCTGGCGCACCTGTTTCCCTGCAGTCAGCCATCCACTCTGGCTCTTAATTAATTCTGTCCTTTTGTACCTAGCTACATCTCATTTAGATACTTCATATCATGGTAAAAGTGTGAACGTTTATCCTTTATTGTTTTCCTCCTATAGATCAGTACATAAAACTGCACACACAATGATATCATGTTCAAAAGGTAGAGGAACTGCTACTGAAACACAGACAGACCGTGTAAACTTCTACGTAAGAACCCAATACCAATTGTCTTTTCTTTTATAAGTCTTTAAACTATATATATATATAGTTTAACTATATATATATATATAGTTATATATATATACTATATATATATAACTATATATATATAACTATATATATAACTATATATAACTATATATATATAGTTATATATATATAACTATATATATAACTATATATATAACTATATATAACTATATATAACTATATATATATACTATATATATATATACTATATATATATAGTATAACTATATATATATATGTATATGTATATATATATATATATAGTTTAAAGACTTACTAGTAATGTTAATATAGAACATATGAATTCTGTATCTTTCACTAAGCATATAGTAAAGTAAAACTAATGTCTCAGTCTAGTTGGTAGAGTGCTTTATCTTCAGAGCTTCCTGAAGCAAGTATTGTAGCTCACATATAACAACTGAGAGATAGAATTAACATGTTGTAAGCATGGGGAAGAAAAGATGAGAGCACCTTTCAGACAGAAGTAACGGGTGTCTCAGACGGAAGTACCGGGTGTGTCTCTTTACAGCACTCTTCTGGCGCCTTCCGTTAACAGAGCTGTAGTGAACTTATTCGCAATGGATGAATGGACTCATCCAAGTCTACGAATCACACTCAGTGGTTGTATTTGCAGAACAGAGATTCGCCTGAGAGCTAAACGGTTCTGCAGCTTTCTGCTCTCTTCCGTTGCATTTGTACAGAGTAAGGATAAGAATCACATCATCTCCAGATTGTAAACACCAAGAAACCACACAGTTTCTATCTTTGCTTATTTGTGTTTCACTAGTATGTAACAAAGTACATGTCTGCGTAAATTGATCATGATTTGGTAAATGAACGTCTGTATAAGTAAACAAAATTTGGATTATGAAAATATTTGGCATTTGTATAGTAATTCAATGCAAAAGAGTATTTGGACTGGATTGTAGGACTTAAATAAGAAATAAAACCAAAATTTTTAGTAAATCGTAATTTAATCATATGCTAGAAACACAAAATTGCCTCCTCAGTTCTCAGGGTAATTGAAATTGCAGGAAAATAAAAAGCACCACTAAATAGTTTTCAAAACAAGAATGTAAGAACAGCAAAAATATGTGTTATTCAAAAACAGATTTGAATTGTGATTTTTAAAATGCTTGCCCCATAAAGCCCTGTTATGGTTTAAACAGAAAATATCTACTGCAATCATATATGTTTCAGTAGTTGTACATAGCTATTACTGATGATTTTTGTGGTTATGGAAAACTCAGGAAGTGGGCATTCAGGAGTTAGTTGACCAAGGACAGGCTTCAGGGTTCTATCCATGTTCCATTTCCTGCCCAGTATCTGCTTCCTGTTCGACTGGGGTGGGGGAGTCCCAGTCACATGTGGCTGCAGGACCCTGTGATGACAGATTGTTTCTGTTAAGCTTTAACCTAAAGTGAATGCTTTTGATGCCTTGTCAGGTGCCTGGACTCAGAAAAATGAAAATGACTTGCCACAAATCTCCATATTAGAGCTAGATACTGGAATAAGTCCTACTGTGCTAAGCCATTCAGCAATCTGCATGCAATAATAAAGATCCAGTATGTTCACAGCTATTCTGTGCAAGTGCAAGAGCAGATGAACAAGCAATGTGTGTGATGTAAAAACTCATAATCTCATAATTAAATGTTTTCCTCTAGTAAAGGGTTAAGGTCATTAAACCACTATAAACTAGATTTTTATTACCTATACAATAAGTATTAAATTAAATATAATTTATTAGGCTTAGTTGGAAAGGTAATTTTATTGGATAATATTACCCAGTGAATTTTTCCTTATTACTATGGAGATTTTCATGTGAAATTTAATTAAGCTTTTTATGTATTGGGTACCATGTGACAACATAAACTGATGAGTAATGTAATATTTATTATTAGTGAAAGACTTATCACTGGCCTGTGGTACTTAGGTATTTTATTAGAATATTAAAATATTTTTCCATCAATGGTATGTATAGTAGAAACTAAAAAATATTAGATAGTACATTGTCCCTTAGAACAAAATAAAAACCCACTGAAAATAAATTAATTTCTTTAGGAAACTTACACTTAAACTTATTTATTTGAATACGTTCATCAGAGGAGCTTGAATATTGTCTGCTTTCTCCTCATGTAACTACCTATGTGAACATCTTCCTATGCCTGAGGGAATTGTCATTCTCCTTGCCAAGTCTGAATTAGCTTCTCATGTCTCATCCTTTGCACTTTCAATATCATGAAATATTTTGAGAGTTGCTTTAATGTGAAGTGATTTTACAGGCATCACTTGTTCAGAAACATCTTTGTTCTTTTCATCACTAGCACTTTGCTCATTCATGTCAGTCTGTTCACACTCACTAACTTACTTTGATTGCACATGCGGAGTCTTTTAAAACACAGTGGTGACAGCCTGGCCATTGTCACCTCTTCCTTCAGTAGCTACACTAATGGCTGATTTCAGTTTTACTCCGCTTACAGCACTGTTCACTTCCCTACTGTAATTTGGCTGATGCTTCCCATAAAAGTCCCATTTCTTACACTGTCACTAGGAGAGAGAGGGAGCATGATATACATACCCAGATACACACATACATACACACACACACCTATAACACAGACACACACACACCTATAACACAAACTCACATACACATACATACACACACATGCATATATATATGCAAAAGGTACCGTAGGCTTTGAAAGAAGTAATGTAACTTGTCACTCATCATATATGTGGTACTTATATTGGTAATTTGTGAGGAGAGGCAATAGTGAACTCAAATATTTATGTTATTTTTCAGAATAAATATACTACTGTTACTATAAATTGAGCCAAGTTCTATTTGTTTACTTATTTATTTACTTTAAACATGTTATGTTTTTACAATTTCAATATATCATTTTATTCCTATCCTTTCCTCTCTAAATCCCCTCTCTGGTACCTTCTTTCATATTCTGCCATGTGCCAACCTTATAGCCTCTTTTCTTTGGGTTATAAATTTTATTCATACACACATGTATGTGTGTGTATGTGTACAAATGTATAAATGTGACATGATATATCCATTTTGTTCTTTGTGCATGCATGGTTTCAGGGCTAATCTTATTCATTGGACAAACAATAAAGGGAACTCAACCATGGGAGAAGTTAACACTCCTCCTCCCAGCAGTCATTAGTTGCCTATAGTTCTCTGTCTAGAGGAGGGACCCTCTGGAACATTCTCTCTTCCATGCTAATATGTCCATAGTTCCGGTCTGATATATATAGCCCATGCTAGTGACAACTGTCCCATAAGGTCTCCATCTGCAATAATGTGAGGCTTCTTTGATGAGGGGTAGTAGCTGCACTTATCTGTGGGTAAATATAAAATATTGTGATTTCATGAGGCTTTATTGAATATATTTCCTTGGTTTTGTGTTTTTTTCTTTGTCCCTCACTTGCCACCTGGTTGTTGCCCACTCCTTGTTTTTCTCTCTTCCACTTCATATTTGCTGTTTTGTGCTATTGCTGTCCCAAAGTCAATCCATACCGCACTCACACAATTTTGGTCCCTTTATACTTTCTTGATTGTTTTTTGTAATTACTAAAATTGCTAGAAAAAAAGCATAGGCAGTTTCCCTAAGAGACATATGCAGAGGGAAGAACTTTCTAAATAGGACTTAATATGCCCAGAAATTAAGGCCAACAATTGACAACTGGGACCTAATAGAACTATAAATTTATATCTAGCTTTATAAAGAACCATAAAGAACATCTAGAAAAATAATCAACTGAGTGAAGAAGAAACTCCCAGAATGGGAGAAAATCATTGCAACCGTTGTATCTGACAAAATGTACTGAGAACTCCAAAACCAAGAGTCAAGGAAACAAATGACCAAACAAATGACCAACAACAACAACAAAAACAGGGTAGGGTTCTAATTTAATCTAAAGTTCTCTAAAGGAGTAAACATGGCTAAATATTGTTGTAGAAATGTTGGCTTATATGTACACATGGTTTTTTTTTTAATCCCAGATGATATAGGGGCTGCTCCAAGTTGTCCACAGCTGATAACTGCCTCTTGAGAGGACACATAATGTTTTCAGCTGTGAAGTGCCTGGTGAAAGGTCATGCTTTTTGCCAGTGGGATAAAAGTCAGAACAGGAGAGAGGCTGGGAACTCTGAGAAAAAAGAAGGCTGCCTGTGCTTCGCCCCTGCTGCTCCTGGTTGCTCTTGATGCAGTTGGACGAGAAGTCAGAGATGTCATGAAATGAGGATTAGGCCTGCCACAGGGAACCCGACGGCCCTGAATAGCAGAAAGGAGCTAAGGAAAACTGCAGCCTCACTCCCCACTAACCTTCCTTCTTTCCTAACTCGTGTTCAAGTCTTAGAAAGAATTGGGATGGAGAAGGGAGAATGAGATTTAAAGAACCCAAAATAAAAAATATATTTTAAACATATGCCAACAAAGAAATATCTCAAATATTGTTCACCATCCTTAGGAATCAGGGAAATACAAACTACAGCTTGGGGATTTCAACCGTAGCACTTATAATGGTTAAGTCCGATAAGCAACTGAGAACAAATACTAGTTAGGGTGTGAAGAAAGAGGTTCCCTCATTGGTGGGCGTGTATATTGCTGCATCCATTCTGGAAATGATTGTAGAGTATCCTTTAAAAAATAAATCTACTGTGTCCCTTACCCATATACGTCCTTGCATAAGCTCAAAAGCCTCAACACCCTACTCCCCAGATATTTGGTCAGCCATGTTTATTCACATGTTTATTTATAGTAGATAAGAGATGGAAACTGTCCTTCAATCAATGAATAAATAATGGAAGTATTGTACATGTATACTATAGAATACTATTCAACTGTAAAACAAAAATGAAACCATGAACTATTCAGGTAAATTGGTAGATCTAGAAAAGCTTACATTGAAAAAGTTAACCCAGACCCAGAAAGACAAACAATGCATTTTATCTCTCACCTTATGGCTCATAGCTCTAAATCCTTATATGTGAGCTCACAATGTGGAGTAACTGTTGAAACATGCTTTGTTTCCATTTTTATTTTTTAACACTTTTGGGATCATCTATGATTTAATAAAATTGTATGTCATAAAATATTTAAATTGAAAGATGCCTTTTGTCTCTAACTCAATACAGTCTAGTTTTATATTTAAGAAAAGATCCCACAGTGAAGGCATGGGCAACATGGACTTGTTCCACATAAGGCACCAACAACAGATCAAAGAACTTGTTCCATGTCAAACTTGTTATACAGTGAATTTACTGCTGATATTCACAGATCCATGGTAGAAGTGATAGTTAGTGGGATGTGGGTGACTCAAGGCAGCTTCATCACCAAAAGCCTCACTTCAGGGGAGCTCTAAGGTAGTTGCACCAATCACACACTATGTCTGAGCAGTGGGACAACAGCAACTGCACAGTCACCTAAGGACAAAACTGTGAACTACAAAACACATCTGTTGGTGATTCCCAGGTGAGAGGGGTCCACATTGTGTGGAGCATGGCTGGATCTGGCCTCCAGGCACCTGGCTAATCCATGGAAAAGTCCTTGGGTCCCTGAAGGCATGGCCATAGCCTTCAAAGTCAAACCCTGGCACTCTGGGTATCAGATTGAACTGGAGCCTGCAAAAACACCAGTGCTGATGGTTGATCCTCTGTCTGGAGGAGGCTGTAGGGCCATTGGAGCAGCCCTCTCATAGCATATCTTTCTGCCTGCTCCCTAGCTGCCTGGCATACCTGGTCAGAAGCAGCAGCCAGCAGAGACAGTGAACCTATAGGGGGTGATTTGGGTGTGGGACAGAAGCCCTAATATGTGTACAAATATGGTCTCAGAGACCATCAAACCTGCCAACACCAGAGACATCATAATGAAAAAAGGTCAACATAAGAACACAAGCAACAATTCCCAGGGTCATTTGACATCACCAGAAACTATCAGTCCTACCGCTACAAGCCCTGGAGATAATATCACATCTGACGCACAAGAGAAAAATGTCAAATCTGATGTTATTAAGAGCTGCAAGAGAAAAATGCCAAGTCACATATAAAGGCAAACCTATCAGAATTATGCCTGACTTCTCAACAGAGATTGTGAAAACCAGAAGGACCTGGACAGATGTCTAAGAGACCACAGATGCCAACCCAGACTACTATTCCCAGGAAAACGTTCAATAACCATAGATGGAGAAAATAAGATATAACATGACAAAACCAAGTTTAAACAGTACCTAACCACAAAAGCAGCCCTACAGAAGATACTAGAAGGAAAACTCCAACTAAAGAAGGCTAACTTTACCCAGGAAAACAAAAACAAATAACCCCACATCCACAAAATCAAAAGGAAGGAAACTCACTCCCTCCCCTCCTCTCTCTCTCTCTCTCTCTCTCTCTCTTTCTCTCTCTCTCTCTGTGTGTGTGTGTGTGTGTGTGTGTGTGTGTGTGTGAGAGAGAGAGAGAGAGAGAGAGAGACAGAGAGAGAGAGAGACAGAGACAGAGACAGAGAGAGAAAGAAAGAGAGCAAACTTATAAAACCACTATGGAAATCAATCTGGTGCTTTCTCAGAAAACTGGGAGTAGTGCTGCCTCAAGACCCAGCTACATCACTCCTGGGAATATACCCAAAAGATGTTCCATCATGCAACAAGGACATTTGCTCAACTATGTTCATAGCAACTTTACTCATAATAGCCAGAATCTGGAAACAACCAAAGAATGGACAAAGAAACTGTGGTACATTTACACAATAAAATTCTCAACTATCAAAAAACAAGGAAATCTTGAAACATTCAGGCAAATGGATGGAACTAGAAAAGATCATCCTGAGTGAGAGAACCCAGACTCAGAAAGCTACACATGGTATATATTCACTTTAAAATGTATATTAGCCCCTCATAGATGTCCTGGGAAGACTCCACCCAGAAGGGGATCTGGACAGATAATGAGACTTACAGATGTAGTCTGAGCAAAGCACTGAGAGTTGCATGGAAGAGTTGGGGATGGAAGGAACTGGAGATGTCAGGACCTCCACAAGAAGACCATCAAGCCTGGTGGATCTGGACAGGGGTCGTGGGAGCTGCCCAAACTGGTGCACCAACCAAGGGCATTGCAAGCAGATAACCTAGACCCCCCTTTTCAGAGGCGGCTGAGGGACAGCTCATTCTCCACGTGGGGGAGAGGGGAAATGAGGACTGCCTCTGCTATGAGCTGTGGTGCCCATGATTTGATCACTGCCCATTGGGTGCCTGGCCTTGCAGACACACAGGGGAAGGAGAGGCAGGTTATCCTGATGAGATCTGATAGGCTGAGGTCATATGGTGGGGGAAGAGGTACCCTTATGTCAGAGGTCTAGAGGACGGGAATAGGATGGAAGAAGGAGGGAGCATGGGAAGAAGAAGATAAGAGCTAGGGGATAACAATTTAGATATAATGTGAATAAATTATAGTAGATAAATTGTTAAACATAGCCTCATCTCAGAATAGCTGTTCTCAAAGAGTGCATCCATGAAGCTCTCTACCCCAAAGGCAAGCACTCCAGCAAAGTAGCTACCTTTCCGCAGTTGTTGACGTTTGTGTAACATCAGAGAGGGGCTGGTATTCTGGTGTCTTTCTCAGTGCCTGACCCTTACAAGCTCCACTAGCTTTCTAGGTCTAATGAGCCTACTTCTTAGAGAAGGAGAGAGTGTTTCAATGTGAGGAAAAAGCTTTGTGACAAGCAATCATAACATCTGGCTGAAACACGTTCTTTTACTTTGTACTAAGTGTGATAAAATTACTTAGTGGAAATGAAATATTTCATCACACAACTCAAATCTTAGAAAAAAATAAAAAGAATCAATAGTTATATTCTCCTGACTTGTGTGTTGACTTTTTTTGGAAAACATATTAAAAATATATGTTTGAATATTTTAGTATTTGGCTGGTAAATTTTTTAATACATTTTTATTAATTTATACATATTACATCTCAGTTGTTAGCCCATCCCATGTATCCTCCCATTCCTCCCTTCCTCCCACTTCCCCCCTACTCCCCTCCCCTCCCCTAAGTCTGTGTCTGAGGGGGACCTCCTCCCCCTGAATATGCTCATACGGTATCAAGTCTCTCCTTGGTGACCTATTATCTTTCCTCTGAGTGCCACCAGGCATCTCTGTCCAAGGGACATGTTCAAATATGGGGCTCCAGAGTTTGTGTGAAAGTTAGATCTCCTTCTCCACTCAACAGTGGAGAATGTCCATCGGCTAGTCCGGGTAGGGGTTCAAGGTTTTTACTGCCCATTTTTTCCTTGGCTGTTGCCACAGTTTGTGGAGGACCCCAGGGCCCAGACTCGCCTGTAGTTTTCCAGGACCCACAGGATCCTTCCATTTCCTCTTTCTCCCAGGCTTCTCACACCTAAAGTTTCAATAGGATGTCCTCCCCTCTTACCCACCAGATACTGCAGGCTTCTCACACCTAAAGTTTCAATAGGATGTCCTCCCCTCTTACCCACCAGATACTGCTGACTTGGCTGGTAAATTTTTAATGAATAATATAAATGAATGAATAGCACTATAGAAATGATTAAATTGCTATACATTTCAATATATTTATTAAATGTTAGTGAAGAGTTAATGGTAAAATACATTATTTGACTCTGTGAAGATGGTTCACTGGGTGAAATTCCTGCCATGCAAGGAGAAACCTCAGTTTGGATTCCCAGCAACCTTGTAAAAAGACAGGCTTCTGACATGCTTGAAATGCCAGCATTGGAAGGCAGAGAAAGTGCAGTCCAATAATATTTGGCCACCAAGTCTGGCTAATCAGTAAGCCTGAGTTTTAGTGACAGACCTTATCTCAAAATATACAATGAGAAGCAGTAGACAAAGGCAGCTGATGGGAATACCTGACCTATCCATGCACACACAGGTTCACACACACACACACACACACACACACACACACACACACACACACACACACATGCACATCCACACACTCACACATGGGCACAGGCATGCACAAATACAAACAGTGTAAATAAATAAAATTAATGTCACTTAAAATAATAGAACTTTGTAAGAGCAGAAGCACACAAGTGGAACTTGGCCTTGTGGGAGCTTTATATAATTTTCTTGGAAAATAGCATTGCACAGTTAAACCTGGTGGAGAGAGTTTACTAAATATAGATATACAGATGTTCACACTCATAAGAAGAAGCTAATACAAGTTGACCTGACAGTGTGTAGAAATGACTAGGACTGGGATGCTGTGTGGATGTGGGCAAAAGTAGAGAAAGAGTAGGTGTGTATGAGTTATGCGTGAGTGTACATAGATATATTACATTTGCCACTATTAATATAGAGAGGTATTATGTGTTAGAAATCTTCAAAGAAATATGAGTTAGAATTTAGCCTCTTTATTATTACATAGTTAGAAATGGAATTCCTTTAAATTTGGATATGATATAAATAGAACAAATAATCACTTGTTATAAGAGTTATTAAAATAGACTATATAAAAAGTTGGAAATATTAGGTAAAAGAACATAGAAATTATAGTCTTTTTTCTCTTCATATGTGTGTGTTTGTGCATACATGTGTGTGTTAAAATATCAAATATAGAATCTCTTTACACTTTAATAGTCAGTGAAACTCTCTATTATGTTGGAGCATCTTCTTCAGCCTTTTGCCCCAAAACCCCTCACAGGCATATTTACGATGCGGGAACTATTGAGGACTTGGTTACCCTGTCCTAGCAGAGTTTGGCTGTCAACTCTGCCTCCATCCAAGCTCGCCTTTTTTTTAGGCAGAATTCTGTCTGTGGTAGAAATGAGGACCTTTTGCTCAGTGTCTTGTTTTACACATTTGAAGTCATCTCCAGCAGTGAAAGAAATGTAAAAACATAGTGAAAAAGAATATATTGCCCTAGTATTTTCAGTCATTAGCCAGTCAATAGTATTCTATAATATGAAATGTTATTTAATCTATGAGTGCATATTAGATCTATACTGAGGCAGTAATAACCAAACACAAATACAAGAATATGGGCGGTAAACCTTAACCCCTACCCAAATCTAGACAATGGACAGAACACTCTCCACAGTAGAGTAGAGAGTGGGATATTACTTTCTCACATACTCTGGTGCCTCACCTTTGACCATGTCCTCAGGAGGGGGAGACCTGGTGGCACTCAGAGGAAAGACAGCAGGTTACCAAGAAGAGACTTGATACCCTATGAACATATACAGGGGGAGGTAATCCCCCTCAGGAGCAGTCATAGGGGAGGGGAATAAGGGAGGGAAGAATGGGAGGATACAAGGGATGGGATAACCATTGAGATGTAACAAGAATAAATTAATAAAGGAGAAAAAAAAGAAAAAAAGAATATGATGTATGAAGTTAAAATTTCAATCATTGTCATTAATGTCCTGTATATGATTCATGTTGGTCTGAAAATGTAAAGAGTTGTGTTGAATATTTATCTAGTATCATGATAGGATTTAGCAAATAGAACATATTACAAATTATGGGTTTCAAAAGCCATATCTTGATATAGTAGTCTTTTACTTTTTTTTTCAGAAGAGTAGAACCTATATTTAAATGTTAGAACATTAACCAAGATTTAAAATTATTATTCATAAAACATAGCCTATGAGCCCCACAGACAAACACTAGGCTGAGCTCAGGCAGTTTTGTGGAAGGATAGCTGGAAGGATTGAAAGCACTGGATGGGTCAAGGGCGCCACAGGAAGACTTACAAGGCAAACTAGCAGGGCCCCACGAGAATTCACAGCCACTGAACCACCAACCAAAAAACATGGATGGCCTAGACCTAGGCCCCCTACACATATGTAGCAGATGTGCAGGTTGGTCATCATGTGGGTCCCGTAACAATAGGAATAGGGCCTGTCTCTGACTCTGTTGCCTGCCTTTATATCTCTTTCCCTTAGATGGGCTGCCTTGTTTAGCTTCAGTGGTAGAAGATGTGCTTAATCCTGATGTGCCAGTGTGGGTTGGTACCCATATGGGTCCTGCAATGCTCTGAGAAGAAACAGATGTGGAAAGGAGAGAGTGGGACATAAGGGTTGGACTGGGAGGAGAGGAGGGAAGGAGCTGTGATTAGGCTGTAAAGTAAATACATACATACATACATACATACATACATACATACATACATATTTGGAAAAGGAAAAATATAGCCTGTAGCAAATACCACTTTAAAAGTTAGAAAGGACTTCTATGACATTTCCTTAATAGTCAAAATGGTATGCCAAATAGAAACTTATTTGAGTTCAATTTATATGAAATATTTATTATTTTCATATAAGTGAGGAAGTGCAGGATTGACCTGATTCATCAACTCCAACTCATCTGATTGTTTTTAGCTCCTGTAGCAAGTTTGAAGAAATAAGGCCTTGGTTAAATGAAAGAGAAGTCAACTGTTTTGATACAAAACTTCAGGTGAGAAGATGTTCCTGATTCACATACAGCAGGTATGGGCTAGAGAGAGGCGGAGATGGAATGACCACAGAGGAAAGGAAAAGAATTAAAAGTTAGATGTTCAAAAGATTATAGTTTCATACTTGACCTTATTTAGAATGTATGGGAGAGGGAGATTAGAAATGACACTGTGGACTGTGAGTTCTTGTGATTGATCCAGTAACATTTGTACATTAATTAATTGTTCTCTTTTGCATTTCCAGTTACCACGGTGTAATTACAACATCAAGCTGATTAAAATTCATTATCTACTTAAATCAATGTCTTGTCCTTGTCATCATACACATCTTGTTAAATAATTCTGGTTGTGTTTGAACTTGGCTCTGAGTTTTTAAAGGGAAACTTAGGAGCCCACATGAAAGCCTCAGTGTAAATAGGTCTAGAGTCATTGAGCCATTGGTTTAATAACTGCTATTCAATTTATAAATAAAAAAAGATTTACCATTGTAGAAAAGAAGGTTAGAGATAAAAACGTAAAGTAGGTTTCCTTGGAGCTATATAAACTATTGTCTTTTTAAATAAATGTTTATTCTGTATAAATAATTAATTGAGAATAATTCTCAAAAAAGAATAATTCTTTTTACCAGGTTCTATAGTAGCTTCTAGGAACACAAAGAAATAATGAGAATTCATTCTTCTAGAACTTTAAGTGCAAATAGGAACATACATAGAAATATGATAATGCTTTCCAAATATAAGTTTAATTGAAGAATGAGGCTTAAAGTATGGGTGCTTCACTCAAAAAGATGTGATAGTCCTCATTCTCCCCTTTGATCTTACTCTGGTCTTATGCTACATCTACTAACAAATGTGTCTGGAAAACATTGCAAGAAGCAGATCAATCCAGTGTTTTGAAAGCATATGCCAGCTGCACTAGCATGATTCAGGAACGCCCCTCAGGAATACCATGTTACCTGAGCATAAGCATAGCCACAACTATAAAATGCTCATGAGATGTTTTACCTTTGGATGAACTCTGACAGAGAGAAAAAAGACATGGGCGTGTTAGATTGCATTTGTGCCTTCTTTTTGGTCACTGAACATGGCAAATGATCTCCATCATCTTATGGAACTTCTGAGAAGTTCTGACCTATTAAGAAATACATCAGACCTGTTGCAAATTTTTCCTGAGTCGTAGTAAATGCCTGGCCATCATGATAACATATGCATATGCATTCCATGTGCTTCATGCTTACTCAGTCTTGCCTTAGGTCCTGTGTGTGGAGTACTGAATTAAGACAATTACATCATTCTGTTCCCTGACAAAATATTCTCAGGGCAGATTTTTAACTTTACATTGTCCTTTTACCTGAAATAAATAAGAAACCAATTACTGCTAATAATTGTGTTTTTTATAATTCCTATGACCTGGTTGAGTTGTACTTTACTGCGTATGGGTAGGAAATTGTGAGTATACCACGGATATTGGGTGGATATGAAGAAATAAAATAACCATCAATACTGAACTTCAGCAGAGAGGAAGGGCATTTAAGACCAAGAATAATCCAGAAGCTTCTGGCACAATTACAGAATTAGGGAACAATAATTGTTAAAGCATGCTTTGGAAGCCAAAGGATCAATTAAGCCAAAACTAATAGAAAATTCCATCTACTGTATCCTCAAAAGAAACACTTTAAAAACATAGGTCAAGGTCTAATGAGAATGATAAAAAAAAATCAACATGAAGCCTCAAAGGGTCCAATTTCAAATCTAATTCCAGTGGATGATAATAAAAAATTAGAAGTGAGAATAAAGACCTGGCTAAAACTTTATGCAGATAACATTACCAGACAATTCTGGTAATAAGTGCAGTACCAAATTCATTGCATAGTGTGTCCGTGTTTCACCTTCAGGGGTCACTTCCATAACTAGTGCCTGTGGAATATGTGTGCTCTCTTTGGGGACAGCCACAGAAGCCCTTACTGTTCTCTGGCCAACCATTAATAACTTAAGAATGTTTATGAAGATTGTTATGTTATTACTTTTTTTTTTGTAAATAGGTACCTGATGGCAACAACTTATGGGGAAAGACTTGCTGTGTCACACAGTTCAAAGGGTTCATTCTATCACAAAGGGTCAGGCATGTCAGGTTGCAGGTCTGTAATGGTGGAGCAGATGGTAGCAGCTGCTTGTTACCTAATAGCAGCACTCAAGAAATTAGAGACAGGTGCAAGTCAGGATAGTGGTATAAAGTTCAAAGTTTGTCTCCTAGTAAACCTATCAATAGAGTGTGAAACATTTTGAAGTACTGCCACCATCTGGAGGTCACATGTTCCAAAACTTCAGTGGGTGAAGGATATTTTTCAATATAAATCGTGTGAAAAAGAATCTACCAGAGCATAAAGTGCAAATAAAACAACCACTTAAAATCATCTAGATATAGAGGGGTGTATCTAACGTACACCCTCAACCAATTTCTAGACAGCAGTGAACTTTGTTGTTGATTTTCAGTCTTAGGAAGTATCCAATACAAAAATAAAGATACAACAGTGCCTAAGATAGAACCTTGGAAATCATCTAACTGTGTGAATAATCATTATTCTTACATTGAGGAAGGCTAAAGAGCATACATGTGGAATAGGTTATGAAGAAAACAATTGGAAGATGCAACAGAGTCCACACATATCAGACAAATTGCCAGTCTCAGCACCCCATTGCTTATGAGGTATCAGAATCAGAATTCACATGATGGAAAGTGGGAGCTGTGAACTGCTTCATAAAATGATGCACATTCTGCTTTATTGAGTATCAGCAGAAGACATGGAACACCAACTAAGTACAGTACTTGTGTGAATATGCTGCTGTCAGTTTGCAAGGCAATCATTTCCAAGCTTTGATTTACAGCTTCGATGTAAAGTGATATCAATTTAGCCTTCTTGAACTTGGCAAAATCTCCACATTCAGGTTTTCCACACGTGTGTATAGTGAATAGCATCCATGTTGTAAAGCTTATGTTATTTCAGTACAAGGGCATATTTTAACAATAAAAACATGTGATGGCAAGATGCTTAATGAGTTGAACATTTTTAATTCTCATCCAAAGCAATTTACTTGTTAGAGTGACAAAAAGATTTGTGGACCAAAGTCCAGTGTGCCCCTGTGAAAAAATGATGTTGGTGATTTGTGATACAATTCCTTATAAGAGCTTGTAGTATAGCATTGAATGAATAATATCTGCTGTGTCAAAAATATAATTAGGAATGAGTCAACCCCCACCCTGTCTCAGGAACTACTTCAAAGTGCTGTGATCAGTGTTAGTCATTCTTGATACGCCCTGCATGTCAAGGAAGCTAACTCTGTGCAACCTCTTCTTCGTTGTAATTCCTCAAAAGACATTTTCACACTGCTGTTTTGTTTTTTAGGTGGAATCTGGATTTTACATTGCCTTTTAACATATGTTTCTTTGATTTCTTTTTACTTAATGTTCTATTTTTATATGAGCAATATGTCAACATATTAATTCTTATGTTAGAGACAATATTTAGAAGATCTTTTTAAATAAAAATTTTAGTCAGTAAATTAATTTCTCATAGATATTTATATAACCAGTAAAAATAGAGGCTTTTAAAAGCAACCATCCAAGTGAAATCTCAGTTCCTTATAAGGTGGGGATAAATAATTCTTGAATAGAATGTCCCACCGGACATAGGGCTGGTTTACATGCCTTGACGGCTATTTTGAGGAAAGCATTCTAAAATTAAAAAGTATCCAAGGCACGAGACTACAGTTATGTTGGTCCTGGGCTGATTAGACCTGAACCATCGTGATGTCTTATGTAAGGGGAACGAATGGGCGATGATCCATGTTTATGGCCCTGAAGAAAGAACCAGATGTCTGTTAAAGTTTCAGGTTAGCTACCCGCAAGTTGTATGCGCCCGGAGCAAGAAGAGTGGTAGAGGTGGGTGTGTTGCTGATTTCACGGAGGATGGTAGATAGACAGATTAATATTGGAAGGGGATAGTCATGTGGTCAAGCAGGATAAGTGTCTTGCTTAACATTCTATGATACCTAGTCTCTCACCCATGACATAGTGTTAAAACTTAAGAGATGAATAATATGCTACAAGACCTTTGTGACATGCCATAAAATAGAGAGCTTGTATGAAGAAATGTAGATCTCACCTCAGGCTCATGGTCAGCAAGTTTTAATGCCTTAGGATTGGTCAAGGCAGATGCACTTTGGCATACAGGGATGAATGGGGTAAGTTTCTTACCTCGTATCAGCCAGAGGGAGCAAGATTAAGCCTTTCCATCTTCCCTTGTCCTGATTCCTCCTCCTCCTGATTCCATTTCCTCCGGATGCTCAGCCTATTGGGTGTTACTATCCACGTGAAGGGTTGATCTACTTCTCATTTTCTGCTCCAAGTATAGACTTCTACCTGCAGAGTATGCAGCAAGTACTCCCACAAATATGTTTTACTAATCCCCATATTTTTCAATTCAGTCAAGTTGACACTTGAGATGAGTCATGAAAACCATTTTGGTCTGTTTATCCTCCTAGAACAAAATGCCGTGGTCTGAGTAACTTCTAAGCAATGTAAATTCATTCCTTTGAGTTCTGGAACTTGAGAAGTAAATATCACTCCAACTTTAGGACCTGGGAGGATGTTATTGCCTAACTAGATGGCACTTTGTTGCTGTACCATTACATAAGAGGTGACAGGAAAGGAATAGGTCAACGGCAGAGCAAAGCCTAATCCGTAAAGATGTTAATACCATTCCTATCAGATGTATCTTGATGACGGATTCTCTAAAGGCCACATCTGTGCCCAATGTCACATTAGAAATTGCATTTCAAATAAAAATAAAAATTGATGGAAACATAAATATTCAAACTATGGCTAATATTCTTTTGGACACATACTGACCCAAAACAACTATGGAAATAACTGCTTGCCTTTCATTATAGTCCATATATTTAAATGAAAATCATTCCATTTTGCAGGCCTGACACACTTTCTACTTATCAGTGTATTTTTCTACCTGGTAGGCATCTGATCCAGACAGAGAAAATCATTTTATTTCCTTGGGGATTTTAATCTAAGATTAAGAAATATTTTTGACATAAGAGATAAATATACACCAGAAAACAGTGAGTTTTTATTGGCTACCACGCCTGCCACTGAAAGAATTAATGATTGCAGATGAACTGCAGTGAGAGAGAAGAAACGGAGCTGAGGGATTGAGAGGGCCTCCTGGTAGCGCTAAACCCCAGGCCTCTGTCACTGGTGACGTCTAACTGTACATATCTAGGAAGAAGACCTGTATTCCCAGGGCTGATTTGATTATTTTGAGTTAGTACATTTTGTTTTAAATAGAGTTGTATGTCTGTTAGTCACTTGTAGAAAATATATTAATATTTGGTACAACAATTACTACATAAAAAGTTGTATATAAATGAATAAATGTGTGTGTGTCTATTTGTGTGCACCTAATTATAGGTGGAAAATTCAATGACGTGTATATTCAAATATAACCACTTAATATAGAAATGAAGATGTGTTAACTATAAATGTGAAAATAGCCAATGAAAGAAAGAGTTTACTGTATTGCAAAAAAAAAATTGAATGAGATCTCTTTAAAAGCTTACCCAGTGGTTCTCTAAATTAATAACAAGAAAGATAGACCAGTCTGTCTAACTGTTTTCCTTTACAATTTCTAAACACATGACTAAAAGGTTTAAGAAAAACCTTTTCTTAATTCTGTAAAACAGAATTCAAGAAAGATGTTTGCAAAGGAGAAAGAAGTTGTTGGGACTATTAACATCAGAGGGGAAAATGAGTTACTTGGGCCCTGCCCATCTCTCAGGAGCATGCTTCTCCTGACTAATGCATGTGGATGTCACCAGCACTCCAGCTGAGGGAAAGACATGGTACACTCTCAGGTACCTATTATCCCGCTAAGTACTCAACTTTAGACAGGTGGCAATTTCATTATGAATTATAGCTAAGGCCTTGAGGAAAATTTTACTCCAGAGATTTTTTTCATCTTTATGTATAGGATCATCTAGGACTATAAAAGTATATTAGTAAGACAAATGGTTCGGTCATAAAGGATTTTTCTCCTATAGATAAAAGAGGCCATGAATTTGAAAGAGAACAAGAACGGATGTATCGTTACTTTTTAATGAATAAAAGAGAAATGGAAATGATGCAATTATATGATTGTCTCAAAAATTGAAAGAAATAATTTAAAAATAAATAAAAATAGTATGAGCTGTTTGACTATATAATGCACTGTCAAATTTCTATTTCAGTTTACTATATAACAGCTCTCATGACAATACTTCCAAGAAGCCAGATAAAGGGTCTCTGAAAAACAGTGGCTGTCTGGAGCCTGTCTTAACGTTATAGACAATGTTGGGTGACTGTTCAGGCAATGAACCTTCTCTGCCATCTTCTCATTTGGAAAATTGCTAACCTGCATGTAGGTTCAGCTTTCTTAACCAATATATTTTATTACAAACTTATTTACCAAGCGTACATCCTTTATAACCCGACTAACCAAAAGAATAAGAAAAGAGGATTAAGGAATAACAAAACCATAAGGGAATCAATTCCGAGGAACAATTCTCCTGGCATTGCCAGCAGGATTTCTTCTGCTGGAACCTGGAATAACCAGAACCTAGAACTTCAGCAGGAGCGCCCTCGAGGGGGTCTCTCTAGGAGCGTCTAGGAGTAGAGCAATGATCAGCCAAAACTATCCCAAAGTCCCTGCCTCTAGTTCTGGGCTCATTTATATATCTCCTCCCAGAGTCTGTTCACAGATCTTTTCAGCTGGCAACAATCAAGTTCCTGCATGAGGTGGTTGGTCTCCAAGTGGATTAACCTCACCTGTTCTCTCAAGACCGTTCCCCATTCCACACTAGGGATTAGAACAAAAACAGGTTTATCTCTCCTTCACCTGCACTCCCTGTATGTTTAGGTAATTAATTTTATTCCTTCCCAAGTTTCTGATGGGGTTGACGACCAGATAGCTTAGTTTTACAATGAAGCTTAGTTGTTTGGGGGTTAAGATGTTTTTAGGTCTAGATATATGTTTTAATCTGATAGAGATGAGATATGATAGATATTGATTTACATTCAGAATTTTAGACTCACCAAGATAGGAAAGATGTTTTCTTCAAGGTTGCAAAATACAAATAACCAAAACACTATGAATGTAACATTTATATAATTCCCGATTGTTTTGTGGTTCTTGCTGTAGGTACTTTATTGTATATATTTGTAATAATAAAAAGGTATATGTAAAATATTTAATAAAAATTGTAAAAAAAACTGAAGGCACAACACATATTATTATTTTAAAACCCCTTTCATTCATATCTAGACAAACACTCTCCACAGTAGAGTGGAGAGTGAGATATTACTTTCTCACATACTCTGGTGCCTAACGTTTGACCATGTCCCCTGGTGGCACTCAGAGGAAGGACAGCAGGTTACCAAGAAGAGACTTGATACCCTATGAACATATACAGGGGGAGGTAATCACCCTCAGGAACAGTCATAGGGGAGAGGAATAAGGGGAAAATGGGAGGGAGGGAAGAATGGGAGGATACAAGGGATGGGATAACCATTGAGATGTAACAAGAATAAATTAATAAAGGAGAAAAAAATGAAAAAAAGACATTCTAAAAGATAAGAGAAACATAGTCTTCAGATCCAAGGAGTACAAGAGAAGATGACTCAGATGTGATGACATTATCAATTTTAGAAAGAAAATATCTACTTAGAGCATATTAAAGACTATGGATAATATATTTAAGGCTTTCATTGTAGACATAGCATAATAAAGTAACACATGGATAATATTAGCTAAGAGAAATGTGAAATAATTTAGAAAAAAGTCCTAGAGCTACTGTTTTTGTTCTGAATGCCCATAGTCCTGTGTGTTGGAGGACTGGCCTCAGCGGTAGCAGCACCAGAGGGTGCTGGGAGTTTTGAAAAGTGACCCTCTTCAGATGAGCATCAGATACGGGGGGCTGCACTCATGGAGAGGGTGTTGGAACCTTGGTCTTCTCCTGGCCTTGGTTGCTTGCTGGGTTTCATAATGTAAACAATTCCCTTTACCTTCTGTTCCTGCCATCATGCATTGTATTGTCATATCTCTCCTTTAAAAAAATGACAGACCCAATCAATGACAAAGTAACTTGATGTTAAATAATGGATCTAAAATCTTTTCAGACCTACATTACACTTAAATACAATTAAAGAATGTTATGGATGCATGGTTAGACAAAACAGAACTCAGGTGAAAATCACTGTGATTGGAGATATGTCAATAGTTTCATTATAGGGAAATGAAATGAAAACAGAAGGAAAAATGAGAGAAAATATTCAGAAAACTCAGAACATTGTTTCTATATAATACAGGGGAATTAAAGATTTTTTTCAAACTTCCTTCAAAATACTTATATTTATATCCCTAGATGTGTGGCACTCTCAACATTTGTCAAAGAATTTTCATTTTGTTGTTGTTAACACAGAGACTCATAACTATTCACTGAAAATAAATGATTGTGATTGATAAGCCATAGATGAAATGTTTCCATTACCTCTGGCCATAACATGGCTGTGACACACAAAAGCTGTAGTTACCTGTGTATGATCTATTAAAGGCAAAGAAAGTTAAAAATTCCACATGGAAGGAGTATAGACTCATAATACATCATTCATACATGAAGAACTAATGACAGTTGGTGGCTGTTGAGGAAGAGAGAGTCAATTTTCTATGGTGGCATGGGTGACCACTTGTAGATTGTCCATGCTGCGGTGGGTGACCCCGCATACATGTACATATGGTGTCACTAACTGGACTTAGTTAGCAATAAAGCTGAGAGGCGGCAGAAGGATTGGAAGGAAGAAGGAAGGCATGGATATGGCCAAGACACATGTATACATGTATGAAAATTTTGAACATAAAAGATGTAATATAAGTATAACTGGAAGATGTAAGCAGAAGATAGAGCAAATTTATTGAGTCTCCAACTACAATAATTAATTTCTATGTTTCTCTTTGAGTTAAGTTAATATTAAACAACAAAAGGGTATATGTAGACATATCAGAGAACATCTGAGAATATAAATATTTAAAAAAGGAAATTCTAAGCCTCAACTTATCCCTTTCCTGCTGAAAAACAAAAAGAGTGAAAAAGAGTAAGTTGAAAGAAGCTGAGGCATTGAAGAAAATGAAGGCAGCTTTGCAAATAGTGGAAGAGATAAGTAGTCTAATAATTTTACATGAACTCATACAACCAAGACATGGGTGAGTAGAGGAATGCCTATGTTTAAAGAACAAAAAAAAAAACATTAATTTAGAATTTAAGGAGTAAATTATACGTCAAATGCTTTAGAAGATATTTAAATGTCAAAAAAGGAGAGAGAGAGAGAGAGAGAGAGAGAGAGAGAGAGAGAGAGAGAGAGAGAGAGGAAAGGAAAGGAAAGGAAAGGAAAGGAAAGGAAAGGAAAGGAAAGGAAAGGAAAGGAAAGGAAAGGAAAGGAAAGGAAAGGAAAAAATATAAGTACAGATCTAGGGCCAGTGCGGGAAATTTAATGACAACTTCAATGTCATGCTTCTACATTCTGTCAAAACGGTGAAGCCCCAAGTTCTGTTAATAGCAACCTTTGAACCCTTAAAAACTCCTCACATATGGTTAAGTGACTGCAATCACTTTGAAAATCTGTATGGCACAATCTGCTTACAGTTGCCACATCCATATTCTATGAGCATAGAATTGTCTCCAGAGAATGAACACACATCCTCATTAAACATGCACAGAGCCTCTGCAGGAGCCATATGCTCAAACATCCAAATTGGAAACAATTCAAGGTCTAGCAGTATTACAGTGATGAACACCATTCAGCTAGTTCAATAGCGTGAATGAGCGTCTCAATCACAATGTTGCATGAAAATCATTAAGCAAAAAAAAGTAAAGGTATATCTATATTTAAACATGCATAAATATTTGATACTTGTGTGTGGATATATATATATATATATATATATATATGTGGATATATACACATATTTTATGAATCTTTTAAATATGTACATATATATGTATGTATTCAAATAAATTCCAAACCATATATAATTTTTCTTTGGTTTAAATGTTTTAAAATTCAGTTATACTTTTATTTTGTTCTATTCTTTATTGAAATATTCCATAACTTTTTGTTTTAAAAAGAATCCTAAAATTTGAAAATGTGTTATGCCACCTAACAGTATTGGTATTCATTCAAAACCTAATTTCAACACTTTTACACTCTACAGTAAGAAAAAATTGGGACATTGTATTTTTATATGTGAAAACAAATACTCAGTTTCAATAATATTGAAAAATAATATATTTGAAAATCTGTTGATAAAGTTAATTCCTTAATATGAAGAAACATTGGTTAAGATAATTTAGTATGCACCTAAAGAAAAAACACAACATATGATATAGAAAGAGGCATAATTTGTTTGAATCTCTTTGATATATAAATGTGAACATTATTTTGTGAAATATCAGTCAACTATAGTTTTCTTCTGAGATTCCATCTTACACCTATCAGCGACAGCACATGCTGGTGAGGATGCAGAGAAATGGGAGCACTCCTACATTGCTTGTGGGAGTGCAGACTTATAAAACCACTTTCAAAGAAAGTAAGGATTAGAGCTACCTCAAGATCCAGCTATACCACTCCTGGGCATATAGCCAAAAGACACCTCACCATACAACAAGGACATTTGCTCAACTATGTTCATAGTAGCTTTATTCGTAATAACCTGAATCTGGAAACAACCTAGATGTCCCTCAACCAAAGAATGGATAAAGAAATGGTGGCACATTTACACAATAGAATACTATTCAGCTATTTACAAAAAAAGGAAGGCCTTGAGGGCACACTGAGGAAGCGGATGCAGGCTATCCTGATAGGCTGAGGCCAGACAGTGGGGGTAGGAGGGGCCCCTTGTCAGAGGTCTAGGAGAGGAAAATAGTGCAAAAGAGTGAGGGCAGGTTGGAATGGGAAGAGTGAGGTAATAACAATTGCAATGTAATGTGTCAATAAATTATATAAATGAAATGAGGATCAATGAACCAGAAAAAAATGTGTGATTTGTCAACATTCAATTTATTGAAAGAAGTCATGCCCTACAGGCATTAGCTTACAAAGCATATATAAAAAACTTTTATTAAACACCACATATGATTCATCATGGTACAAATAACTTAAATGACTCCTTTAAAGAAACCTAAAGTCTCCACATTTTAAAAGGAAATGTTTCATTTCTTTTTTGCTTGTTTGAACAGAAAAACATTTCCACCACAGGACCATGAGTTTTGCAGTGTGTCAGCTGCCTACATTTTTAACCCAATCCTGCCAGACACACTATTGGACATTTAAATGTACCACCAAAATCATTACTGTAAGCATTCAAAAGAAGAAATTTTAATGTTTTCATTTCAGTAGAGTTAAAAAAACAAGTAAAAATTTTTGAGATGGCTCAATATCCTGCCAATCTAACCTTATGCTACAAAAAAAGAATCTAGGTGGCAGAGTCATTAAATAAGTTGTTTCATATTCAAATTTAAGGGTTAGATTTCATGTCTATTTTTCATGATCTTAATTATGAGAGCCAATTATTATACATAAGTGGAATACAGAATAAAAATGGAAGAATAACATATAATAGAAAACAATAACAGAACTAAAACTTTAATAGAAAGTTATATTAAATTCAATGGAAATTAGATTAAAATGTATCATTATGGAATAAATAAAACGTATAACAGGTAGATAGAATGACTGGCAGAGAAGAGATGAGACAATAGAACCAACCCAACCAGGAGAGCCTGGGAACGTCTGAGCTCAGTGAGGCGTTTAAGGTAAAGGTATGTAGCTTCAAATCACAGAAGTTATATAGTTGAGTTGGACATGGTGGAACATCTCTCTCTTTTTTTAAAGATTTATTTATTTATTATGTATACAGTGCTCTGCCTGCATGTACAACTGAGGACCAGAAGAGGGCATCAGATCTCATTATAGATGGTTGTGAGCCACCACGTGGTTGCTGGGAATTGAACTCAGGACCTTTGAAAGAGCAGTCAGTGTTCTTAACCTCTGAGCCATCTCTCCAGCCCGGTGGAACATCTCTTGATGCCAAGGTAAAAGGCTAATCCTTAGCTGTATAGCAAGTTCAGGGCCATGCTGGGGTGCCTGAAACAAACAAACAACTGAAACTGAACAGTTTATATATTAGATTTAAATACCATTATTGGTCTTCATTAAAATAAAATAATTGGACTTGTGATTTAGAATTTTAGTTCTATATGTTGTGAGTATATAACTTGATACTAACAACTCTTGTTTCTATCTATGTGATAGAGCAAAGTTCATAGGATTTCCTTTTTCTTTACAAAATGCCAGTTACGATGCTCTTTTTCATTTCTATTTAGAATAATAATTTTATTTGGTATTTGTGGAGTAAAGCTTTGGCATTGTTAAGTTGCAGTGAGCTTAACAGTGTTTACCTACGTTTCAAAGCAATACCAGGCATCAATTCCTATTTTAGAAAAACAATGTGATAATGTGTGCAGAATATGGGGATATATTAAAAACCACAAAGTCTTATGAAACAAGTGAATGCCAATTAATTTCCAATAAGTTAATTGGCACATAGACTATTATATGTGCATCTTTACTCTGTTGATATCTAACTATTAAAACTACAGTAAGAAGTTCTTGGAATGAAGAGATGGCTCAGAGTTTAAGAGTCCATACTCTCCTTCCTGAGGACCTGGGCTTTTTTGTTTGTTTGTTTCTTTGTTTGTTTGTTTGTTTTCTGCAGTATGAGCATCAAGTGGATCACAATTGTCAGTGCCCTCCAGTTCCAGGGGATAAGACACCACCAGGCCTCCAAAGGCATCAAGTATGCAAATGGCATATATCAACTCATGTAGTCATCTGTATAAACACATAAAAATATAAATTGACAGTGGTCTTTGGTTTACAGACATTTTTCAGTTTCGTGAGGTTCCATTTATTAATTGTTGATCTTAGTGCCTGGACTGCTGATGTTCTCTTCAGGAAGTTGTCTCCAAGGACCATGCATGGAGGGGGCTTGGGCCCCCTGCCCAGATGTAGCCTATAGGCAGTTCAGTCTCCTTCTGGTCCCCTAGTAAGGTGATCAGGGGATGTCCTTCCCATGCACTGTGTTGCCTGGTCTCTGATCATTTCCCCAGTAGGGGCGGCCTTGCCAGGCTGCAAAAGAGGAGGATGCTGGTAGTCCTGATGAGACTTGATAGGCTGTGGTCAGTCAGTCAGAGGGGAGGGATCTCCCTTTCTGAGGATTAGGGAAGGGTCAAGTGGCAAGAGGAATAGATGGTGGGATGCAGAAGAGGTGAGGGAAGGAGCTATAGTCAGGAAGCAAGTAATAATAAAATAATTTTTAAAGGGGATTCCAAGATGGCGCCGACCAGTAGGCACCATAGCTGATCTTCTCTGAGGAGACCAGGGACTTGAATGGAACCACAGACTGCTGGATTTTGAGAACTGTAGGTGAGTGGGACCCCAAACTCCGCAGACCACCAGGGGGTCCAACCCCGGGACAAGCGACAGCCCCGAGGGCTAAACGCACTCCCCAAACTCTGAAAAGGAATCCACAATCAAGCTGTAGCCAGCACAAAAAACCCAAATTCGCCATTTGGGGAGGAGATTTTCCGGAGCCCCAAGCCTGAGGAGTCTCAGCGAATAGGGTGAAACTACCATTGATCCTGTACATCCACACCGCGCCGAACTGCGGACGGCACCTGCCTAACCCGGGTGGAAACACAGGTGGCGAGTCTCACCAAAACCAACTAGATCTGGGGACCGCGTCCGCGTCCTGCGCTCAAGCTGAAGCCAGACACAAAGGTTTGACCCTGCAAACTGGGGCAGTTAGCAACCGGCGTGGTCTGCTCCCACAGCCCAGTGGGTCCGCCCACGTTATAGGGAGCCGAGGGTCACGCTTGCAGGGACTAACTACTGCCCTAAAGGGAACTGGCAGTACTCCGGCAGGAGATTCACGCCAGCGGTCTGAACTGCCTTTGGCGCCAGCTGCGTGGCCCGACTGCTGGCAATCCCCAAACAACTGAACTAACTGGGCCCATCTTTGTGGGCCCGCGACAGATCCACCCAGGTTATCGGGAGCTGTGGGTCTTACTGGCAGGGAATAACTGCTGCCCTAAGGCGACGCACGCTGCCTTTCTCTAGCAGAAAGGGAAAATACAGGAGATTTGTCGCCAGCCGAGGGGAGGAGCTGCTGGCTCTGACTGGGCTCTACCTGATCAATAGACCTAGCAGGGGTCATTCTTGCGCACCCTCGTTAGGACCGCCCACTTTATCCGGAGCTGTGGGCCTTGCTGGCAGGGAATAACTGCTGCCTTAAAGCGTCTGGGAGCGGTCTAACCTGCCTTTGTCCCCAGCCACGGGGACGAGCTGCTGGCTCTGACTGGGCTCTACCTGATCAATAGACCTAGCAGGGGTCATTCTTGCGCGCCCTCGTTAGGACCGCCCACTTTATCCGGAGCTGTGGGCCTTGCTGGCAGGGAATAACTGCTGCCTTAAAGCGTCTGGGAGCGGTCTAACCTGCTTTTGTCCCCAGCCACGGGGACGAGCTGCTGGCTCTGACTGGGCTCTACCTGATCAATAGACCTAGCAGGGGTCATTCTTGCGCGCCCTCGTTAGGACCGCCCACTTTATCCGGAGCTGTGGGCCTTGCTGGCAGGGAATAACTGCTGCCTTAAAGCGTCTGGGAGCGGTCTAACCTGCTTTTGTCCCCAGCCACGGGGACGAGCTGCTGGCTCTGACTGGGCTCTACCTGATCAATAGACCTAGCAGGGGTCATTCTTGCGCGCCCTCGTTAGGACCGCCCACTTTATCCGGAGCTGTGGGCCTTGCTGGCAGGGAATAACTGCTGCCTTAAAGCGTCTGGGAGCGGTCTAACCTGCTTTTGTCCCCAGCCACGGGGACGAGCTGCTGGCTCTGACTGGGCTCTACCTGATCAATAGACCTAGCAGGGGTCATTCTTGCGCGCCCTCGTTAGGACCGCCCACTTTATCCGGAGCTGTGGGCCTTGCTGGCAGGGAATAACTGCTGCCTTAAAGCGTCTGGGAGCGGTCTAACCTGCTTTTGTCCCCAGCCACGGGGACGAGCTGCTGGCTCTGACTGGGCTCTACTTGATCAATAGACCTAGCAGGGGTCATTCTTGCGCGCCCTCGTTAGGACCGCCCACTTTATCCGGAGCTGTGGGCCTTGCTGGCAGGGAATAACTGCTGCCTTAAAGCGTCTGGGAGCGGTCTAACCTGCTTTTGTCCCCAGCCACGGGGACGAGCTGCTGGCTCTGACTGGGCTCTACTTGATCAATAGACCTAGCAGGGGTCATTCTTGCGCGCCCTCGTTAGGACCGCCCACTTTATCCGGAGCTGTGGGCCTTGCTGACAGGGAATAACTGCTGCCTTAAAGCGTCTGGGAGCGGTCTAACCTGCTTTTGTCCCCAGCCACGGGGACGAACTGCTGGCTCTGACTGGGCTCTCCCTAGCTGTATCCCACAATATAGGGAGCTGAGGCTCATATGTGCAGGGTATAACCGCTAATTTATAGCAAGCTGGGAGTGGCCTGGCATACAGAGGCGTGGAAACTGCTACCTCCTCAGATACTGCCAGTGGCCTGAAACCGTATGGTTACAGGCACAGATCCTGTAATCTCCAACAGGCAGATCCTAGCTGTGTCAGCTCCTGCAGACCCAGCAAGAACTCCCAAATTCATGGGAAAGGCTGAACGCTCCTAAGACAGCTACAACCCAGAAGATCTGATCCACCTGGGGTCTTGGCTACAAAGCAACAGGAAAGACAGACAGCTGGGATCAACCTACACAACCAGAGAGCTTGTGTGCTGACCTTACTCTAGATCCCAATACTGCTGACTTGAGATACAGCAGTAAGGGGAAAAGGCCCAAACAGAAACCTACTTCGCGGGACTCAGCCTCGAGCCTAAGGTGTTGAGAAAAATCTACAGGAGTAGAATCTGAATCACCAGCCTGGTCCAGGGAAGTACTCCCTGTTCCCCACAGATAAGGGCACCCTACCTATAAGCAGACATCAACTATCCACTCCCAAACAGGGAAGGTCACTACAAACCACCTCCCAACATTAGACTCACCAAAATGACAAGGGGACAACGAAAGAATGCTAACAAAAACCAAAACAGGATGGCATCTCCAGATCCCAGCAATCCTAATGAAAACAACCTGGAGAACCCAACAACAATGGATATAAATGAAAACCACCTCAAATCCTTAGTAAGTAAGATGATATTGGAAGAATCAAATAAATTTTGTAAACAAATGCAGGAGGAAGCAAACAAGAGGGCTGATGACTTAAAAGAGTCATATAAAGAGGCATTTGAAGAATTTCAGAAAAACACAAATAACCAGATGAAGGAAATTATTAAAACAGTTCAAGACCTGAAGATAAAAATGGAAGAAATCATAAAAGAACGCACGGAAGAAAAACGCGATCGAGAAGCATCAGAAAAGAAAGCAAACATCTCAGAGGTGGCCTTATCTAACAGATTGCAAGAAATGGAAGAACGAATATCAGGACTTGAAGATACAATCGCACAATTGGAAACAATCATCCAGGATAATGCTAAATCTGAAAAGTTCCTGACACAAAGCGTTCATGAAATAAAAGACAACATGAAAAGAAGAAACTTGAGAATAATAGGGATAGAGGAAAGAGAAGGTAACCGACTCCACAGCCCAGAAAATATCTTTAACCGAATAATAGAAGAAAATTTCCCCAATTTGAAGAAGGAGATGCATACGAACATACAAGAGGCCTACAGAACACCAAATAGAATAGACCCAAAAAGAAAATCTTCCCGCCACATAATAATAACAACACAAAATATACAGAACAAGGAAAAAATATTAAAAGCGGCAAGAGAAAAAGGACGAGTAACATATGAAGGCAAACCTATCAGAATCACTCCTGACTTCTCAGCAGAGACCATGAAAGCCAGAAGGGCCTGGACAGAGGTTCTGCAAACGCTAAGAGAACACAGATACCAGGCAAGACTACTATATCCAGCAAAATTATCAATAACCATTGGAGGTGAAGACAAGATATTCCATGACAAAAACAAATTCACACAATACCTAGCAACAAATCCGGCTTTACAGAAGTTACTAGAAGGAAAACTCCACCCCAACCGGTCAAACTACAACCAAAAATACATAAGAAATAAATAACTACACCATTGCAAAATCACAACTTCACAAAAACTCGATTGTTATAAATACCAAAAATGAAGGGACTTACCAATCACTGGTCATTAATATCTCTCAACATTAATGGTCTCAACTCTCCAATAAAAAGACACAGACTAACAGAATGGATGCATAAACACGACCCAACATTCTTCTGCATTCAAGAAACACATCTCAACCACAAGGACAGACATTGCCTCAGAGTGAAAGGTTGGGGAAAAATATTCCAAGCAAATGGTCACAAGAAACAAGCTGGGGTAGCTATTCTAATATCTAATAAAATAGACTTTCAACCAAAATTAGTCAAAAGGGACAAGGATGGTCACTTCATACTTGTCAAAGGTAAAGTCAACCAGGAAAACATCACGATTTTGAACATCTATGCTCCGAATACAAGGGCTCCGACATTTGTAAAAGAGTTATTAACAAAGCTTGCCCCATTCATCGATACCCACACATTAATAGTGGGAGACTTCAACACCCCACTTTCACTCAAGGATAGGACTTTGATTTCAAAACTAAGCCGGGAAATAACTTCATTAACCAATGTCATGAATCAAATGGATCTAACAGATATCTACAGAACTTTCCACCCAAACGCAAAGGAGTATACCTTTTTCTCAGCACCCCATGGAACGTTCTCTAAAATTGATCACATAGTTGGTCACGAAGCAAACCTCAACAGATACAAGAAGATTGAAATAATACCTTGTATCTTATCAGATCACCATGGTCTAAGGCTGGACTTCAACAACAATAGAAATAACAAAAAGCATACCAACACGTGGAAACTAAACAACTTTCTACTTAATGACACATGGGTCATGGAAGAAATAAGGGAAGAAATAAAAGACTTCCTGAAATTCAATGAAAATGATGGAACAACATACCCAAATTTGTGGGACACATTGAAAGCAGTGCTAAGAGGAAAATTCATAGCACTAAGTGCCTTTAAAAAGAAAATGGAGTCATCCCACATAAACAACCTAACAACACATCTGGAAGCCCTAGAAAAAAAAGAAGCAGAAACACCCAAGAGGAGTAGACGCCTGGAAATAATCAAACTCAGAGCTGAAATCAATAAATTAGAAACAAAGACAACAATCCAAAGAATCAACAAAACCAAGAGCTGGTTCTTTGAGAAAATTAACAAGATAGACAAACCGTTAGCCAATCTAACTAAAAGACAAAGAAAAGCTATCCAAATTAACAAAATCAGAAATGAAAAGGGAGACATAACAACAGACACCGAAGAAATACAAAGAATCGTAAGGACCTACTTCAAAGACATTTATGCCACAAAATTTGAAAATTTAAGGGAAATGGACAAATTTCTCGACCGATTCCATTTACCAAAATTGAACCAAGACCAGATAAACAAATTAAATAGCCCTATTTCGCCTATAGAAATAGAAGCAACCATTGATAGTCTTCCAACCAAAAAAAGCCCAGGGCCAGATGGTTTCAGCGCAGAATTCTACCAGTCCTTCAAAGAGGAGCTAATACCGATACTATTCAAGCTATTCCGAAAGATAGAAATGGATGGAATATTACCAAACTCCTTTTATGAGGCCACAGTCACATTGATACCTAAACCCCACAAAGACCCAACAAAAAAAGAGAATTTCAGACCAATTTCTCTTATGAACATTGATGCAAAAATACTCAACAAAATACTCGCAAAGCGAATACAACAGCATATCAAAGACATCATTCACCATGACCAGGTAGGCTTCATTCCAGGAATGCAGGGATGGTTTAACATACGGAAATCCATCAATGTAATCCACCATATAAACAAACTGAAAGAGAAAAACCATATGATCATCTCTTTAGATGCAGAAAAAGCATTTGACAAAATCCAACACCCATTTATGTTTAAAGTTCTGGAGAGATCGGGAATACAAGGCACTTTTCTAAACACAATAAAGGCTATATATAGCAAACCAATAGCCAACATTAAATTAAATGGAGAGATACTCAAGGAAATCCCTCTAAAATCAGGGACCAGACAAGGCTGCCCACTTTCCCCATACCTCTTTAATATAGTTCTTGAAGTTCTAGCCAGAGCAATAAGACATCAAAAGGAGATCAAGGGGATCCAAATGGGAAAGGAAGAAGTAAAATTATCCCTATTTGCAGATGATATGATAGTGTATATAAGTGACCCCCAAAATTCCACCAGAGAACTCCTACAGCTGATAAACACCTTCAGCAAATTGGCAGGATACAAAATAAACTCAAAAAAGTCAGTAGCTTTCCTATATACAAATGACAAACAGGCAGAGGAAGAAATTAGAAAAATTACTCCCTTCACGATAGCCACAAGCAATATAAAATATCTAGGAATAACCCTAACCAAGCAAGTGAAGGATTTATTTGAAAAAAACTTTAAACCTCTGAAGAAAGAGATTGAAAATGACATCAGAAGATGGCGGGATCTACCATGTTCGTGGATTGGAAGAATCAACATAGTAAAAATGGCCATCTTACCAAAAGCAATTTACAGATTCAATGCAATCCCTATCAGAATACCTACTAAATATTTTGTAGATATTGAAAGAACAATTCTCAACTTCATATGGAGAAACAAAAAGCCCAGAATAGCAAAAACAATCCTTTACAATAAAAGATCCGCTGGAGGAATCTCCATACCTGATCTCAAGCTGTACTATAGAGCAACAGTAATTAAAACAGCATGGTACTGGCACAGCAATAGGCTAGTGGATCAATGGAATCGAACTGAAGACCCAGAGATGAATCCACACACATTTGCTCACCTGATTTTCGACAAAGAAGCCAAATCCATTCAATGGAAAAACGACAGCATCTTCAACAAATGGTGCTGGTCTAACTGGATGTCTACATGTAGAAAAATGCAATTAGACCCCTATTTGTCACCATGCACAAAACTCAAGTCCAAGTGGATTAAAGACCTCAACTTAAAACCACAGACATTAACCCAGTTAGAGGAAAAAGTGGGGAAGAGTCTGGAACTCATAGGCACAGGAGACAACTTCCTGAACAGAACACCAACAGCCCAGGCCTTAACATCAACAATTAATAAATGGGACCTCATGAGGCTGAGAAGCTTCTGTAAGGCTGGTGACACTGTCAAGAGAACAAAGCGACAGCCTACAGACTGGGAAAAGATCATCACCGACTCTTCATCTGACAAAGGTCTAATATCCAAAATATATAAAGAACTTAAGAAATTAAACACCACCAAACCAAATAACCCAATAGAGAAATGGGGCGCAGAGCTAAACAGAGAATTCTCAACAGAGGAATATCAAATGGCTGAGAAACACTTAAAGAAATGCTCGACCTCCTTAGTCATCAGAGAAATGCAAATCAAAACGACACTGAGATTCCATCTTACACCCATCAGAATGGCTAAGATCAATAACTCAACTGACACCTCATGCTGGCGAGGGTGTGGAGAAAGAGGAACACTCCTGCATTGCTGGTGGGAATGCAAACTAGTACAACCACTTTGGAAAGCTATCTGGTGCTTTCTCAGAAAAATGGGAATAGGGCTTCCTCAAGACCCAGCTATTCCACTCCTTGGAATATACCCAGAGGATGTACTACCACACAACAGGGACATATGCTCAACCATGTTCATAGCTGCCTTATTCATAATAGCCAGAACTTGGAAACAACCTACGTGTCCCTCAACAGAAGAATGGATAAAGAAACTGTGGTACATTTACACTATGGAATACTACTCAGCTATTAAAAACAAGGAATTTCCAAAATTTGTGGACAAATGGATTGAACTAGAAATTGTCATAATGAGTGAGTTCACACAGAAGCAAAAAGAGCTAAATGGTATATACTCACTTATATCGAGACACTAGCCCAAGGTGTACGTCCCCATGAAAAACTGTACCTACCAGAATAATGGGTAAGAGGGGAGGACATCCTATTGAATCTTTAGGTGTGAGAAGCCTGGGAGAAAGAGGAAATGGAAGGATCCAGTGGGTCCTGGAAAACTACAGGCGAGTCTGGGCCCTGGGGTCCTCCGCAAACTGTGGCAACAGCCAAGGAAAAAATAGGCAGTAAAAACCTTGAACCCCTACCCGGACTAGCCGATGGACATTCTCCACTGTTGAGTGGAGAAGAAGATCTAACTCTCACACAAACTCTGGTGCCCCATATTTGATCATATCCCTTGGATGGAGATGCCTGGTGGCACTCAGAGGAAAGATAATAGGTCACCAAGGAGAGACTTGATACCGTATGAGCATATTCAGGGGGAGGAGATCCCCCTCAGACACAGACATAGGGGAGGGGAGTAGGGGGGGGAAGTGGGAGGAAGGGAGGGATGGGAGGATACATGGGATGGGCTAACAACTGAGATGTAATATGTATAAATTAATAAAAATGTATTAAAAAAAAAAAAAAAAAAAAAAAAAAAAAAAAGATGTGGGGACGGCGTGTGGACTTGGGTTGCTTCTCCATGAGCAGAGCGAAGCCACCTGCAAACTCACAGGCCTTTCTAGATGCTCTAGGAACTGTGGCTTCAATGGAATGCTCCAATGTCTTCCTCAGATAGTCCAGGCTTTAACCCATGCTCCCTGCTTTCTGCCCCTCTCACTTTTTTTCAAACTCTTTATATTTTTCTTCTTGGAAGCAGACTTATAACTGAAATAGGCTCTGTTTACACTACCTACTGATTTATCTTTAAACTCTTATATTCCTCAAGGTTATTTTTGACATAAATATAGTTTATTTTTAAATACTCTCTTTTTTCTCAACAAAGGTTGGCTTTCAAGGAAATGTTGCAGCTATGAATCAAAAGTCATTGAGGAAAGCAAAATTTGAGCATGAACTCTGTTTTATTACAATAAAAACAAAAGTATATTTAAAGCCATGAATGTCTGTGACTGAAAAGAAAAAGGTCACATTCAAGAAAGAAGTGAAAATAAAGAACATTACTGTAAAAAAAAAAAAAATAATTTTTAAAAATACAATAAAAACAAATCTGCAACAATACATACATAAAATATAAATCAATATTTTTAAATGAAACAGCGGAAGCTTGTAAGGATTGGTATAGACATGGCTGAAAGAGGACATAAGTAGTGTCATTTGGATTCCTTCGTGATGTACGTGTTAAGAGACTGGAGAGAGAGTTGCAGTTCATTAAACAAGAGACTGTAGTAAGGTGTGGGAACAAATTAATGATGTGCTTATATGTGAATAATCAAAGATGGGAACATGAATCTCATTTAATGACGGATATGTAAAATAGTTGACAGATTTAAGAAACATCATTAATGGAATCACCGAGACTCAGAGCTTCATTCACATGGATGGAAAGGGAATAGGCTGACTCAAAAGCTTCAAACTCTGAACTCTAATTCCTGGGACAATAATGATCTTGTTTCAGAAATACTGACAGCAGAAAATGTATGACAGAGAGAATAATGCATTTCATCTTTTGTGCCTTTCACTGAGCTCCACGGACCTTCCATACCCAGATAATGAGCAATGCATTGACCCTGTTCTTCTCTTTACTTCTTGAGACCTATGCTCACCTGTGCTATTTTAGACAAAGCATCACCACTGAGTTTCAGCTGTTCCTTTCTCATCACTAGAGTCAGTCCGAACACTTTCTAAAACCTTACAGAATCTGAGCAAAATCCTCACCTATTATTATGTTCCTTATAGCTGTGAAAATAAATACAATGTCAAAATTCACTGTAAGTTTTAAAGAATATTTTATTTCTAAATGTGCATTTTAATTACATTTCTGTCTAATAATATGTATTGTTTTGACATGACAGAATTTATAACACATTATAAATTAATATCATTAATCTCTACCAATCTTTGAAGTAAGGAGTATGGGTACAGTGGTGATACTTGGAATGCTGTAGCATGTGACACAGGAGATGTTAAAAGAAAGACTGTTAAATGCAAATATAGAGACACATTTAAGAATATTAAAAAATTTTACGGTATCATTAGTGTATCTATCAAACTTTCTATGTCTCTGAAACGTTAGTCTTTTTAAATTAGGCCACTGTTTGTTATTTATTATATCCCATCCATAGAGGTGGCTTCCATTGAGGCACTTTAGGAAGCAAAGTTCAGAGCAGTTATGACCAGGTCAGACATAAATAGCAGAGCCGGCAACCCAGAACGGGTGAAGTTATACAGGGAATAATGAAAACATCTGAGGCAGTGTACCCAAGATACAGCAAATTGGCTCTTATTTTTCTCAGCTCATTAACTTAGAAACTTTAGAACTTTGTGTTTTTATTTTAAGCTGGTTTGACTTTATTTCATGGAACCATCTATCTTACCATATATGGCACGTATGTGCCGGAACATATTTTGAAAGCAAAGGGACTAGACTTCCTTGAATGTTGGTGATGTTTTTCTGGGGAGACAGGAAACTAGCCCAGTACAATACACATGGTACTTATCTACCTAAGCTAACCTTTGTGTGTATTATTTATAATTGCATTCATGATGTTGCTAATAAATGAATTGACCTTTATTAATTTATAGTAAACATTATTATAATTTCCAAGTTTATACGCATCACAATTGATTAAGATACTGTAGATCATTGAATGCTTTCCACTTTTTTTTTCATTTTTGTTGATAACACACTGATTATGCAATCTCTTGCCTTCCAACCTTATCATTAATGCTAAATTTATATTGCAAAGATAGGAATAATTAAAATAAATATCAACTTCTCACTGAGTCAAAGCAACTGTTAAAGTTACTCTAAGAGAACACAACAATATTATTCTAGTGGGGAAACTCTTTTTTTTAAATATTTATTTATTATTATATATACAGTGTTCTGCCTGCATGTACACCTGCAAGTCAGAAGAGACCATCAGATAACATTATAGATGGTTGTGAGCCACCATGTGGATGCTGGGACTTGAACTCAGGACCCTAGGAAGAGCAGGTAGTGATCTTACCCACTGAACCATCTCTCCAGCTCCCCTAGTGGAGAAACTCTTAAATATAATTTCTATTCCACTTCTTAGAAAAGTGTGCACTACTACTCCACAATCTTCATGGATGTATGTCAAATGTATGAAAATATCCACTGAGGCCAAAAAGCAATTCTATGTATTAAGTTAATTGGAATATAGAAATAAATACTTCAATTGAAAAATATTTAATTGTGTTTACTAATTTATTACCAGCTACATATAACTTCATGGAATAAAATATTAAGGTGAAAGACTTGAATTTTTACTCAAAAATGAAAACAAAATTCTTTCACTATCTCCTAAGTATTAATATAAATAATAATTATAATAATTTTTACTTTAGGGTAAAGTTGGATTTTTCTAAGTCCATATTGCAACATAATAATAGAATTTTGATTTGATTTTAAATATATTTTTCTAATTACATTTATTTAATATATGTGTGCATGCTTAGGTGTGTGTTGTGTTTATATAGAGGCCTAAGTGTTATGGAAAGTTGTATTGATTTCAGAGGACAATTTGACAGACTGGTTTCTCTCTATCAACCACTTGGATCTTGTGGGTTGAACTCAGGTCATCTCATTTGGCAGAAAGTTCTTTGACTAGCATAGGCATCTCTCCACTCCTATGCTTATTTTATTTTAGTTGACACTGAATATTACTATATCATCTATCAGGCTAGACTAAATTAGTGATGTAGACAAAACTGTGCTTGAACCGTGACAATGCTCCTCTCTCTCTCTCTCTCTCTCTCTCTCTCTCTCTCTCTCTCTCTCTCTCTCTCTCTCTCTCTTTGGTTTTTCAAGGCAAGGTTTCACTGTGTTACCTTGGCTGTCTTGGACTAGCTTTGTAGACCAGGTTGGCCTTGAACTCACAGCAATCCGCCAGCCTCTGCCACCCCGCCACCCGGCTGACCATCCTTCTCTTAAAGCTAGTCTTTCAAGTACAAGGCAACATGCTTAGCTCAATCATCTATAGTTAAAGTTTTTGCCATTTGAGAGAGACAGAGCCTGGAATCAAACTGTAAGAAACCATGTGCTTCCTACATGTGAAAAGGTAATTATTAAAAAATTGCCTAAGAAAGTAATATAAGGAATGAGAAATATTATTTAAGCATGCTTGTATTTTTTTTACCACCTAACTTTCACTAAATAAAGAGAGGAGTGTGTCAGCTAATGCTGCACATATATTAGTAGCAGACATAATGGACATTTTTTAAAAAATTAAGTGGAAGGAAATAAATAAAAAGTGTTAGTTGCTACCATATGAGGAACTCAGATTGCCTATGAATAAAAATCACGGCCAGTCACTTCTTTAGGAAAAAATAGCCAGTGAAAGGCTACAGGTAATTTGGCCACCTTAACTTCCGAAATCTAACCGAACACACCAGTTGCATATGGAGGACATGTTTAAGTATACAGTATATATCCACAGTTACCTGTTAATAACGCTGCAAAAACAAAGATGAGCCATAGCACAGGGATTTAAATATGCACAACACACAGAACAAACTCTCAGTGCTCGTTGTGGAAGTATGAAACAAAAGCTTGTCATTCAGTTTTCTTATTTTGTTTTAACTAAGTTAATTCAATGCACAGAAGAAAACTACAAAATTTGAGCCACCTTTTCACAGCAGTTCTTTTTGTGGTGATGGCTTCTAAAGACTTCTAGGTTATTAACTTTGACATTTCTGTACTAGGTACTTACAGGCTATTATCAAAATGTTTCTAGGCGACAGCTTCAAAAACTCAAAGCCCAAAATAATGTGTTTCAGAAATTGTATTTAAAAACCTCTAACTGTTGCTACTGCCATTGACCAAGGCCCAGTGTTTAAATAGCCAACAGTAATCTCATGAAATCACTTGAAATGCTAAGAGAAATTTTTAGCTCTTTGGCTCATCTTTTACTTCAAGAGAAATCATAGGAAAACAACAACTTCTGCATTTTGTATTATCTATGTGTTTCAAGGCAACAGTCACATCTCATTTGTACTTGCAAAATGTAAATATTATCATAGTTAATCTCTTAAATTTTCATCATTGAATGGATACTCTCCTCTATATAAGGTTTGGTTCAGCATTGCAAACATAAAGAAATAAAAGAAGCACAAAAGTATTTTATTAAAATGCTTATTTTGTATATCTAAGCAGAAGAAAAACCTAAATGATAAGGTTTTTAAATTTAATGTATCACTCAATATTTCTTATATCAAAGCGAATTAAAAGCTTTAATTAATGTGTCAAAATATGAGCATCTTATTAAAGTCTTACTCTGCTGCACAGACCTTTCTTATTCACTCCTATTCTTCTAATTTCTCATCTCTTCCATTCTGCTGACAGCCTTAGCTAGTCAACATTCTTACCACCATGAAAACTGTCACAGGGGGCAGCTCTTAAGTGTAAGCCGAGATGTCTAAAGCGGTGGAGGTTCTTAATTTTCTTACGTAAACGCAAAAGATTTCTTTTTGTGCTAAAATGTAAGAAATGAGTCCCTGCTGGCTGTTTCCTATGCATGGAGGCACTAAACAGTAATTAGTCACACACTTGAGAAGATCTCACAAAGTACATAAACGAGAAGGTTTTTATTATGGAGCTGAGAGATGAGGTGTCCTGCCCATATTCCAATAAGGAGTGGCAGAATCAGCAAACTGGTTTATTAGTCCAAGTTACTAAGCCGTTGTGACATCTGTTAGAATACCAAAGCTCACACATAGACAGATACGAGACCTGTTGCCAGCAACAGTAGCGAGGTCCTACAGTAAGCTCTAACAGAACCTCAGGTGAGAGCCTCTACCATCCCCTCATTCTCTTCTCTTTTAATGTTCTCCGTTATTCTGACTTTGGTGATATATTGTAATTATAAAGATTTTAACATACACAATGTTAAAATACTTATGAACATAGACTGCTCACTTTTGTTTCAACTACAGTAGGTTTCCGTGACAGTGTATTGGTATGATGATCCCACTTATTTCTTATGAATTTAACTCTGTGTATCTAATTTAAAAAGTAGCTTTCTTGTAAGCTATATGCATAGGAGGACAGCAATACTATATACTACTTGAAGTTTCAGGTATCTGTCGTGGTTTTAGACTATATCCCCAGAAGATAAAAAAAAAAATTCTACTGTAAGCCACACAGAAAGGGTCCTCTACTTATCATTAGCACAATCATTGCCGTCACCACTGCACACACTAATATAGTTGATAAGATTGTTTGTTTTGTGTATGTGTGTTTTAAGTGGAAAACAAAAGGGAGGTTTATAGAATGTGGTCACACTGAGAAGATGGACAAACGGACTGAGCAATACACCCATACCCATCACGGAGTCAAGAACTGAGCTTTTCGGAGAGCAAGTATTTGCACATCTAAACAGTCCCAGTCAATACTGTTTCTGTTCTGTTTTGAGATCATCTTGTATGCTAGGATACCCTCCTCAGACCCAAGAATTCCCACTGTTCTCTCAAAAGCATTAAACAATCAGAGCTATAAATTAATGTGACTGGTGTCTTGAATCCCAGAGATGACACTGATCATAGAAAGTAATCTTGAAGGACAGGGAGAAGTGACTATTTAGTCCTTGTGTAGTCGGCATCTTGTAAATACATTTTACCTGGAAAGAGTTACAGAAATTATTTATGAACTTGACTTTTCAAAATCTTCATTCTTAATTGAGTGTCATTACATCATATTTCAAGCCCGATATAGGAAAGTGCACACACTTCAAATAACCCACAGTCATCACCAATTCCCTTATATTTACTTATGCACTGAATGTCTGCACCTGCAACTCGGATATGCACAGCAGGAAAGCTTTCTGCTTAATTTAGCGAAGAAAGTGGCAGCCAGAATTACACTCAAAAACTGAATTTCATACAACCATATACATGAATTATCCATGAAGAAAAGAATAGTAGTCTAGGGACAAAGGGGAGGTCTAATTTTGCTTATTTTTCTTTTTGATTAAATATGACAAGTGGTTAAAAAAACTACATCTAAGTTGAGGGGTTTTGAGTAACATTAGCAAAAATTTTGTAATAAATACAATTCATTTCAGTAAATACATTAATGATTTTCTGTTTAGTTCATGTTTTCTAAAATACATGTTTAAAAATATTTATATGGTAGCCCAGGCTCTGAAATATTACATATTTTATAATTAATGATTCATAGTGAATACTATGTGTAATGAAGAAAGGAGGCAAGGTAGGAATTTGTGACAGACATACAGGGTTATAGACATGAGTAACTCAAAAAGTATAAATCTATAGTCATACAATTTCCCCCATTTTAAAACTTCTGGCTTTTTTGTTTTCCCCAAACAGCATGATTCTGTACTGCCTAGAGTCAATGTCCCAAATACAAATTCTCACCTTAAGGTAAGGTTGACATCTCAGGGCTGTAATGTGTAGAATATTCATTAAATATTCATGACAGGTCTTCCTTAGAGAGGCATGGAAGTACTACGTAAGGAATGCTCTCATGGTAAACTTTCTGGCTAAAAGAAGGCCAGACCTAGGCAGCAGGCAGTCTATTTGGACCAAATCCAGACCTACAGTTCATAAGCTGATAGCCCTTTTCCTATGAGATGCATAAATTTCAAACTCTCTTGTTTGAAAGATTCAACCTTGGAGTTGAATCTCCTCTCAGGCTCCTATAATTACACAAAAATGACATCACCATGTGAGATGAGAAATTTTTCCTACTGAATATTTTATTGTCAATACAGAAAAGGCTTCTCTTTCTATTTTAAATTTGTTTCTCATATCTTACATCATGAAGTATTATTTTGGTAGATAAAACAAATAAAGTATAAATAAACATGGTACATTGTGGAAAGTGAAGCAGAGATCAGCCTCAAAATATACGGAGTTTCTGTTAGGGCTAATTAGGAGGGATGCTTTTGAGTCACAGTTAAGGATGGGATACCCTGCATCATGGAAAGGAGGCATGGAGGCAAGAATGTGAAACGGCTGGTGGCATTGCGATGACAGTCAAGAAAGAGAGAGGACAGTCAATGGGGCAGAGCTTCAAAACCTCCTGGCCCTCACTCAGGGCCTCTTCTCTGGCAGTAAGGCTATCCTTCCATCACGTTGTACAACACTAGTGTCGGGGACCAAGTGACCATCAGAGAGAGTTCACGATCACATCACAATACACAGGTACAGCTAAAGTAGACATAACATGATAAAAATCTAACACAAGTTTTTCTTCTCAGACAGTGGGGATGAAGAGGGTTTTCACTCCCACATCGTTGAGGCATCCAGGGAGATACATTAGTGCAATGTCTCCAAATTTCATCACATGGTTGTAACTCTATGAGTCACTGAAAAGAAATCTTGGCCATGAAATCTAGCTGTATGCCCAAAACAAGAAGGAAATTTAAGGAACAACTAGGCACTCCCTGCCAAAATCATGTGGACCATTATGGCTGCAATATAACCCTCCTGGAAAACATATAGCAAAAAAGTATTTGATTAATACATTTTAAAATTAATATGCCAATCATTGTGATAATAAATTAAAACCATATGGAATTTTTTAAAATTTTATTCATGGAATTGTCATCAAAAATAAATTACTGCAGATTGCTAGCCAAGAAGGTGACAGAGCATGTTGATTTGACAATGTTTTGCAGATGACATCATACATAATGTAATTTAACAGAGCATTCCCAAAGACAGGCTATGTTCTTCTCTGATGTATTATTAACTACTATTATTACAATGACAACTCTGTATATTTAAGGCATCATTGTATGTCTTATAAGCAGGTTTCTGCTGCTCATTTGAACACTATGAAGTCAATGAAGTCAAAGAGTACATCTTTGTTACCTTGGGTCAGATTGGAGCACATGATGAATTGGAGTACACAATCAATCATTTTTTATTGAATCAAATGAAGAAACTTGCCCATGGATACAACACAATTACAATGTCAGAGCAAGTATTGGATTCTGACGTTTATTAGAAAAGCTTGCCTCTTTCCACTACCATAGGTTTATGATATATATATAAAATGAGACAATCTTGTATTTAATCTAGCTACTTTATGCCTCCAGGACGCTAAGCTGGAAAATTACAACAGAATTTGAAAACTCACAACACTTTATGTGAGATGGTTATTACTATTACAATACTGTATAGTTTCTCCTGTCAGGAATAAAAATTCCAATACAATTTAATGGAGATAGAAATGATACTGTAGGTCTTTAAAAGATATAGTTGCCCTTGTTAATAAGGAGACTATTATATATCAACTCACAAATATAAAGCTACCAACAGAAAATTAACTTGACTTATTGTCTGTGTGTTGTCATCTACTTATGAGTGAAGAATTACTATATTTGGAAATGAAGTGGTGTCTCAGGGGTTAAAAATTCTTACTTTCAGTTCCATCATATATCTACCAGAATGGCTAAGATCAAAACTCAGAGGAAGGACAGCAGGTTACCAAGAACAGACTTGATACCCTATGAGCATATACAGGGGGAGGTAATCCCCCTCAGGAACAGTCATAGGGGAGGGGAATAAGGGGAAAATGGGAGGGAAGGAAGAATGGGAGGATACAAGGGATGGGATAACCATTGAGATGTAACAAGAATAAATTAATAAAAAATGAAAAAAAATAAATAAACTAACTAAAATGACAGCACATGATGGCAAAGATGTGGAGAAAGAGAAACACTGCTTCATTGCTGGTGGGAGTGCAAAACTGTACAACCACTTTGGAAATAAATCTGGTACTTTCTAAAAAAAATTGAGAATACAAGACCTCCTTCAGCAAGGGTCAACAACTCAAAGGTCATAGTGTGCAGCCTATGCATGGGATTTCTAACATGGCTGAATTTAGCATGGCTCCCCACAATGGAGAAATGGCACCATAACATTAGAAATCTGTTCTTTCAAGGTAGAGTGAATGAAGCACTGAACTGTATCAGAAACTTTTAAGTAGTTTATTTCTTAAGCATGAGCATCTATTATGCATCTAGAAGGCTTCAAGGCAGCTGTCCACTGCACAGCGAGCTGCTTGGAGGGCATGGAATTCCATCTCTACATGTACCTCCTTAATGCTGGAGGGATGAAGTGTGTGTGTGTAGCTAACCATTCATGACTCTGAAATGCCTCCACTCAGAAAGATACTAATTTAAGTTCACATTTTATTGTTCCACACAGTCATATGACTATGCTCATCTCTAAGGGATATATGCATACCAGCAAGCTCTAGTGAGGTCTGTTACAATTTTTCCTTTGGGAATATTCTGGCATAAGTTAATGAAATATAAGAAACCTAAAACAAAAGCTGCTTTTAAAACATGTCTTGCTTCCCTACTACCCTACTATTCCATCATTCAGCATAAGGCAGAAGGAAAAGGAAATCATTTTGGAGTGGCTTTGTAATGCTTGGAAGGTGATGTTTGCCTTGCGATGTTAAATGTTGGTAAGTAGCTTGAAGAGTACTGTACCTAACCCTGATCACTAGGTCCAACAGGAGACATATATGATTCTAAAAGTATTGAAACTGTCGTTCCTTTCCTTAGATTTGTTCAATGGCCTTCCATTTGATTCTTTAGTGACAACATCACTCAAAAGTTAAAAAAAAAAACCACATTTCTGCATTACTTTATTTTACTATGGAATGCTATGGAGAGGATTTTCCTAAGAGTCATTGAGAAAACTTGGCAGAAATGTAGTCAAAGGGAGTCAGCATTAAACAGTGTTGGTTGTCATTATCTTTGCTAAGTTTTCATGCTGGTATGAAGTGGCAAGCAACAAAAATCTTCAAAAATCTCATTATTCAAAAATAGTTTTAGAATAAATACAAAATGTTACTCATGAAGTTACCAATATTATTAATTAACTTTGTTGGTCATATGATCACTATTATTAAAACATTTTGCTTTGAAGCACATAAGGAAACTATTACTATATATTTTGTTATGATTTTTCAGTCTTTCACTCATATGTATATTTGAGTATATTCTCTTACACCATCTTACCTATATTTTGGTCCCTGTCCCATTGGTTACCTTTTATTTATACACATTTCCACTTCCTTTAAATTTGTGGGGTATTTTATTGTTGTTGTTGTTTGTTTGTTTGTTTGTTTGTTTCTATGTCTGTGTATCAGGAATATGTCTGATGCCCATGTGTTGTGGGATTTTAAGAACAAAAACAATGTGCTGGCTAGGCATACTTCAGTTCATAAGAATACTTAGCCAAAGAAACAACAGAAGTCAGAAAGCAAGGTTAGTACATTTAGAGATTTCCCAGGAGCTATGGACTTTGATTGATTAAGTCTTTGTTCTAGTTTAGGTAGATGGTGTTCCCTATGTGCTGAATTTTAGAGGCTGAATGGTACTTCCAAAGAGTCAGTCGTGCTAAGCTCTTGGAGCTTGCTAAGGTCTGGGACCCTGGGTCAGAAAAGGGCACTGGACACCCTGAAACAGGAATTAAAGATAGTGTGAGGCACTGCACAGGTGCTAGAAGTTGAACTTGGTTCCTCTGGAAGAGCAGCAAGTGCTCTTAATCTCTTAATCACTGAGCCATTCAGCACTTATTTCTACTTTCATCTCTCTTCTCCATCCCGCACCCCCTCTCCCTTTCCTCTGTCCTCTCTCCCTCCTCTGCCATTCCTCCTCTCATCACACAATATGTATATAAAGCACGAGGGCCACAAATGAATGAAAGCGTGCTGTAGTTGGCTCTTTGCAACACAATTAATGATTGTGTCTCTAGTTGCATCCATTTTTTTGCCTTGTATCATAACTTCAATCTTCCTCGTTGCTGAAAATTTCCCATTCTTTATATAAACTACATTTGCTTATCCACTACTCTGCTGTAGGAGACCTAGGTGGGCTCTGTAATTTTACTATGGCAAACAAAACTAACATTGATGTATAAATCCCTTTCTGCTATTCTGACTTGGAATCTTTTGGAAAGGTATAGCATTGTCAAGTGTAATGAAAACATAAAAAAAAACAATGCCAACTAAAGAAGTCCATGCCCAAAAGGCCGTACTGAAAATTCTATGAGACTATTAAAGAAGTAATATCTTACAGTGTGGGACGAGGTCCCCTTCTGTCACAGACCTAGGGGAGGGGAACAGGATAAAAAGGGGAAGGAGGGGGAACGGGAAGATAAAAGTGGGGCACAGCAATCTGGATGTAATCTGAATAAATTACTTAAATTAAAAAGAATATTCTATTAAGGGGGAAAAGAAAGGGCACTTCCAATCCTTTTTATGAAGCCAGGACAGTTTCATACTATATTTTCTAAAATAGTTAAAAATATTGATTCATTTTAAGAAATGTTTCCAGAAGGCATTTAGTATCCCAAACAATGCAACTTTCTTTAAAAAAAAAAATAGAAAAATGAGCAAATGAAGGCTGTTATTTCCTAGGAGTTAACAATCTACAGTGGTTCTCTAACAGACAAAACAAAGTTCAGCCATATCAAATTAAATGCAGACAGTGATTGATAGTTGCACAAAGAGTATAAAAGCTATTATTTCATAATTGCTATGGATTATGTTTAATTACGTTCTAGTGCTCAACAAACTTAAAGTGGCATATGCCCTTCTAATCTAAAGGATGGCATTTTGATTAATTGCCATGATAGACGTTAGACAAAGTTATTAAAAGTTATTTACAAAGTAATGCTCTTGCTTTCCTTTGTCAATAAAGTGTTGGAGATAAAGTACACATCTTCTGATACTCCTTTTCAACCATGATTAGGAATACAAAACATTATATAAGCACCCTATTGTCCTTTGGTGCTTATGTGTTTTCTTAATTTAATTGAAACATTTTCCAGAACTTATACCAATAAATCTGTGGTGCTAACAGTGAACATCACAGGCTGAATTAAGTGACCACAAAGACCAAACTTGCTGAGTAGCAGGGGCATTGTCTGCTACAACTCAAGATATCCTCCTTCAGAGATTCTTCCTAAGATATGTTAACCTATATTTATCATAAGCCATAGTGGTATGAATGCATTAAATTCAAAGTGCAATGGAATTGAATTATGATGTAGCTTTCAGCCACTTCTTACCTACAAGTCCTTCAAGACAATCTTGCTTTGCCTATTTGGTCTCCTGAGGGGAGAAAACAGTTAGTTTGGCACAAATGTGAAGATTCTCTTTGTTTGCTTGGTTTATCTCTTTTTAGAAAAGAACCAGTGCAGGAAAATACATTTAATGATACTTCCATGGAAACAGGAGGAACGTTCAGATTCCCAAGCCTGTGGTTACATTTCTATTATCAATGTACACTTAGGTCAGGGACACATGCACACACTCACATGTGTGATTCACAGAGAAAGGTGAGATGTGAAGGTAATTTTGGATTGTGTGTGGGAAAGTAACAAGATTTCTTTTAAAGTATGCACAACAAATTATTTGGTTTCAATCCAGGGAATATTCATTCATAGTCCAGGTGCAAACAGAATAATTACAAACCTCAGTGTCTGACCATGAGTCGCCCTTTGATACTTCAGGGATTGTTTTTCCCTCCTGGATTTTCTAAGAGCAAATTTACCAACAAAAACCATCTGTCATATCAAGAGAAGATTTGTTATTTTCTATGGAGAAGGTATATGTAACTAAAAATATACAAGCCACCACAGGTAGGCTTTGGGTTTTAATGAGATTTACAGACCCTGTCACTTTCACTAAGTTCAATATTTGTTGGCATTGCTATATTCTATAAGGATTGAGTCACTTCCTGGAAAAAATTGCATTTAGGAAAGTAACTCAAAAGATAACTCTTGGATGCTTAAAGGACAAACAGACAAGTAGTAACTGACTAGGTTTACTGTAACTGACCTATTTCTGCATGTTTCACAGTCTGATTTCCTGTTTCCCTGGAAGGCTCTCATCACGCACTCACAGAATAGTAGAGAGCTGCACAGTGGCTTCTCAGTTTTGTTTTGTTTCTTAGTTTGCTCACTTTACATCCCCAACAGTCTCCTTCTCCCTCATTGCCTCAGGTCCCACCCTTCCTCCCTTATTCCTTCTGACACACACTCTGCTAGTCCTCAGAAAGGAGGAACCTTCCTCCCCTGTCATTTGACTCCAGCCTACAAGTCTCAGCTGGACTTCCACCATCATTTTCCCCTGAGGCCTGGCATGGCTGTCCCACCAGGGTGAAGTGACCAGTGAGTGGGTAAAAGAGTCCATGTCATAGGTGTCCCCTACTCCCCATATTATGGGACCTACAAGGAGACTGTAGTGCCTATCTACTACATCTGAGCAGAGGGTCTAGGTCCTCACCATGCATGGTCCTTGGTTGGTGCATTAGTGCTGCAGCACCCCACTCCCCACCCCAGATTTGTTGGCTCTGTTGGTCTCCTTGTGGAGCTCCTTTCCCTTCCAGGTCATTGTAACCCCCAATTCTTCCAGAGGTGCTCCAGCCCAAAGTTTGGCTATGAGTCTCAGCATCTGCTTTGATCCCCCATTGGGTAGAGCCTTTCAGAAGACATCTATGGTAGGCTCCTTTCCTCTTCCTTCTTTTCAACCAGTTCCGGTGTCTACTCTATTTGCCCTTCAGAATGAGAAGTAAATATTCTCCCTAGGGACCTCCTTGTTATTTAGCTCCTTTAGGTTTGTGTATTATAATGTGGTTATCCAGTATTATGTGGCTAATATCCTTTTCTAAGTAAGTATATACCATGCAAGTGTGTCTGTGTCTGGGTTACCTTGTTCAGAATGACCATTTCTAGTTCCACCCATTTGCCTGAAATTTTCAAGATTTCCTTGTTTGTAATAGTTGATTAGTATTCTATTGTATATATATATACCACAGAGTTTTTAAATTCATTCTTCTGTTGAGGAACATCTCGGTTGTATCCATTTGGGCTAGTATGATTAAAGCTGCATTAAACACAGTTGAGTAAATGTTTTTGTTGTATGCTGGAGCATCTTTTGGGTATATGCCCAGTAGTGGTATAGTTGGGTCTTGAGGTAGAATATTCCTAATTTTCTGAGAAAGTTCCAGATTGATTTCCAAAATGGTTGTGCAAGTTTGCACTCCCAACAACAATGGAGCAGTGCTCCTATTTCTCCACATCCCTGACAGCCTGAGCTTTATCTTGAGTTTTTTACCTTAGTCATTCTGGTAGGTGTAAGGTAGAGTCTCAGAATTGTTTTGGTTTGCATTTCCCTGATGACTAGGTACATTGAACATATCTGTAAGTGTTTTTGACCATTCCATATTCCTCTATTGAGAATTCTTTGTTTAATTCTGTACCACGTTATTTAATTGGATTATTTCATTTGGTAGTATTTAACTTCTTGACTTCTTTAAATGTTTTGGATATCATGCCTCTGTCTGATGTAGGTTTGGTGAAGATCTTTTTCCAGTCTCTAGGCTATCATTTTTTTCTGTTGACAGTGTACTTTGCCTTACAGAAACTTTTCAGTTTCATGAGGCCTCATTTATTAATTGCTGATCTTACAGCCGGAGCTATTGATGTTCTGTTCAGGAAGTTGTCTCCTACATGAGTGCAAGGTTTCCCCACTTTTTCCTTTAGGACATTTAGTGTGTCTGGTCTTATGTTGAGTTCATTAATCCACTATGACTTTACTTTTTTGCATGGTAATAAATATGGGTCTATTTATGTTTTTCCACACGTAGACATTCAGTTAGACCAGCACCTTCTGTTGAAGATGCTATCTTTTTTTCCTTTCTATGGTTTTGGGTTCTTTGTCAAATATCAAGTGTCCATAGTTGTGTGGGTTTATCTTTGTGTCTTCATTTCAAGCCCATTGATCCTGTCAGTTTCTAAGCCAATACCATGCAGTTATTTTTTTAATCAGTGTTGCTCTATAGTACAGCTTGAGATCAGGGATGGAGATACCTCCAAAAGATCTTTATTGTATAAGATTATCTTAGCTATTTAGGGTTTTTGGTTTTCCATATGAAGTTGCGAATTGTTCTTTCAAGATACAAAAAGAATTGTGCTGGCATTTTGATGGGAATTGCATTGAATCTGTAGATTGTATTTAATAAGAACACCATTTGTACTCTGTTGATCTTACCCATCCATGAGCATGGGAGAGCTTTCCATTTTCTGATAAGTTCTTCAATTTCTTTCTTCAGAAATTTGAAGGTTTTTTTTTTCATATAGGTCTTTCATTTGCTTGATTAGACTGACACCAAGATACTTTATGGTTTTTGTGCCTATTGTGCAGAGTGTTGTTTTCTCAGTCTGTTTTTTGTTTGTTTGTTTGTTTGTTTTGTATAAAAGAGAGCTGATTTTTTTTAGTTGATTTTATATCCAGCTACTTTTCTGAAGGAGTTTATCAGCTGTAGGAGTTCCTTGGTAGAATTTTTGGGGTCACTTATGTATACTATCATGTCTTCTGAGAATAGTGATAATTTGACTTCTTCCTTTGTAATTCATATACATTTTATCTCTTTTAGTTGTCTTATTGCTCTAGCTAGGACTTTAAGTGCTGTACTGAAAAGATACAGAGGGAGTGGACAGCCTAGTCATTCACTATTTTCAGTGGAATTTATTTAAGTTTCTCTCCGTCTAGTTTGATATTGGCTATAGGCTTGCTGTATATTGCCTTTACTATATCTATGTAAATGCCTTGTATCCTTGATCTCAGCAAGACTTTTAACATGAATGGGTGTTGGATTGTGTCAAATGCTTTTCTGGCACCTAAGGAGATGATGATTTGGGTTTTTTTTTTCTTTCAGTTTGTTTATATTATGCATTACATTGATGGATTTGTGTATATTGAACTACCCCTGCAGGCCTGAGATGAAGCCTACTACTTCATGTTGAATGGCATTTTGATGTGTTCGTGGCTTCTGTTTTTCATTCTTTTATTGAATATTTTTGCATCAATGTTCATAAGGGAAATTGATCTGAAACTTCTTCTTTTCTTTTGTCTTTGTGTGGTTTGTGTATCAAGGTGATTATGGCCCATAGAATGATTGTGGTAATGTTCTGATTGTTTCTATTTTGGGCAAAAGTTTGAAGTGAATAGGTATTAGCTTTTCTTTGAAAGTCTGGTAAAATTCTGCCCTGAATCCATTTGGTCTTGGGTTTTTTTTTTTAATGGCTCCATGATTTTTTATTTAAAATACTTCTTTTCCAAAGATTTTATATTTTCAAATGTTAGATTTGTATCTTTTATTTATTGGAGTTGAATACTGTGCATACATAATGTGAGAGCCCAAGTTTGTTCTTGTTTGCACATGAATCTTGTTAGTTTTATTATACTATAACAAAATGCCAGACAGAGAAAATACAGCAATGATTCTCTTTGCTCAATTTCAAAAGGTGCAGTCTATCAGGACATCAGAAATACAGTGCAGCTGAGTAGCTCACACAATAGTGGTCAGAGGAGAGGAAGAGAGAGGAAATACAAAAGGGGTTAGGCCTAGATGCAGCCCTCAATGACACACCCCTAGGTATCTAGGCCCTTCATGTACTTTTCTCCAAGTACTGAAAAATGGGGTTATATTAAAAATTCACCAAGGATTGGTCAGCTGATAACATAAATGCCCTCATGATCCAAAGACACAAAGAATGAGCATCTATGCTCCCATTTCTTATTCAACTATTCATGCTTATCTTCCTTTCTCAATATGATTTTTAAAAAGATTGTGTTTTCCTTACTGCGTGTTTTATACGTTCTTGTCAAAAACCAGTTAGTTATATATTCATGGGTTAGGGCTGGTCATTCTATTCTATCATTTTATGCTACAAGTTCATTTGTATGTCATTCATGCTGGATTTCTACAGCTCTGCAATGTACTTTGAGGTAGGATAAGGTACAACTTTCAGGTTTCTTTGTTCCCGTTATTCAAATTTTCTATGACTATTTGAACTTTTTTTTTTATTAATTTATTCTTGTTACATCTCATTGGTTATCCCATCCCTTGTATCCTCCCATTCTTCCCTCCCTCCCATTTTCCCCTTATTCCCCTCCCCTATGACAGTTCCACTCAAACTAGGCATCAGACAAGGACAATACAGGCGGTAAACCTTAAACCCCTACCCAGATCTAGACAATGGACAGAACACTCTCCACAGTAGAGTGGAGAGTGGGATATTACTTTCTCACACACTCTGGTGCCTCACCTCTGACCATATCCCCTGGACGGGGAGACCTGGTGGCACTCAGAGGAAGGACAGCAGGTTACCAAGAAGAGACTTGATACCCTATGATCATATAGAGGGGGAGGTAATCCCCCTCAGGTCTTGGGTTTTTTGTTTGTTTGTTTTTTGAGACTTTTGATGACTGCTTCTATTTCCTTAGGATATGTAGAACTATTTAATTTGTTTAACTGATCTTGATTCAATTTTGGTAAGAAGCATCTATCAAGAAAATAGTCCATTTCATTTAGATTTTCAAATTTTGTAGCATATAGGCTTTTGAAGTAAGATATAATGATTCTTTGGATTTCCTTGGTGTCTGTCATTATATCTCCCCTTTTCATTTCTGATTTTGTTGACTTGAATGCCCTCCTTCTGCCTTTTAGTTAGTTTGGCTAAGGGTTTGTCTATCTTGCTCATTTTCTCAAAGAATTGGATCTTGGTATCTTTGTTTCTTGGAATTGAGTCCTTGTTTCTAATTTATTGACTTCAGCCCTGAGTTTGATGATTTCCTTTTGTCTACTCCTCTTTGGTGTGTTTGTTTCTTTTTGTTGTAAAGCTTTCAGGTGTGCTGTTAAGTTGCTAGTATGGGATCTCTCCAATTTCTTTATGAAGGTGCTTAGTGCTATGAGTTTTCCTCTTAGCACTGCTTTCATTGTGTTGCACAAACTGTGATAAATTGTGCCTTCATTTTCATTGAATTCAAGGAAGTCCCTAACCCATAGGTCTTTGAGTATTGAGTTGTTCGGTTTCATAAGTTTGTATACTTCCCTTGGTTGTTGTTGAGTTCTTTCTGGTATAGTAATATGCAAGGGGTCATTTTGATCTTCTTTTTTTATGCTGAGGTTTGCTTTGTGACCAAGTATACGGTCAGTTTGTGAGAGGGCTTGGTGAGGTACTGAGAAGAAGGTATATTCTTTTGTGTTTGGTAAAATGTTCTCTAGATATCTTTTATGTCCATTTGATTCATGATGTCTATTCACTTCATTATTTATCCACTTAGCTTCTGTCTCAATCATCTGTCTATTGGTAAGAGTGGGTTCTTGAAGTATCCCTCTACTAATATGAGGTTCTATGAGTGTTTTAAGCTTTAGTAATGTTTCTTTTATGAATGTGGGCATTCCTGCGTTTGGGGCAAGAAGTTCAGAATTGAGATATTCTCTTGGTGCTTCTTTCCTTTAATGAGTATGATGTGTCCTTCCCATCTCTTTTGATTGGTTTTGGTTTAAAATCTATTTTATTAGATATTAGAATGACTACTCCAGCTTTTTTCTTGGGTCCATTTGCTCAGAATACCTCTTTCCAGGCCTTTACTCTCATGTAATGTCTATCTTTACAGGTGTGGTGTGTTTCCTGTATGCAGCAAAATGACAGGTCGTGTTTTGCATCCATTCTGTTAGCCTATGTCTTTTTGTTGGTGAGCTAAAGCCATTAATGTTGAAAGATATTATTGACATGTGGTTGCTAGTTTCTGGTTGTTTTTTTTTTTATGTTGATGTTGGTGGAATGTGTATGTGTGTGTTTCCCTTCCATCGGTTTTTCAGATGTGGGGTTATTTATTTCCCATACCCTCCTGGGTGTAGTTAACTTCCTTGGGTTGGAATTTTCCTTTTAGTATATTATATAGGGCTGAATTTGTGGGTAGATACTGACTAAACTTGGATTTGTCTTGGAATATTTTGTTTTTTCCATCTATGGTGGGTGGAACATTTTCTGGATATAGTAATCTGGATTGGCATCTGTGGTCTCTCATTGTCTGCATGGCATCTGTACAGGCTTCTATAATTTTCATCACCTCGATTTAAAACCTATATCTTATATTTCGTGAGTTTTCATATCTCCAGGGATTTCTGCAGTAGGATCACTGCTTTCCAGTGGTGTCATATGGCTCTGAGGTTTGTTGCTTGTGTTCTTGCTTTGGTCTCTAGACACCTGATTGTCTCTCACGTTAGCAGGGATGAGGGTGTGTGCAATAAGATCACTATCTGTGATTGTCTCACATGGGCCAGGCTGATTGGAAGCCAGCAGGGAGAACTGCAAGATGAAGGCTGTTTGCTAGAACTCCTCAGAGACCTTTGCAGAATGGTGAAAAATGAGTGGTTCAGCCTACACCCTGCTCAGTTCTACTGGGTGGCCTGTCTGTGTCCCAGTGTGGTCAAACGGGAGTGTCAGGCTGAGAGAGCTCCAAGTTAAAAGCTGCTTGCGTGCTCCTCAGGCCTCCATGGTATAGTGGACAATAAGACTTGTGTCCAGCACCCTACTCACCTCTGCTAGTTTGCTTTTTATGAACCAAATGGGCCAGACAAGTGAGAAGTGGATGGAGAGTGATCCAAGCCCAAAGATTCTTGGGTTTTGCACAAGCCTTCTTGGGATAGCAGCTAATGGGGGTGGTGGCCTGTACCAACTCACCTCTGCTGGTTAGATCTCTGGGTCCCAGTTGGGCCAGGTCTGTGAGGAGAAGAGAGAGAGAGAGAGAGAGAGAGAGAGAGAGAGAGAGAGAGAGAGGGAGGGAGGGAGGGAGGAGAGAGAGAGAATGAGCTCAAACCTGCGCTCAGGTGCCCCGCAGGCCTCCTCTGCTCCTTTGCTGGCTGTGTCATGCATGGAACAGGCTGGTGGGGAGTGAGAAGAGAGAGATCAGAGCCCAAAGCTGCTCTGGTGTCCCATAAGCCTTCTCAGGATGACAGCTAATATGGGTCTGACCAGCACTCAATTCACCTCTGCTGGTTTGCTCTCTGTGTCCCAGATGGGCCAGGCTAGGAGGAGCTGGTAAAGAGAGATCAAGCCCCAAGCTGCTGGAGTGTCCCAAGGGCCTCCTCTGTGGGTTCACTGCTATGTCCCAGATGTGCAAGGCTGTTGGGGAGTGGGTGGAGAGAGATCCAAGCCCAAAGTTGCTCCAGTGTCCCAAAGGCCTTCTTGGAATGGTAGGTAGCTAATATGAGTTGCCAGCCCTTAGTTTTCAATAATCAAGAAAAGTGGGGAGAAGTTGAGACATTGTCTGGGTGAAAATAATCAGATAAGGTGGAATGATTCTTATCATTGTTAGTGGAGTAAGGTAGGGCATGGGATTGAAGTGAAAATTCATTCAAAAAGCAGAATATCTTTAAATGTCAACATGCATTTGAATTTAAATCCACTTATATTTTATAAAGGTTCACTATTTACAATGTTAGATATATATGTAACTTATATAGCTTGTTTTATTCCAAAAGATTGTCCTTCTACCAATGAACTATGAATCACTGGAGACAGGTTCTCACTTCACAACGTGCATTTCAGAATATGCATCATTATGTCAAGTATGCTTGTGTGTTCGTGCACCATTTCTTATTTTAAACTTGGGTTTCTAGATGGTTTCACTGTATTTCTATGGACTTACTTTCCACGTGAATGATTTATATATTATTAGCTCCTAGAGAAATGCCAACTTCCCCAATTTGATCATTATAATATGCTCAGTCAATGTTTGGGACTAGGAAAGACACTCATTGACTCAGCTTAAAAGTGTTATGCATGTTTTTAGATATAACACTACTGTATCCATTAGTATGGATATTAACTGCATAGTAACAGGTTATATCTATAATGTAGGAGAGAAAATAAACTCTCAAAAATAATATAATAAACATTTATCACCTTCTTCATTCAATATATATTAAAGAAATATATCTAAGCAAAATTTACATAAAGAAAGAATGTCCAAGGATATCTGCAATGCTAGTGGACTTTTGAAAGGCAATTTAAAAACACCACAAGAGATTTTACTATATTTTCCCCATGCTGCATATTTTCTCTTGCATAAATGTCTAATATCAACTTCAATGGTGCAATTTCTTGCTTGAAAATATAGAGCAGCACTGAAAGAGATTAGAGGCTGTACTGGAGATGAACAGAAATGGATGCAAGTAGACGCCAAGGTTAAGCTAAAAGGCACCACAAGCACATTCAAGGTGTCTAGCTACTTACTGAAAAGAAGAAAGAAGTCTCATAGATTTGAGTTTAATATTTATCTAAACTTTGGTAGTCATAAATCTCTTGTGAACACCAAATATATAACAAATACAACATTTAACATATCACCTAGTGAATAACATAGTTTTTAGTAGGGCTTGAATTATCCTAGAGTCTCATGCATGAATGCTAGGCAATTGTTCAACCACAGGGCCATCTCTGCAGCTCTAAGAAAGATGTTTAAAAAATAAGAAGTTGAATTTAGTATTTTAGGTAATGTCCAGAGAAGTTAGATAAGATAATGAAAAACAAGTCACAGAATAATTAAAAGAGTTAATGCAATTGAGTATTAACTTCTAAGTTCATTACATTTATACAGTATTGGGGGGTGTGTGTGTGTGTGTGTGTGTGTGTGTGTGTGTGTGTGCGTGCGTGCGTGCGTGCGTGTGTGTGTTTCTGTGTGATACATATGAATGTCTGGAAATTAAAGGACAACTGTCAAGAGTTGGTGTTCACCTTCTACCTCGTTGATGATGCACTGTGTACTCCATGCTAGCTGGCGCACAGGCTGGTGATTCTCCTGTCTTCGTCTCCTGTCCCCAGGAAAGAGTGCTGTGGTTACCAATGCACAAGATCACTTCCCATGCAGGTTCTTAGGACTGACCTCACATTGTCTGACTTCGGTAGCATGCACTCTTACCTTCTTAACCATCTTGCTTGTACCAAATTCTCCTATTTTCAAGGCTTCTACAAAGACATCATATATCCCATTTCATGGTATTTAAAGTTTTTATGATCCTAATTCCTAAGAATATAATTGTATCAACCATTACAATTCTATATAAAGATGATTCTGGGTATTAAGATAGCCATTAATTGAAATTACACAGCTGGTTTTTTGGTTGCAGTTCTGTGATATACCCTATTTTATGAATGTATTTTTGTTACTGGATTATACTAATGATAAAGATCCAGTTCCATTTTCTTTATTAAAACATGACATCTAAGAGAACTGTAGTCAAATGTATACCAAATATAATCATCAGACAACCTTGTTAAATAAGTCATTTAGCAACTTGCTAAGTCATAATTATAAATAAAACTGTACATAACTACTTTTAAAATCTACTACATGTACTTATATGTAGGATAAATTCTATAAAAATAAATGTGTTTAAGAAAAGAACTTCTAATGTCAAATGGCATGTTAATAATCAAAAATCATAGTTAGTAATTTTAAAATAATTGCCCTTTCTAATTTAATTTATACACTAATAAATGTATACTAAATTCTGCTTCTCTTATCAACAAAATAATCTCAGTCAACAATTTTAATTTGTATTTGTCTTTTCATAAATGAGATTGTTATCCATGTGTGAGAACTGTCTGCATTTTTAGTGCTCTGCTTATTTCATTCATCCCATTTTCTGTGAGACTCAATGTCTTTGTTAGCCATGTACATGACAGATTGCTGGAAACAACACTCATGAACACTGAGGTACCTGTGCTGTTGATGAATCTTTTAGAAGTTATATTGTCAGGCTAGAATATCTTCAGTAAGACAGAAGGCAAAATGTCATCTCCTGTTCCCTAACTCTTACCACTGTGACAGAGCCAAAAGCTTTGAAATTTGAACACATATTCTCATAAATTTGGTAGGATGGCATTACTAACAGAGCCTTTAAAATAATGTATGCAGTAGCCTATTGCATGTTATTGAAAGCCCTTTTATCTTCTGCCATTAAGCTTAGTAAATAATACTAGGTTATGTGTCTGTGGTTGATTAATAATCTTACATTAATTCATTTTACATCCTAATCAAAGAATTTCAGCATTGTTTCCCATATTGGCTGTTACAATGAAACTACATGGAATGAAGAAATTATGTATCATAACTTTTACATCTTCTGATTTACCAATTCTCAAAATCAGGAATGCAAAGAAGAAATGCTTTGCATATGTAGAAAAGTTGGATTCTTAAGGAGACTCCTATAGCTCACCCAGAAATAATGGCATAGACTATTGGTGCAACAGTGTTTTCTTGCTATCAGTTCATTCATATGATCTGAAGTCTGCTCCACAGAGACCAGCTCATAGAAATCAGAATTGCCTTAAGGTTTCTATTGCTGGGACAAAACCCCACGATCAGAGCATCTTATAGAGAAAAGGGGTTTTTTGTTTGTTTGGTTGGTTGGTGTTTTTTTCTTAGCTTAAACTTCCACTTCATTGTTCATCAACAGACTAAGTCAGGATAAGAACTCAAGCAGGACACAGACCTGGAGGCAGAAGCTGATGCAGAAGTGATTACTGACACAGTCCTTGTATACAAGCAAGCTGCTTACTGCCTTGTTCACTGTGGTTTTCTCAGCCTGATTTCTTTTTTTTTTTAACTTTTTTTTCTCCTTTATTAATTTATTCTTGTTACATCTCAATGGTTATCCCATCCCTTGTATCCTCCCATTCTTCCCTCCCTCCCATTTTCCCCCTTATTCCCCTCCCCTATGACTGTTCCTGAAGGGGATTACCTCCCCCTGTATATGCTCATAGCGTATCAAGTCTCTTCTTGGTAACCTGCTGTCCTTCCTCTGAGTGCCACCAGGTCTCCCCCTCCAGGGGACATGGTCAAAGGTGAGGCACCAAAGTATGTGAGAAAGTAATATCCCACTCTCCACTCTACTGATTTCTTATAGAATCAGAACCACAAGCCCAGGAAATGACACCACCCACAATGTGCTGGGCTCTTCCCCCCCTGATCACTAATTAAGAAAATGTCTTGAAAATGGAGGCATTTTATCCACTGAGGTCACCTCAATTCAGACAAATCTATCTGTGTCAGGTAGAAAGAAAACTAGCCAGGACTGAAATATTATGGTGCAAGAAAAAGGATGTGTTTTCTCTGACTTCTGCCATATCAGGAATTTATTAGCAGAATTTTTGAAAAACACATTTATGGAAATCTATTCTACAGATGGAGTTAAGTGAGAGTACATGAGGCATATTGACTGTTAACATAGTTGTAATTAAGAAATATCTTGCATTTCTGTCATTTTTCTCCACATGGATGAGTTATGTATATCAAATCTTAATAAGTTATTAATCCATGACTGGTTTGTCAGAAGCCTAGATGGGGAAATTTTTAAATTTAAAGCCTTGTATTATAAACTTAAAGAGTTGTATTTTATATTAAGGCTCCAAGGAAAGCTTCCTTCAGAATATACTGCTGGTGAGAAGACAGAAATAAACCCGTGTCTTATCTTACTTTAGTGTTCATATAGTAGGATAATTGTAAGTAGCAATAGACACAGAGATGGAGGAATCAAAGCATATTCCTTCCTTGGAAGGTTACTTTAGTTCAAGACTTCTCAACCTGTGGGATTTGACCCCTTTGGGAGCTGAACAGCCATTTGACAGGGGTCACATATCAGAAACCCTGCATATCTTGTATTTACATTATGATTTATGACCGTAGTAGAATTACAGTTATGAAGTATCAAGGAAAATAACTTTATGGTTGGGGGTCTCCACAACACAGGATCTGTATTAAAGGGCTGAAGCATTAGAAAGGTTGAGAACCACTGCTCTAGCTGTTTTCACCAGTGAGTACCCCATTTATTATGTGGAATATTGATTCCGAGCTCTGAAGGTTGCAACTGGAACACAATTGACTGTATCAGGCTAATTCTACCTTGGATTGTGTAATACTTTTCAAGGTGATGGCTAATCTTGGTTGTCAGCTTAATGCATTTTGGAATCAATTAAGAGACGTGCCTTTGAACAGGTCCATGAGAATGTTTCCTAGGATGATTAACTGAGGAGGAACATGCAGCCCCAGAATAGATGATCTCTTCCAGCAGTGTTCTACACGTGATGAGTGTGCGAGGGGAAATCTGCTGTTGCCTGTTCCCTTGGCTAGTTAGTTTCTCTACCCTTTGCTGCCACTGATGTTATTTACCATCTTTCACTGACATTGGAATTCACCTTCTTTGACCTTCTATCATGAAGCAAAGCCCAAAAGGTCTACAGGAATCCCCCAGCACCAGACAGCGACTGCTAAAGAAGTGAACTAAAGAGCTGCCAGGTTTTGGGCATTGACTGTGCTGAAAATCACGGTTGGATGTCCCAGCCTATATTATGTATGCTAGTCTCATAAATCTACTTTACATTCTATATTAACACTATCAGCTCTGTTTCTCTTGAGAATCCTGAAGAATACACTCACATGCAAAAGTGACTCATATTAAAAATATGGTCCTATCTTCTCAGCACTCTTTATCCAGCACTTTCTATGGTAATACTTACCTCAGGGTTTCTCAGGTATCTAATGCCTTGCTGTAATTCTTCACACAGACTGACTCAGACTGAGGTACAGCAGTGGCTTCACTGTAATTTGTGACATCGCTCAGGTGCAGCTGACTCAGTAGAACAACTGAGTAGAATATTGAATGCTCTGCTGAGACGAGGTCCAGGAAGACCTGTTTTGCTGAAGAACGCAATGTCATCAGTGGGTCACTGAGGAAGCCACTGTGTTATCCGAGCTTAAGTGATCAGTAAATAGTGACACACATACTTTATTAACATAAGCTCCCGAAAGTGGACTCTGTTACATGAATACTTAAGATCTGATAGATTTGAAGTTTTAGTGTCTTGTGAGAGTGGTATGACAGATAAAGTAAATCACAATTCTGGAAGGTAGTACAGGTTATATTGAATCTTATTCTACATCTAAAATCTGGTGGGGGGGGGCGTTTGGCATTTCTGTTGCTGTGATAATTTATCAGTAATCAAGGGACAGATAAAGCACACCCAGAACTCCAATTTCTTTGGTATGCCATGATGTTTGTAACTTCACTAGTATTGTGAATAAGACAATTTGATGGCTGCAGTATAATAAAGCAACTAAGAAAGATGTTACTTACTGCCCAACCAGATAAATAACACAAAGACAAGTGCTACGAGCAGGGATAAATGAATCTAGACTATGTTGTGGAGAGAGAGATGATAATGTATGGGCCTCAGTGAGATGTACCAGCAAGAACTCAACTTATGTGATCTTTAACCATTATTTACAATATTATAAACTCAAGTACCTGAGAGAAGAGGGCTGCGTTTCTCCTGCTTTTCCCAGGTTTGAAGTGGGAGCACTCTGTTGAAAGTGTTCATATAATATATTATATCAGAGAGGACAGTTAACAGGAGTAGTGAAAGAATTGACTACTTTAAGACATTTTACAAATTTTCATTGTAACTGGCCACTGGCCTTGCAAGTTGGAGTTTTTGTCTAATCTATCATAATGAAGTTAATTATCTCAGTGTCCATGAAGAAAATCCAGCTTCAAACACAGTAAGGTATAATTGAATCTGAAAAGAATTCAGTTCAAACTCAAGAAAATAAGTTCACCACTAGTTTTCCTCTACCCTGTAAAAGTCAAGTGAAACTGAGGCATCCTGAGCCATGGAATCTGGTTTTCTGTCTTACTAGACTTATATGGCACAAACAAAAAAGTAAATGATTATCAATATCTTGTAAGCTTCAATTGATAGGTAAGAAAATGGAGACAAGAAATAAATAAAGAAAAGAAGGAGGAAAGAAGGGAGGGGGAAAGGAAGGAAGGAAGGAAGGAAGGAAGGAAGGAGGAGTAATTTTCTTCATTTCTTTATAATTAGATGAATGTTCACACTGAACTGTGTCCCTTGGTCTAAGTAGACATGATAGACATACATGCAACATACAACAGTTTACATGGTGTGTAAAGCCCATTAATTTACTGTCAAGCATTTTCTTTCTCTCACCCTCGATCTCTATCTCTACCCATTCTCCTGGAATATGTAGCCTAACATAACGTAGTGCCTATACTCTTCCCTAAGTTCTGTTCTGTATGGTACCTAAACCCCCAAGAATCCCACCTGTACTCAGTATGACCATCTACATATTTCTTAGTCTTACATGAGTTTAATTCTCTTATCTGTCTTCTCCTATCTTCAGAAGGTTGTTCTGGTGACAACTTCATTGACTACCACATCTCCACATACTAGAAGCAAATCTATTTTATTTGGCCTTTTGTTTCTTATTCTTGGGAAGAAAAGATAATCACTGTGTATGTTTTCTATAGTACATTTTCCCTGTCGGTGTTCTTATCGGCTGTGTATTGTTTCTTTTGGTTTCAATTTTGCAATATCCTTGTAGAATCCATGCAGTGATTGACTAGTTCATTTTCGTGGCCTTGTTTTGAAAGTTCAGTTCCCCCCTTGTCAATGAGAACACTCTTGAAGACAGATTTGATTCACTCCAGCATGTTGGATACAGAGTATGATATTTTAGTCCCTGTTTCTCAGCTGTAGCTGGGAGTAATAACTGATTGAACTCAGTGAAAAATTTCTCCCTTGGCACAGACCACAGCAGCAGACTGCTTAATGCGAACCCTGCCCTTGAGATACATTACTTGGTTCTGTAATCATTACTTCCCCCTGAACCTAAACTATTTTCTGTTGGAAAAGAAGCCCTCAACTCCTATGCATACACCCTATGTGTGAAATGATACTCTTGAGAAATTTTATGAGTTCTACATCTGAAGAGGCCTTATTTACCCAGCTTCTTTCATTGTATTCTCTGCCTTGTGATCCTTTATTTCATTTGTTCTGCCTGGATTTCACACAGTTGGCATATAATTGGAAAAAGAATATGCTTCTACTTTCTATTCTTCTACTGAATTATTCTGAGAAAACCAAATCCAGCTGGAAGTCAGTTCTCTGAACTTTTTTTTCATTGCAAATACTCGATTACTGGCAGTTCTTTTTCTCAGGTAGGATGTTAAACTGTTCACATTGTGTGTCATCTGAAAGGTTCTAGAAGGGGGGAAGAGAGCCCACTTTGGAGTTCTTTTTCACATACTGATCAAAATGAAAAAAAGGAAAAAGAGAAAAAATAACAAATCAAAGCAGAAAAGGTGAGAGATTATTTAGTCTAAAGATATTGTGCAATGCTTTGTGTTTGCTTATTATCATGTGTCTTAAATGTCTATCCCATTTGTCAAATAAAATATGTGATTTTACCAATACATGGTCTATTTTGCCATTTGATATATTATCTCTCAAAAGCAAAATTAAGTTGCCTCATAACTTACAGTTAATAATGCTAATATTTCTTTGAAACTCCAGGAGATGGTAAAAAATTATAAAAATTAAGTGATCCATGCTGACATACTAAAGAACAATCTAATACAAATTTACAATAGCTGTAAAAAAACAATCTGTCCATAAAATAAACAGGAGACATTTTTTGAGAAGTAATTATCAGCATGGTTAGACTACTGACCAGTTATTTAACAATAACAATAACCACGACAAAAACAACAAAGTCCAGATGTTGTGGATATGATTAATACATGACACAGTGTCTTTTATAAAAGGAATTGTTTTCTTTGATAATGTAAGCATCATCTGATCACTTGAAATTGAGAACAAAACAAAATCTGAGGCTTCACAAAGAAAACATTTTGCCACAAAATTTCAACATAAATTTTTTAGGGATCATTCTGATGGCCTGGAATTCAACAGAATTTGTCAAGTCTCACAACTATATGAAACAATTCTGGGAACATAACGGCAACAAAAGAAATAAGCATTCTATCTATCTATCATCTATCTATGTATCTATCTATCATCTATCTATCCATCTACCTATCTATCATCTATCTATCTATCATCTAACTATCTGTCTATCTATTTATCTATCTATCTATCTATCTATCTATCTACCATCTATCCATCTATCTATCATCTGTCATCTTTCTTCTCTGACTTAGATAGTATGTAATATTCACATGAAGCCCCTTCTGTGTCACAGAAAAACTACAGTGGGTGAGTGTCTGGGAAAGTTTAGTCTCTGTTTCTCAAGTCTGGTGTCAAGTAAACTATGCACTCATCATAGATGAATATTTTTGAGGTTACGCTTGTTTGTGTTTTTCTTACAAAAGGATGCTTAGAGAGACTGGAGAGTTGGCTCAGAGGTTAACTGCACTGGATACTTTTTCACAGGGCCTACTTTGATTACAAGTCCCATCTATGGCTCTGCTTCCAAGGGACCAGACAATATTTCTTGAAACCCATGCATTGTTACACATAAAATTTAAAATAATAATACTTTTTAAATGAGGCACCCTTAAGTACATGTTTATATTATGAAGTTCAAAGGAAGAATAATATTTTAAATATTTAAAGGCTTACTATATTTTTAGTGAAATATCATAAGCTTTTCTAGACACCTCTTACTTATTCCATTGATTTTACCAGCATAACACCCATACTGGTAGAGAATTGGGACTGTAGGAATAATGAAATACAATGTATAGATTGAACTGAGGGTAGGTAATAATCTAATAATGAATACCCCACACTTAACAATTACATCTACAATATTTCAAGTGATGAAAGTAAATTAAACTTTTTCATAGTAAAAGCAGTAATTACACTCAGGCTCATATTCAACTAATTTGGTTATGAAAGGTCTTAAAAGTCATTGGTTCACACCTTTTCCAGGATTCTTTGGAAATAGCAGAAATAGACTCATGAAAGTGAGGAGCTATGGGTTGCATTCAGATGCTGTTGACACTATATGAAAACCTCATATAGGTAAACTGAGACTCTTCAACTCAGATAACAAGCAGTGGTTAAGTTTACCAAGATTAGTGCAAAGACAACAGACACTTAAAATAAAAATTAATAATAGTTAAATATTAGAGATAAAATGGAAGACAGCATAGAAGTAGCATGTTCTCAGGATTGAGTTAATGTGTTAAAACATATATGAACAGGTAAAACCAGAGGAAAGCTGAAGACATCCAGGGCTGAGCATCATCCATTGATGATGATATGTAAAATTTGAATGACTCCAACAAACCAAAATGCTAAAATTGATTATCATTGGGACATTTGAAGGAAAACATGTTATAATAGGTTTAAATCTTCTTTATATTTAATTATGTATTTTTCACTTACAATTGCAAAATTTCCAAGCATATCAAAGACATGGGAGCTGTTTTAGGAATAATGAACTTTCAGTTTTTAATTTATGAAAGACTTTTTTTTTTACATAGAATGTCATAATGAATCATCTTTCAGAACACTTGTTTTTGGCTTTCTCTGACTAATATACCTTTATGGAAATTCTGGCTATTTAGTGCTTGTTTGAAATGTCCAGAATATTATACATTTCTTTGGAATTTCTGCCCAATTTTCTCATTAAAGTGTTATTTCTTTCTGCTACTGACTTGCCTCAGCATGGTATCTTTCAGCCTGAGGAGATTAAGAAATACAATTATTCTTTACAGGCTCATTTTTTTTTTTTTTTTTGGTTTGAGTCACACATCACTGTACTTTAAATTCTGCAAAGCAAACTCTCTTACAATGTCTAGAAAAAGGATAGATTGTTATTTCAGAAAATAGTAGATCACTTGGACTTTGATTTTAAAACAGTAGAACTTCTATGTCCATAAGCAGTGTACAGAAATATGTATATATGCTGTGCGTGGTACAGGAGAGGAATGTGTTATTAAACTTTTAAGATGATAGACATGGCTCCTGCTGAGGAAACCAGCCTTCAGTTTCATACTCCAAGCTGGTTAATTGCCTGAATCTTATTACAGAAAGGGGGACTTGTGACATATTGCCACCACAGGACATTTATAAATTGTGGCTCTTCACCTGAGCACATATAAAAAGAATCAAAATGCAAGAGTGTAGAAATTCATGTACAAAGAAGAAGAAGAAAGAAGGAAGGAAAGAAAGAAAAAAAAGAACACATGGTAAATGCCATCTCAGCCAAGAGTCAATGATTGACCCTGTGGAGCTACAGGACCTCTGCTGGGCTCGATTAGGATGGGCTGGGGTTGTCCTGGGCTCTGCTGGGCTCTAGGTGACTACAGGAATAAAATTAGGAAACAGTAAGATTTGTGCTTTCATTAGGGATCTTAAAATCTTCGGCTATAAATAACATGGATCTTGTGAATGAAATTGAATTTTAAAAATTTTTTAATTTAAACTTTTATTTAATATACTGAACATTTTCTAAGTTTTGGTTATTAGCCATTTGTCATAATTGTGGCATTCATATATAAAAACTGTTATGGGTCAGTTTTAGTTATATGTATTTTGAAAATTAGGTTTTCACAGGATCAAAAAATCTTGGAAATATTTTTATTACCAATTGTTAGAAAGAAAAAAATAAAGCTCAAATAATTCAGTCAGCTGAAGTTTGGAGACCCTTCACTCCAGTGGCTAGGTGAGCCCAACCCTCTGAAAAGGCAGAAAATAATTTTGGATGATGATGGACTGGGGAAATATTATGGCGTCTTTCAATTCTTAAAAAGGAGAAATAAGTTCATCAATCATGAAGATATTTTATTCTTTTCACTGTTTCATTGAAGCAGAAACTATGCCTGGTGATGACATCACAGGCCCTGCTGTATGGAACACTCTTAGGGCATCCAATTGATTCTTCTGGACTACATCTGAAGGTGTTTAATTTCATAGAAATGCCCACCAAACTCTGTGTGAAGAAATTTTAAATTTGCCTATTATTCATCTCCTCTTTCCAATTCTGATTTGTGTAATTAAAAAAAGTATGTCTCTTATACAAGGGATGGGATAACCATTGAGATGTAAGAAGAATAAATTTATAAAAAATAAAAAATAAATTATGATAGGCAGATTTGGGCCCAGGGGTCCCACTCAAACTAAGGCACCAGCCAAGGACAATACAGGCGGTAAACCTTAAGCCCCTACCCAGATCTAGCCAATGGACAGAACACTCTCCACAGTTGAGTGGAGAGTGGGATATGACTTTCTCACATACTCTGGTGCCTCATATTTGACCATGTCCCCTGGAGAGGGAGACCTGGTGGCACTCAGAGGAAGGACAGCAGGTTACCAAGAAGAGACTTGATACCCTATGAGCATATACAGGGGGAGGAAATCCCCCTCTGGAACAGTCATAGGGGAGGGGAATAAGGGGAAAATGGGAGGGAGGGAAGAATGGGAGGATACAAGGGATGGGATAACCATTGAGATGTAACAAGAATAAATTAATAAAAAAAATTTTTAAAAGAAAAAAATGTTTCTTATTTATGTATATTTTCATTTTTTATTTTAAAGAATTTTTACTACTCTGATCACACTTCTCTCTTCCTCAAAATTGGAATTAGAATATTAAATATCATTATGACATGCAAATTTAGTCCACTTGATCTCGCCCCGTCTACTTCTTCCCACTCATACCTCAGACCGCACATTCTACTTTTGTAGCTCCTGTGGTTTCAGCTCTCCCTCCCTCACATCGCTCGGCACATGGTTCCCTCCCTCACATCGCTCGGCACGTGGTTCCCTCCCTCCCCTGATCTTTCTAGCACTTACCCTTTAACTACAAGTGAACACCCACTGATGTATATATATATATATATATATATATATATATATATATATAAATATATATATATATATATATATATATATATATTATAAGCTAGTAATGTTATATGAGCGTTAATGCTCAGTTCCTGTTTTTGAATAATATGAATTAGTTTATATCCATTAATTTTCCTGAAGTCTTTATTTTCCTTTACAGCAGAGTAAAATTCTATTCCATATGTATGTGCCACGATTCCATTATCTACTCCTCTGCCACTGTATATATAAGATGAGACCTTACTTTTCTATTGTAAATAGAGCAGCAATAAACACGGAGGTGCCCGTATTTTTGTGGTGTGACATGCAGCTGTTTGAGCAAGTTCTCAAGAGTGTTTTAGCTAAGTCATGGTAGTTTTATTTTTAATTAGAGGTGGCACTCAGAGGAAGGATAGCAGGCTACCAAGAAGAGACTTAATACCCTATGAGCATATACAGGGGGAGGAGGCCCCCCTCAGTCACAGTCATAGAGGAGGGGAGTAGGGGAAAAATGGGAGGGAGGGAGGAATGGGAGGATACAAGGAAGGGGATAACCATTGAATGAATAAATTAATAAAAAAAATTTTAAAAAGGAAAAATAAACTACCATATTGTTTTCCATAATGATTAATGTATTTTGGCATATTTTTGTGCTGATACTAAAGACTGTTATAGACCTCTAATAAAATTTGTTATTACCATAATCAATGAATGAAGTATCCCAATAGAAGTAATATAAGAATTAGAGGAATGCAGACTTAGAAATGGTTTTGGTGTTAAAGTTGCCATTGTAGTAAATAATATTTCTGCCCTAGTATACTTTTTTATTGAAATCATTGTTATTTCATTGTTTTGAGGTAAAGTCTCACTACACAAATCGTGTAAGCTTCAAACTCACTATTGAATTTCTAATCTTATTTTTGAATTTGTATGTATTGTTGTTTTGCCTGCATGATGTCTGCGAACCTCCTGTAAGCCCAGCCCCACACCACCAGCAGAGAACATCAGGTGCTCTCCACCCAGAGGCTGTGAACGTTGCAAGCCATGTTGTAGGAGACTTGAAACCAGATCCTCTGGAGATGCAGCTTGTGTTTTTAACCACTAAGGCATGTCTCTTTGGACCTGGATGATAATGTTAAAAGACAAAATGCACCATGAAGAAAAAGTATGAAGTGTCCTTCCCCATCTCTTTTGATTGGTTTTGGTTGAAAATCTATTTTATTAGACACTAGAATGGCTACTCCAGCTTCTTTCTTGGGTCAGTTTGCTTTGGATACCTTTGTCCAGCCCATTACTCTAAGGTAATGTCTGTCTTTATTGCTGAGGTGTGTTTCTAACATTCAGCAGAATGATGGGTCCTGTTTCTGCATCCATTCTGTCAGCCTGTGTCTCTTTATTGGGGAGCTGAGGCCATTGATGTTGAGAGATATTAATGACCAGTGGTTATAGGTTCCTTTTTTTTTAATGTTGGTGATGAGAGAGAGAGACAGAGAGAGACAGAGAGACAGAGAGAGAGAGAGAGAGAGAGAGAGAGAGAGAGAGAGAGAGAGAGAGAGAGAGGAGACTTTTCTTTTGGCTTTGGGAATGTAGTGTTATTTATTTCCTTTGTTTTCTTGGGGTTGGAAAACAAACCTCTTGGGTTGGAGTAGAACTCTGGGGCTCGTGAACTGATCACTGGCCCTTGGTGGAGAGGCCCTGTTGGAACCCAGAGGAAGGAGGGGCAGGTTATCTAGATGAGACCTCATAGTTGTGGTCAGAGAGTGGAGGAGGAGGACCCCATAGTCAGAGGTCTAGGAGAGGGGACTAGAACAGAAAAGGGAGGGAAGGTGGAAAAGGAAGATAAGAGGAAGGGGATTACAATCTAGATGTAATATAAATAAATTAAAATAAAAATATGCATAAAAGAAAAAGTAAATATATAAATTTAAATATATGCATTTAATACATATTAATATGTAAACATATACATTTCAATAGATTACTAATGTGAAACATTTCATCCAATTTCTCCCTGTTTGATAGTCTTATCTAGTTATTTTCCTTAGATAATTTTATGTACTAGAGTAAAATAGGATTTAAACTGCTTAAAACTGATAAAGCCTAGTGAAAAACAAGAAGTCAATTGCAAAACAATGGGAAAGCAATCACTCCAACTCAACATGCAATTGTTCAATATGAAGTTCAGATGACTACAGGACCAATGGGAAGGATACCTTAAATGGGGTTTCTCCAGTGGAAATTTTTCAGTAACAATTTATATTGCACTTTTCAATTGTGAAAATGGCTCTTTAATATACTATCTAATTTATTTATAGGACAAAATTGAGTGAATCACCTAAAGTCAAAGTGTATCAGACCAATGGCTATACTGAGGATATTTCTATACTGTTACTTAAATTATACAAATGATATAATTAGGGAGCCTCCTTACGTCATTTGGATAGAGGCCACTTATTCAGTCATAAAAGATTGGACAAATGTACAAATAACCTTACTACACCTAAGCCTCTGCTACTATGTTTCTGTGAATTTATATGAATAATTTCTAACTCTGACTGACATATCTGTTTTGTTGTTGTTTGGTTGTTTGTTTTTACCCTGGACATATTTCATTAAGTTATTGGAATATACCATTGAAGTGATTCCAAAAATACGTGTCATATCTCCTCACGCACAAACCGTTGTCCAGTTAGGCATTGTGGTGCACGGGAGGCTGAAAAACACAGAGATACATAGTGATACTATGTCTCAAATAGTCAAGTAAATCAACCATTAAATATTACCTGCATCCCAGTCACTATCATACAACAGTTCTTTTATGTCTTATTGAATGAGGCTACAATGAGAGGTGAACTGAAAAGCAGTGCCCCTCAGCAATTCATTAGCAAATGCTCCCAAATACACATGCACATCCCTTTCACCTTTTCTTTTTCACTTTAGCCTCTTTAGAATCAAAGAATATTTATTTTGTGGCACCAAAATTGTCTTTAGAAAATACAGTGAAAATCTTTGTTTATGAGAATAATAGACACAAGGATGTGTTACAACTTCATAACAATATTTTAGGATTAGTCTTCAAACTTAGCAAGGATTTTCAAATTTTAGTCTAGTATCATATTTTCTGTATTTACGTGTAGTAAAAGATAATAAGATGATAACTTCAATTTGAAATTACAAATTTACAAAATCATTTCCCCAATGGGAAAAAAGAAGTCTAGCATTGCAAAAGTGGTGTTAATTGGAAAGTTAATCTGTATGACTAATTCTAGGAACCTTATCCTGGCAGTTGCATTTTTCTAAAATTCTTCAGCCCCTGTTTAGCCCTCCTCTTGTGAGTTTGGTGAATGACTAGGTAATTTATCGGGGGACGTTGAATACATAGATTTTCTTCTCAAGTTTTCCTTCCTGGTACTAAATTGTCTTCCATCACAGTAATTGCTTAAATGGAAAATATTTCTACTCACAGATGAGAAAGGTATTTTTCAATTATAATTGCATTCTTGTGACTGACTAAACACCTAAGAATATACATCATCCGCAACATTTCTTGGTACATATGGAATTATGAGAAAATTAAACTTGAAAGTTATCTGCTTCATTCACCAAGTCAATTTGATGGTGCTTTTGTCAGAATTGTACGTCAGTATACAAACTTACATAGCTATAATTATGGGAGGCTTGCAAGAGGTTGTTAGATTTTTGGTCTTAGAACAACTCAGATCTCGAAAACATACAAATGAAACATTTGGATTCTAATTCTATGCTGCCTAGATATCTCAGCTCTTATACAGGAATATCCTTAAAGACTAGTGACTTGACTGGAGCCTCTGGATAGGCAGAAGCAGAAAATCAATGCCACATAATTGTCTTCTGGTCTCTACTTTGTACCGTGTGCTCTTTCTTTCTCTCTGTCTCTCTCCTTCTCCCTCCGTCCCCTGTCTCTCTGTCTCCCCCATCTCTCAATAGTAATACATAATAATAAAAAATTGAAAAGCATATTCTAATAATACAATAATATTGAGGCCAGTTTGCATTTTCGTGTTGTCATTCAAAAATAAAGTAACTCTGTTAGGTTCAGGATTGGCTGCTTCATCTGACAAGCTACTTGGCCATGATGGGCTATGCAAGAATTTTAATTTTCTAAGCAAAATTCCATTAAACATCGTTGCTCAGTAAGAGGAAAATGTGTAACCCCAGCCATATCTGCAGAGCCTTATGAGTAAGCAGAATACTAATGCAGCCTTTTTAGAGTGATGTGAAGTGCACATTCCCCAACGGCTGTGTGGCACAGGTGAGCAGGTGAGCTGTACAGTCTATATCTCAAGTAAGATGTCAGCGGGTCAATCAATCATTAATTAGCTTTTTATCCTAACAGAGTTCTTTTCTGTTGACAGACATCTCAGGAGAGTCCATTTTCAATTTGACTGAATGCCAAGTAACCAAATAGATTGTTTACCTGAATGCAATACTCAGAGGCTTTTTTGTCTGAGAAACAGAAAGCATGTTTTAGCACCATAGTTAGTATGGGTATGCTGTCTCACTCTATAAATGCAACTCTCCTAGGAAATAAAGCTTGTCAATCAAAAGTAATTTAGAATATTATTTACTATGTGAAGGTTTTTGTTGTTGCTGCTGTTTTCCAATATTTATCCAGACTTTCTTTTGTTCTCCAGACATAGAAAGTGAAGCTAGAGACGGCAGGAGGGTCCTATTACAGTGACTTTTCAAGACACTTACTTTCTTTTTTTTTTTAATTTTTTATTAATGTATTCTTGTTACATCTCAATGGTTATCCCATCCCTTGTATCCTCCCATTCTTCCCTCCCTCCCATTTCCCCTTATTCCCCTCCCCTATGACTGTTCCTGAGGGGGATTTCCTCCCCCTGTGTATGCTCATAGGGTATCAAGTCTCTTCTTGGTAACCTGCTGTCCTTCCTCTGAGTGCCACCAGGTCTCCCCCTCCAGGGGACATGGTCAAATATGGGGCACCAGAGTATGTGAGAAAGTCAGACCCCACTCTCCACTCAACTGTGGAGAATGTTCTGCCCATTGGCTAGATCTGGGTAGGGGTTTAAAGTTTACCACCTGTATTGCCCTTGGCTGGTGCCTTAGTTTGTGCAGAAACAGCCTAAGTGTCCCTCAGTAGAAGAATGGATAAAGAAACTGTGGTACATATACACTATGGAATACTACTCTGCTATTAAAAACAAGGAATTCCCGAAATTTGTGGACAAATGGATTGAGCTAGAAATGATCATAATGAGTGAGTTAACCCAGAAGCAGAAAGACTCAAATGGTATATACTCACTTATATCTGCATACTTGCCAAAGGGGCATGTCCCACGAAAGCCTTCACTTACCAGGAAACTGGGACAGAGGGGAGGACATCCTATTGGGACTCTAGATGGGAAAAGCATGGGAGAATAGCAAAGTAGAAGGATCCAGAGGGTCCTAGAAACCTACAAGTAGAACATTATGATAGGCAGATTTGGGCCCAGGGATCTTGCACAAACTAAGACGCTTACTTTCCACTTTTTCAAATTACTTTTGGTTTTAATTTCAATGCTTCAAAATTATTTTCTAATGGATTTACAGCAAGAAGAGGCACACTGCTTAGTAATTATCATGGCTATCATGCATCCATGTTAGAATCCAGTTTTTCTGCTCTCCTGGACAGATAATGTGAGGGACTCAAGGCATGCAATTATGGCTCTTGGGAAGGATGTGGAGCTAAGCCCAACCCAGCCTAGCTTCTTTGGTGAGTTCGAGTGAGAGATACTACTCAATAAGTAAATAAATAAACAAATAAGCACCTGAGAACTGACACAAAGATAAAATCATCATAATAATAAAATCTATCTTTTACCAACCTCCCTCTAATATATCATTATGATACTACAAAGAAAAAAGATTGATAAGCATGAATAGAAAATAATCTTCACAAGTAAAGGGCCATTGTTAGCAGAGCTGAACTGGAAGGTAATGAAAGGTCCAAGAAAGCACACCACTAGCAAAATGCTCTTCAAGTACTGCATGGCTGAATGGAAACAATCTCGTTAACTACAGCCAAGACCAAGAGTTAATTACTCAGGTAAATTTTCTCCAGAAGTTATTATGTTATTAAAGGAAAAATCTTTATTCCAATGTCAATAGGGTAAACTTCTGTCTTTCATGTTAATTAGTATTGATGGGAATGTGTGATAGACAATGATAAAAATCCACCATATTCAAGAACAAGATTCTAAATAAGCTACCTAAAATCCACATTACGCATTCAGTTGGACTTAAATGAACGTGAAAATGAGATAGGATTAGAAATTCTGGAAACAGAATTTATTCCAAACTCATGATAGGTTATACAATGTTGAAAATTCTTACACCTGGATGAATAATTAAGTTTGACTTCACGATTGATTGCTGACAGTTCCTCTTCTCCTCCTTATACCCTACATCTGGGAAAGTTGAGTTTTAATGTGTGCTGTTCTTTGACACCAGCAGAAAGTTCCACTCCTTTCCCAGCACCCCCTTACCAGCACCAAACCATCATGACAGTTTGAAGCCAATTTCATTCTTTTGCTCTCTTAAGGCATTTTTAAATCAATTTAAAAAGTTTGACTGGCTTTCCCCAGAAAGCCTCAAACTGATATTTTTATACTCTCCTGGTATATCTGTGATATTGATTCTTGGCATTAAAGCAATTTTAGATAGTAACCCATCCTGTCTCTACGGTGGCTTCACCAAGTGTTTTTTTTTTTTCAAATGTAGAAAAGGACCTGACTGAATAATTTTTGTAAAAATTCATATTCCCAAGTCCTTTCCCGAACACAATAGAAATGAAATCTATTTTCCAAAAAAAAGAGTCAATAATTTTAGTGTAAAATAAAGTAGAAATTATTGCAGAAATGCTTCTTTATATAAATCTATCTCTAATAAACTTTATGTTTTACTTAACTTATTTTATTAGATAGAAATTGGAAGGAGCCTTTGTTTATTTTTTACAAATCATTTCACTTTTCTTAACACAATAAGTATAATATTTAAATACCAATTTGATCAAAATTAGTTGGAATCATATTTATTTTGACATTCACCATTGTCTTACTTTTCTATTACTGTGAAAAGATCCCAAGACCAAAGCAGCTCTGCTCTTATAAAAGAAAGCATTTATTTGGGGGCTTGCTTATAATTACAGAGGATTATTCCATGATCATCATGGTGGAAAGCAGGCAGGCATGATGCTAGAGCAGCAACTGAGAGCTCTGCATCCTGGATCATAGGGAGAAAAGAGAGAGACTGGGCCTGCTGTGGACATTTGGACCCTTAAAGCCCACTCACAGTGACACATCTCTACAAACAAAGCTACATTTCCTAATCCTTCCCAAGCAGCTCCACTACATGGGGACTCAGCGTTCAAACATTTAAACCTGTGGGAATCATTCTCCTTCAACCCACTACAATTATATCCATGATTACATATAAGGAATTATGCATGTAGTTATAACTGAAGTACCTGTTAGCCCCATTACAATGCATCTATCCTGAATTGGGAACTATAATTTTGCTTTTCTTACTCAGTAGATATCTTCTGTCTATCACAGTATGGTAGTTCATATAATAAAAAAATTTAAAGGTAGGAAAGGAAGGAGGAAGGGAAGAAAGAAGAAGTGTAGGGAGGAAGGAAAGAAGCCAACAAGAAAAAAAAATAGGAAGGAGACAACACAAAGGAAATGAAACAATCCTGGATTATATATATAGTTTCAACAGAATCCTGAAAATACACTAAATCTCTATGCTGTATGAATCGGAGCCTTCTCACATTCCGACTGCCACACCCTCCTGACATGTAGATTGAAACCATGAGCAAAAACAAATCCTTTCCCCTTCAACATGCTTTCTGCCCCAATGGTCAAAGGTAACTAAACTTGGCCAAAGGTAACTAAAGCACAAAGCCTGGACCAAGAAGAGGTTTTCCTGCTGTTCTCAAGCTGACCTTCAGAAGTGTTCGTAGCTACTAGTGACAAATGAGCTGTGATGCTGCAGCTTAGGGATCTACTCCAATGTCCATTCAAATTAACAACTGGATAAAACAAATTCAAGTAGTAAAGATTGTACTCGGGGTCCTTCATGTGGAAGCAATGTCTTTGTGGAGATTTGGGCTGGAGGAGCGTCATTCTTTTCATACTCTGGCAAAGAAACATGCCTGAGCCCTGAAGGAAGTTTGAGTGTGGCTAGTAATGGAATGATTCACTTGGAGACTATTTTAAGACAGCACAACTTTTAGCTGTAGTATGGTCAATGGTGATTTATTACAGAAAAAAAATTTACAGTACAAATCAAGGCCAAAAAAGTAATAGAGAAGAATTTGAAAACAAGAAGTTTGATGAGAAAGAGATGGTGATCATAATCAAAGATACAGGCAAAATAACTATAGGCAAAGCAGTTATGTTTGGTGAAGAGATTAGTATCATTAAAGATAATCAACCTTTTACTAGTGAAGACATTATAAATGTGCCTTTAGTGTAAGACTCCACCCAAGGAAGGATCCAGGAGTACAAATGAAAGTTGATTTGATATATTTCAATTTGAAAAGGTAATGCCTGAAAAGAGATATTCTTCATGATACCCTAGTGGAAAGGCATCACATAGGGATATGTTTTTATCATGTTCAGCCACCTAAGAGCTATCAAATGTGGTCCAAAGGCACTTAGTTATGTCATGAGCTAACACTTATAACTTACCATTATCCATATGGTGTTGGTTTTGTGGCAGTGCAGAAGAGAAAGGTACAGAATCATAGAGAATTATACCAATGGGCCAGAGAAACATGTAGGAGATTATGTAATGCACAACAGAGTCAGATTTCCTTCCTGTAACTCTGTGCATGAGGGTGGCACCTAAGATGTCATGGTAACCACAAGATATTGGAGATGCCTATATGAAGAAAGCTGATGAAGAAAACTGTAGCCACCGAGTAGTGGAGCTGTCCCAAGGGAAAGGTCATGTGTATTTGAGGTGGCAATATCACGGGGACAAGGCTGCTGATGCCTCCTAAAGCTCAGATAATATCACCACATTCTTCAAACTAATAAAGTTATAGGGTTCAGTGATCATGCTGCTATGTTTTATACTTTTTTTATCCCTGCTCTTTGTTATTTTTCCTGCTTCTCTTCATTTTTTTAACTTATTGAAAATAGATTCTTCTCTCATATAATACATATTGACCACAGTTTCCCCTCCCTCCCCTCCTCCCAGAACTCCCATACCTCTTTCCCAAATCCATTCCCTCTCTGATTCCTTTTCAGGAAAATGTGGGCCTCCAAGAGAAAACAGCCAAACAGGACAAAACACAAGAAGAAAGCCCTCTTCTGAGGCTGAACAAGCAACCCAATAGGAGGAAAGAGTCCCAAGAGCAGGCAAAAGTCAGAAAAACGCCTGCTTTCACAATTAGGAGTCCCACAGAACACCAGTATGTAAGGTAATTTTAATCTACAAGCAGCACTGCTCCGGCAAAGATTCACATCCAAAGACCTTCTTGGTCTATGTGATCTGGCTGGAATGTAGACACACCCTGGATTATCGCATTATCTGGCTGGAATACAGACATGCCTTTAGTACACACCTTTAATCCATAACAGTGAAGGTATGATTATGTTATAGAAGGAAGAAGCCATGTTTGAAAGTGACATCTAACTGAGGGGTAGACAAAGCGATGAATCAGAAAAAGCTTTGACTGAATAGGATAGGCCCAACTCTCAGGAAAACAGGACAGGAAAGAGAGGCTAATTAAGATGCTTAGAGAGAGGGAAAGGGATAGAGAACAAACAGTTAAATTAGGTGAATTGAATTCAGTCCGTAAGTTTAGAGTCAGTGGGAAGTAGTTGAGAGGCAGTGCAGTGGAGCTGAGCTCACGGCAGTTCAGCTGATGACAGTTCACTTCAAGGAGCTCAGAGGCAGTTTTCCTGGGACAGTTCTACAGAGACAGGTTGCAGAGAGAAAACAAACTAGACCCAGGTGAAGACAGAAGGAGCCAGAGAGTGAGAAGGAGACAGAAGATTACAACATATTGCCAAAGTTAGTATGAGGCTAAATAGAGCAATTCAGTCTGAAGCTGAGAGAAGCCACTTTGAATCAGTCAGAATGAAGAAGAGTTTTGAGATAGAACAGCTGGTTTGAACCAGCCAGCCAGAGTTAAGAAAGGGTGGGAAAGGGTGAGCATATTCAACAGTAAGCCTCCAAGAGAAAATTACATCAGAATAATGAGAGATTAATTTTCACCAAGATGAGTTGCCATAGCATTTACACAGAGGACCTGGTGCAGACGCATGCAGGCCCTGTTCTAGCTGCTTCAGTCTCTATGAGCTCTTGTGAGCCTTGGTTAGTTCGTTCAGTGGGCGTGTTACCTTGGTGTCCCCCAAACCTTCTGACCCATACAAATTTTTTCTACCCCAAAGGTATGGCTATAGTGACCCCCCTTCTTGCTGACAGCACCTATGAAAGATTCAATTCCATGCCAAAGCAGTACCATCTGGAAACCAAACATTTATTTATGTGTCTTTGTAGGGAATCCTAATACTTAAAATACCTGAAATGTATAACAGGAAAATTATATCACAACCTTACACATAAAAGTCCATATTATTGTGTATCTCCTGAATTCTTATAGTAAGACAAAATAAAGATAATCCTAAGCTCATCTGCCAAACAAACAAACAAAAAACCCACTAAACTGTCAGGTTTATACCCAAGATAGGTTCTCAAATACTGAGTTAAATGATCTACATATAATATCATAACAGTGTCACAATCTGTCTATTGCTTTTATGCCTTAGCCAGTAGGAAAATTTTTCCAAAGTGTTTTGAAGATGGTTAATGGGTGCCATGTCATTTAGAAACAGTAGCAGTCATTACTATGTACATAGAAATACATGGTACATAGTATAGGACTTAAGCCTGGCACTCCAGACCAGTACGTTATAATCCTTTATAATTCTTTCCCAGTAAAATTGCTTCAAAAAAACTGTGATGAGTAATTGTAACCTACAGTATTGTCATTATGAAGCACAGCATGAGGTCCACCCACCTCCATTTTCATGGAGGTGAATAAGAAGGGAATAGTTCAGTCAAATCAAGACAGGAATTAGACTGTAAAAATAAATGTACTTTAAATGGAGTTCTCAGAATGAATCATCACTATTTACTTTTCTTTTTGTCTCTTTGGAGAACTCAAATGAATTCTCAGAATTCAAAAATGAATTTGGTTGTTACTCATGGATTCTTATATGTATTTTCCACTAGCACATTTGCCTAGTCTAGATTACTACAACATACCATATAATGTGCTTAATTACCACAAATTCCCAAAGCTGGGAAGGCCTTTCCTACAGTAGTTAGAAACATAGCTATAAACTCAAAGTACATGGTCACATTTGTCCTGAGTAACCTTGAGCTTTCTCTTGCTGTAATTGCCTTATGAGAAGAATGAGATAGCAAGAAGACCTAAAAGTGACCACAAAACAGAGGAAGACAGATATGACTCTAAATTGTAGGTCAAATTGTTGTTTTCTTCGTGATTTTATGTTGTAAAGAGGTGTTTCTTATCACCAAATATCCAGATAATACAATGAGCTACCTATACGTACCGTATTAGGTTATTAATGCATAAAAAGACATTTTTGGCAAGGATATCATAAAACAAATCCCTGTAAATTGTTTAGCAAAATGTAACAGCAAAAAGATAATTAAAAATGTATAGATGTGTATAAAATATCTAAAATACAACTGTCATATAAATACCTACATTCGTATCTATGAACAGTTCCAAGGAAATCGATATATTTGCTGATACCCTATGTACATTATAGCACTCTGTAATGTAACAAATCTGTCAGTGGGCTGTTGGGCAAAGAATATATATTTGTGTGTGTGTAATGTATACATATTACATAACATATGCACATACATATTACATATTATATGCATATTACATAAATATATACAGTATACACATATGTTTTTATATGTGTGTTTATTATGTATGTTTATTATAATATATACATGGTATATACATATAATATATATTTCTACAGTGGAGTGCTGTTATTCAGTCATAAAAAATAGCCATTTTTAATAAAGATCAATTTCTACAGTACAATTTTAAATGGAATAAAAAATAGTTAAACACACAGCAAAGAGCTGACAGAGCTTGTGGTGGATAATGAAGTGTGTTGGTCAAGATGTACAATTACACAAGATGAATGAAACTCTGGTTAGCTGAACATCTGCCGAACATCTTCTTGGACATTTTGGTTTTTTGTTTTGTTTTTGTTTTTTTCAAGACAGGGTTTCTCTGTGTACCCTTGGCTGTCCTGCACTCACTTTGTAGACCAGGCTCGCCTAGAACTCACAGCTATCTGCCTGCCTCTGCTTCCCAAGTGCTAGGATTAAAGGCATGCGCCACCACCGCCCGGCTGAACATCTTGGAATTTATAACTTACATATTTGTATAATCTTTCACATTTACTATCAGGGTAGATATTATATTACATTTCTTGCTGTACAGTCTCACATCCTAACAAAAGTACTGGAAGAAAAGTTTAGGGAGTCATGAATACATTCGCTTCCTTGGTGGAGCTGATAAATTATGCATATGTATGTGTGTATGTAAACAAATATTTCCAAAATTATTGAATTGTATATATTGAATATGATAGTTTCATATGAGAATCACACCTTGACAGAGTATTGTAAAAATATTTATCTTTACAACAGAGTAAGTAGTACAGAAAATAGCTTTGTGTATTTAGATATTTCCATCATGCAATATGACAATGATAAACACGATGCTGATAATCTCAGAATTCTAGCTTCCTTTTTTGCTTCACCTTTTTAATAAGTAAGGTGCTAATATTGTTTTGCTTTTTATAATTTAATTTAATTATCATCACTAATATTTATTTAATAATTTTTTTAGCAAAAGAAATGTTAAACCCCATATCTTGTTGACAAATTTCCTTCCCAGCTAGTGATATTTGACATTTTTCTTCTTGGATTTAAAGCCTCCTCAAAGTGAGGAAACATGCCTGATATTGTAAACCCTGCAAAGAACACAGGGCTGGATAGCTCACAGGACCTATTACTATTACTAGTACAATTTAGCACATACTTTGATTAGTGGTAAATTGAGATACTGTCACAGTGCAGTCTCATTTCAAGTCTCCATAGATTGGTGACACTCTCAGATTTCATCAGAGATGCATTGTTGTACAGTGAAAGGTGTTTAACACACAAAATCACAGCTAAGCGAAGTACAGAGAATAAGTATCTGCGGACTGCACTACCACACATGGGCTGTCTCTGTCCCTGCCGTCTGCCCCACACAGAGGGCTCCTCTAGAAGAGAGAGTGGTAAGATTGTAAGATCCAGAGATTGAGGGTGAACACGAATCAGTGTCTTCTGGACATGACAAGGCTGTGGTGCTCATAAACTCACAGCAGCTATGAGTGCCTGCATAACACTATACAAGATCAAGCTACTCAACACCCTAGCATGAAGGGGAAATCAGTCCATGTAAGTCCACACAACTTAGTTAGAAGGTATTGACACTTGGTGGCTTCTGGAAGATGCAGAGTCAGTTTTCTTTAAAGGTCTGACCCCTGGTAGGATGACTCCACTCTGATAGATAACTCCAAACCCAGGAGTGTGTGCTCACAAGTTTGAACTCACTTGACTCTCTGAGTTCAAGGCCAGCATGATCTAAAGAGTGAGTTGAGTTCAAGGCCAGCATGATCTAAAGAGTGAGTTTCAGGACATCCCTTGGTACACATAGAAACCCTGTCTCAAAACACAGAGAGAGAGAGAGAGAGAGAGAGAGAGAGAGAGAGAGAGAGAGAGAGAGAGAGAGAGAGAGAGAGAGAGAGAGAGAGAGAAGGGGGAGAGAGAGAGAGAAGAAAAGAAGGAAAGGGTAAGAAAGATGAACATGAAATGGATGGATCTGGAGAGAGCTAGTAGAACCAGTTGGGAGTAGTTAATATAATCAAAATACATGGTATGAAATTCTAAATAAATAAAATTATTAAAGTTAAAATCATTCTGTATTTCAGTTAATACTTTCCTTTATAGTTTGCCAAAATAATATTGTTTTGAAATAATTTTCTACTGCTAAATTTGGGTTATTATTATTTTTGTTGTTTAAGATCACAATGAATTGCTTCATTTAGCCCTTTCCTTTTCTTCATGCAAACCCTCCCATGTACTTTCTTGTTCTTTTTCACACACATACACATGTGTGTGCATGCACACACACACACACACACACACACATAAATAAACAAATAAAGAAAGCAAGAAAAGATAACGAAAATGAAGAAATAGAAGAAACGGTGGTTTTAAAATTAATGTACTAGGACTGAAGATAAATTAAGCACAAAAGAAATGTTATATAAGGTTGAACTTTAGAGAGGGATTTTTTATTATCCTCAGGACAATTACTTACACAATACGTGTGTGTATATGTGTGTGTGTGTGTGTGTGAGAGAGAGAGAGAGAGAGAGAGAGAGAGAGAGAGAGAGAGAGAGAGACAGAGAGAGACAGAGAGAGAGAGAGACAGAGAGAGAGAGACAGACAGAGAGAGAGAGACAGAGAGACAGAGATAGAGACAGAGATAGAGACAGAGAGACAAAGACAGAGACAGACAGACAGAGACAGACACACAGAGAGACAGAGACAGACAGACAGAGACAGAGATACACAGAGAGACAGAGACAGAGACATAGGCTCCTGAATATATAAATGCAACCTGTTGAATCTATATAATGTTACTTGCATATAAGTTCTCAGGGCTAACCATTTGATACTGCATAATTAGTGCACTTTTCCCTTGGTGAGACTGTTTCTCATCTCTCAGCATCATATAATTGAGAAGCTGAAAACTTCACATCTGAAGTTCTTTGCTTAGGGTCAAGGCCTCCTGAGTTTTCCCTCTTTCATTTCAGAATGTCTGTTGATGCTATCCTTCTTCAGGCCATGTTTAGGCCATCATCTTTGTGAGACTTCATGGGCATAGCTTTTTGAATGACTATTACCGTGAGACTTGAGAGAGCTATCAAATCTTTATTTATCTGACTTAGGCATGAAATTGGGGAAGAGCCACTCAGCCTTTCCATGCCTGCCTTCTTCCCTCAGTAAAGTTAAAGGGAAGCAGAATTCCAAATTTAGAGCTCTGATGCTCCTAACTGCATTCACTATTTATTGTAATACAACAAACTTGAAACCTTTATTGACCCTTTATTATTGATTAGCATTTTATGCTTAGAATTTCTTATACAACCATCTCAACAACTACTGACGCTTTGTTCAATGATCCAAATTGTATATTTACTAATGTAGAAAATATGACACACAGCAGGAGCTTGGGAATATCCATACATCTATTTCTTTTGTTCTCTTGAATTTCTCCAAGGCACACTTTTTTTTTAGCTAAGAGTTCATAATGCTGAGGTGTGAAATTTTTATTATATTGTTGAATTAGAATATCTGGATCTACAGTATGTATTTACCGTTATGCAACCCAGTCTTCTGAAATGGATACAATATTCCCATGGAGTTATGCTCCAGGAAAAAAAGCCCAAATGGTTTTAAACTAAAGTGAAATTTGCTGTGTGGTACATACACCATGTGGATGTTGGTTCTGCCTCCTTCACTCCCTTCAGCCAAAGCTATATGGGATGTGCATCTTTGCTGATTCAGTTCACACAAATAAAGGCATAAGCTATAAAGAAAGTTTGCTTTTTTCATCAGCAAGTTTCGCATTTGCCAGAGTGTTCCTAAGAATTTTCAGCACAATTTCAGAACAGGATTAATGATGCATGGGCAATTAAAATAAAGGGAGTAAGAGCAGGATGAATGGACGGGGGTTTGCTTTTAGAGTTCATGTAAAAGGACAGATGGTAAAATTACTGCAAAGATAAAAGACAGTTAAGAAAGACTTTCATATCAGAGTGCTGTATTTCGGACTGTTATATAAGAGGGGTTGGATAGATTGTCAAAGTCAGAGGGGATGGAGGACACCATTAGAGCACATCAAACTGAAACAACTAAGCAGGGATCATAGGGGCTCACAGAGACTTAAGCAACAAACACAGAGCCTGCACGGGCCTATGCTAGGTCTTTGGTGCCTATGCTGTGTTAGTGAGGTGTTTTTGTGTGACTCCTAACTGTGTGAGCAGATGTGTCTCTGACTATTTTGCCTGCTCTTGGTAATTATTTCCTCCTGTCGGTATGTCGTGTCCAGCTCTATGTGAGGGCTTTTGCTTTGTCGTATTGTATTTTGTTTTGTACTGTAATTTTGCTGTCTCTTGGAGGAGTGGAAGGAAAAGAAACTGATTAAGATATATTGTATGAGAGGAAACTCTGTTTTCAATAAAAAAAGAAACAACCCCCCCCCCACACACACACATCCTTGCTGCATAAAGGGTTTACTGCTGGCTCAGGGTTTAATGGTCTCATCGCTGGTAGCTCAGCAAGCTAGGATCTAGAGCAGTTATTTATGGCAGAGATTTTTACAGTAGCAATGCTTTTGATATATGACAATAATAACAAGGTTCTAATGAAGACATTGGATATTCTGATTTAAATTATACTCAACACTTTAGCTAACAAAATATAATTTGGTTGCCAAAACTTTTTCTGGATGTCCAGAAAATAGAAAAGGGCTGGATCCTTTCATGTTCATCCCAGACAAGCAGAAATCATAATCCTAAATTTGACAGAAACATAATTATAAAAATCCTCACATAACACATTTTATGGTTATCTAAGAAGTTTCATCCTTTTAGAAACAGGTTCAAATGAAATGTATTATTCTTTTATAAAACTATAAATGTGAATGTGAATTAAAAGGTGAAGGACTTTTTTATAAAAAGAAGAGAAAAGAAACACAAAGTAAATGACTTGTGCAAAATCATGTAGACACATGTAGACATTTCTCCTGTGTCACAGCAAATTCTCACCTTCAGTTATAAATAATATAAAGTGTTATAGTCATAACAGGCAGCTATATTACAATGAAAATTCCTCAGGAAACATAAAAGTCATCTTTTCTGGAACTCACAATATCTTTTCTTTACAATATTACAGTAGGCAAACATCCCTGCATTAGTAGACCATCAATATAACATGGTAAATAGTCTATCAGGCTATGTAATCTTCAGTGTGATCAAACTGTGGTCTAAAGACTTTAGCAATTAGGACAAGTGTAAAGAAAGATGGACCTCCTCCAGAAGTGTAATATAAATTCAAGTATAGAATGCAATACCTAACTAATTGCCTCATTTTATGCATCACAGCTATACACAAAACATTACTCTAGGAGCTATAGAGAATCCAAGCTAGTATTTATCTATATTATATTTATCTTTACTTTTCACCCTTACCTGTTGTATGTGTGGATATCAAGGCACAATATTCATGTAATTGCACATGTCAACCACTATGATTATTTCTCTATTTGTTTCGTTTTTTAAATTTTTTTATTTATGTAATCACTTTACAGTCCAATCCCAGCCCCTCCTCTCATGTCTGACCTGCCCTTATGGCCCCTCCCCCTATTGCTCTGCTCTCCTTCTTCTAAGAGACGGGGAGGCCTATAAGAAGTACAAAGCCACCATGGTACCTCAAGTCACAATAGGACTAAGAGCTTCTTCTGCCACACAGATAAGAAAAGGCATGCCAGGTAGAAAAAAGGGACCCAAAGGCAGGCTACAGAGTCAGACATAGCCCCTACTCCCATTGTTAGGGCACCCACATGAAGCTACACGTCTGTGACATATGTGTATGGTGTCTAGGTCTGGCTCGTGCAAGCTCTTTGGTTGGTAGTTCAGTCTCTGTGAGGCCCCATGGGCCCAAGTTAGTTGACTCTGTAAATATTCTTGTTGTTTCCTTGATCCCTCTGGTTCCCTCACTCTTCCCTCCTACTCTTTCACAAACCTCTCCAATGTCAGCCTATGCTTTGGCCATGGGTCTCTGCATCTGCTCCATCAGTGCCTGAATGAAGCCTCTCAGGAGAGAGTTATGCTAGACTCCTGTCTGCAAACATAGCTGAATATCATTAATAGCTTCACCATGGGATGGGTCTCAAGCTGGGCCAGTCATTGTTTGACATTTCCTCAATCTCCGCTCCATCTTTATCACTACACTTCTTGTAGGCAAGACAAATTTTGAGTCAAAAGTTTTATGGATGGTTTGGTGTCGCTGTCTCCCCACTGGAAGTATTACCTGGCTACAGGAGGTGGCAACTTCAAGCTCCATTTCCCCAGCTATTAGGGATCAATGAGGGTCACCCCTATAGACTCTCAGAGGCCTCCACTTTCCTAAAGACGCTCCCCGACAGATTTACAAGAGCTTCAAATTGTTGAAGAAGATATTAGAAGATGGAAAGATCTCCTTTGTTCATGGATTGTTAGATTTAACATCAAAATGACCATCTTATCAGAAGCAATCTACAGATTCAATGCAACTCCTATCAAAACTCCAACACAATTCTTTAAGACCTTGAGAGAACAGCCATCAATTTCATATGGAAAAAATAGGATAGCTAAAAATAATTCCATACAATAAAATAACTTCTGGTGATATCACCATCTCTGATTTCAAGCTGTATTACAGATCAATAGTAATAAAAACTGCATGGTTTTGGCACAAAAACAGAAAGGTTGATCAATGGAATTGACTATAGACCCAGAAATAAACCCACATACCTATTGACTCCTGATTTTTGACAAGAAGCAAAAACCATACAATGGGAAAAAACAAGGTCTTCAACAGGGGCTACTAGTCTAACTGGATGTCTGTGTGTAGATCAATGCAAACAGATCCATATTTATGACCTTGTGCAAAACTTAAGTCCCAGTGGATCAAAGACCTCACATAAAACTGGATACATTAAATATATTAGAAGAGAAAGTAGTGAATAGCCTTGAACTCATTGACATATTTCTCTATTTCTATTTCAACATTTTCTTCACATATTGTTTGACTGCAGTTAGACTATGGTTTCTAGGTTGGCTTGTATTTAAGCAAAGGTGAGTATAAGTTCTAACAAGGAATATAATCAAAGATCAGATGCTTCACTTCCAGGAATTGCCTATACAAGTACTCCGTTAAGTGAATGTCTCTCCTTTACCTTCAATAGATGGAAATGTTCAGTAGGTTCATATAACAAGATGAAAGGAGGTAGAGTACATAAAAACTACTTGGATTTAAATCACTTGCCATGTATTACACTGGAGTTTAGAATTCAGTTGATTAAGAAATTGGTTTCACTTTTGTCGTGCATACGCTTTGGAGTTGATACATTGTTGGCATTTCACTACTTTTTATAGTACTTGACTTGTGAGAATCACACATGGTGCTTACCTAAAAGATGGACCAAAAGTAAAACAAATGACAGCTACTTTAGTGTGAGTCACGGGGTACATAAGCAGTGCATCTCAAATGTAGTGGTCCTTATTTACAGTGTCTGTGTCCTTGGAGTTGGGTTGGACTACTGCTCATCCTGACATTGAGAAGTATGATTCAAAATAACTGATGGTTCCAATGCAAGTAAGTTGTGTAGTGAAAAAAAATTACAAGCAAGGTGTAGAAATCCCAATTACTTTCTTATGTGCTCTGTTGTATATGTCATAACCTTACAGTGTCCTTGTCCAAGTGTTTTTCTTTCTGTAGCAATTCCACTCACTATGCCACTATGGGTAGTAGGACAAAATGAACAAATGATGTCTTTGTAATAGAAGAACATGAGCACATAAGACAGATACTGTAATCAAAATGCTTTCTTATTGGATGCTAAATTACATCTTGAGTTTTGACATTTATTTTGCATAATAGAAGTCTTCCATTTACTAGTTCTTCAGCTATCCTCTGAATGTATACTTTGTCCTCCATTGGCTTTGGAGATTATCAAAATAATTATTAAGGTATAGGTAGTGTATTAAATTAAAAGCAACATTTAATATCTTATCAATCAATCAACTGGCATTTAAAGTCAACTGGCTGTTATTAAAACTATGTCAATCACTTATAGTTTTATTCTGAAACCAGGAATGCTGTGTTCAGGAATGTTTCTGTTCTCTCATGCTAATTCATATAATGTACCATGATGCCATTCAGTCAACCTCTAAATTTAATACTATCTAAAGTCTGGGTAAATCAACACCAATTGGACTTTAGGATTTACATTTTTAGAGTTGGGAGTAATTTTTCTGCTAAAACTTTCATGTTCATTCCTGTAATTTTAAAGACTACATCTCAGTTTGTTTATTTTTTCACTCTAATGTGTGAGATCATCAGGATGATTTTCTTGAAGCCTAAACAAGAAGACTTAGTCATGCCCACCAGGCTACATATAGAGACTGAGTTCTACCTGATGGCAGCTTTGCCATTTTGAGGACTTGGCCAATAAATACAATGATAGCACAATGAAAAGAAAATAAATCATGAAAATCCAATTAATTATCACTTCCGAGGCCCTGAGGCAGAGACTGCTGTTGAGTCACAATGTTACAGCGAGGACCTGTACTGCTCTGCACTCCCAGAGTTCTGATGCAAGTGACCACTATTCTGACACTTGCTATGAACTCAGCTCTTCAAAGGATTAAACTTAGTCTTGAGCTCTATCATATTTTCCTCATTTTCAGTGTTCTTCAAACACGTAGGAAAATGTTTTCTTTCAGCCTCATTGAGAGTAGCTGGTGGATTGCAATACATTTCTCCAGGCAATTGCAGTAGTGTGTATCTGGGATAACACAGAGGGACTACTCTATGTCTTTTAGAGAATGCTAATTATACTCCTGTGAGATGATAATTACCATCAGAGGCATACAATCTTTCTGCTTTAAAGGAGTTTTTGAATGTACGGCCAGCCCACATCTTTTTGGATTCATGAATATCTTCAGGGACAGGCGACTTTATATTTCTTAAGAGAGTATACAATGCCCCCAAGACAGCTGCAAAACCCAGAGTTTCCTCCTTATATTTATCTCGTGATAATTTCAGTTAGTCCCAGACTATAAACCAGCTGCTATACTGCATCATAACACAGGGTTGTTAAACCACCTCAACAAACTAGTTTGGTGTAGGACAAACAATAACCCTAATTTCTTTGCTTAGTACAAAAATCAAATTCTCTCTATATGAAATAAAATGCAAATAGCAATTTTGTCGACTGCAAATGGTCGGAAATTCTAAAAGATGTTTACTGCCTTGCCACATGTCTTTATGAACCCCACAGTAAATACTGCTGAACAGCTGAAGAGAACTTAAAGTATATTCAACTTTAAATGGTACTGACCTGTGTAGGTGCAATGTTTCGTACAACATTCCACTCATCGAACTTTGTAATACTTGATGTCGCCTGACAAATCGAGGAGAGAAAAGTAACTATTATTTTTCATTCTGGGTTCAAATTACTGGATTGAAAACCAGCATGCCCTCTGGCTCAGAAGTGCCCACCATGGACTAAAACTGATACTTAGACGAATATACGCAAAACAACAGCTAAGCAGCATTTCATGAAAACGTGGGGGATTTTGGTGTTTCACATCCCATTAGCTCCCGCCTTGCCAAATTGAATTATTACCACAGCTTGTGTCATTATTTTAGAGTTGGGATACAGTGAGGCAACCCATTTACTGCAGTAGTATCTACACATTTCCTATGTATTTCATCTATATTGATCACTTTACATACAAATGGAAAGATAAAGTTTATGTAACACCAAAGTCAGCAGCAAATTTAGTTGTTCTCAATTTAGAGAAAAACAGATTTAAACAGAAGTATTTGGCTAGAGAGCAATGAACCTTATTACTCATGTATTCCACACATATTTCATACATCTCCAATCAGATTGTGAAAATGGCTTGAGAATATTCATATTTTTCAGTATCATAGATAAACTGTTGAAAAAAAATCTTGCTTTTGTGGAATTACTGATGCAAAAAAGGTACATGAAAGATTGTGAAAAATCATTTTCCTGTGCTTAAAACAAGTTCTTTTAAGAAAAAAATAAAGGTTCTTTTTTTTTTTCTCTTTTCTTTTGATTAATTGAATTACTTCCACCCGAACTGGAGCTTCTACTCCTTCCTCTCCTCTGAGAACCTCCTTTTCACTTCCCCTACCCCAATGCCCTTCTCACTTCCTCCTCAGAGAAGGGGAGTCCAAGACTGCAGAGATGGCTCAGCCCTTAAAGACCAGGCTCACAACCAAAACTATAGGAGAACGAGATGTCAGTCCTCCTTGGCATATCAAGCTGAAGTATGACTGGGTGCATTTTCTTCTGATGAGGCTAGAGAAGATCATCCAGTTAGGGAGAAACTGATACAAAGGTGGGCAACAGAGTCAGATACAGGCCCTGCTCCTGCTGTTACAGGTTCCATTTGAGGACCAATCTGTACAATGTTACATATGTTTAGGGGGCGTAGGTCCAGCCCATACATGCTTCTCTGGTTAGTGACTCAGTCTCTGTAAGCCCCTATGGGACCAGGTTAGTTGATTCTGTAGGGTATTTTTGTGGTTTCTTCACCTTTCTGGCTCCTTCAATCCTTCCAACCCTTTGAACAAGATTTCCAAGCTCTACCTAATACTTAACTATGGATCTCTGCATCTGTTTTCATCAACTGCTGGGTGAAGCCACTCAGAAAATTGGGAATTGTTCTACTTCAAGCCCCATTTATATCACTCTTAGACATATACCCGAAAGGTCTTCCACCTTCCACAAGGACACATCCTCAACTATGCTCACAGCAGCTTTATTTGTAATATCCCCAAACTGGAAACAACCTATACATCCCTCAACTGAAGAACAGATAAAGAAAATATGATATATTTACACAAGCTTTCAGGCAAATGGATGAAAGTAGAAAAGTTCATCTTAAATGAGGTACCCTAGACCCAGAAAAACAAACATGGTATGTACACACTGATAAGTGAGTATTAGCCATAAAGTAAAGGAAAACCATGTTACGATCCACAGACCAAAAAAAAAAAAAAAAAAGGTAAGTAAAAAGTAGAGCACAAGGGATTTTGTTTGAATCTCACTCCAAAGGGGAAATAAAAGAGACATCTGAAGTAGACAGAGGGAGGAGACTGAGTGAGAGAAGAGGTCGGGAGGGGCACAGGAGAGATCAAGTGTGGACAGTGTGGTAGGCGAGAGGACTGGAAGACGGGGCTGGAATCAGTGGGGGGGGGGGGATTGTCTCTGGGACGAGCTAGAAGTAAAAGACAAGTGAAACTCCCAGAAGTCTATGAGGCTGACCCTCTAGCTAAGACTCCTATCAATATGGGATATGAAGCATGAAACCGTCACCTCCTGTATCCAAGCAAGAATTCCAATGGAGGGATGGAGAAAACAACGCAGCCACAAAGCCCATGATCCACAATTTCTCCTGCCTATAAGAGGTTCAGGAATAAGAAGGGACAAAAAGAGAGGGAATGGCTAACCAATGGCTGGATCAACTTAAGCTGTGCAGCAAAGACAATGAGTTGTGGGTTCTTAATATACAAAATCACACTTTGTCAAATTGGGATGGGTTGGGTTCAGCAGCATAATGCTTAGAGCTTGCCTGGTTTTTGCTTACTGGACTAACATAGTTTCAAGGTCTGCAGTGGCATTCCTTATACAAATATCTAGTTTACTAATTCTGTTTGCTTGCTATATTTATGGTTCCTCTCCCTTGTGAATCTCTAGTAGGATAGACCATGGCTCTTGCATCGCAGGAGTGACTTTTAAATTTGGATAAACCAGATTTCCTTATCATTTATTAAGTGTCTACAAAGTCAATGCCAAGGGACATTGCACCAGAGTGTGAGTATAAGGCTTGGTTTGCTGAGGGCCTTTGATGTATCTAGGTTACATGTCCTATTTTATACATAATTATTCTGGAATACTGACAAGGATATAATTAAACCAAACAAGAGGTGTAGATGAATAGAAAACTCTTACGATCCCTTTATCCATGCTAAGCTTCAGCAGTGATATGGCAAGCATTTCCAAGATAGAAACCTAAATTTAAGACTTGAATCAAAAGGTAAGCTCTGATATGACAGAAAATCAGGCAGTGAGCTACTTCTTACAAAGGCCTGTACATAGACCCAAGTGTTAAAAAAATGATTGTAACAAAAACATTTTTAAAATGAAACTCAGAGAGATGTGAGTGGTGCGTGTGCGTGTGCGTGTGCGCGTGTGTGTGTGTGTGTGCGCGCGCGCGTGTGTGTGTATGCGCACATTCATGTGTAAATAGTAGGACATTTTTAGTTACAGAGCTGAAACAAAGTTCATTAGATTATAACAGATCAAGCCCTATAGATGGAGGCCTCTTCAGTCCTGAGACTGGAACTAGGTCCAAAAATGCACACTGAGATATTCAAAGAGTTTAACTAAGCAGCAAGAGGAGACACATTTTTCATAAGGCCAGGGTGGGGTTATTGTAATTCTTACAGGGTTACTTTAGTCCAATTCTCAGCTGATTCTCTTTTCACCATAGGATGATCCATTGTTACCTCCTAATTACATTCACTTGTGCCTTAAGGAGATTTCTTTTACATTTCCAATCCATATAGTCATCCTTTTAGAAGAGAATTTAACCATGATTAGCAACTAATTAATTCTCCTAAAATTTCACTAGGAAGGTTTCAAATTTGTGAATGTATTTTGTTTACTAGGTTTGAACTTAGACTGCTCAAAATGATATATATGTAAATATTTACCAAATTTCTCCAGAAAGACATCAAAGAAACTCACAAAAAGCTACGGGTGTGTGTCCTGCTCACTTTCATGGCTATACATGATATGCCATTACTGTTTAGATCTCTTCAAGATCTATTTTTATTTACACATTTGTTCCTTGATTGAAAGACAAAAACAATTCCTAATGTCCCAGCTTCCATTGGCATTATAATGAGAATGAGTCAAGCAGCAAGTATCAGGCAAGTTGGTACTGAGAAGTATTAACTACGATGCCTATAGGATGCTCATGAGAATATTCATAAGATAACACAGAAAATAAAACTAAGATGCCAGTTATTTTGCCCAATTTCCCTGCCAGGAATAATCAAAGACATCAAACTAATATAAAGGTTAGATGAGATTTAAAAGAGGTAAATAAAGTCATTAAAACCAGTTATGCAGAAATACAGAGCAGAGGGAAGATGAATTACACATATCACTGAAAGGATGAGCTGGAACTGTACTTGACACAGATAGGTCTATAAGCACAACCCAAAGAATATTTTCTATATACTTGTATCTATGAGGGTTTGTAAATTCCATAAAGGTATATATAAATGACTCCCCCTCTTCTTGCAGCGGACTTTATAGCCTGATGGTTCTTAAAGCTTATATACCTTTATGCCATTGTCACCTCTAAAAACACTAATTGCCATTTAAAGTTTCTTGATTTGTCTGAAGAAATATCATTACTCTCTAAAGCCATTGATATGCAATGAGGTGCCCTAAGGTATTCCATACTCTGTTCAGTAGAACAGTAGCATGGAGCTCGATTGGACACTGCCTTTTGTCTACTCTGGTACAAAGTTTAAATTTCCACATGAAATTTATATGAAAACAGAGAGACCTTACAACGGGTGCTAATGGAAATATTATCTACTATGTCATAGGTTATATCCTATTAATTGGCAGATTACAAAGATTCTGAACATACAAAAATATTTAAGGTTTCCATTGATTACTTACTAGAAGAATAAGAGCTCTGATGTAATAGCACTAAGGTATAAATCATCAATGCAGCCAAGAAAACTGTAGGACTTAATTTTTCTAATGACAAGATATTAAATTCTACTTATTGTTTACTGTAGATCAAAGTATGATTCCATGTAGTTGATCTCTCTTACTTATGAGAGCACAAAGAACTTCCTAAAGCAAAAATTAGTAAAAACTTGTTTTATTCTGTGGCTTCATTCATATGAAACTGCCTCAGGATTCCTGGTGTGATAAAACACCATACCATGAACACAAGGCAATATGGGGAGGAGTTTATTTGGCTTGTCAATTACAGTTTATCATCAGAGGAAGTAGAGACGGGGGCAAAGCACTAAAATGGAGCCATGGAGTTAAGGAGAGGACAGGAAGGACTGTTGTTTCACTGATTGGCCAGCCTTGGCTTGCTCAGCTGCCTTTCCTTAAAACCCATAGCTACCTGCCTAGGGGGTGGGCACTTCCCTATTAATTAGCAATCAAGAAATGTCCTGACAGACTTGCCTACAAGTCAATCTAATGGAAGAATATTACCAATATATTAGTTACAGAAGAGAATGGTTCACCTTAATAAACATTTTCAATAAAGCTTAAATAGCCCAATGGCATGGCTTCACACTAACAATTTTTAAAAATGTTTTGTGTTAGCACCTTCAAGGAAGCTGTCTTGCTTATTATACCACCAAAATTTTACTTCATGCAAAGACATCCCTCCAAATAGACTATTTCTCTGTAACTCGATATATCCCTGCTTTCTGGACAAAATAACATGAAGTCTCATGTATTATTAAGGTAAAAGGCAGCTACAGAAAATGTTAGTGCCAAGAGGATTCTAGTGTATTTCCACAGACAACAAATCTCTCCATTTCTGAGAAGGGAGAAATCATTACAGAGTCTGTATTCATCCTTCTATCTTTTCATTTTATTTAATGATGTAATTACTGCTGAACTCTCTTTAACATAGTGTTAACTAATACTAATTATTTCTGAATTTATTTTCTTATTCTATCATACAACACATCCTTATGGCATTTTCCCTCCCTCCGCCCTTCTTATTTCCCCCACACACCTCACCCCTGCACGTCCATGCCTCTATTTCACTTCCTAAATATCAACTGAACACAGTATAGCAAGATACAATAACACTTGGCACAAATCCTCAAATTAGGGAAGGGCTAGGCAACCCAGTAGGAGGAAAAGGGTCCCAAGAGCAGGAGAAAGATTCAGAGACACATCCACTCCCACTGTTAGGATTCCCACAGAAACACCAAAGTAACCATAACAAATATGCCGAGAACATAGCACAGACCCATGTGTACTCGTTGGACACTTCAGTCTCTGTGAGCCCCTATGAGGCCTGATTAGTTGATTCTGTGGTGGATATTCACCAAGTGTTCTCAACCCCTTTGGCTTCTGCAATTCCTCTGTCCCTTCTGACGAGAGGTTTCCAGCTATAAGGGGTGGGACCCAATAGAGATCTCCAAATTGGACTCAGTATTTCTCTGTCAAATGTTTGACTGTAGATCTCAGCGCCTGCTCCCATCAATTGCCAGAGGAGGCCTGATGACGCTGACAGTATGCTAGACAAGCCGTGGCCAAGCAGGACACAAAGTTGCTTGAGGAACTCTGTCAGAGCAAGGTAGAGATGTCCTTCATAATTCCTGCTTCACAGAAAAATCTTTCCGATATCCTGGGGCTATAGGCCTAAGAGATCGAAAATTGGGCAAGACCCTAGTATATGAGTACACAGAATGAAATTAGGAATCTATTTTCTTTTTCTGAGACAAGATTTCTCTGTGTACCCTTGGCTGCCCTGGACTTGCTTTTTATACCAGGATGGCCTTGAACTCACAGAGATTTGCTTGCCTCTGCCTTCCTGAGTGCTAAGATTATAGCCATGCACAACCATACCTTACTATTTTTAAATGGTTTATTATTTTAATTATGCATGTCTGTGTTTATGTATGCACACATTAATCCCCAAGGAGGCCTGAGGTGTTGGACACCCCTGGCCTGGAGTTACAGACTTCTGAACTGTCCAACTTAGGTATTGGGAACTGAACTCAGGTCCCTGCAAGTAAGGTTTGTGCTCTTAACTACTGAGCCATCTCTCCAGCCCTGATTAGGAAACATTTTATTGATTTTTTAAAATCGTGGATCTCTGGACTATCCAGCCCCTGATTCTTGGTCATCCAGGCAGTCTGTGACATGGGCTCCCTCTCTTGGTATGGATTTCAAACTATACTAATTATTAGGTGGCCACACCCACAATTTATACACCTCCATTGCTTTCAGGCAGAACAGAATCAATTATAGGTTAAAGGTTTTATGGCTGCATTGGTGTTCCAGCCTCACCAAGGAAAGCCTTGCCTCATTAGAAAACATGGTGAATTCAGGTTACACATTTTCTATTACTAGGAGTCCTCACTAGGACTACCCTCGTAGAATCCTACTGTAATAGGGTTCAACACCACCACCCCCAAATGCTCTGCAACTCCAGTTTCTTCACAGTACTTTCACCCTTCATCCCCCACACACCTATGATGCCTCCTGTTCCCCTTCCCACTTGCCCCTAGTTCACTTGCAGAAATCTAGTCTATTTCTCCCTCTCAGGGAGATCTAAGGAGCCCCTTGGAGCCCTGCTTATAACCTAGCTGCTCTGGGTCTGTGATTTGTAGCATGTTTATCATTTACTGTGCTAATATCCACTTATAATTGGGTATATAACATATTTGTCTTTTTCAGACTGGGTAATCTCTCTTCAAATCATTTCTTTAGGTCCATCCATTTACCTGCAAATTTCAAGGTGTAATTTCTTCTAAACAGCTAAGTAATATTCAATTGTGTGAATGTACCACATTTTCTTTACACAGTTTTCAGTTGACAGGCATCTCGGTTGTTTCCAATTTATGGCTATTACAAATTTTAAAAAGGAGTTTTGAACACGGTTGGGCAAGTATCTTTGTGATAGGATGGAGTTTCCTTTCCATGGATGGCCAAGAGTGGTATAACTAGGTCTTGAAGGATATTGATTCTCAACTTTTAAAGGAACCACCGTATCAGTTTCCATAGTGACTGTACAAGTACACAGTTCGATCTGCAATGGAGGAGTGTTCCCCATGATCCATCTCCTCGCCAGCATGAGCTGCCATTTGTAGTTTTGATATTGGCCATTCTGACAGGTATAAGGTGGAATTTGAAAGTAGTTTTGACTTAATTTCCCTTATTGCTAAAGATGTTGAACATTTATTAAAGAGTTTCTCAGTCACTTGAGAATTCTCAATCAAGATCTGTATCCTACTTTTAATTATTTAACCTGATTATTTGGGAGTTTTTGGTTGTCTATATGCAATATATATGACAAGATATGATATGAGCCCTCTATTGGATGTGGTGTGCTGTGAAATCTATATTAGACTCTAGAGGACTTCTCAACCACAGCTAGTTCCCAAATAAATGATACAGACTTTTTAGATTAATAAAAGCTAAGTCACAGTAACTGGGCAGATATTAACCCTCTAAGCTCTTTTGCTATGTCCCAGATACACACTCCAAGTTACTTGCCATAATTGCTCCTGTCTGGACTGCTTCTGTTCCATAGGGCTAGCCGTCATGGCCACATGCCCTGTCCCTACAGACCCTTGAGGACCTCCTTCTCTCTGGTTTCCTCTCCTTCTCCTACATCTCCTTTCTGTCTCTCTCTCCTTGTGGTCCTCATCTGACCCCAAGCCTGGGAACCTAAGTTCTGCCTACTTCTCTTCTGCCTGGCTATAGGCTGTCAGCTATTTTAGCCTGCCACAGAATATTGGTGAGCAAACCTTCTACAGCATCGCTTGGTGTACTCAAGAGTATGTACTAGTCCGAGCTGCAATCAGCTCTTGGGAGCCAGAAATTTAGCATTTGAATGCATGACACCAGACCAACTCTAGTAGTGGAACTGCTGAAAATGTCTTCCCATTCTTTAGGCTGCTGTTTTAACCTACTCATGGTGTTCTTAGCATTACAGAAGCTTTATGGTTGCACCAACTCCCATTTATTTGTTGTTAGTCTTAGTGTCTGTGCTATCAGTGTTTGGTTCAGGAAGTCATCTCCTGTGTCAGTGCCTTCAAGGCTGTGTTCCACTTTTTTTCTAGCAGGTTCAGTTATAAAGCACTGTTTTTCAATTCTCTTGGAAAATGAGTTTGTTTGAGTTTTCTTCAGATGTACTTTATAAAACAAATAAGATGATCCAGGGTCATAAGAACTTCTCATTTCTTCTGTGTCGTTGAGATATGCATTCTGTTCTCCTTTTAACACATGTCACATCAAGCAATTACGTAAGTGCTGACTCCTACAGCCCATAATACATGCATGGCCTCACAAAACACTAATCACCCAACAGGTGCTTATAAATCCTTACTCTTACATTCATACATCAGGTTTATAGTGTCATATATTTCTGGCTCAAGAACTCTTGAACAGCTTGCTGAGGTTTACGTTTCTTGTACTTAAAAAGTTAAAAGAATTGATAGATTGTTGCTGGTGGTATTTTTATAGCTTATAAGCTTTCTTTGCTTATTTTTTAACCTGGTTATCACACAAACAACTGAGACATCCCAGCCATAGTTGCACTTTGTAGCTGTCCTCGGCTCCTACTCCTTCCTCCTTCCTGATCTCCCTTGCACGTCGTTGCTGAACCCCTGCTTCCTCTCCTGTTGCCTCCTTCCTGTCTGGCAGGAAGTTCAGTTCTGTTCTCTCTCTGGCTCATAGTTGGCTGTAAGCTGCTTTATTTACCTAACAGGGACACAATTGGGAAGCAGATTTTGCACAGCACTTAGACAGGAAATCAGAATTTAAACTATGCAATCTTATGCCTAGAGATAATTTTCATATGAAAGTAGAACATTGATATATACAACAGAAAAATCCTAGTTTTTAATACTTTTAATTTTTACATATACATTTATATTATCACAAATATATACAATAAACTACTTATGGCAAGTAGAACCATGGCACACTCAGGAATTGTATAAATGTTACATTATTAGTGTTTTGGCTATTTGTATTTGGCATCCTTGAAGAAAACATCATTCCTATCTTAGTGAGTCTAAAATTCTCAATGTAAATCAATATCTATCATATCTCATCATTATCAACTTAAAGCATCTATCTACACCAGAAACATCTTAACCCCTAAACAAGTAAGCTTAATTGTAGAACTAAACTATCTGGTCTTGAACCCTCATTGACTCTTTGGATAGCAAACTGTCTCTGTCATCTTCTCACTTGGACAGCTACTAACCTGCACTCCTGGTATATACTCAGGAAATCCAATTGTTTTAATGTTTCTGTTTTACAGTTAATGTAGATAAGAATGCAAACACCAGGCATATTCTGTGTCATGATTCTATATGGGGGTCACAACTCACAACTGAAGGAGTGAGGTATGTGTTAAAGGACATGGGAGCCGAATGAACAGCCCTCAATGGAGTCTGCCACACCGCAAATATTCACAAAATTTATCTAGGTATACCATCCTCCAGAAAAGATATGTCTTCCTTAAGGAGATAGAGCGTAAGTCTTGTCTGTTTGATTGGGAAACTTATAGTGACTTTCTTCAGAGTTTAGAAATAGGGTAAATGCTTCATCATACCAGAATTATTATCAACATTAATTACATCAAGCTACTGCTATTGACCGTTCACTTAACACCACCAAAAACGACACTTTATGCCTGTGCTATTCCTCCTGTTAGCCCACAGTCTTAATCAAAACACTAGAAAGTCAAATTTAAAAAGACTCCAAGATCATCCTACAAAGCACCTAATATTACTGGTCAAAATCATCAGAATGATGATACCAAGATCAGTTTGAGAAAGATGTAAGGAAACCGTACACCTGGAGATGGTGTGCATACACCTGGAGATGGTGTGCATATACCTGGAGATGGTGTGCATACACCTGGAGATGGTGTGCATACACCTGGATATGGTGTGATCTCTAGATAGAACCTAGAACAGAAAGGGGATATCATGAAAAAAACACATTTTAATGATAATAATGAGCTGACAATGATTTGTTACTTCACCAAATATGCAAAATTAATATACTGTTTTAATGATAAAGACACTAGGCTTGGGATACATGAAAACTCTGTTCAATACATTTTCAAATTTTCCATCAGCTTAATGGCTTTTAAAAGTATCTACTTTAAAAGGCATTAAAATAATTGGAAGTATTTTGACTAAGACCTCAATTAGTCACTTGAGATGATAGTAGGTTGCACGGAAAGTGCTTTAACATTAGACTGATGGAGTTCAATTTAACCTCTGCTACTAAGTAGAGGCATAAATCACCATAATTTGTATCTCTTAGAGGCATAGTATCCTTTCATCAGCACACAGAGGATGATAATATCCTAGTAAAGTTGCAATGAAGTTTAAATGAAATCAGATATATGAATCATCCATAGTGATACCTGTCACTGAAAACTTTAAAAAAAATCTGACCGAGAACTCAGCACCATTAGGAGGGACCTAGATTTGCCTTCATCTCCTCCAGGTTCGCACTGACCTTATGACATACTGGTTGTGCTTCGAGTGTCAACAACCAGCCTTCAGGGCAGAGGCGTTGGGTTGCCTTGCTCTCTTCTCTGTGCCCCAGCTAGGAAAACTTTCTTGTCGGGGCAGAGGCGTTGGGTTGCCTTGCTTTCTTCTCTGTCCCCCAGCTAGGAAAGCTTTCTTGGATCCCATGCACAGACATTGTGAGACTCTCCCCTGAGGTCTGGTATAAATGCAGGTAATATCATGGAAAGAAGATAATGGAAATTAATGAGGACACAGGAAAAATGGAATGGGAACAAAAAAGATACAGAATCCCAAAAGCTAGCAAGAGAAAAACACTGATGTGCACCTCAGTGAGCACTTGAGTTGTCTTCATTCGCAGCTTTCTGAAGAACAGAATGCTAAATGAATGTAACATACTCATTAGGCGTGCTTATTATAATTATTCCATATTTGAAGCTGAATATGACACATTTCCTTGTAATACATAGAGTAATTCAACATTCAATAATTTAAAACAACATTCCAACACGATGTGTTTATTTCTTTTGTTTATTACATGTAAGTAAGCAGATTTTATCATTTATGTCTTGAAATCCAAGCAGAGAGGACTTTGTTTACTGAAAGACTTCACAGAAATAATATGACAGTGGACGTTTTCTGTGCTAGTTCCCTTTGTTGATATAATAAAACACCATGACCCAAAGCAACATATGTAAGAAAGTTTATTTTGATGTTTGCTTTCAGAGCAAAAGTCCATGGATGCAAGGGACAGTCCCCAGAGGAGGCCTAGAGCAGAAAACTGAGGGATCACACGTACATCTTTTTTTCCCCAAGACAGAGTTTCTCTGTGTAGCCTTGGCTGTCCTGGATTCACTTTGTAGTCTAGGCTGGTCTCAAACTCACAGAGATTTGCCTGCCTCTGCTTCCCGAGTGCTAGGAATAAAGGTGTGCACCACCACACCTGGCCTCAGAAGTATCTCCTTAAACACAAATCAGAGGTGGAAAGGAATTGAGGTGAAGCCATAGACCCTTCAATTCTGTGGCTTATTTCTTCCACCCATGCTCCATCCAGTAAATAGTCCTCATCCTCCCAAACGGAACCACCAATCAGAAGCCAAGTGTCAAATACATGAACTTATGAAAGACAATTCTCATTCAAACTATCACACTCTCTAAGAACTATATTTTTAGTTCCCTTAGGTCACACCATGACAGTGTGGGAGGTTAAATGTCAACAGGCAGAGGGTCTACAAGAACGCTACATGAGGCAGCAAGGTGGCTTTCGTCTTTGAGCTAAAGCACAGGAAGACGAGAGAGACAAGCAACTGGGCGTTTACAGTCCAACACATTGTGTGTCATATAGAAATTATACATTTCACCACTGAAGTTTCTACTAAGAAGTTCTTTCTCATTACTACCAGTCAGTTGGTTAAATCTACAGCCTCCACCAATTCAATGTGAGACCACAGATTCAGTGGCTGATAGGTATTGCTTCAACTATTGACTCAGTAAGTAAAATCTATGCTGACATTATGAAATAACTTGTTTTTTAAGAGTTCCATTTTTTTGTTTGATGTAGTATTTTTGAAATAAGAAAGATGTCATTTCGATTAGAAGAGAAAAAAATTAGTATATAAAATGAGAAGATTATGAGTTGTTAAATTATTAAATGTTTTTAAATTATAAATAATGGCTGTTTTCAACACACACATCATATATAGGATTTGAAAAATGGATCTTGAATCATTGACTAAAAACGTTGAAACCATAGTCACATACAAGTTTGCAAAATATGATCTTTCAGAAGTTACTGCTTCTAAAGATATTACCATGACCACAGCAGGTTGTGAGAGTAGATGTGTCAGAACGCCTCAAGAATTTAAAGCATTTTTCCCCACTGAGAACTAAGAAGTTACTTTCACTGGTTTTTTCTTGCCTCTGAGCTCCATTATAGTTTTTTCTAAATCCCAAGCTGAAAAGCACCAGGGAAGATGTTCAGGCAAAAAAAAAATCTATTTTTAGTCTTTAGCTCATTCTGACGTGAGCACAAAGATCCGCTGCAGCTGCAACACCTGGGAGTTTCCTCTGCTCTGTAAACAGTGCTAGCATGTAGCAAAAACTGTATTTGAAGCTAAAATCCACCAAATACGAATTGTATCATTGGAAAAAAAAAGCCATATGTGAAAAAAAGAATTCTCTGGACATTCAACAAAATAAAGAGAGGAGAAAAAATAAGAAGAACAGAAAGAAAGAGGAGAACTCCATTGGCTGGCTCTTATACTAGACAGTCTCAAATGGATCATCTCATCATTTTTTTGTGCATTTCCTATATTTGAAACATTTCTGAACTTTAATCTCCTCATTGTTTAACCCTTAAAAGATGATTTAAACATTAACCTCAGGCTGAAGAAGCAGATAAGGGTAAGAGTACTTTTATAGAATGCTCGAGACTTTCGGCCCTCTCTGAGTACCAAAACAAACAACAAAATCAGATAAAGATGAATTTTGGGTTGATGATGTAACTCTGTAAATAGAATGCATGAGGCTGTGAGTTCTCTCCCCCAGCCCCGCAGCATAAACTAGGCATGGCCATGCATGTCTGCAGTCACAACACTTGGGTAGTGAATGTAGGAAAATCTGAAGCTTAAGGGTATCGTCAGTGACACAACAGTACAAGGCTAGTTTGAGGTACATTACATCCTCTCAATAACCAAAACCAAAAAAAAAAAAAAATCAATAGCCCATTTCAAGTCAGGTGCTGGAACTGAGCACGTACTGGGTAAGTTTCAGGTAGAGTGACTGTTAGTTGCCATGAGGTTAGTTTTCAGGTCTTCTGGAAACATGTTTCTTTCCATCACCAAGAATAAAAACCAAGTAAAGAAAGTAAAGAACTGTGTTGTTTTACTCTTAAAAAAAAAAAAGGAAGATCTTGGTCATTAGCATCCTATGCCTTTTAGATGCTTGTTTTCTGCCTGTGAAATCTGCTGGCTTTGGAATGGAGTACTATCAAATCATCAGCCTTCTCACTGTGTACAGAACTGCAGCACACAGCACTTGTGTCAAACAGGAAGCCATGCTCTTCAACGATTCAAACATGATTGAGAATAGTGGGAGGCAGTCATGCCTCAGGGCACAAAGCTACGGCACATGAAATCAAATATAGATTTTATACTCTGAGTTCTGCTTGTACTGTATTTCAGATTTCCCTTGAAAGATCAGAGAAAGACATGAATCACATCCTGCAAATTAGTAAATGTAGTGTACATGAATAACACTCTTCTCAGAACTGAACATGACCCAGAACTGCCCATTAAAGCCTCTGCCTTTAGAAAGGAGTCAGAAATCACACTGATGCAGAAAAGTGGCAATATTGGGTTCTCCTCTATGGTCTGTGATGACATCAGCCATGCAATACCAGGTATGAATTCTCCACAATTGAATAAACCTTAAATCCAATTGGACAAATATTGTTTAACCCCAAGATATAAGTGCCACTATTGCCCCATTGTGGATTAATTGCTTTAGTCAATAGGTGTCACAGTTAGGTTGGTTGTTTCTCCTCCACGCACTTTTATTGTGCCTTTGAGTACTATGAGGACTAGCCTTCAGGGTGAACTTATGTTTTCCAAAATCATATGTCCGAAGTTTGGGATGTGATTTTTAAATTTCTTACATTCAAAATTTCTCATTAAATGAAATTACCTTTTTATATTTACTGCTAAATTATATCTGTCTTAATCTGTTAAATGCTACACAGGTTATGAGGTGCAGTAAGGTTAGTGAAAGGAAAATGAATAATATTCCTTAGTCTGGTCATACTGTTATGTCTAGATAAGTATTGTATTCGAAAACATGTGCACCTTTAATTTCTGTATTTTATGCTGAGATAAACAGAACTTCCAATTAAATCTGTAAGGTGAGTCCCTTACAACTCTCAATTCTGTTCTACTTTCTGTAGCAAATGAGCAAAGTAGATAGCCAAAGAATTCCAGAGTTCTGTGGTGGGAAGTGTATGCAGTCATGTGAGATGACCCCTTCTTAAAGGACAGCTGTTGTCTATTCGATAATCATGCATTCACATGTAATTTTGTTGTTAAAATCCTATAACTTTGACTTCCTGCATTGAATAAAGGACTAAATACTTAATAATAACTTTATGTAGCACAGTATTATATTGAGGTGTATCCTGCAAAAAAAAAAATCTGAATTAATCCATATCCACCCTCCGAACTTTCTTTATGGCCAATCTTCTCATTTGTAAAGTGTGCTCTTCTCTAGTCTTCTATGTAGAATTTATGTATAAGCAAATGTAAACCTCCTTACACGTGAAAGGTGTTCCATGAGCACTAATTCTCCCTCTCAGGGAACAACTCAAGACACAATGATCAGATGTGAGAACACATGCTAATTTTTCACTGTCTTTCACATGTACGTATGAGCAGGACATTTACAGTAGTAAACCTAAATAGTTGAGTGACATCTCAACTGCTTTTAGTTCAAGAATTAAAAGACCATATGTCACTAAATGACTAAAGGGGTAACTTTAAACATTCATCATCCTAGAATACTTTCTCTTCTACAGAAAATAAAATTACAGTGTAACCTAGATTTATAAGTTTTCTAAATGATTCCTACTTTAAATTAGCTATGTTGAATCACAAGTGTTTCTGTTTCACCATTTTCTAATAATCTTGTTATTTACATCACTGATAAGACTAATGTAAAGAACTTTCAATTAGTAGACAAACCAACAACACTCTAGGCTCAACAAGTAGCTACATAGTTGATGATACAGAACAGCTGTGTGAATTGTTTCCAAAGTCCACAGTATAATGTATAGGGTCGGTACAGAGCTAGAAAATATCCATTCCAAGTGTCAGATTACAGTCACTGCACAGTTTCTTATCTACAATTCTTCACACATCTTCTTCTTGGATCCAATATTTTCCAGCCCCCTTTCATCTTTTAAAGTTCAAACACAAAGTCTCTACAGTGGTCAAGCCTGTCCAAATGCTTTGCCATCTCCAAATTAAATCGTGAAAGTGACCCTGTATTTCAATAAAAATAAATGTTCTCAAGTTCCAGGGCTAGTATTTTTTCAACAATTCAATACTGAATTTTATGTTACAGATATTTTTATAAACAGCATTATACTTTAGGTGTCTAAAAGGAGAGAGAGAGAGAAGGAAGATTGAAGGATGGCTCATTGCATTCTGCAAAACTACATTTCCATAGTGACTAATGGCAACACAATTATTAGAGGACAAGGAAGTTGCAAGCCATATAAAGGAATATATTTTTTAATCTAAAAATATACAGATTATAGTATATAGACAGAAAGAAATGAATGTACTTGCATGCACACATAGAGACACACAGAGAGATAGAGACACAGAGAGAGAAAAGCTCAAAAATGTGAATTAAAAACATAATCCTCTACCAAGAAGAGACTTGATACCCTATGAACATATACAGGGGGCAGAGGTCCCCCTCAGTCACAGTCATAGGGGAGGGGAGTAAGGAGAAAATGGGCGGGAGGGAGGAATGGGAGGATACAAGGGATGGGATAACAATTTAGATGTAATATGAATAAACTAATAAAATATATTTTTAAAATGGTGTGGTAAGTAGCTCACAGGATCATCACAAAACTTCTAAAATTTTTTGCCAATCTAAGCATCTGATGGGAGTAGGCAACTAATAATAAAAAATAAACTTAAAAAAAACCATAATCCTTATCAGTAAAGTCTATATCATGTAATAAATCCATTGCTGTGATATTTAAGACATTGACTGGAATTTTTTACATTTTTTCTACTGGTGCAATGGCATTTTGGTTCTAATTTCATGATACTTAACTACCAAGCATTTGTCTCTGAGTCTTAGGTGGATATTGGAACAGTCCAGATGGACTTCTCAAATACAGAAAGAGATAGTACAACTGATGATGCCCTTACCACATAGGCTAGAATTCAGTATCACAGACTATCTTTTGTTAGGTGTAAAAGAAACCACCAGGTAAACCAGCCATTGCCAGAATAATTAATGATGAGCATTTTCTATGGTCATTATGAACCAATTCCACATTCATATCTAAAAGAACAGAACAGGACTTCCTGGACCATCCTCGCTAATAAGATAAAGAAATAAGTGTGAATTCAGTGTACACTTTATAAGCACATGCATTTATTTCTGTGTCTGCATTGTTTTCATCCCCTTGTCTCTCTGCTCTGTTCTGCCCTGCCCTCTCTCAGCGGAGAGCCTAGAGACGATTTTAATACCAATGCTGCATCCGAACATGAGCCCAGGCAAGGCATTTCCTAAGATATTGAAAATATAACAGGTAGCAATAATGTCAACCAACACAAAATTGAGACAATGACCTCTGCTATCTGTGAAATGCTTTGAGTGTAAACCATCAGTCTTAGCAATGGGCAACAACCGGCCGAAGTGCGATCATCACAGTGCTCACACAGTTCGGGCTGTGCACAGAGGTCCTAGACCTAGTGGGTAGAGAGAACGCCTCGATAACCAAGCAGCTCCTCGGGTTAGGGCAACTATCAGTTCTGGTGACTTTTCTTCAGATTGGAAAGCGTTTGACTGAAGTAATTGAGAAAGACGAGGACACAAGGCATGCCTTGTTTGATTTCCTGCTATTGCATCCATACAGATGAAGGACCAAAATAATAATAATAAAAGGATATTCTCTATTCTTCTGATAAGAAGTGGAGTATTTGTTTATGGAAACTTATCAAATGTTTTTTAAAAAATTATCACATTCACTTCTTAAAAACTTGAAAATTCATGATTCTTCTGGAAGGGAATAATACGCACAAACTAGAAAGAAACTGGACACCTCTGCCTGAGTGCTGCTGCATTAGAAAGCGGGTATTCCGCAATCACTAAATGCAGGAATGAGAGTAAGGAATTTACGGACCTTCCAGGTATTTTTGCCAAATTAAAAACTCATATTTTTTACATGAAACACTTTCTAGCATTAAATGATAAAAACTTGTTCAAATGCTTCACTATTACAGTACTGGCCAAGGCTGCATGAGGTCCCAGCTTCAGTACCCAGTACTGAAAAAATAAACCTAAAAATTTGAAAACAGAAGTCAATTCTTTACTCTATCCACAGACAAAAATGAGTGTATACCTATGTGTGCATATCTATCTACCCATATAATTAATTTGTGTGGTGTATCTTTGCTTTGTTATCTTCCCACCCACTGTACTGTAATACATAATTCTTTTTTCCTTTTCTTAAAGAGTAGCTGAAAGGATATATTTTTTTTATCTATTCTAAGTCATTTGTAGAAGAAAGACCACATGCATTATCTATTGAGACACACAGAGTACATATGGTGATATATGTGTTTAGTCTGATTATTAAATATATATAAAATTATTAGCCTAATATTTTAGGAAGAAAGCATATTTCCCTAAAGTAGAGAGTGGAGAAAAGTTAGTCCATTCAGCTAACACAATCCAATTGAATTATACCACATTCTCTGTGTAAGAAAAAAACCTGCCTGTCATCATATTCATAGCATTCAGTGTATTTATGGAATTGCAGAAGAAATATGAAAGGCACAGTCATCTGTGAAAACAAGATGCAGAGAGTGTATTCAGTTCATGTAAAGAGTTCAGCATTATCTATCATATAATTACTTGAATTTTAAATAAACTGATATTAACCTGTATGACTGACAAAAGGGAAAAAGATAACTTTTTTAAAAAACACAGATGTTGGATTTTAAAGACTTTTTTTTAAAAAGTTACAATAAATGTAGCAGTGATTTGTTATCTTTTCTAATGTAATTTCAAACTTCATTTAATTAATATTTATGTATTTATTTATTAGACTTTATTTATTTATTATGTATACAGTATTCTTCCTGCACCCAGAAGGGGAGACCAGATCTCATTATGGATGGTTGTGAGCCACGATGGGGTTGGTGGGAATTGAACCCATATCTTTTGAAAGATGGCTCTTAACCTCTGAACCATCTCACCACCCCTCATTTGTTATCTTACGTCCACAAAGGAAAATATTTAAATCCTTTTAATTTTTCAAAAAAAATAGTGTTAATCCTCCGAGAGAGGGGGTGTTGAAGAGTGGTGGGTAGTTGGGGAGGAATTCGCCCACAGTTCTATAATGAAACCAAGTCTTTAAGTACTACATGACGATGAAATTATTGATCCCCCTGAATAGAAGAATATTAACCTATTTTTATGAAAACAACACACTATAAAAATACTATATCTCAAATACTGTCAAGCCACTCGGATCATTTACATGGCCAATTGGTCAGTCAAAACTTCCTTAGACTTAACGCAGGAACTCTTTATTCAGGTGAAATGTTTGGCCGCCTTGCGGTGTCATGGCCATAGCACATGCGGCTTCACGCCACGGCGTGCAACGTCACGACACTCCGTCCTCCACAGGGGATGTTACATTCTTGAACTACGCTGATCGCCAAGTAATCGTTTAATTATTAGGGCACATTGCAGGAGATGGGTGATGCTCAGCAGATGAAGCATTTACATCCCGAGGGTGCTGAGTAGAGTTTGAATCCCCAGAGATAGATGACATGGCTGCCCAAGGAGACAGGAGAGCCCCTGGGCAGGCACCCTAGATACACACGTGGAATCAATAAGTTCTGTGTTGAGTGAGAGATGCAGACTAACTACAAAACAGTAATAGGGATGAACAAAGTCACAGGATGTCAATGTATGTCCTTCATATGAACACATACATGTGAACACATACATACACACATGTGCTATCCATCAGCTACACAAACACAATTAAAATATGTTTATTTAATTTTTAAATGTGTGTGTGTGTGAATGTGTATACCACATGTATGCGCATTCACAGACACTAGATGAGATTATCCAATATCTTATGAAACTAGAGTTTATAGACAGTTTCTGTAGCCTGTTATGGGTGCTTGCTTGGAACTGAACTCATTCCTCTGGAAAAGCAGCAAGAGGTGTTACTCACTATTACATCTTTTCCAGCTTCCAAGAAAAAAACATTTAAATGATAATTTTTATATAACAGTGCTTCTTTCTTTATTATATATATATTCTAAAATGATATGATAAAACCATAAAGTAAAATAATAATTATGTAAAAGAAATATATTACTCTAATTTCAAGCATGGAGGCAAATTTTCCTACTGTTGACAAGTAAACAAACAAACAAAAAAAATCATCCAAGCAAAACATAAATTATTCCATTGAAAACTTCAAAGTAGTGAACATTGGAAAGCTCCTGTCTAGGACAAGAACTAAATTGACTGTCATGGATCTTATGAAACACTAAGAACAGTCTGGAACTCAGGGAGCAGCAGGTAAAAGACTTACCCCAGCAGTGATACTCCACAAATCTATGAGGACAAAGAAGTAGGCAAAGACCCACCAAACTGGAGACTGTCTTAATTAAGAAAAGGACAAATGCATCATAGTAATAATAGAAGAAAAATTTCTCACAGAGAATTTTCACTTTGCATGAAAGGCTATGAAATGCCAAATACCTGAAAGAAATGTATTGTGATTCACAATTACTACCACTCATTAGTATTAATCTTAAAACATACGGGCATCCTATGTAGATAAAGACAGCATCGTGCCTGTTCCAAAATCTCATCTACAAGTTCTCCCAAAAACTGCAGTTTGGTTGAAAATCAAAGATAAATAATTTAGGATTACTTCACTTAAGAAAGAAACAGTAGGAAGAGATTAAAATAAGAAAACAGAGCCCTGGGGATCTAAATGAGCTAAAATGAACTCAGATTTGTAGAAAGAATATCCTGTGTATTGTATGGACACGTTGCCTATCAATTAAAACAAAACAAAACTATGGCCTTTAGGAAAGTGTAAATAGATGGTGGGACATCCACCAGGAAGAAAGGATTCTAGGATAGAACCAGGCATGGTAATAGTTCCAGGAAAATTGGAGGAAGACAGATGCCTGGTGCCTGAGCAGAGGTAACCAGCCATGTGGCAGACTGTAGATTAGTACAAATGGGTTGCTTTAAGTTATGAGCTAATCAGAGAAGAGCCTTGCTATCTGGCCTAGGTATTTGTAAGTATACTTTGAGTCTCATGAGTCATTATCCCAGGAGCTTGGAGCCAGGAGGAGAAACATGCACCCTATTACAGATGGTACAGTGAGCATGGCCTGAATCTAAGCTTAAAGTCTGAGATGTCCCAGGTGAAAGGTGGTTTCCTATCCAAAGAGCAGGTAACTGAAGCTTAGTTTATTTCAGAAGTGCAGCCCCTTCAAGAGAAGCCACAGGCTTCCAACAAAGCTAGCAGAGGGCGAGCTAGAGGGCAGGCTGCTCTGTGAGCATAGCAGCTGAAGTCCAGCTGGCCACATGAGTGAGTTGGAGAGGCAAATCCAAGAGCCATCAGACTGGTGGAAAGGCAGAATCAGCCTCCTAGACCAGGCTAAGTAGTGGAGTTAATCACCCATGAAAAAATGGAGGAACACAGTGACACAGGACATATGGATTCCACGTGAGTTTGTTATTTCTAGGATACAAATACTTTTTCGGTGATGATTGCAGTTTTGTACATCCTCTTTTGGAGAGATCAGGAGAACGAGGAGACTGAGAAATGCATTTCTGGATTGGAGACTATAAGATAGATTAAGAAAAAACAAAGTTCCAGATGAGAAAATCCACAGAGGTTTGAGGAATTATAATGGCAACCAATAGAAATATGATATATCAAGTCAAAAGTCCAGATTCTATTTTTTTGGTGCATATTCACAAATCCAATGGACTTTTGAGCTCTGGGAAACAATTCTGACGTTGCACAATTTTGGGAAGTGATGACTATCTTGGAAATGCCTTTACAGATGGAAGCTGGTGATGCTTCAGCATGTGTATCTATTAGAATACAGCAATATTTTAGATAATATGATAGAGAAAATGTTACAGATACATCTTAACAACCTTACAGGATGAATAATTGTAGAGAGATTTAGCAGGACTTTAAAGAAAATGCTTCCAAGCAGTGGGAGGTCATAATATCGCTCAGAATTAAATTAAATAGTATGTTGTTGACTTCAAGTGTTTTTAAATGAGAGAAGTAACACAGCTGCCAAAATACACTGGAATTTAGAAAAGACTGATAAATTTGATCAACATATATATATGATAATCTCAGAATGAAAAAAGAAAAAGAAATATGTTGCATTGGGGAGGAGACTGTGTGCTGCCCTCTACAGGAGAAGGGATGCTGTGTATTCCAGCCGCGCTCGGGGATATCAGTTGTGACTGGGGAAGGCCTCCTGAAGATCATGACTACAGACAGATGAACAAAACACTACACGGGACATCTCTGAGACTGGCTGAGACTCCAATTTCTATGCATAGCCAATGAATCTTGTTAGTTACAGAGACTTCGCGACTCATTATTACATTCCATCCTCTTACATGGCATGGATAGAGATTTGTATTGCAGTTTTATTACATAATCAAACTAACTTATAAAAGAAAGACAGATGCCTTTCATAAAGGCTGAAATACAAAGACCAAAGATTCATTTTTAATTTATCAGTGCATCTTGCACATTCCATGCATATGTTATTTTGGAATTTCATATGAGATGTAAGAGTTTATATGTTTACAAAACAAAAGGAACAAACACCAATAAAAAGGAGACAGCTCTTACAACACTCATCCTGCAGGATGCTGAGATGCTGCAATGCATTTATTCCAGCATATGCTTGATCCAACGTCAGGCTGTTTCAATTGCTCTTTGATTAAATCCTGATTCCAAGATTTCTTGAAAGAAAGCAACTGATTCCAATTGGTCCATCATTTCAGAATGGTCCAAACAGGACTTCGGTAAAGCCTGCACTTTCTCAACATTTAGAAACTGAAAAACAAATGTTATTGCTAGATTTATTAACCATTTTCCCAATTTTCTCAGGCAGTTCCAAAAGAAATACTATGTCTCAAGTAAGCAGGAAGCAATTTTAAGAGAACAAAGTCCCATTTCCTTAAAGTGGGGTGGTCTGGTAGTTTTGATCCTTCTATAAGGTGATAGATGCTTGTTGTTAAAAAGGGTTGCTTACCAGACCCAGAAAGACATCCCTTCTAAGTGTATATTAGCTTTAAAGTACAGGAAAACCATGCTACAATCAACAGATCCAACGAAGCTAAGGAGAATGCTTGAGTCTCACTCAGAAAAAGAAATAAAATAGTCATCTGAAGTAGATAGAAGAAATTGGGAGGGAGAGGGGGTGAGGATGGTAATAGGGGTCGTGGTCACATGTGGGGGAGTTGGAGTGGGCAGAAGACTGAGAGAAAGAACAGGAATCAGTGTGTGGGGCATCTCTGGGGCAGGGAAATCTCCTGGGAGTCTACAGGGTGAGACTCCTAGCATCAAGGCCTATGGAGCCTGAAGCCCTCAGCTCCTGTAGCCACATGGAACTTCTAGTAAAGGGAGGGGGACACCAACCCACCTACACATAAAGCATTCAACCCATAATTTGTCTTACCTTTTGTAAGCTCAAGGAGTTTTGTGGAAGAGTGGGGTAAGGATAGAGGGGGCCAGAGGGGTCAAGGACACCACAAGAAGACCTACAGGGTCAACTAACCTGGGCCCATGGGGGTTCAGAGACTGAATCACCAAAAAAAGAGCATGTATGAGCTGGACCAAGACCTCCTACACATATGTGGTATGTGTGCAGCTTCGTCATCATGTGAGCCCTCTAACAATGGAAATGTGGGCTATCTCTGATTCTGCACCTATACTTGGATCCCTTTCTTCTACCGGGCTGCCTTGTCTGGCTCAATAGGAGAGGATGTGCTTAGTTTTGCTGAGACTTGAGGTGCCAAGGTGTGTTGGTACTCCTTGGGGGACATCTCTTTTCTGAGAAAAAAAAAGGGGGAAGATGGGAACATGCGGGTGGTACTGGGAAGAGAGGAGGTTGGGGCTGGAATCAAGCTGTAAAGTGATTAAATGTAGAAAGAAATGCAAGAAAAAAGGGGTTGGTTACAGGTTATTAATTGATCTTGATCAGGAATAAAATGAGGTACAGGATCTTAGACTAGGAGATTTCCCTCTTTTCTTTTCTTGTGTCTGTCCTTTCTTTCTTAGGTAAGGAAAAAGAAGTTGATAGGAAAATGGGGGAATATAGGAACATCATATAAGAATAATAGGGAAAAAGGGTAGATTTTGAATTTACTCTTTAAGCAAAGAACATTTTACAAGCCAGTAATCTAACACTGATAAAGATTTTTGTATTTTGACACAAATTTAAGGCTTAAATTGGTTTAGATTATTGTATATTGATACAAACCTAAAGTTATTTTTTATATACATAACTGTATTTATGTTTCAGGTATTGTATAAGGCATTGGACCTTTTCAACTCATTTATAAATACAATGTTTAATCCCAGCCTTTTAAAGCTGCTATTACAAAATGTTTAGAATAATAATTAAACATTGCAATTTAATAGTCATCCAAACTCATGATCGTGACAAATACTAACATAGATTGTCTAAAAAATATACAAGCTATGTCAAACAGATAGCAAATAGCTACAAACAAACAGTATTTGCCTATTTAGGTGTCTGATGATAGATAAAGATAGATAGATAGATAGATAGATAGATAGATAGATAGATAGATAATGGATAGATAGTCTTCAAAATCCTCAGAGACCTACAGAATATGGTATTTAAAGATTTTTTTATTATTTAAAGGCCTTTTTTGACAATGAGACACGTTAGCTCCTGGTAGCATCCCTTTCCACATCAAAGAAGATAATGAGCATCATAGAATCTTATGATGGAGTTTGCTTCACTTGTTGCTGACACTGGACAGAAAACTGTCCTTGCTTCAACTGCTAACAATATGTTGTCTGAATTGGAGAAGAATAGATGCAGGGAAGTTGGCTGTTGAGCTTTGAGAAGACAAAGTAGGCAGTTGTCCATATTCCCTACTTTACAAATAGGGCCTGTCATGTATGCTGGGCCAGAAGGCTGAGCTGGCTACTAGAACATTATGGAGGAGTTTGGGGGAGCGCCCCCTTTTGCGCATGCGCAGTGTGTAAGCCTTATGCGCATGCGCAGTGAGCAAGCCCCTTATGCACATGCCTGAAGGCATGGCGTGAGGTGGCGTGATTCGAACAAAGCATGGCGTGACATGGTGTGATCTGAACAAGGCATAGCTTGAGGTGGTGTGATCTGAATGCACCAACCAGGAGTGACAATGTGGCAGTTTCTGATAGGACCAGGCACACTATAAAGGTTCTCTGGGAGCTTTTCCCAGGGTCACTCCGGTAGTCCAGAATCCTGAATAAAAACTGCTGCAAGAAGAGTTCCCGGTGTTGGTGTCTTTCCTGCTGGACGGGGGCGTTATTGACACATTTCTATAGTTATGGAAGCTGCTTGTCTGTGCTTCCTATGTATTCAGGTAATATTTATTCTTTCTCAAGTCTCTGATGGGATTAAAGGAAGACTAAGTAGTTACAATGTCACAATGAGCTTAAGTTGTGTAGAGTTTAAGATGTTTTCAGATCTGGAAGATATTTTTAGGCTGGTAATTCAAGTTATGATGAAAGTGATTTAGGTATAAAACTGTGAACACATCAAGATAGGATACATAATAGAATATTTTTCTTTTGTCAAATACAAATGGACTGGAAATTATAAATCTAATTCTTACCCGATAGATTTCATAATTGTTTCATAATTGCTCTCATTGTTTATATTTTATTATGTAAGAAAATTAGTCTTTTATTTGAATAAAATGGGGAACTGTAGAGAGAATAACATGGATACATTGTCTGTCGGTTAAAAAAGAGGGTCTATAGGAAAGCATAGACTAGAAGGTGGGACATTCAGGAGGCAGAAAATATGCTGAGATAGAGCCAGACACAGGAGATTTGTCCAGAAGATATGAGGAGGACAAATGCATGGTACCTGATAAGAGGTAACCAGCCAAATGGAAGAATGTAAATTAGTATGAAACGGTTATTTTACATTATGAGTTAGAGAAGAGCCTGGATATATAGCCTAGCTATTTGTAAATATATTTTGAGTCTTATAAGTCATTATTCCTTGTGCTAGAGACTGAGAGGAAAAACACACACTCTACCACACAGAATAAATGATTGGTAAGTTGATCTAGAATGAGGAATTGGGGATAAATGACCTATAGGGAGAGGAGTTTCCTCAAGCCGAGCACCTCCCTGCCCAGAAGACCTGAAATGCCAAGAGGATGGCAAATAAAATCTTCAGTTGTAATAAGGGAAAAAAAAAGATCATTCAGGAAGTTTAATAGTTGTCTGTAATAAAAATCCAGGTATTACTTGAGAAGAAAGAGAACTCTTAGAACACGAAACTTTGGTTTAAACGTAAGACTATGACACATGACAGAAAGAGTAATAATTGGGAGGGGAAAACAGAAAAATCACAGACAGAATGACAGACGAAGAAAAACTGCACACACGGGAGGGTGAGAGTCCAGGGAAATACTGAAGATCAGATACGCACTTCACTGGGATCCAAGTAAAGGACTAATGAGAAAATGGAACAAAAACAAAATATGGTTAAACAAATGTTTTGAGAAACTCTTGGGTTTCACAAAACATCCACTCCATATACTCAAATGCCTTGTGAATTCTCAATGTTTAAAACATTAAGGCAAAACTAATTACCTGATAAATATCAACACCAGAGTAGTTTATTCAAGAAAAGCAATTAGGGTGCTGTTATCTAAAAGAAACAAAAAAGCATGGATGGTAAGTTATTACATCATCAAAATAACAAAATAAAATATCTCCCAATATAGAATTCTATATGTAGGAAGAAAATTGTCACTGTGTTTCAAGTTTCAAAATATGCTAACTCCAGTAAAATTCAGCTCTCCAGCTAACATTGAAAATAAAATTTGTACACATATGCATAAAATGCATAAATTTAAGCATTTTAATTATTGCATAATTCTCATTAATCAAACTTTAAACAACACCAATGCAAATCTATAGGGCAATGAATAAGCCTAATTTTGTATACTAATGAAAATGATTACTAAAATTATCCATAGCTCCACATGAGCAAATGTAAATTATTAACATATTCTGGGGTATGTGGATAAATTTTGTCAATATAACATTGATCTAAAAGATTAAGAGACATAAAATTATACAGTATATGTAAAACTAATAAATGACTAAGAAAAAGATAATATTAAAGCACCAATGTTGCATACTTAGAAGTCAAATTAAATATATCCAACTCATTCTGTACTCAGAACGCAGACAGAGTTTGTTAGTGGACAGATTAAAACATAATTACTAGCAATCGTATTTGGACTTTTGTGAATATTCTATTTCTTTTTGTAGCATTCTATAAGTATGATTTTAAATGAAATAGAATTATATAACTTTCCTTCCTCCAACTCCTCCCAAGTACCCTCATGTCCCCCAACTCCAGATGTCTCTTCCTGCACTTTCTCCCTCCATCCCTTCCCCACACTTGAACCCTCTTATCCTATCGCTAACAGCCCCCAGTCCACCAGAAATTTCTATTCTATTTTTCCATTTGCAAGGAGATCTATGTGTGTCTTCTAGAGCTCACTCTCTAGGTCTTTGGATTGTAGCTTCAGTGTGATTATCCTTTACGTAACAGCTAATAACTAAGACAGAATGTTTGCTTCAGGTGTCCTAGTATTCTCATTTTGGTAATCTTTTCATAGCCTCTTCCTCACTGTTCCCTGAGCTATACACAGAGAAGCTGTGATATAGACGTACTCCTTGGGGCTTGAATCCAGACAATCTATTGATCTATTGATCTATTGATCTCTGAAATGTGTACAGTTGTACCTTTCTGTTATGGTCTTCAAATGCTGTAAAGACCTTGGTCTTCTATAACTGAAGAAACTACCCACTCAGAGCACAAGACTTGATCTGAACTGGATCTGGCCTGAAAGCTTCCTTCCTGAGCTCTAGCTTCTGTGGTATAGAAAGCAGTATTAGGTTGCCAGGGAGGGAAACAATTGAACAATTCTACTCAGCTACCAACACATATGAACCAGGACAACGACCAGCATGGCAAGATGTCTGGAAAGGTGTAATAAGTGACATCTACATATTAGTGGTAACCGGCAACTGTCTACTTGGAATTAAGGCTCAATCAGCAGGTGGTACATCCTGCTAAACTGAAGAAGTTAACAACATCTTGCACTTGGTGTTTACTTAGGCAGTTCTTCGCCCTCTACCTCTCTAAGTCCTATCTGCTTTGGCAATACATTTACAACTCTCTTGAACGTGACCATGGTCCAGATGTATTAGTCAACTAATTAATTTACTCTAAAATATCTTTAAAAGTAAAAAATAATCGTCAGTATACATCTAAAATAATTATTATGTTCTTCCATGGCCAAATGTTTCAAGATGACTCTGACCCTCATATAAGTTTAATGTGACTTACAGTTTTTGTAATTTTTGCCTTTAAAAACACTGTAGTCCTGAGCTTCAGCACCAGGAGTCTGAAACATGTGCCTAGTCTTGGTCACTGGAAAAAAAGGACTCATATCCTTTTAATTGGCTTAATCAACCAATTCTTGTGAAGATAATTACAATGACTGGTACTGATTTTCTAGTGAGTTCTCCAAGGATAGTGAGGTCATGAAGATTAGACATCATAAGCAGCTATTACTGGTGCTCTGCTAAGCCAACATAATTTCTTACTACATTCTAAATCTGGACCTTATATCTGTACAGATGTACCCTTACCTACCCGCATAATACTCTATCAAAATATTTGTGATTGATACTTCTACATCATAATTTATTAAGTAACTTGTTATATATAGCATTTCCTTCTGTGTGTGAAGTCTTTCTAAAATAGAAAAATGGTATATTCCCAAATGTGGAGCAATGTCTCCTGTAGAGGTAGCAGCTACAATAAAGATCTGACTGGACAATTAGATAGGCACAAAGACAGGGTTTGGAAGGCGGGACTTCCTGGGAGAAAGGGACTCTGAAAGGAGAAGGGAAAAAGCTTTTTGGCCAGGAGACACAGAGGAATATTGCCGAGTTGGTGGAAGTAAAGAAGAGCTGGCCACATGGCTGGGTGAAGCAAGGTGGGCAGGTTAGCTTAGGTGAGATAGTTGAGAGTCTACCCAGCTAAGGCCTAAGTCTTGAAAATAATTAAAAGGTCTTGGTGTCTTTATATAGTTTAAGGATGTGAGGGAGAATTTCCTGGGACATCTGTTACCCCATTGATTGCCAGGGTTGAATCAGCTGATCGGGCTAGGCAGGAGAGTGACCCCTTCCTCCCTCACCAGTCCATGTGCATCCCTCCCAAAGATGCGCCCTCAGTCAAAGAGGATGACCATCCCCAAATATAAGAGAACCTCTCTTCATTCAGATCAAGGTTATAGGAATAGCTGCTCTCTCCTCCTAGACCTTCCAGGCAAGCTCAGGGTCGATTTATGTGGTTTAAAGACAACCCTGGGCTTAGGTTTTTTCTTCATCAGGAAATACAAGCTGCTGGTCTTCAACCCAACTTCTAAAAGCACGTAATACATAATAGTTTCATTATTGCCAAAATATTACAAAAATAATACAACCAACAAAATAAACAAACAAAAACCACTGAGGCTCTCTCACCTAGGGTACCACAGATTTCTCCAGAGAAACTGAAATCTCTTTTCAGTGAGTCGTCTCATGAATAACTGAAGTTAAGAACAGAAACAGAAGGCTAAAAGATAATTTTATTCAAGTTTAAGAGAAAATCAACAGGGCAGGCAGTCTGGAAATTTCTTCAACTATACAGAGATGTAGAGCAAAAATCTTATCATTTAGATAAACAGGCATGTTCAACAATAAAGGTTACCACATGGCAGACAAGTGGCAGCATGACACAAGAAAAGAGTGACTTTAGAAAGAGAGTGAAGAAGTCCAAAGTCCTAGGGGAAATGTGCTTGGAGAAGAGAGAGAAGGACAAAGAAAAGTTTCACTCTCCTGGGTACTAAGAGAAGCAAGCTGACTTAGGACGCACAAGTTTGAAGCTCTGAAAACAGCTGTGAGGTTAGGCTTTCCAGGGAGAAAAAATATAATCTTATTAAAATAATAATTATACCTCCTGTCGCTTTAGCAAAGATTAAAGCGAATCTGCCTTCCAGGAGGTGGTCTGTTAAAAAGATGACCGAACTACCCAACAAGAATATTAAGTCTCCACCTAGAGGTAGATTTCCATCTGTTAGCTGATAAAATATCTTTCCTTTAACGGGCCTTCAATACTACAGTAACAAAAGAATGAGATGCAAAGAAAGTATCTGATAGATTCAAATGAATAATAAAAAAAATGGTTGTGTCTATGAATTGTAAGTTAGTCAAGGTCACAGAGTAGCACCTTATGGAGAAATTGGAAACCATCTTTTTCATCTTCTGATACCCTTTGTAATACAACATCTAAGAGCCTGTGAAGGAATGCATTTTTTCTGAAATAGGTTGGCTTGAAAGAGAAAGTATAAATGCCACACACTCTTCTGAAAATAGTGACTGCAATAAAAAAGGAAGAAGTCATATATTTGAGCCTAGCCTTTTAATTCCTGAGTGATCCCAAGGCCATTAAAACAATGATTAACACATTGGACTTTATGAACTTAAAAGCTTCTGTAAGGCAAAGTATACCATCATTCAGACAAAGAAACAGCCTACATAATGGAAAAATATTTTTACAAACTACACAACTGATAGGATGGTAATATCCACAATAGATAAAGAACCCAAAAAACTCATTATCAAGAAAACAGCACAGTAGAAAATTGAACTACATATCTAAACACAGAATTCTTAATAGATGAAATTCAAATAGCTGAGAAGCACTTAATGATGTGGCCAACATCCTTAGTCAGCAGAAGAGAAATCCAAATCAAAACTACTCTGAGATTTTATTTTCATTTTACATCAATCAAAACAGTTAAGATAACAAAACACATGAAAATTAGTTCAAGTGAAGATGTAAAGTAAGAAGACTCATCCATTGCAGGTAGGAGTACAAAACTATACAGCCACTAAGGAAATCAGTATGGTAGTTTCTCAGAAAGATGATAATTCATTTATATTAACATCCAGCTTTATAACTCTTGGGTACGTACCCAATGGACATTTCATACTACTACAGAGACACTTGCTCAACTGTTTTCATTGCTGATTGATTCATAATAGCCAAAAATTGGTAACAACCCAAATGTCTGTCAATGCAACAAGTAAAGAAAACGTATATATTTACAAAATATATTACTCAGCTATGTAAAATAAACTGAAATCGTAAAATTTGTAGGTAAATAGAACTACAAAAAATCATCTTGGGTGAGGTAATTCAAACCCATGAAAATATGTTGTGTTGGTTATACATGGATGTTAGCTGTTAATTCATTGCTAAGCAAACCACAATCTGTATAACCACAGAGTGTAGGTAGAGAGTCAGGGACAAGGGGTGAGGAATGGGTCTCCTCAGGAAGAGGAAAAGGAAAAGATGGATGGTGAGTGACTGGAATGGGAGGGACAAAGAAGGTGAGGAGTGAACTTAAGGAATGACAGCTAAAACTAAGGACCATTTGAAGGGTTGTGGGGCAACCGAATACATTAGAAGCTTCCTGTAAGTGTACATATATGAAAGTGATCTAAACGAAATATTCAAAGGACAAGGAAGACAGCTCCCCAACCGGACATCTGTCATCATCAAATGGGGCTTCCAGTACTGTGAATGTACTATATTTTATAAGGTCTTTGGCCAAAGGAGTCCCATGGAAACTCATAAACAACTAAGGATATTGCCAAGACTCTTGTTTCTCAAAATCTGAAGTCAAGGCCCCTTTGCTGAAGACAATACTTATACAATCCTTTTAACATGGATAAATTGAGCTCATACCTACATAAAGACTTAATCTGAATTCTAGCATCTTTGGTACAGGAAGGTATTTTGCAACCTAGAGAGAGAGAGAGAGAGAGAGAGAGAGAGAGAGAGAGAGAGAAAGGGAGAGAGAGAGAGAGAGAGAGAGAGAGAGAGAGAGAGAGAGAGAGGAGAGAGGAGAGAAACACCAATCTAATCACAAAGCCTTCAAATTACATAAGGGATTTGTGTGCAAGATATGCTGGTCCAATTAGTAATCAAAGTTTATGGGACTAACCAACCAATATCTCATTTGAGTAAAGCCCTCCTCCTTTAGGTGAAGTTTTCCATATTCAATGCTGCTTGGCTGGCCAAGAAACAGAGACCAAATAGGCCAGGGACCATGGGAATCCAAACACTATTCTTATGCTGAAGGACTAAATTTCTGCTAAATATATTTCTGTTCTGATACATTTAATAATGAATAAAATTACTCTCAATGGACATGTTGCTTTACTCATAGACCTGTGCCTTGCTCAGCCATTGTCAGTGGTGCTTCCTCCTGAAGTAGAAAGGAATAAATTCAGAGACCCACCACCAAACAACAAGGAGAGAGTGAGGAGGGAATCTTTGAACAATTTGCACTGAAAAGGATGTCTCTACTCACTCCTCACATTAGCACACAGGGAAACCTGAAGAATAGTAGGTAGAAAAAAATGTAAGAGCCTGAGTGGAAGAAGGGCACCAAGGAATCAAGGCCTTTTAGACACAACAGGAATTGGGCGCATATGAAGTTACAGAGATTGTGGTAGGATGGACAGAGCCTGCATGGGTCTGCATCAGATTGGGCCCTAGAACTGAAAGGAGAAGTGGACACATGCCCCATTCCAAATCCATAAGCTATATCCAATTGATAGACACTAGAAAATGAAATAATGGTTTTCTCAAAGAGAGTCTCACTGGGGAAACCAACCACACATATGGGTAATCCTTATGCCCAGAAGTATACAGCTAATACAAAACAAACTCAACAGTAACTTTGGAGACATTTTATCTCAGAATGTTATGTGAAGAAATTGATTTTATTTTTTAATGTTTAATTTCACCTCACAGGGGATCTTTTTGCATATATTATGACTTCAAAGTTGGCATTATGTGGAATTTCTGTGTGTAAATGTGTATTTCTTATGCCTTATCATTGAGCCTTTTTCTTGTTTGGTTATTTTGTCATATTTTTATTTTATTGTTCTAGATTTATCTTATTGTTTGTTGTCTAAGGAGAAATGGAAAGGATGTGAATCAAGATGGAGAAGATGTGGGAATAAACTGGGAGAAGTAGAGAAAAGAGAAATTATAATCAGAATATACATATGAAAAAATTATTTTAAGAAAAGAAAAAATAATAAGAGAAGTCTGCAAAGTATAGCTACAGAGGAAATAAGCTTGCTTACATATTAGGAGCTCAGGCATCTTTTAGGTGAGGTTATCAGTTTATTGACTCACAATTCGAAAGCTTAAAATTTTTACTACAACAACAACAACAAAATGGTTAAGAAACTGAGTACACAGCTTACAGAATGGAAGAAAAAACTTGCCACCTATTCATTCAACAAATAGCTTTTATCTGGCATGCATTAAAACTCAATGAATACATATCCAAGAACAATTAATACAGTCAATAAGTAGTAAAATAGGCTAAATGACTTTCCAAATAATAAACATAAAATGCTACAATGATACCTATCATTTTCTAGATGCCAATTGTGATGGCTAGTTTTTATTACTAACTTGACACAAGCTGGGGCTCCCTGGGAAGGAAGGTTCAGGGAGTGGCTGCCCATAGTAGGTTGGAAATAGCATGCCTTGTGTGGATCATCTTGACTACATTGATTAGAGTGGGAAGACAGTCCCAAGCCAGGATATGCAGAATTGTTTCAGGGCGGAGAACCAAGCTGAGGCATAGCTTTCATGCTTAGCCCACTGCTGTCTGCACCCTGGGGTGCAGGGTGACCAGGGCATTCAAATCTTCCTGCTGTCATGATGTCATGATAGATGGCAACTTACAGTTGTGAGCCAAGTAAACTCTTTTTTCCTTGAGTTGCTTTTATTAGAAAAATTTTATCATAGCAACAGGAAGCAGCACCGAGACACCAATTAGAACAAACTGTCCAACGAACTTAACCCAATTAGCTAAAATCTAGAATCATGAATTAGTTAAATGGCATTTCAAGGCGCTATTGGTATAAGTTGTGTTACCACAGAAGCTAATGTACATCGCCCATTACGCTTCAGTATCCTCGTCTGCAAGGTGAGATCATCAGTTTTACCTATTTCATGTAGGTCATTTGGAGACTGAATGTACAAATGTCTTAAAAACGGTGGGACAGTACCCAAGTCCAAGCAATAATAAGCAATGTTAGCTACAAGCCTGCTATTGAATATAGTAAACCTCTGCAAGTTATTCTGACTCTGTTCTGACATGTCACGTTTGAAATGTTATTTACAGATATACTATCTAGAAAATAAAATGCAATAAATGTGATTTCCTGGAAATGTCAATGTTCTCATCTTCAGAGGTTGCATGACGAAAATAGCCGTTTCCACAGGATTTGATTACTTCAATTTACATCCTTACTAGTATTACAGAGATGAATTATCTGCCTTTTAAAAAAAGTACATAATACTAAAGTTTGACTATATATGAAATAGATGATTGCAGATTGTTCGTGTTTTTTATAATAGTATATTATCAACCTTGTATCCTGTACTTATTTACTGTGTACTGACCACTGTAGAAAAGGCTGTATCTCTTAATCTCTCTAGTGTATTCCAATCCTCCAATAGTGAATGTAAAGGGTTTAAAAAAGATAAATAAAAGCTATGTAGCAAAGAAAACATAGTATACTGGATTTAAGAAAGCAGGTTATTATTATCAAATCAGACATAGTTAATAATTTAGAAACAGTGAAGATACAGGTGTGGATGATTGTGGGTTCCTTTCTCCAGGAGGCTGGCCTGAGAATCTGGTCAGAGGCTAGCTGAGGAGGGCCTCCTGGGTATGGAGGGAGCTTTCGGGCAGGCCAGATCCCCCAGCTTGAGGGAGGGCAGGGTGGCCATGCACTTGGCTGGGGTTGAGACAAGGGGAGTCTTTGTCCCTCCTAGTGGGAAAAGGGAGCTTGGAGAAGGTCAGGTAACCAACTGCATTTGGTTCAAATAAAGACAGTCAAGAGTCGATGAGCTAGATTTTAATTCACTAAGCTTAAAGATAAAAGAAAGACAAAGACAGGGAGCTACTGAGGAAGAATTGGGGAGTGTGAGCCCCTACCCCAGATCTCTGGGTTTCTTTACCAAGGGGATCTGAATTACAGGAGCCAGGCCCAGAACACCTCTCTGGCATGTCTCCATGGCAGGTTTAATATCTGTTTCTTCAAAGAGCCAGCTTTTGACACCTTTTGGCCTAAGGTTTGCTTTGGAAATGTCCCTGTAAGGAATGAGACTTTTAACACATTTTGGGGTCTGGTGAGCTGTTGTCATCAGGGGGTACACTCGAGGGAGTGTCTCCTCCACCTAAAGACAAAGGCCCATAGATGATATCATTCAATACAACAATAAATGTTTGTGCCCACTATTCTAAAAGAGAGTGTTATTTCCTCTTATTCCCACCAGCCTTGTACCTACATTTTTCTCACATTCTTTTCTCAAAAGAGTTGGCTTCGGGTATTGGAATCAATTTTACGTCATTCTTTTCTCCAGGTATTGTGATGAAGAAGGGAATGAATACACAACTAGGAAAGTTAGTTTAAAAACAATATTTAAGTAATGACCTTTTTTCTCTCCTTTACCACAGTGATAATACCTAACAATAGCAATAAAAGTTTATTTAGAAAATCAGAAATAGTTTCCAATGTGTTCTTTGACACCAATAACCAGTAATTCCTAAAGAACCAACAAATTAGCACAGAGTCATAATGAACACTATGTTTGCACAGTAATAGTTAGTACTACTGAGTGGTAACGCATATGGTCAGGATGATTGATCCTAATTATAAAAAAGGGAATGCAGTTGCAACACATATGAGGTAAGCAAGGGAAAGCTCTGCAATCAGAAATATTGATTTTCAAAAAAATTTATGGATAAAAGTAATGAAAATGGTTGGCCAAAACATGCACACATGGTGACCAATGCATATTTATTTTGTGATCCTCAAAAGTTCTACACAGATGTAAAGATTTAAAGGTGGTGTTGTTTTTATCTTAGAAGGAAAGATCTATTTGCAGCCCTAGAAGTACAATAAAATAGATAAAGTCACCTTCTTTATGAAATACCTTTGGCATCTTTATGTAACCCAGAGCCAGAGGTCAGATGAGTCATATCCCCCTTAACAGAGTGACCCTTGCAAGTATGTTTTTGCCTCTGGCAATGTGCTTGTGCATTTTAACATTCACGGTCAGTGCTCATGGGCTGACAGCTGGGATTTAAAATACTTGTAGCTAAATCATAAAAGCAGCTGAGAAGTGTAGGCCATCTGCTGCAGGTGTGTTCTGAAATACCCTCAAATTCACCAAACACTCATTGACACCCATTAACAAAACATTGATGAGCATAGGATCTCTTCATGAGTTTTATTTGTGGTTAGCTCCAGTGTGTATCAGTGGGCATGATTTCGTTTTCCCTCAGAATGGTCCCTGTCCTTAGCCAAGCAATCCTGACAGAGTGTTGTTCACATGGCAACATCCATCAGCCCCAGTGAAAGCTAGTGACCTGGCACGTCTTGGCCTTGCACCGCATCTGTCTGGTCTGGACATTTATTGAATAGGTACTGGCAGTGCAGACAGAATTTTATCTGTCTCATTAGAATCCATTGAATTGACTTAATCAGCCACAAAAAATAGCCAGAGTGCCGAATAAGCCCCAGGCTCAGATTTCTAGGAAGGTAAAATATGCATCTGCAGTGTAATATTTTCCTCCTTACATGTGCACATTCAGTGCATTGGCTCTTGCTCTTCTGCCACATGACTTATGTGCTCATGATGAACAGCCAAGTCTCTACTGGTGTCCGTTTGACCCACCCATATTTCAATGAATACTGCATGAATCTACAAAGATATCCAGCTAAAATTATTTCTGGAGAAAAATAATCAGATTGAATAAGTTTGTAGTAAAATGGTGAATACATTTCTATAAATAGTTATTTCAAAATAGAAAATATGTACCCCAGAGCAAAGAATGTATGTAATATAAGAATTCAACTTATATTTGCAACCAGAAAGGGCTCATTACATTAGTTACTTTACTGCTTTGACTAAATACATGACGAGTTAACACCTAAAGAGGGAGAATGTTTTTCTGGCTACAGACTAAAAGGGATTTCATCCATCATGCCGGGGAAGGCCTGATGGCAGGAATGCAAGATGGTTGGTGATTTTCCACTTATCCTCAAAAAGAAGATGGTGAGATGGAATGGGGATAGACTATAAAATATTAAAGCCCAGGCTCAGCATTCTATTTCTTCAGTGATATGCTACCTTCTAAAGGTTCCACAACTTTCAAAAATAAAACCAACAATACTTGAGGACCAAGTAGTCAAATTCAAGAGTCCATGGAAACATTTTATACCCAAACCACAAAATGATTAACATAGCTCAAAATCCTAAGATCCAGACACAGTTTTATAAATATCAATCCATGTATAAAAGTTGAAAGCACAGAAAGCAAGGGAAAGTCCTTTTTCTTCCTTAGCCAGCCAAGCAGGTAAAGAGTGAGTTCTGTGCAGGTCCTCAGTAGGTTGGAGATGCCATTCAACATTTCATAGGTGTTTGCTGTTTATTCAGAATACTAATTCAAATGCTAATCTGTTCTATATTAATTCATACTCACACTCAGAAATAATATAATTAGCAATCTATGGCCGAGTAATCATAACTCATAAAATTGATCACCACATGTTGCTGTATGATTGATAGACTTATAAGCCAGCAATGGCCTCGTATACATCCTTTGTTAGTTAGTTGTTTTCAAATGTTAACAAAGACTACATGACTTGACAATATATAAATAATAATAATGTTCAGATTTTTATATAGGCCTCATGTATTTGCAGTAGAATTTCATCCTGGTAAATTCACCAAGATAACGTTTTCATCTAAACCGTTTAGTAAAACTAAGTTATCACCATATCTCAACTTCACTACCCTTAAACATACTAAAACATGTTAGTGTATAGCTAGTCAAAGGAATGCAGCACAGAGCTAATTTTATAATTGTTAAGTAACTCGTTGAATTATTGTATTGATTGATACCGAAAACCAGGATGATTTCATGTGTAGATATTTTGAAACACCAAAAATTTGAGAAAAGTTAAAGCACTGTAAGATAGTAGGCTGCTTTGGGGGCAGTTTCTTGATTAATGATTGATATATGAGGGTCCAGCCTTTGCCTTCCCCATCCTGAGCAAGTGGTTAAGATAGCAAACTTAGCAAGTGATGCAAAGCAAGCCAGTAAGCAGCATTCCATCATGGGCTCCTGTTTCAGCTTCTGCCCCTAAATTCCTGCCTTGCCTTTCAGTGTTGCTGTCCATCAGTAATTGACTAGAAACTTTTAAGTGGAAATAAACATGGCTTGTCTAAGTTTATTTTGGTCAATGTTTTCTATGGCAAGTAGAAAGTAACCAGGACAGAAATGGTTACCAGAAGTGGGGCATTGCTAGTCTTCACCCGACCAGGTTGTTTTCTGGGTGGATGAGGAAGAATCTCAGGCCCTTACCCTACACACTTCACTGAGTACTTACAGCGCAATGACTGACAATGCTGCGAGTAATGCAGGCAAGGGAGCCCTGGCTTCTAAAGTGTCGAGAGAAGACGGAGGAACCATGTTGTGACATTTTGAATTAAGATGTTTCTGCACAGCTTGAGTTCAGAAAAATCACCTGCACTTAAGAAGACACTAGTACTTCTAATAGGAAAACAGTGTCTAGTGCTACAATAGATGTCTATTAGCTCGGGCTGAGAAATCAGCTGTGGTTAAGAAGAGACCACTATTGCTGGGGAGGAGCCTGGGGAATATTTCCTTTGGGTCACCACACGGAAACTGAGGTTTATAGGATTCACAGGCTGTATCTCAAGCCGATAGCTGAACTTGGTAAACAGTCCCCCTCGAGGAACTGAATTTCCTTAGCGTAAAGCTGTAGTCAAGGAAAGATGCTTAACTTGCAATGTGATACACTGAGAAAGGCTATTGGTAAGTGTGCAGCTCAAGTCACAGGGGAAATCCCAGCTAACTGGAGATCCCAGGACCATGGGACAACCACCAGTGACAGCAGCAGGTGTGGAGTGAAACAGGCCTGAACTCACCAGACAATGAGTCTACTACAGACAGCAGAATTGGAGAGGTTGGGTTACATAAATCCTCTGAGCCCAGATGATTATGGATGAGCTCCAAATGTTTAACAAGGAGTCTTTTAGTATTGAGTTTTGTTTTTGTTCTGATTATTAGTGGCGCCACACTTGTTCTTTCTGGGAAAAAGAAAGTATATGATTTATTTTAGGTTTTAGAGAAATCAAAATTAAGAGAATGATTTTCAAAGAGAACTTGGTCTTTTAATGTATTGAATTTTTTTGAAAGAGTGGTGAACTTTTAAAACTGGCCTTAATAAATAAGATTTTTCAGGACCTACAAGAAAGGTAAGGTATTTAATCTTTGTGTTTATGAAATAAGGGGTCACTTTTGCTGGTTACTTTTGTGAACTTGACACAAATGAGGTAACCTAGAAAAGGGAACCTCAGTTTACAAGTTGCTCCCATTGCATTGGTCTGTGGATATGCCTGTAGGAGCATGTTCCTTATGAATTAGAAAGGCTCAACCCACTGTTGCTGGTACCTCTCCTGGTCAATTAGTTCTAGAATGCATAAGGAAGAAGATTGAGAAAAAGCATAAAAAGAGCAGGTCAGTCATCAGCATCCCTCCCTGTTTCCGCTTCAAGCCTCTCTTCCAGGTTCCTTCCTGACTGCCCTCAGTTAGAATATAAAGTGTAAGCTGAAATAAAACCATTCTTTGTCAAGTTAACTCTGCTCTATGTTTTATTATCATAAAAACTAATACCACGGGATAGATGGGGTCCTCTCTTTTGGGGCTAGCTAGCCCTGAAATGTTCTCTCAAAACAGATATTCACTAGTAAAAAGTACATGGAAAATACAAGTAAAATCAAGGCAACTAACTTCCTAGCATTCTGCAGCTACTAGTCAGCGAGCAGCTATTAAGCACTGGTACTGTGTCATTATAACCCAAGATCTAAAAATTTCAATTTAATGAATTCAGTTTATTTTAAAAATTGAAATAGTATTCGACACATTTTCACAGAGCATGACTCAAAACATACTTTATACACTTGGGCAGGAGGATTAACACCTTTTTTTTCTTTTGTGACTCAAAATCCAGGCCTCATACATGCGGGGTGAAACTAAAGCTAACATCCACAGCTCATATATTCAAACTTTAATTTCCAAATTGAAATGTGTTGACCACATGCAATAATCAGCAGACTTTAGAGACAATGTGAAAACAGAAGCACCTAGAACTTCTCATCAGTAAATTTACTATCGACTCTATGTGGAAATAAATTTGGGCCACAATGGCTTAAATAAAATATATTTTTAAGACTGATATCATCTGCTTGTTTTTGCATGTTATTAGTGTAGTCACTATCAAACGTAAATACATTTTCACTGGACAGTGCAGCCAAAGCAATAACACCAAACAAACTTCCTGAGGTCTTGATCATTGGTTTTTCTCCCAGAGATACTTACTTCAATCTTATCTCCAGGACCCTAAGCACACTGATGGCAGGACTTATGTGTTTTCCAAATCTGTTCAGACAAATGTTCCATAAACAAAAAATAAAAGTAAAATGAAATTTTTCATGGAGTAAGTGGTACTCTTTAATCTACTGTCAAGATCATTTTTAAAACGAGAAATAAAGAAAATTGGACACAGAGAAATGTAAATCACTATAGAAATATATGTGGTGAAGGCTCGGGTTGAAACAGAAGACAATCACTGTTAGACATGATAAATGTTATTTGGAGTGAGCCTTTTCACAACAAAATGTATTTACAAATTAATTAGGTTAGTTTATTTGCTTTGGTATCACATCCTATTGTCTTATATCAGAGACTAAAATGCCTTTTAATCAATTGCTGAAAGGCTCCAAAGACATCTTTAATAGTCGTTTAATGGGACCATATATTATCACTTCCAGCAGATCCATTGTGGATAACTTTTGGCTGTAAATTATTAATTATAACACCATGTATTTCAATAAGTAATAATCCACAGGGTAATTTAAAGAGAATTTCTGTTTATAAATGAAGGTGATCTTGAGAAATTATTACTTATTGAAACCATCTCACCCTTCAAGATTTCTGCCAGATCTTCATGAAAGCTGTCTCCTGGGTCCCTGCTACAGATTTATCCTATTGCTTTCATTTTAATTACTGGCTATTCATTTTGATTTGGGCTAGATTTCTCAGGAGGATATGTCAGATATGCAATACATGTACATTGGAAGCATATAAAATTTCAAATCAAATTGCCATTTCTGCCAAATCTGCCAAGGTCCAGATCTGACACCAGCTACAAAGCTCTTGCATTAGTAAGTTAAAGGTATTAAACCAGGGTGGTGTATCGCAGACCTATTTAAATGTACCTGCACAGAACAGCTCACTACTTGTCATTTCAATCTCCTGGCGTATCAGCTCCTGCTTAATTTTTTTCTCTATTGGAATCAACTTTAAAATGAAAAAAATTTTAACACAAAATTTAGAACAGGAACAACTGTCTCAAAAACATCCTTTTCTTTGGATTAATCTCCACACTTTACCCAGTGAAGGCAGCCAATCCACATGACAGAAGAATCTGTCTCTAAGAGCTCAGGTTCTTATCTATTGGCAAAACAGTTGTATCATGTGCTTAGACAGAAATCCTAGCAAGAATCCAGTTTGTTGATAAAAACAAAATAAACACAAACAAAAAACAGCATTATGTAGTGCCAGCATTCATGAAATGTAGACAAAAAAGATCACAAGTTGGAAGCTAGTCTGGACGAAGAAGCAAGACTCTTTCCAATATAATTAAATCTCCATCCTGGATCTCAAGCTGTATTATAGAACAAAATGATTAAAACAGCATGGTAGTGGTACAGCAATAGGCTGTTTGATCAATGGAATCGAACCTAAGACCCAGAAATAAATCCATACACCTATAGACATTTGATTTTTGACTAAGAAGCAAAATCCATACAATAGAAAATAGGTAGCATCTTCAACAAATGGTCTAACTGGATGTCTACATGTAGAGTAATGCAAGTAGATTCATATTTATCACCCTGCAGAAAACTAAAGTCAAAGTGGGTTAAAAACCTCAACATAAAACCAGACACACTAAATCTGCTAGAAGAAAAATTGGGGAAGAGCCTGGAACTCATTGGCACAGGAGACAACTTCTTGAAAAGAACTCCAAGAGCCCAGGCTCTAAGGTCAACAATTAATAAATGGGACCTCATGAAACTGAAAAGCTTCTGGAATGCAAAGGATACTGTCAATAGAACAATATGACAGCCTATAGATTGGGAGATCTTCACCAATACTGCATCCAACAAATGGCTAATATCCAAAATATATAAATAACTCAGCAAATTAAACACAACAAAACCAAATAACCCAATTAAGAAATGGGGTTCAGAGCTAAACAAAGAATTTTTTGTTTTGTTTTGTTTTGTTGTTTGTTTTTTTTGTTTGTTTGTTTTTTGTTTTTCCAGACAGGGTCTCTCTGTGTAGCCTTGGCTGTCCTAGATTCACTTTGTAGACCAGGCTGGCCTTGAACTCATAGCGATCCGCCTGCCTCTGCCTCCCAAGTGCTGGGATTAAAGGCATGCGCCACCACCGCCTGGCAACAGAGAATTTTTTAATGGCTAAAAAACACTTAAAGAAATGCTCAACATCTGTAGTCATCAGGGAAATGCAAATCCAAACGACTCTGAGATCCATCTCACACCTATCAGAGTAGCTAAGATCACAAACTCAAGTGACAGTGCATGCTGGCAAAGATGTGGAGAAAGGGGAGCAGTCCTCCATAGCTGTTGGTACTGCAAAATTGTACAACCACTTTGGAAATCTGGCACTTTCTCAGAAAATTCGAAATAGTTCTACCTCAAGACCCAGCTATACCACTTCTGGACATATTCTTAAAAGATGTTTTATCATACAACAAAGACATTTGTGCAGCTATGTTCATAACAGCCTTATTTGTAATAGCTAGAATCTGGAAACAACCTAAACATCCCTTTATCAAAGAATGGATAAAGAAACTGTAGTACATTTATACAATGGAATACTACTCAGCAATTAAAAACAAGGAAAATTTGAAAATTTCGGGCAAATGAATGGAACTAGAAATAGTCATCTTGAGTGAGATAACCCAGACCCAAAATACATGCATGGTGTCTACTCACTTATGAGTGGATAATAGCCCATCATATATGTCCTCTGAGAGTCCCAGCGTGGGATTGGGCAGATGCTGGGACTTGCTGCTGGACTCCAGGTGAGAGCGGTGTGGAGTAATGGGGAGACAGAAGGACCCAGGTCGTCCAGGAACCCCACAGGAAGGCCATCAAGGCTGGCAGATCTGGACCTAGGGGGATCTGCACAAACTGCTGTACCAGCCAACGACAATGTATGCAGTAAACCTAGACTCCCTCTTCCAAACTAGCTAATGGACGGCGCATTGTCCACACTTGTGGGGAGATCGAAGACTACCTCTGATATGAAATCTAGTGCGCCCAACCTGATCACTTCCCCTTGGTGGGGAGACCAGGTGGCACACAGAGGAAGGGAAAGCAGGCTACCTGGATGAGAACTGACAGGCTGCGGTCATGTGGTGGGGTAAGAGGTTCCCTTCTGGCAGAGGTCTAGAGGAGAGGAATCGGGTGGAAGAGGGAGGTAAGGGGGAACAGGAAGATACAGTGAGATGTAATCTGAATAAAGTATAAAAAATTAAAGCAGAAGGAAGCAGGCAATTAACAATTACAACAAAACCCCCTCCAATCCTAAGATTTTTAATCACCAGAGTTAGGAATTAAATTTCCACTTCTCACTTGAGACTCTCCCTTGTTCAGTTTTTGGCTGTTTCACAGGTTTGGAAACTACAGTGGCTGAACCAAACTGGAAACAATGTCAATTTCAATTTCTCAGGGTGCAGCTCAGCTCACAGCTTAGAACTCTGTTTCCTTGGGTGTCATGTATGCAACACTCCTGCTACTATAAAACATTTTAACAAAAATCAAGTGGAGCTCTTCCTGTTTAAGTTATAGTCAATATGATAGCCTATTTGGTTTGAATAAGCTTATAAAAATATGATAGAATAAACGGAGGATCAAATAGCACTTGACTTATGTTCAGTAGCAGAGAGAAAAAGGTTCATATGTATAACCGTACCCCATGTAAAAGAGCCAGCAAACACAAAGAGCACAGAGCAGGACGCAGGATCCCTTTGCATGGAGTAGGTAAATGGGCTGAGATGAAGGAAACATTTCTTCCCGCTTGGACTCATTTCTTTTTAGATGCAACATACTATATCTTCTCATGAACCCCTTCTTATATCATAAATTCCTTAAGTAAATGAATTACTCTCCTGTTTTCATTACATTAAATTCTTTTTTAAATTAATTAATTTATGTATTCACTTGATTCACTTTATATACTGGTTGTAGCCCCATCCCTCCCCACCTTCTAGTCCCACCCTCCCTCCGTCTCTCCCATCTTGAAGGAGAGACCATAACCAATCAACCCAGCCAACCAAGCCATATCGAGACTGAGTGTGTCTTCTTCCCTGTGGCATGTCAAGGCAATCCCACCAGGGGGAAGTAATTGAAAATCCGACAAGGGGATCCGTGTCAGAGATATCCCCACTCCCCTTACTAGGTGACCTACAGGAAGCCTAAGCCACCCATCAGCTACATTTTTTATGGGACCGAGGTCCAGCCCATGCATGGTCCTTGGTTGGTGCTCCACTCTCAGCAAGGCCCTCTGGGCTCTGGTTAGTTGGCTCTATTGGTCTTCCTGTGGAGCTCCCGTCACTTCTAGCTACTTCAATTTTAACTCTTGGGTATTTTACAAATTTAAGTTTACAGTAATAATTTGTACTCAAAGTGCCAGTGGATTATGCTCTTGGCTGTTTCCCATTCTAGAGTACAGAAAGAACAGAAAATATGAAAAAATGAGACAAATTTGTATGAATAATAAAATGAACTCCATGATGATCATTTTCTAACAACTGCTGTATCTTACCTACAGCTTTCTCATGAAAACAGAGTGTAAAGGAAGCTTATTTAGATTACATTTTACATTATTTACACACAGGGGACAAAAATGCACATGTTTATGAATATAACACAAAGGTTCCTTTCATTTGCAGGGAATATTTCCTTTTCTTGTCGTCTATGCCTTTCTTTCCCAGTACACAAAATCATTCTTGGGTATACGTAAAGGCACTGATTTACTGATGAGTATCCCTGTACAGTCTTTTTTTAGAAAGTCCTATCTTCCTTACATTGAAGTTGAGTGGAAAACAGCTTAAATGAAACAGTGCATAGGACAACCTTTAAGTGGAGTGTGAGTGTTTGTGAGGCAATCTCTTGGAAAGCTCTGTGCAAGACTTGCTAGTGAGTACAGACTATGTATATTTCCTGGGACATCTTAAATAGAATAAAGAACATGGCAAACTGTGACAGTGACAACATCAAATACAAAAAGACCTCTCATTAAATGTGCTAATTATCATCTGCAGCTATGGCATCTTTAAAGACAAAGAAGAACTTTGAAAGTGAGTATTTACCCTCCTTCCAGTGATCAAACACCCGGTGTAACACAAAACATATGCCCCTACATTAATATGACCTTGTGTCAGTAATTATAAAATTCATTGTGGAATCAGTGGCTTGCATTATAAACTGCAAATTAGAGATTTATTCTGTAAAATGATACTGTAGTTTTTTTTTTTTAGGTCAAGACGCTAGTATGTGGCAGCAATGGTACTCAAAACACATCGTTTCATTGTACCAACATTTCCTTTTCACAGTTCTACAATGCTGTTCCAGTTACAGCTTATTATTAGAATAGAAAGAAAGCAAAATAATTTAGAAGAAGAATTAGCTTTTTTGAAGATGGAAGTTAAAAACTCTATTTCAGAATGGTATGCTAAGCAAAGTATATTGTGTATATTCTTATTATCTCTGTATCTGTTTTTAGTTTCTAAAATCTACCTTACTTGGTGGATTCTGTGCACAGAAAGAAGAAACACTGATCCTTTAGAAATCAAACAATTGACACTTCCTATTAAAAGTACTATGACTTTTCTATTTCTCTACATAATTTTCCATTCATAATACAGAAGGCTTCCTTTAATCTGCCAATTATATTTTATTTTTGAGATTTAACTGGGACATATCTCTTTTGTTTGTTCTCTATATTTCCTTTAAACTACTTCTTTATAATTCTTAAGGATTTTTAAGCCTGGATGTCTACCACTACCTAGGTTTTATGTTGTAAAGAGAGCAAAGGAGATACTGTAACAAAGAAGACTGTGTTCTATAGGAAGCAAAGCTAACTCAGGAGTGCTGTTCATGACTTTTATTTCTTCCCTATAAGGTAATTGATGATTCGTCTAAATGTAAAATTGGTCACTATGTACCGGTACTCTAGAAATATTCCATGCCATATTGATAACAAACTGTTTTGTCTGTTCATTGTGGGTAAAAGAAAACAAGTACTTATTACTTAAAGTAGAGATAAAGATAGGGAAGTAAAGACAAAGTAGAAATAAAGATGACAGAAACATAGATGTTATATAGGAAGATAAGTAGATTGATAGATGATATTTTAGATAGAAGAGAGAAAGATGATAGATAGATAGATAGATAGATAGATAGATAGATAGATAGATTAATAGACAAATGCAATTCAAGTGCAACGGTGCGGATATTTGTCATCCTTAATAGTTCAGGGTTTGTAGGCTTGCTTGTTCCCCAGTAGGATAATATTGGTAAGTCCTAGAATATCTGAAATGCAGTATTTACTGTGAGATCTTTAAGTCATTGGGCGCATGCTCCCCAAGGGAGCCATAAAGTAGCTGTCAGCCACTTTTATAACCTCTTTGTTTACTGGTTCATGAGGTATGTACCTTGGTCTGCCAGGCATTGCACGATTATGTACCCCACATACCAGAGTTCCATGGCACAGATGTATGTTAAACAGGAGCCTTCAGAACCAAAGTAAAAGTTTTCTCTGCATGCTAATTGCCTCAGATCTTTCATTATGATGAAGAAAAGCAGACTGCTATCACATGCCTCTCTATTATTTTAAATCCCCTCTTTACTTACTCTCTCTATCTCTAGCCAAATTGTGTATAATGAACATTTTAATAAAAAAATAATTAAAGTTATTAGAACTTAACCTTTATAGACTCAAAGCATGGTTTGGAAATAAAAATAGGGTGTACATATTTGAAAAGAATTTTTCTTCCCTCTCTGTTTACCAAGCTGGCCTATCACTGTTTTCCTGGAAAAGGTTCAACCAGCACATGTTCTTCCTATGAAACTTCAGTATTCCCTGATCGGATCTATCTTTGGTCCTTGTTTTACAGCGCTGTTGCATTGCCCAGAACACTTGTTTATATTGCACTTCTGTTTTGGCTGGGCAATAAAACACTGACTTCACAGCAAGGCAAGAAAACATAGGTGACTCACTCTTCCACTGACACGAACTTCTGTGTTCTGCTTGCTTTGCTCCATCAGCCTGTCGTGCACACCGATAAAAATGAGGTAGTTATTACTTCAGACTGTATTCTAATATGAAAATAGTAAAAAAAAAAATAAAAATTTTAAAAAAATTTAAAAAGGGAGCTCACGTAGGGTTATAAGTAGTGATTTAATGCTTTAACTTTTGCCTTCAGTAAATGCGCAATCTGTTTGTCTAAGGAGGAAAAAAAATCTGTCTACATTTATATCATAAAAGACAGAGCTAGCTCTGTCCTGTTTTACTCCCTACCTCATCACTAGTATGAAAGCTTTAATATCCTTAGTAAGCTTATAGAAGAACCCTGCCTAATACACTGGAATGAGGCCTCGAATCTAGGACATTCCTGAGATTGTGCTTTACTGGTACAGGTGTTCCTGAACATAGATTGGGCTTTTGAATGGCACAACGTCATGTACAGTGTGTTCTACCACACTGGCGCAGATAAACAAGGAACAGGTCACGGTGTAAATGTCAAATGAGTCTATGGCTCTCTGTTATTCATTTGAACACTTTTGCTATTTCATGACATCAGTAGAACCATACAGAAACACACAGCCTAATTCTAAGTAGCCAACAGAAAAGAATGAAAGAAAGACCATAACAGAAGAATAAAGCTGGACTGGTATTTCTCACATGTAATGACAAATTGCGTTCTGTGTTTGTTTCTAGCATAAAGCGATTTCTCTTTATCATACATAACTCTGTGTAAGCTACAGAATACATAAGCTTTCATTTTTTATCCATAATTTCCCCAATACATAGAAATTGTTTTTATCTTTATATCTTTGTATCTTTAGTTCCCATATATTTTATTATCCATTCATTTAACAAATATTTATTAAATGATTTTGTGTACTAGACTCTGCTTTCTTGGTGCACAGACTTCTACAAACTTTGATACATTTATAAAGATGTTTTTATAAGAAAAGAAAGAAAAACCAGTAAGTCTAGAAGACATGTAAACTAATAAGAGTTAATTCTATTAAATAAGTAGACTAGAATAAGGGAGATCAGGAATGGCTGGAGAAAATGGCTGTGGAATTAAGTCGGGCAATTTAGGGAGTTTCTAGGAAGTACAAGCAATTCGAATGAAGGACCTACAGAAAGAACAGTGAACGAGAAAGGTCAGACTGCTCCCAGGCACAGACTACTTGAGGCGTCATAGAAAAGTGTGAGAAATTTAATTTCATTTTCAGAGAACTGGACTCTCAGTTGAGTTGTCAAGTATACTAAATAAAAATGAAGGACAACTGTTACATTGTAATTTAGATGAACAATCAATAATTTTACTGTATCTACTAGGAAATATTTTGATATTTTTACACTATTACCTGAATAACTAGCATATTCGTGTGCCATGTGATACTTATGGTATACTTAAATTCCACAATATTATGTTTATCTGAAATTCTAATTTAATTGAGTGTTCTGAAATGCCTTGTCTGAGTTTAGGTGTCTGGTGAGGAACACTCTGTGGAGATAATAGTAAATACTAAGAGAATAGGACATGGAGAAGGGAAAATCATAGACTTATGCATTAGAAATAGAATTTGTTTATAAAATGACTTAAATCAAATGATTGAAGGGAAGAATGTTAAATCACATAATGAGAAGAAATAACTCAAACTGATTTGAAGACACTGGCTTTGTGGGTTTATTTCCTCGAGTTCTCACTGTGCGGTCTAGCTTTACCTATAATTCACTATGTAGTGCAGGCTGGCTTTAACCACATGACAGCCTACTTTTTCTCTCTTTTTTAAATTACTTTTTCTATTTTTCATTCTTCACACATACATTTATATTATTATACATATATACAATAAGCTACCTACAGCAAGAAGAAGCATGAAACAATAAGGAATTATATAAGTATTATATTCACACTTTTTCACTATCTAGAATGTTTCTTACTGTTACAGGAATAAGTGCTTGCACTTAATTGTGTATGTGTGTGTGTATGTGTATGTGTGTAATATTTTATATAACTATTTATTTTGTGTTATAGAGGAGAATTGACCTAAACCATTGACTGTCTAAACCACTGTGTGTAAATTTAAATTATATGGGTGATCTGTAGTACTTTAGGCATATATTAGCTATTACCTCCCTCCCAAAAGGCTGGACTCTGTTTTTTATGATTTTGACAGAGTTATTTTCTACTGATCTGGATCATATGAGTTAAAGTCCCAAATTCATGATGTCTCCATGGTTACAGGAGGACAACCTGCCACTTTGTGCTCAGAAGAGCTGGAATTGTTTTCACCTGAGATTGAATAGCACCCGGCAGCATTTTCAAGATGACAAATTCAATAGTGAGTGACACATTTTTTATTCAACTATAAACAGGATGCATTTAAATCACATTAAGGCAGGGATGAAAAGCATTAACACGGGCACTTATTATTCTAGACCACAATGACACCTTGTTCAAAACATGAACCCAAGAGGTCACCTATGCAATTTTGAATTATGAGAACACTTTAGTCAGAGTGAAATCTCTTCCTAGAATTTTTAAGATGGTAAAACTATCCAATAACTGATGAGATGCTGAATGAATTTTTCTAGCTTAATACCTATTTAAACACAGAATGCATACATCTTCTCTGTTTGGGCTTTCTATTTTTTAATGTATTTATGAATATTCTAAATAAAAATCCCTCTCTATATTCATTTTTATTGTCTCATTTTTTATTTTCTTTTTTAACATATACATTTATATAATTACACATGAATAAAATAAACTACATACAGGAGGAAGGACAATGAGACATTCAGGAATTGTATAAATGCTACATTCATAGTGATTTGGCTATTTGTATTTGGCAAACTTGAAATAAACATTTTTCCTATCTTGTTGGGTCTAAATTTCTGAATGAAAATCAATATCTGTCATATCTCATCTCTAATAACTTAAAACATCTATCTTGATCTAAAAACATCTTAATTCCTAATCAACCAAGCTTAATTGTAAGACTAGACTATCTGGTCTTCAACCCCATCAGAGACTTGAGAAGAAATAAAACTTAAATACCTGAGTGAACCAGAAGTGCAGGTTAGCATCTTCCAAAATTTTAAATGGACATTATTTTTCTCTAGATTTATCTCATCAAACATTAATTTAATTCAGAATTTTCTTTCTTATTATTTGAAAATATGACACTAAAACAATATTGACGATTTCATTATGCTTGCCACTTTCAAACACTTAACATTTGAGGAATGGTTGTGTCTCAATCCTTACCCTATAGATATGTACCACAGTCTGTAGGTTGAGCTGCTGGAGCAAGCTAGTGCAAAGTGTCTACGCATATGTAAAGAAATAAAAGACAAGGCGATGGAGTCAATATGGGTAAATCATAGATGCACAGGATGAGATTAAAAGACAAAAATAGTATTAAAACAACACTAAGGATTAGTTTCTATTTTGGTGCCTTCCCAATACTGTGCTTAGAGATGCAAGACATATCCAAGCTGAAAATGTACAGCTAAAGAAACTGTCACCAGCACAAAATGTAATAAAATAGGAAAACATATGCTATTCTCCACAATATCATAATTTATGAAATAAGAGTAAATTAATAAACTACATTCATTTACTTGGCTACAACTTACCACACAGTCTGGGTTTTTTTGATTATTATACACTGTCAACCACAAAATCTTACCTTCCAAATTAATTATTAATTTTAAATTTCATATAGAATATTACTTTATTTCATTTGTAATGCAGATCATATTAGAAACAAAAGCATACAGTTCTCCTATGGATCCAGAGATCTAGATATGAAGTGACCAAGCTGTTGAGCTTTTGTAGGCTTCCAAAGCCAAGCCACAAAACTTACCTTGCCACTTGTCATCTTTGGCCATGTAAGGCAAAGTACAGTACAGGTACAGATAGACTGAATATGTAGAGGAAAATATGGATTGATGGATGGACTGACAGGGTAGACAGCCATTTGAATTGGTCTTGCCAAGGAATGGAAACCAAGCATAGCTGAAGTCCTAGAGACACCCGTGAGTGTACGGCTTGTCAGACACTTGATTCGTACAATGTGTGGCCATGTGACAAGTGAATGTGTGGCTATTGCTATCAGTATTATAAGTCCTCTTTATGGTGTATAGGGGAGAGTTTCTTTACTTTGTAATGGTATGTTCTCTACCATGTCTATCTGATGTCATTTCAATATGCCCTTGTGCCCAGATGTTGCCAACCTACTATAGGTAGATCATTGGTGGTACATCTTTTACTTGTAAAATAAGCAAGCTATGTGTTAGTCTGTGCTGCACAACTGGTACTGGAAGAGCTGTGCCATATATATATATATATATATATATATATATATATATATATATATATATACATATACATAAACAAGACACAAAGCCATCCTGCATTTGGTAAGGCACTGAGAAGAAGCCATAATTCCACAAGACATTGAGTCACCTCAAGCAGGACACAGCATGGTCTCTACAGAAATCAAATCATTTTCAAGTATTTCAAATGTAGAATAAAAATAATTATAAACTGTAATTAGGATTAATTCAATGCTGATTCAACATTTTAAAATGAATAAATATTATATACCACATCTATTTTCTATAAAATCCATATGGTACCATCAATAGATGAAGAAGACATATTTAACAAAATCAAATATCAATTAATCATAAGAGAATATTACAAAGAGAAGAGAAAAATTCTTCAACGTGATATAAAGAAAAGCTACAGCTAAATTAAATTCATGATGAGGAACTCAAATCTTTTCTACTAGTGTGAAGAAATGATAAATTATGACCACACTGGCACCTCCTTTTATATCTCTACTAGAAATGCCTCCTAAGAAATGAGATACAGAAAGAAATATCTTTCAAGGTATGGGTGAGAAATGACTCGGTTTTCTCTAAGGGGATAGCCACTGGGAATCTGACCATTCTCCAGTGACTATAGGGGCAACCCAAATTGGATTTGGATTTTTTGGGGGAAAGCACAGGATCTTGTGGCAGACCTGGGTGGACTGGGAAGTGAGTGGGATCAGGATGCATAATGTGAAATTCCCAAATAACCAATGAAAGTATTATTTTGCAAAAATGAAGGGAGAAATATGAATTTCTTTTTAGAGAACATTATTATCTTTTGAGAAACTCTGAGTCAACAACAACGACCTTCTTAAACTAACAAGCAATTCTAATAAGGTGTTAAGATAAAGAATTAATGTAATAAAGTTAATTGCTTTTCTATATATGAGCAATGAGCAAGTGGGATTTGAAATTAAAAACAGTGGTAGGCACTAGTAAGGATGGATGGAGGTACTTTTATATTCTAAATTGTACTCGTTCATATTGAAGACAGGATTCTGCACATATAGACTGTAAATAACTCACCAAGTGGTCAGGATTTGTTTAGACTTAACCTTCATCCCAGATGATGCCCTGAGAAGAGGGGGATGCTCAGTGGTTTTGGAGTGTACAAATATCCAGAGAAAGAGGAAGGAACAGAGGGAGGAGGAGACGGGGGACAAGTACAGACAGTAGTAAAAAGAGTAACACTAACACTATGACTCTCAGACACAGCTGGTCACCTGAACAGAAGGATGAGAAAAAGCCTTGGAAACATTTTCTAACTTATTTTTTGCAATAAACATAAGGTTTTTAAAATATATTCCTTCCCAGTATTTTCTCAAATGATATATTCCAGTCATATTTCCCTTTTATCCTGTAGAAAGCAACCTTAGGTTCGTTGCAAAGAGAGCATTCTATCTTAGTCCTACTTGGTGAGCCAATAAGTTTATTGAACTCACAAGAATATATATGATGGAATAATTATAGAACTGTAGGTGAATCCCAAATATCCACTTTATCAAAATATTTCATTCTATTATGTGCAATTACCTCATGCAATGCACACCAGCTAGTCCCAACTTCATTTAGTTTTCCATCTGGTACATACTTTGGAGTCTTGCATGATTAACTATGGTTGAGTGTAGCAGCAAGGACTTTCTATTACCTTCCTTGCTTGTGGCAGTAAGTTGGGAAGATTCTGATTTATTTTAACCTGGCAATACTGGTCCATTACATGTTTTATTCACTCTTGGATCTCTCAAAAAAGGGGCATAGAATGTAGTGCTATGAATGGATAAATGGAAAATCAAATATACTGAGTTTATACAGTCTGTACTGCAGGGCATCCCAAAATCTCCAGCTTGCCTAATGCAAAATCTCTTATGGGACCTGTAAACTTCCTTAACCATGTAGGCCTATTCCTCTGAAATAATTCCTCTACATATACAACTAAATATCTCATTATTTCTGTATCTATGAAGAACATAATACAAATGGGTACACTATAATGTATCACGACAGTGGAATATTATGTGGTAATAGATAAAATGACCTATCAAGTTTTTAAAGGATACAGAAGAAATCTAAGATGACTATAACTAAGTAGAAGAACCCATTCTGAGAAGGCTGACTCCAGTTCATAGCATTCAGGAAAAAAGGCCAAAGTATACGCTCATTATAAGTTTTAAATGTCTCTGAAGGAAAAGTAGAGAGGAGTGAAAGATAGAATACAGTCTGTTTCACAGTGCATTAATGACATCTGTAATTCATGAAAATTTTGCTCAAACCCATAGAAAGTCCATTATGAACAATGAATTCCAGTATGTTATTATCACTGAATGACCATGATCGTGAACTCTTTTATAAGCTGTGGTAACCGAGTGACTCTGAACTATCAGTTTTCATTGACTACTTGTGGAAAATGTTACAACTATGGTGAGGAATACTAAGTGCTAAGACATCCATGCATATGTAAATGTAGGTAAATTGCAAATGCTACTATCCTCCTCCAGCTCAATGTTTTTAAAACTTTAAAACTACTCTAAAAAATGAAATTTATTACTAAGGATATGAAAATACTTCTTGAAATCACCAGAATTTCTTTCATAAAAACTGGCAGCCTTGGATACTCATATTTACCATGTCTGGAGTAATGTTTAACAATTATTATTTAATTATTTTTTTGTTTTTTGAGATTATAGTATAATTACATGATTTCTTCCTTTCTTTTCTTTCCTAAAATCCTTCATATATACCCCTCCTTGCTCCTTTCTAAACTCATGGCCTCTTTTTTATTAGTTGTTGTTGGTGGTGGTGGTGGTAGTGGTGGTGGTGTGTGTCTGTGTGTGTGTGAGAGAGAGGGGGGGGAGAGAGAGAGACAGAGACAGAGACAGAGACAGAGACAGAGAGACAGAAAGAGAGACAGAGAGAGATGAGAGATAAATAAATAGATAGATAGATAGATAGATAGATAGATAGATGATAGATAGAGAGGTAGATAGATAGGTAGGTAGGTAGATAGATAGCGATAGATAGAGATAAAATAAAATAGAATAGAATAGAATAGATAGATAGATACATAGATAGATACATAGATAGATACATAGATGATACATAGATAGATACATAGATAGATACATAGATGATACATAGATAGATACATAGATAGATACATAGATAGATACATAGATGATACATAGATAGATACATAGATGATACATAGATAGATACATAGATAGATACATAGATAGATACATAGATGATACATAGATAGATACATAGATGATACATAGATACATAGATAGATACATAGATAGATACATAGATGATACATAGATAGATACATAGATAGATACATAGATAGATACATAGATAGATACATAGATGATACATAGATATATACATAGATGATACATAGATAGATACATAGATAGATACATAGATAGATACATAGATAGATACATAGATGATACATAGATACATAGATGATACATAGATAGATACATAGATAGATACATAGATAGATAGGCAGATACATTTGTAAATATCACCAGTTCAGTGTGTATAATGTTTGTGCTTTTCCCTGGGGAAGAATATTTCCCCTTTACAGCATTACTTTGTTGCCTGTTGTACTTTGTGAAAGCTGAGGATTTTCATAAATTATACCCATGTAGTCTCACCAGCATGACTGCCTAAAAAAGAGATGTACAAGGGCAGCAACGGAGAAAACATCTTACACAAGTGTGGCAATTGCTACTGTAGGGTCATTTTGTGGATTCTAATCTATGCAACAAAAGTTGCTCAGAAATTATTTAAGATTTCAGTGTTTCAGGAGTGCAGGGTAGGAGCTTCCCAAATGAGAAGGTGACAGAGACAGTTTGCTACCTGAATAGTCACCCAAAACTCTCTATGATGCTGGAGCATCATCTTCAGCCTCTGGCCCAATATATCTGACAGACATATTTGTGAGGCAGGAACTGTTGAGTACTAGGTTACCCTGTCTTAGCAGAGTTTGGCCTTCCACTCTGTCAGATTCCAAGCTTGCCCTTTTTTAGTCAGAATTCTGTCTATGGTAGAAACAAGGACATTTTGCCCAGTGGCTTGTTTGCCACATTTGAATCTATCTCCATAAGGAGGTTCTTTGATGTTCATCATCCTCTTTGAGGTAGGTTGGGTGTTGCTACTCAGGTAATCAAGTTTATTCTTTTCTCAAGTCTCTGATGGAATTGACGACCAGGTAGCTTAGTTTTACAATGAAGATTAGTTGTTTAGGGGTTAAGATGTTTTTAGATCTAGATACATGTTTTAAGTTGATAATGACAAGATGTAATTTACATTCAGAATTTTAGACACACCAAGATAGGAAAGATATTTTCTTTAAGGCTGTCAAATACAAATAGCCAAAACACTAGGGATGTAACATTTATATAATTCCTGATTGTGTCATGGTTCTTCTTGCTATAGGTAGTTTCTTGTATATATAATATAAATGTATATGTAAAAATAAAAATGTTTAAAATAAATAAATAAAAGATTCAGAAAAAAGTATCTCAGTATTTCTATTTCACTGGTGATAACCTGGAATAAAAAGATTAAGGAAAAAAAGAATAGTTGTAGAATATGGTTATCTGTTCCACTGAACAATTTCAAACAATGGCTAATTCAGTAAGAAACTGAGGTTTCATTAAAGAAATTCATGATTCCAATTGTATGTCATGGTGTAGAGAAGGTGACCTCAGAAAGACAGGAAGTGATTAAGTACATCTAGAATCATAAAAAATGAATAAAATAAAGTACAATAAAATAAACAAAGAAAGCACCTGGAATAGTTCTCACTGAGTACTCATGGTGCCAAGGAGGCAAGGATGCAACCAGGAATCATAAGGTATTGAAAGTCCTTTCATATGTTAACACCCATGAATTTATAATTAAAGTGGAAAAGCTCATTATCAATTCTGGTTGTTATTAGGACACTACCTCAGTGTCCTGAAAATAGATAAACTCATGAACACACACACACACACACACAATTTTACATAGTATTTCTATGTCATCTGTAGTTATTTAGGAAAAAATACCTTTATATTAAAATAATTTAAATAAAAATACAAGGAAATACATGACCCCCTGCACTTTGTCATATTTTATGCAAAGTACAGATAAATTTAAGACTGAATCTTGAGTTTGTGGCCCAGTATGATGATCAGATGGATTAGTGGTTAATGGAAAGGAAAAAAATCACTAATTATGACAGGAGACAATTAATTAAACAACCAAATCTAATCAACTTCAAATGGAGCTCCTCCACCAACAGCTTGAGGATTACAAATTTTTCAGAAGAATTTGGGTTGAAAGCATTGTGTAAGATGATGTCTGTAGAAGGGTGTGTGTATAAAATTTCCACGAAGACATCTTAGCGCGAGCCTTCCAGATCCTTTCTGTGGGCCTCTACCATATTTTAATTTAATTGCAGATATAGCTGCTAGTTGTTTCCATATTTTTACTTCTATAACTCCACCTCCTACATTAAGAAATTTTTAAAGGAGTGAATACTATTGTGCTTATTTCACATGTTCTATTTACATATTTTAAAAATTGTAAAATTTTAAAAATTCATTCATGGATGTGAACTCGTTCCCTGCATAGCTACCAAGAGATGACTATTTCATCATCTGTTCCAAAGGAGAAAAGATGCAGACTTGGTACATTATAGCACACACCCTATGTTCTGTCAGCCCAGATCTAACATACTTACCATGGTGGCACCAAAAAAAGTTCAGCTAACTCATTATTATTATTATTATTAATTCATATAATATCCTGGTTGTTATTCCCTCCCTTTTTTCTTACAGTTCCCACCCTCCCTCCCTCTTCCACCCTATTCTCCTCCCCTAGACCTCTGATTGGGGGGGCAGGGGCTCCTTCCCCACCATTTGATCTCAGCCTATCAGGTCTCATCAGGGTAGCCTGAACCTCCTTCCTCTGTGTGCCTCCAAGGCTGCCCAGCCAAGGGGCTGTGATCAAACTGCAGAGTCCGTGTCAGAGGCAATCTCTTCTCTCCCCACTCCGCATAGACATGGAGCGTGAGCTGTCCATCAGCTACATCTGAACAGGGGTCTATGTGATCTGCATGCATGATCCTTAACTCTTTCAAAATGTAGTATAGAAAAACCTTCAACCATGGCCTGAGAAGCTGGCTTGGAAATCAAATTTGTCCATTTCACTGCAGATATCCTGCAATATTCTTTGCCTACTGAATGATTCCACCAACATATCTCCAAGTTTTCTCTTAATGATAACATAAGAGAGACACAATTACATAACAATAGAAGGTGTCACTTTTCCCATAAATCTTTATTTTAAAATACCGCTTTTATACGCTTTGGCTAACTACAGATATTCACCCCTCCTTCACCTCCATAAAATGATCTCTTCACTCTTATCTCCAGATCTGTGGCACACCACCTTCTTCGGCCTCCCTTCTCCTTCAAGTATGTAGCCCCAGTGGATCACACAGATGCTTACCTCCTAACTTCCCTATTCCCAACTTACTGCTTTATTCCAGACCCCAACTTTATCAGGTTTCACTGGAAAACCATAAATAGGTCACTCTGGGCAGGAAAAAAAAAAAAAAAGGCTAACTGCAGATCGTCTCCCCTGCCTTTGTTCCTCCACCTCAACTCCCCAGGCTCTTCCCCAGCTTTGTAGCTGACTCCCTGCTTCGGCCTCTCTTCACTCTCTGCCCCAATTCTCTGTCATGACGACACCCTCAGCACCACTTCCCAGCCCATCCCCATCCCTAAGTGAGAGTGCCACATACCCACAGCTACATCTTACCTGGAATAGCCACACCTATCAACGTGCCAGAGGAATTTTCTAACAGGCAATACACAGCCACCACAATTTCCTAAGAACCAAAGAAGGTAACATAAATCAAGGAACAAAACACCCCACCCAACAAAGCAAGAGCAGATATTAGTATTCAGAATTATAATCTTCAAAAAACCAAATAACTAGATACCAGCATAAAGGAAAATTAATAACAGCCGGAATGATACGTCCTTACTAGAGTCCAGAAATACTACCACAGCGGGCTCAGAGTATTGCAACATAGCTGATGCACAAGAAAAACATCTTAAATGCCCTTTATGGATATGAAAGAGGTTCTTAACGAAGATTTAATAAATCTCTTTGTGTCGGGAGAAGACAGTGCAGAGGTTCCTCTGTCTTGCATTCTTGCTGAGGCAATTTTGTTTGACCTAGAATTTGATCTCCTTGATGGAGAATGCAGTGGAAAATTACCCAACTCTACTCTAAGGTTGTGAGGACAAGATGCCTCAGCTAATTTATCTTAACTTCTGTGAAACTACCTGCTTGTGAAAACCTCCCTCCCCACCTAACTGCTTATGGTAAAAGTGTGTTAAATCGTCTGTGCGAAAAGTTCCCTTTGAAGCTGTGGAGCAAGATAACCGTGTGTGTGTGTGTGTGTGTGTGTGTGTGTGTGTTTGCTTTTTTGCCTTTAAAAGCTCCTTACCTTAAACACTCCACACAATACTTGGTCCTGACTATAGCTGAGTATAGTCCCAGCTGGCTGGCATAAAGATTTTCAACTTATAATCAGAATGTAATGTGAATAAATTATATATATATATATATATATATATATATATATATATATATATATATATATATGATCTTCCCAGCCTCAGGTGAAACAAGGTTTATTAAAAATCTAAAAAATAAAATGAAATGATATAAAAATGAACTGTTTCTGAGTTTTAATCTGGTTGGCTGCCTGAAACACCTTAAGTCAATCTAGGAAAATACAAACAAACAGTGAAAGAAAATGAAACAAAGTAAAAGAAAATTGATCTGAAAGTGGAAATAGAATGAATAAAGAAAACCCAAGCTGAGCAAAACCAAGCAATAAAAACTTTAGGAAATCAAAGAGAAACCTTAGAAGCAAGCTATAACATCAGGATACATGAGATAGAAGAAAGACTCTCAAGCATTAAAGACACATAAAATAAATGGATAGATTGGTCAAATAAAATGTTGAATCTAAAATAATAAAAAAAAAATCCCTCTGGGAACAAAACATCTAGGACACCATGAAAAGACAAAATCTAAGAATAATAGGAACAAAGGAGAAAAGTTAGGTAAAGGCACATAAAATACTTTCAACAAAAGAAAATTACCCTACCTACAGAAAGAGATACTTAAACAAGGTACAAGAAGCATACAGAATAACATCAAATAGAATAGAACAGGAAAAAAAATCCCCTAGGTACATAATAATCAAATACTAAAGAACAAATAATAATAAAACATAATAAATAATAAAACAAAACAAATAACGAAACAAAAATAATAAAGAAAGCATAAAAATACATAATAATCAATTACTAAAGAACAAAGAAATAATATTTTCATGATAAATTGAAAGTAAAAGAAGACCAAGTAGCATGTAAATGTAGTCATATTAGAATATTGAGATTTCAAAAATCAGAAGAG